>NC_088178.1:5629798-6283758 GCF_028769735.1 Zonotrichia leucophrys gambelii | reverse complement strand
GAAACTCACACAGTTCAGGCTGGAGGCAAAGGAAAAACTCCATTGATGAGCTTTTGGAATATAATTCCAAAATGACTGATGTGTTTACATAGCTCCAGTTGAAACTAGGAAATTACAAGAGTAAATAACAGTGAATATTGCAGTGGAGGAGGCTTGGGAAGGAATTGTTCCCTGTGAGGGTGGGCAGGCGCTGGCAGAGGGTGCCCAGAGAAGCTGTGGCTGCCCCTTGGCAGCGTCCAAAGCTTGGCTGGATGGGGCCTGGAGGACACTGGATAGTGGAAGTTGTCCCTGCTCATTGCAGGGGTAGCACTGGATGGGCTGTGAGGTTCTTTCCACCCCAAACAACTCTGGGATTCTGGGATTCCATGACTCAGCTCCTTAGCACCAGATTGGTGCTGGAGGAGCCCAGCAGCAGCTTCAGTGATGTGCAGGTCCCTGTGGTTGAGCTCAGGAGGATTTTCCCGTATCCCTTTGCACACCCTGGCAAACAGGGAGCCTTTCAGCCCACAGCATTGCCCTCTGTGCCAGCACCAAGCCATTCCCAGCCTGGCAGGGCTAGGCTGCCACCCCATGTGCTGCAGCTGCTGCCAGGCCTGCTCAGGGAGCCCTGGCAGCTCTGCACACATCTCCTGGCAATTGCTCATTTGGGAGCAAGCAGGAGCCTGGGAGTGCAAAGACAAAGCCAGCAGCTGCTTTGCTAGGAGCCCCAAGGACAGGCAGTGTCCAGGCTGTGGGAACCTGCAGTTTCAGCTGCTCTTGCCAAGCACGTGTCCTCCCAGGCTCGGTGTCTCAGTCGATTTCCAGGGAGGCAGCAAGAGCTGTATTTTAGTGCTGCAGCACCTCTGGGGCTCCTGGCACAGCGAGTGGGATCCAATCTCCTGCAGGAAAATCCCTGTGTGCCTCACAGTGAGTCCCACAAAACAGCCTGGGAGCTGCTCCCCTGCAGAGCAGGGAGTGCTGCAAAATCTCCTTGGCATGGCTGAGAGCACTCCTTCCTGCAGAGATCCTCCAGAATGATCCCTGCAGCAGGGAAGTGTGGAAGGGGCTAGCAGCGGGCCTGTTAGCTAAAGGAGCGAAAATGTGATCCTGTGCCTCCTGAGCAACTGCTGCTCCCGCCAAGTGGGCCCCATGGCAGCCTCCAGGTCCCTGAAGTCCTGCCCTGCATCTTCCACTTGGGTCAGGCTTTGTTCTTCTGCCTGTGTGCCTGGGCCCCTGGGCAAGAGCAGGGATTTCCTGTGATGTGGGCAGAGCAGGGCTTCCTGTGGCTGATCCACACCATCCTGGGTGGCTGTGCAGACTTCAGTGCCCCAGCTTCCTGCCTGTGACTTACACAGCAGGAATCCTGAGGCACTCACATTCTCACTGCTCTGATTCAGGCCTTGCTCTTCTTCTTCTGACTCCCATGAGAGGCACCATGACACGGTCTCCATTTCCCGGCCCTGGCTTAGGTCTTGGTCTTGTACCCAAGCCTCGTGTGGTGAGGACATGAGGCCAATCTGCTCCCTGCCCATCCTGCCTGGTTCTGTGTCTTCAGGCAGTGGCTCAGACTGGAGGGACCCTGAGGTGCTCTCCTCCTCAGCCATCCTGCTTGGCTCTGTCTCTTCTGCCCACTCTGGGGCAGGAGATGTGATGGGCAGGTCAGAGTCTGCCTCTTCTGCCTCCAGCGAGCCGGGCTCCTGCATGAGGGCTGGGTAGAGAGGGTTGACCCAGATGGTGTGGATGGTGACATCCTTGCTCCTCTGCTGCCACAACTCTTGGGCATTGCTGTCTTCCCCATGGGACACTGATGAATCTGTGTCTTGGTGAAGGAGTTGTCCTCTCTGGGTGTCTGTGGGAGCTGCTGGGGCAGGAGATGAGCTGGCCAGGTCAGAGTCCTCTTCCTCTGCCTCCAGCGAGCCAGGCTCCTGCATGAGGGCTGGGTAGCGGGGGTTGACCCAGATGGTGCGGATGGTGACGTCCTTGCTCTTCCGCTGCCGCAACTTTTAGGCCTTCCCGTTTTTCCCATGGGACACCAATTGATCTGTGTCTTGGAGGAAGAGCTTTTGGAATTGTCCTGGGCTGCTGTCAGACTCCGGTTTGTTGGGGTCATTAGAACTGGACTGTGCCAGGCTCTCTTCCCCACAAACGCTGTCCTGGCAAAGCGTGGACCAGTTCTGCGTCTCGTTGCCCAGGTCTTCAAGGAGTGCCATCACTCCTGACATTGCTCCACACAGCTCCAGCTCTTCCAGCTGGTCGATGGAGGGGCTGGGAGAGTGGCAGTGCTCTAAGGGGTATGGGCCTGCGGGCTCTTCCCATGCTCTGTGTGTGAGGGGCGTGGGGGGCCTCTCTTCCTCACTGCTCTGACTCGGCTGGCTGCTGTTTTCCTCTGGCAGTGTCTGCAGTAGGTAGCGCCTGTCCATCTTGGGGAAGGGCTGCTCCCCAATGTGTGCTGCTGGCAGGAGAGCCCTCAGCTGTGCCCCTGCCCCCTGGGCACCGACAGGTCCCAGCTGGGTGGGTGAGGGCCCGGGGGCGTAGCAGGGGCTGTGCGGGGCAGCTGCCCGGCTCTGTGCTCCCGCTGCGGGGGCTGCTGCTGCCGTGGCTGAGCCCGTGGCCCGGTGCAGGCGCCGCTGTGTCCCCGGCTGCCGGATCGCAGCCGCCACCCTGCTGAGGATGGCGCGGCAGCCGCGGCGCAGCGAGCGCAGCAGAGCCCGGCCGCGGGCCCTGGGGCTGTGCGGGGCCGCTGCCCGGCTCTCTGCTGCAGCCGCCTGCGGGCCAGGGCCGGCACGGGAGTCCCGGTGCTGCTGGGCCTGCGGAGCTGCTGCCCGTGGCTCAGAGCTCTGCACCTGCAAGCAGGAGGAGAAGGCTGAGGCCGAGGCGGCGCGGGGGACCCGCAGCGCTGCCCTGGCACAGCGGTTCCCTCCGTGCCGGCAGGCCCGGCCCGGCCCCGAGGCAGCTGCGGGCTGCCATCGCTCACCTTGCGCCTCCTCAGAGAGCGCAGCCACTTCTGCTTGGGCTGGACGCCCGTGGGTTTCTCGTCGCTTAAAGACATCTCTGCCTCGCCTTGGCGCTGCAGAGTCCCGGGAGTTGCTGTCTCCTGACGGAGCTGCTCTCCTGGGAGTGCCACTCCCGGGCTCTGTGCGCCCTTTTAACCCTCCTGGCCAGGGCGCGGCCCCAGGTGTCACAATGGGCTCTGGGCACACGCAGCCCCGTGTCACAAAGGGCCCTGGAACGCGCTGCTGTCCCCAGGGCCACCGCCCAGCACGCCGAGGCCAGCGGGGTACAGAGATACTGTGAGAATTGGGCAGGTACGAGACGGGGCTGGGCCAGCTGCTGGCTCTCTCTTTCTCTCTGTTTTGGAGGAGCACGGTTGGGGCTGCTGTCCAGGGAAGGGAATTTGCTGCTGCCGCTGGGGCCCAGCCCAGAGCTGCTGCTCCTGCCCTGGGGTGAGCCTCTGCTTGTGAGAGCAGGCCCTGAACTGGGCCCTCATTCACACCCTCCTCACTGAAACTCACACAGTTCAGGCTGGAGGCAAAGGAAAAACTCCATTGATGAGCTTTTGGAATATAATTCCAAAATGACTGATATGTTTACATAGCTCCAGTTGAAACTAGGAAATTACAAGAGTAAATAATAGTGAATATTGCAGTGCTGGAGGGCTTAATGGGGTTATTGGGAAGGAACTGTTCCCTGTGAGGGTGGGCAGGCGCTGGCAGAGGGTGCCCAGAGAAGCTGTGGCTGCCCCTTGGCAGCGTCCAAAGCTTGGCTGGATGGGGCCTGGAGGACACTGGATAGTGGAAGTTGTCCCTGCTCATTGCAGGGGTAGCACTGGATGGGCTGTGAGGTTCTTTCCACCCCAAACAACTCTGGGATTCTGGGATTCCATGACTCAGCTCCTTAGCACCAGATTGGTGCTGGAGGAGCACAGCAGCAGCTTCAGTGATGTGCAGGTCCCTGTGGTTGAGCTCAGGAGGATTTTCCCGTATCCCTTTGCACACCCTGGCAAACAGGGCCTTCCCCACAGCATTGCCTCTGTGCCAGCACAAGCATTTCCAGCCGGCAGGCTAGGCTGCACCCATGTGCTGCAGCTGCTGCAGCCTGCTCAGGAGCCCTGGCAGCTCTGCAAATGTCTAGCAATTGCTCATTTGGGAGCAAGCAGGAGCCTGGAGGCAAGACAAAGCAGCAGCTGCTTTGCTAGGAGCCCAAGGACAGCAGTGTCCAGGCTGTGGGACCTGCAGTTTCAGCTGCTCTGCCAAGCACGTGTCCTACCAGGCTCGGTGTCTCAGTAGATTTCCAGGGAGGCAGCAAGAGCTGTATTTAGTGCTGCAGCACACTCTGGGCTCCTGGCACAGCGAGTGGGACCAAACTCCTGCAGGAAAATCCTGTGTGCTCAGAGCGAGTCCCAAAACAGCTGGGAGCTGCTCCCTGCAGAGCAGGGAGTGCTGCAAAATTCTGATGCTGAAGCATCCTTCTGCAGAGTCTCCAGAATGATCCCTGCAGCAGGAAGTGTGGAAGGCTAGCAGCAGCTGTAGCTGAGGAGGAGAATAAAAGAAGTGCGATAAGAGCTTCTCCATGAACCAAGGGATCGAGATAGAAAGATAGAGCATTCTGCAGCTGGATGGAAACAACTGGAAAGTATTAAAGATCAGCCTTTTCACTAATAAAGTGTTGCCAACGGTTGCAACGGTTGCCAACGGTGCTAACGTTGACAACTGAGACTGAGACTGCTTGTGGTCTCTGCTTTAATGCGGTGACCACCTCGACTGCGCCAGGGAAGCTCTCTGTGAGGAGAACTGCACACAAATAAAGGGGCTTTTGCATCCAGCGAACGCCTTGTGCCACAAGTCACAAGGACTTGGTGTCCCCACATCCCCCCGGCCCAGGCAGTGCCTTTCTCCTGTGCCCCACACAGCTCACACCGCACCCAGAGTAACCAAAACTTCAGCCTTGAGGACTTCCCCCCAAAATCAATGAGCACAGTGCAATGAAAACAACAAGCACTTCTGATTATCAATTCGATCTTGTTATTTCAATAAAAGTGTTTTATCTAACCAGTTCTAACTTAGCAACCGAACTTTAACCTACAGAATTCAACCTAATTTTAACCTAGAGAATTCAACCGAACTTTAACCTACAGAATACAACCTAATTTTAACCTACAGAGTTCAACCTAACTTCAACCTAGAGAAGCCAACCTACATTTTAACCTACTGAATTTAACCTAACTTTAACCTATGGAATTTAAGTCTATTAGCTCTACTAGCTCTGGTCCACAAATTCCTGGGGCAGCAGCCACAAGGACCCCTCAGCCATGAGCATCCTGGCCCTCCAGCAGATCGACACTGCCACTGAGCTTGGTGTCTCCTGCTCAGAATGACTGAGGGTGTCCTCAGTTGTCTTGTCCAGGTCCTTTATGAAGACGTCCAGGCCATGGTCAGGGTTCCTGGGGGCAGAACCCTGAGCAGCTTTGGGTCTTGCTTTGCCTCCGTGAGTGTTTTATCATTGTCAGGGTGGAGCCATGATGGGATGGCCTCTATGAGTGGAGCCCTGGAATGAGGCGTTTGAGGCTCCTGCATGCCCTGTGCAGAGCCCTGAGAGCCCTCCTGGAGCGGGACGGGCGCCACATGGGGACAGGTGCATCTGAGCGCAGGCCCTGCAGACGCTCAAATGTGCTCCTGTGCCTCCTGAGCAACTGTTCCTCCTGCCAAGTGGGCCCCATGGCAGCCTCCAGGTCCCTGAAGTCCTGCCCTGCATCTTCCACTTGGGTCAGGCTTTGTTCTTCTGCCTGTGTGCCTGGGCCCCTGGGCAAGAGCAGGGATTTCCTGTGATGTGGGCAGAGCAGGGCTTCCTGTGGCTGATCCACACCATCCTGGGTGGCTGTGCAGACTTCAGTGCCCCAGCTTCCTGCCTGTGACTTACACAGCAGGAATCCTGAGGCACTCACAATCTCACTGCTCTGGTTCAGGCCTTGCTCTTCTTCTTCTGACTCCCATGAGAGGCACCATGACACGGTCTCCATTTCCCGGCCCTGGCTTAGGTCTTGGTCTTGTACCCAAGCTTCGTGTGGTGAGGACATGAGGCCAATCTCCTCCCTGCCCATCCTGCCTGGTTCTGTGTCTTCAGGCAGTGGCTCAGATTGGAGGGACCCTGAGGTGCTCTCCTCCTCAGCCATCCTGCCTGGCTCTGTCTCTTCTGCCCACTCTGGGGCAGGAGATGTGCTGGGCAGGTCAGAGTCTGCCTCTTCTGCCTCCAGCGAGCTGGGCTCCTGCATGAGGGCTGGGTAGAGGGGGTTGACCCAGATGGTGTGGATGGTGACATCCTTGCTCTTCTGCTGCCACAACTCTTGGGCATTGCTGTCTTCCCCATGGGACACTGATGGATCTGTGTCTTGGTGAAGGAGTTGTCCTCTCTGGGTGTCTGTGGGAGCTGCTGGGGCAGGAGATGAGCTGGCCAGGTCAGAGTCCTCTTCCTCTGCCTCCAGCGAGCCAGGCTCCTGCATGAGGGCTGGGTAGCGGGGGTTGACCCAGATGGTGCGGATGGTGACGTCCTTGCTCTTCTGCTGCTGCAACTTTTGGGCCTTCCCGTTTTTCCCATGGGGCACCAATTGATCTGTGTCTTGGAGGAAGAGCTTTTGGAATTGTCCTGGGCTGCTGTCAGACTCCGGTTTGTTGGGGTCATTAGAACTGGACTGAGCCAAGCTCTCTTCCCCACAAATGCTGTCCTGGCAAAGCGTGGACCAGTTCTGCGTCTCGTTGCCCAGGTCTTCAAGGAGTGCCATCACTCCTGACATTGCTCCACACAGCTCCAGCTCTTCCAGCTGGTCGATGGAGGGGCTGGGAGAGTGGCAGCGCTCTAAGGGGTACGGGCCTGCGGGCTCCGAGGGCTCTTCCCATGCTCTGTGTGTGAGGGGCGTGGGGGGCCTCTCTTCCTCACTGCTCTGACTCGGCTGGCTGCTGTTTTCCTCTGGCAGTGTCTGCAGTAGGTAGCGCCGGTCCAGCTTGGGGAAGGGCTGCTCCCCAATGTGTGCTGCTGGCAGGAGAGCCCTCAGCTGCGCCCCTGCCCCCTGGGCACCGACAGGTCCCAGCGGGGCGGGCGAGGGCCCGGGGGCGTAGCACGGGCTGTGCGGGGCAGCTGCCCGGCTCTGTGCCCCCGCTGCGGGGGCTGCTGCTGCCGTGGCTGAGCCCGTGGCCCGGTGCAGGCGCCGCTGTGTCCCCGGCTGCCGGATCGCAGCCGCCACCCTGCTGAGGATGGCCCGGCAGTCGCGGCGCAGCGAGCGCAGCAGAGCCCGGCCGCGGGCCCTGGGGCTGTGCGGGGCCGCTGCCCGGCTCTCTGCTGCTGCCGCCTGCGGGCCAGGGCCGGCACGGGAGTCCCGGTGCTGCTGGGCCTGCGGAGCTGCTGCCCGTGGCTCAGAGCTCTGCACCTGCACGCAGGAGGAGAAGGCTGAGGCCGAGGCGGCGCGGGGGACCCGCAGCGCTGCCCTGGCACAGCGGCTCCCTCCGTACCGGCAGGCCCGTCCCGGCCCCGAGGCAGCTGCGGGCTGCCATCGCTCACCTTGCGCCTCCTCACAGAGCGCAGCCACTTCTGCCTGGGCTGGGCGCCCGTGGATTTCTCTTCGCTTAAATCCATCTCTGCCTTGCCTTGGCGCTGCAGAATCCCAGGAGCTGCTGTCTCGTGACGGAGCTGCTCTCCTGGGAGTGCCACCCCCGGGCTCTGTGCGCCCTTTTAACCCTCCTGGCCAGGGCGCGGCCCCAGGTGTCACAATGGGCTCTGGGCACACGCAGCCCCGTGTCACAAAGGGCCCTGGAACGCGCTGCTGTCCCCAGGGCCACCGCCCAGCACGCCGAGGCCAGCGGGGTACAGAGATACTGTGAGAATTGGGCAGGTACGAGACGGGGCTGGGCCAGCTGCTGGCTCTCTCTTTCTCTCTGTTTTGGAGGAGCATGGTTGGAGCTGCTGCCCAGGGAAGGGAATTCGCTGCTGCTGTTGGGGCCCAGCCCAGAACTGCTGCTCCTGCCCTGGGGTGAGCCTCTGCTTGTGAGAGCAGGCCCTGAACTGGGCCCTCATTCACACCCTCCTCACTGAAACTCACACAGTTCAGGAGGCAAAGGAAAAACTCCATTGATGAGCTTTTGGAATATAATTCCGTAATGACTGTTATATCTACGTAGCTCCAGTTGAAACTAGGAAACTGCAAGAGGAAATAATGGTGATTATTCCAGTGGAGGAGGACTTAATTGGGCTATTGGGGAGGAATTTTTCCCTGTGAGGGTGGTGAGACTCTGGCAGAGGGTGCCCAGACAAGCTGTGGCTGCCCCTGGATCCCTGGCAGAGTCCAAGGTCAGGCTGGATTGAGCTTGGAGCATCCTGAGATAGTGGAAGGTGTCCCTGCCCATATCAGGGATTTGGCACTGGATGGCCTTTGAAGTCCCTTCCAGTCCAAAACGTCCTGGGGTTCTGTTTAATGACAGTGCTGGGAAACTTTTCCCCTCCTGAATACCCACCATCTGTTATGAAAAAAGGATTCTCCCAAGTCTGATAATTCAGAAGCAACAGCCCAGTTCAAATATCCTTCAGACATCTTATGGATGTGAATAAGATGAATATCCCAGTACATATCAGAAAGCAATTAGATGGAATTCATTTGAATATATTTAATATTTTTTGTCATACCTAGGAAACATCGAAATATAAAATGATATTGTGGGAGCCTATACTGAAGGCGCATAACGCTGAAATGTAATCCAGGACTACAAGAATAGATAAGAAACAATTTGAATCAGTCAGCACAGAGTTACAATTAAGAAAGGAATTTCTCTTTGTAGAGAAAAGAAACAGGTTGAATCACAATTACATATATGTACTTTTAGTGATCAAAGATAGCAACATGGTTGGGAAATGTGCATGTGAAATACATTTTCCTCAGGAATTTAGGACTGCCATATCCCAGGTTACAGGTAGAAAGGAAACACAATTTTCAGAGGGAAAGAAAAGTACTAAAACTCAGGAAAGTTCTCAGATGTTGTTAGCATTATTCCAACTGCTAATGTCACCATTCATATTAAATCTTGTTCGCTATGATTAATTTCTTGGTGGTTTTTAATAGCATTCTGTGGAATACAGAGGACATCTCAACTGCAGTGCAGGTGACACAGCGGGACCTTGGAACATCTGCCTGGATATAGAGACATACCCTGATTTCCAGCAGATTATCTCTAAGCCATTAACACTGACTTCTTCCTTGAAAGGACAGTTATGGCAAAGTGTGCAGGATGTTGCTCCTTTGAAAAAAGAATGCAAATTTAGGAGACTTGATCTTAACACACCATTTCCTAACTGCTTGGTATGGGAAACTATTTACCACAGCCAACAATTCTGATCCACTGAGACTTTAGTAAGTTGGCTTCAATCTGTTCCTGGAAATCAGAAGACATCACATTTAAGACTACAACGAAAGCTTTAAAACTACTGTTTCATACAAATAAGCTTTTTTGTTCTTTACTGTAGCTTTTGCTTTGGAATTTCACACATTACAAGGAGGAAGAGAGGATTCACAGTCCTGATGGATCCTTGGATCTGGACAGGTCTTAGGACTCCCTCCTGCTTAATCCCAGCACTGACAAAGGGTGGCACTGACAAAGTGTGTCCCTGAGATGCTCCAGGAGAATATGCAGGTCTCATGTGATAAATGGTATCAAACAGATGTCTCACATGTGACATGAAACAGCATTCTGCCAGGTTGCCACATCCCAGGTAGACACCGGAGCAATTCACCCCTTCAGAGCCCTTTTCTATGGGAGTTTTTAAATCCTCTCCTTAAGCCCAGCAGGAATCTCAAGCCTGTGTTTTTAAAAGCTGGTGCCTCTGAGTTATTTTCCACAATTTATTATGTATTCTGTACCAGTAGCACCTAAAGCTCTAAAGCTCATCATTGTCAGTAAAAGTCTCATGCATGTAAACAAGGGCTGAACTTGCCTGTTATTTAAGAACAGAGCTCAAGTCTCTGTTTTGATCCAAGCCCAGGCTGCTCTTAAAATTTCTGAAGGTTAAGACACGCCTGGGTTGTTTTATTTACTTTTTTTTTAAAAAAGGTGACACACACAAAATCAAATTCTGATTGCAGTCTGGTCTCCAAATCAGCATTAAATTCAGCTGTTATTTTGTAAATGTCCTACTCATGCCACAATACACAACAATCTCCTTGTATAATAAATGGCAGGGTGTTTAAAAAGGAAAACACTACAGTGCAAAAGCAAAGTATCAAAAAAAAATCCAAACAAACAAAACCACAAAGCCATGTAGCACCACTACATTGCTGCTGCTGCTCCTACTCCTTTCACTCAAGCTGAAATCTATCTGAGGCTCACACAGACCATGAAAACCTGAAGTTTCAAACAAGGCTTGGAGAGTAAACTTGAGGTGAGCTGCCTGTAAGAGGACTCTGCTCTTCCTTCTCCCATCAGCACCTCAATGTCATAAAACATGGGATGGATCAAACCCAGAGACTGGACAAAAGGTGGTCTCTTCTGTCCTTTCCTACATCTACAGCTGAGTGAAGAATTACCATCCTACTTGAAGAGTGGAATGTGAAAACTATTTGTCATTCCTGAGGGCATTTCACAAGTGAGGATGGAAGAAGCTAATGCCAAATTACTGACAAAAAAATCATACTGCAGGAGGAAAACTGCACATTTCTGGTTTGTGAAGTGGCCCTAACATGTACTCCATCTAGGAATGCTGCATTGCACTGGCACTTGGAGCTTGGATTTGCCTCTCTGAAGCTTGAAATATGGAAAGACACACATAGTTTTACTATGAGTTCCAAATTCAGTAACTAAAGTCTAGCTCATATAAAAATCTTGAATTTCAGCTGTAATCCAGTTTTTAATCCTAACTGTAAACAGTATTCCAGCAGCACGAGTGAAAATACCCAAACACGTCATTCATGGGTATAATATGAAATTATTGTTTAAATTTCAATATATGTAAGGGGAACAGCCCTGCAGATGCCCAGGAGCACACCCTGGAGCTGAGATTCCCCTGCAGCCCATGGGAAAGTAGCTGTGCCCCTGTGATGCACAATTTAAGTCATAGATTGACTCCAAGATAAAGCATATTATTGTATTAATCAATATTTGACATTTCCCCAGCAGTTCTCAGCATCTTACACAGCTGGGATCAACTTGTAAGTACTTAAGTGCTGCAGCACTGATGAAATGGCTTTCCTGTTAATATATTCACAAGGTGGTGACTGCAGGGTTTTAAAAAAAAAAAAAAAAAAATTTAAAAAGGTCACCTACATCTTTTCAACATTAATCCATGACTGGGTTTATAAGAAATTACTTGGTCATCCAGGTTAAGAGTAGATGTGTTCAAATGAACTGAAAACAAACTTCCCTGTGTAGAATTAATTATAGCTGGCATGTGAACAGCTAATAAAAATGGTATCTTTTATGTCTTTGTTATAAAACGTCTTCATGCCATAATTAGGAGTCTACTCTGTAACTGCAGGAGCAGAGCTATTGCTTTGCTTCAGCAGAGCTACTGGCATTGCTTTACCAGCTCTTTTCTTGGCAAATGGGCTAGGAGGAAAAGTAGAGTTCCATTAAAATACCTGGTGAGGGAATGGAAAGGAAAAGAAAGTATTTTTGTTGTAGTTGTTAGTTCTGAGTGATTACTCAGAGGCAAGAAGGCTTGAGTAGCACAGAACCAAAAATCTGAAGCACAGACATGAAGTGTAGCCCTGGAGCCAGTTTCCCACAGTGGCAGCTCATCCCAAAGTTAAGGGAAATTTATGAACTTCTTTGACTATGGACATGAGTTAAGCACCTCCATCACTATCAGACACATGCTTAGGTGACTGATTAGATCCTTCCCAAAGGAGGTGTGTTGATTTGGCATGGCCTGGTTTTTGGGAGCAGGTGAGTGCCACAGACGTAGTTTCTATGAGAAGCTGCTAGAAGCTTCCACTATGTCTGACAGAGCCAATCTCTGTTTTACTTCTCATCATCTTCCTCTGACTCCATTAATAATAAATTTACCTTATACCTTTAAATTGGAACCTGTTTTACCCTTGAAGTGGTTTTTTCCAATCCTTAACTCATGGGCTCTCCATTAATTTTTTGTTTCCTTCTCCTCTGCCCAACTGTAGCAAGAGAGAGGAAGCAAACGGCTTTTGTGGGGGCTCTCAGATCAGTTTATCATCCTCATGCAGAACACAATAAAAATCTGACATTTTTAATTGCAATCTAATAAAAAAGATATTTGAAGACTGTGTTGGTTTGTGCAAACCCACTTTTATTGTAAAACATCATGTTAGAAAGTTTCTTTACAAATGTTGGTGGCTATTTTAATAAAGAGTGTGATTTAATGAAGCAATTGCTTTCTTTTTCTGTGCAAGAGAAATTGAAATGTTAATTCAAATTGGATTGGACAGATCCAAAACCTGACTAATTGAATGTAAACAAAAGGAGGAGGAGGAGGAGGAGGAGGAGGAGGATGCCAAGTTGGCATCTTCTGCAGAAACAAGAGAATTGTGGTTATAATTTCTGTTCTTTAATATTTTCCTAAAGGAGCTGGAAGACTGAGAAATAATCATATTAAAATAACTGTCAAATTACTCTATCTTCAGAGGCAGTTGCCAGTAGAAAGCCAATCAAAGCAGAAACACGGGGAGAGGAAAACAAAAAAAAAAAAATTCCAATTTAGATACATCTGAGGTTGGGGGAAATTCTTAAAGAATAGAGATGGTGATGGAAATAATCCAAAGCATTTATCCTTTCAATAAAGGAAAGAAGAGGAAAGAAGCAGTCAGCTGGCAATGGTGGAGCTGGAAAAACATGTCTGAGCATTCCTGTGCAAGGAAAATGAGTGATTCCACATGGGGAGCTGGACTGTGGCATTATTGGATAAAGCGAAAAAAATGAACAGAGATTAATGGACTGAACAGCCATAAAACTTCCATGAAAGTCTTCTCAAGGAGTGCTGGAAGCTTGAAGGAGGATTGAAGAGGTTCTGGGAAGTGAATAGTCCTGATCGCAGGTGGCTTGCTTACATAATAAACCCGCTTTCCATCTATAAATTAGGACTTCATAATAAACAATTTGAAACAGGAAATTCAAACATCTTTCCCAACTTTTATGCATGTGACTGGCATCTCAATCAACAAATGTAATTGCAAATTTTAAAGAACATTATAAATCACCCTCCTTTCTCACTGCAGTTTTCAGCAGAAATAGAATTTTATGCTCCTGATTTTTGAAGCTGACATGTTATTAGCGTCATACATTATGTCTAAAACAATTGAAGGAAATAGAATTGATAAAACAGAAATAAAAACTATCCAGCAATGAAAAAGCTAAACCAATAACAGACTCTGAAACATTCATCAAAACATATTAGCAATAAATTTTAATCAGCAGGATGTCACTTCTCATTGAGTGAGAGCACAGAGACTGTGCTGTTCCCACTTACTGACATAATATAACCAGCACTACAGAAAAATTGGTTATCAGTTGAACTCTCAACTTGAATCAGAAGAAAGTAACAGGATGAAATAAAAACGAAATGGAGCAAATCAGAGCAGAGCAATGTGGAAGAGCCTGTATGGCCAGGAAGCCAATTGTGCACAGAAGGTACAGCTGCCGCAGAGGCAGTAAAGGCCTGAAATGATGCCTCATCCCTGTGAAGGCAATGACATTTTTCCAGCAGCAAAGGCTTTGTGGCATGTCCCTGAGTGATTTTTCAGGAGCCAGGCATGCAGCCAAGAGTGCAATACCCAGCTCATGGCCTTTGGACATGCAGGGAACTGGGAGCAATGCAAGAGCCTGAGGGCAATCCCAACTTAGCATCCACCTTCCCACCTCCTGGAGAGCAGAGCCCAGGGCTGGAAACTCCATCCCAAAAGAGGAGAGTGCAGGATTGTTCATAGCCACATTTCCCAGCTAAAAGCAAGGCTGCAAGCTTGGGTTACAGAATTATCCTGGAGTAAGAACACAAATTAATCTGCAGAATGCTATTGGCTTAGTGCTGCTACTACTACTACTACTATGATCATCATAGTAGTACAGAAGAATGGGAACTTCAGACAAGGTTTTTTAGAGAGACCCTCCCATCATAAGATACTAAGGGAACCTCCCAGCTCCCTAAGCTCTTTCTCAGAGAACCTTCTGGGAGCAGCTGGGTCCAGTCCTGGTCCCACATTTGTCTAAAAGAGCCTATAGGTGTTATCAAGGCTTTATACAACTTTGTCCTGAAGTATTGAGGACAGAACCCCAAATATATTTATATCTGTTTAATAAGTGATTTATTTAAAATTGCAATGATAATGATTAAAATGAGAAATCTAACCAGAATTATTTACACAGTAGAGACAACTATAATATGGTGCAAAAAAGCTCTAGAAAAACAGGTTTTAAGTAGGGATTTATGTCACTCACCCATCCCAGTGACCAAATCTCTTTCCTCACCCTCAAGGAGTGACTTTGAGGGGGTCCCCACTCCAGGGAGGAATCTCCACACACTCCCAGGAGGAGGGAGATGTTACAAGATCCTCCCATTAAAAAGTGGGGCTGGGCTTTTATTGGTGTCATGGTTTGAGCCTGGCACAGAGCCAGTGCCCCCATGAAAATGCCTCACCCTGGTGTCTGCTGTGAGATGTGACCAGGAATAAGCAAAACAGGCTCCAACTTAAACATAAAGAACACTTTATTACCTAAAACTACAGGAAAAAATAGGGAAAGACTATAAGGAAAAGAAAAAAAAATTGAAAACCTTACAAAAACCACTTTTCCTCCTCCCCCACCACCTGACTTTCCCAATCCAATACATTCTCCCAAAACACCCGGTACGACACTTTAGTATACTCAAACATCAGTTCATGAAGAGGAAAGGAGTCCTTCTTGTTCCATAGGCTTCTGGAAACACACTGAAACCTCGGATGCTTCCTTGTCACTTCGGCACCGCCCGGGGGAAAAAAAGTCCTTTTGCCGCTTGTGACATGTTCCTTCCATGCCCAGTGCTCTCACCACCGAGACATGGACCAGAGCTGCTTTTAGGGTTGTCTTTCAAGGATGCCTTGTCTCACTCCAAAAAGGCACAGTCTCTGCTTTTGGGACCTCTGTCCCCCCCATATTTTTCCAACCCCCTGGGGCCGGGGGGTCCTCACGAATGAACCCTCCTGGTTTTGAGGCACTGCCTCCCCCTAAATGCAGTCTGTGTCACAGGAACAACTGAGTCCATGGCTACAAGAAAAAGTCCAGCCAAAAGGCCACTCCAAATCATCTCTCCCCATCCAATCATCTCCACAATCTCCGGGCCAAAAGTCCTTATCTCATCTCATCTCTCATCTCCCTTCTTATTCAGCTTCGAGGAGGATTAGCATTTTTGCAAGGCCCCAATCATGCAAGAAAGGGTTAAAAGTTTTCAGTCTCTGCTGTCGGTCCCGGAGCGACTCCCACGCACGCTGCCCACACGCTGCCGCTCCGGCCGGGCAGTCTCCCTCCTTCTCCTCCTGGCTGGCTGCTCTCCTGGGGGGAGGGGGGGGGCTGGCTGCCCGATGTCTCGATGTCTCTTGGGGCTCCCCCACCCTTCCATCCTTGAAAGCCCCCTCAACCCCCACCTCTGTCCAGGCCCCAGGCCTACCGCATGGCTGGCCCCTCCCCCGCCCAGCAGCAGCGGGCCGGGCGGGGAAGAGATCTGACCTCTTCGCCCGACGATGTCCAAAAGAGGAAGTGCCAGGGCAGTGCCTTGCTTTTAACCCCTGTGTATTCTCGGAGGTGTGTCCAAACCCCACTGGCTACACCAGGTGTCAGTATGAAACCCAAAACCTTCATTGGTTTGACCACAGCTTCCCAGAATTCCCACTCCTTCCTGGTCAAACCATGACAATTGGCACAAAGTGACTGATGCCAGATGTCCCCAGGCTGGGTTAGACCAGGTGTCAGCACTGTCACCTGTTGGTTCCTCTGTCAGGATCTCAGGAACCACTCCTCTGACTCAGGAAGCAGTCCATCAAGAAAACATGTTCTGCCATAGTCCAACTTTATGGCTACGTGGAGAGAAGGTTCTGAATCATATTTGTACAGTCAAGCCAAATATCCTGTAAGATCAAATATTCACTTTTTAAAATCCATTCCCTTTTTGAAGGATACATTTTTAACATCCACACCAGAAAATTTTCACAAGTTCAAGAATATAGAGTCCAAATGAATTATTTGATTAAAATTATACACTCAGAACGAAAGATCAATTTATATGGTCTACTATCTTACTGTCATTTAACAACTTTGCTCTGTTTTCTACCTCTAAGTGATAATGCTTTACTGATTGCAAGAAATTACCTGCTTTGGATCGTGTCAGAGTCCCAGCATTAAAATCTAGAAATCTGATCGAGAGCACTGCGTTTTTCCTTTTGCTGGAAAACTTAGAAAATCCTTTTCTTTGACAGACTTCATTATTCCCTGCTTGCATCCTTCCCTTTATGTGTTCAACCTATACCTCCAATCTTTAGTTAATGAAAGAAGTTCACAGAAAAGTTAATAACAACATTCTAGAACTATTAATTAAAACCTGAAGTATCCTACCTTGGCTTGAATGTCTCCCCATATTTCTAAAGGCAAATAATGATACTGAGATCCAAAGTAATCCATCCTCAATGACTACCACTCCTTGTCATTTGATTGCCTCGATACAGCAGATAAATTCTAATGGCTCCAGTCCAATTTGAGGCATATGAGTGTGAAGAGCACAGTAATAATAAAACCAATTGACTCAGAATGGCTCTGCATGTGTAAGTGACTGTAAGGGAGAGCTCTCCTTCCACTGTTAACAGAGGCAAGGAGGCTCAATTTCTGCAGCCACGGCTGTAATTATAAAATAATTAGAAATAATCTACAGGTACCTAGAAATAGAGCCTAATACCAGGGGTAGGTATATAATGCCAAATGTATGGGCTCTTAGCTGATTCGCCATGGGCTTCCCTGAAAGGCAATTTAAATCAACAGGAGTAGGCTCAGTGCAAAGGACTGTTCAGACAAACTTACCCTCAGATTAATTAATTATTCCATCTTTCTAAATGAGCTGCCACAATTTTCTCTTTGTCTAAAAAACATATCTAATAAATAGAATTGAAATTAATGTAAACCAAAATCAAGGACAAACAACAGAGAGGACAAGGAAGCAAAACAAAAACATCACGGTGTGAAATGATGCAAACCAAAACAACTTATTAAGAGAATTACCTCCCCAAAAAAGGTTAACCAACACTGAAAAGCTTTTATCTTCATGGAAATCAGCTCTAAAATCCCTCTTGCAACAGAAAGAGTGCAGCTGTGGCAATCCCACTGCACATTAAACTGTCTCTTTCTGAAATTCCCTGCTCCCCAAGGTAAGTGATCCCCAGAGAGGCAATCTCAAATTATGGCTGTGTAAAAGTCAATGGATTTGGAAGGGGCCATTGTCTTTCCATCAGGATAAATCAAAGATATAGTCTCAAAGGAAAGGAAAGGATCCGACCTGCTGCCTATGGAAAGGCCTCATGCATATTCAAAGCTGTGCTGCACCACAGTCTTCCCTGTCCTGGTCCTGTCAGCTCTCCCCTCCCTGCCTGGCTTCGGAACAGCCACGGTTCCTGCTGTGTTTCAGCCTTTGCATAGGCCCATGATGCAAAGCTAAATGAAGAGTCGTCAGAAATTATCCCTCTGGTGTCTCAGCTGAGCAGCTTTAATTTCAGTTAAGAGTCTCAGCATCAAAATAAACATTTTTGTGTTTCTAGAGGTCCAAGTACATCCTGGGCTTCCACAGACATCCACAGGGACAGGGGCTCAGGGACAGCAGCTATTCCAGGTTCCAACCTGTAAGGAAACATGAGGCAGAATTTGTGCTGGAGAAACCATGGAGAGGAAAACTGTGTCTGTGGATTGTTTTACTTTTTGTCTGAGTTTTGTTAAGAAAAGTTTCTCGTGTTTCATATCAAATTAGAAAATTGTTTGTGGCCTGGCAGTGAATGTGTTGTAGTAAAAAAAAATCTGTGTTCAGCATGTCCGTTACAGCTAAATGAAAATGAAAGAATTTTGGGTTTAATGATAATTTTCCTCATTTTAAGATGTTTGTTGAGGTAGCAGTTTGGGATGCAGCCTGGGGTTCTGGCCATGTGTGATGATTTTCCACATTGCTGCAGCCAATTTGGGTTGGAGTCATAACTGGAGTTGTAGTCTAGCCTTTTAAAAGTATTTTGCTGATAAGAAATGAAGAGTATGAAAATATAAAAGCAAAAGACAAATAACACCCAAGCCTAAAATGTTTATCTATGTAAAGGTTTTAGTGTAGAGGAATTGTACAGCTCAACCTTGTTTAGCAGTTTCAGGACTGGACTCCCAAATTTGTTTATTTTTGTCATAAATCATGTTGTTAAATAACGTACTTGTGTTCTTCTTAGTTTCTAGATATAATAACATTTTTGTGAAATGGGTAAAAATGCTTAAATTTGAATATCATTAATATATGTAAAGCACAACTTCTGCATCTGACGCTATTCATCACATCCCAAATTAATCATCAGGGACAGAACCCAATAGCTCATTTCAAGCAAAGGCCAATAGTTCTTGGGGAAATTAAATCATCTTTCAGAAATATTTCATTTTGGGAAGCTAATAATTCAATGGAAATGGATTTTTAGAAGAAAAACCTGAGTGAGTTACATAATCTTTCTATAGGGTTCTCCATCTCATACATTAAAATTTCATGTCACATTTTAAAGCACAATTTGTTGAAAAATAGTTTACACTGTTGTGTTGAACATCACAGTCCTTTAATATGTCTGAAGTGATAATAATATCATTATGGAATTCAAGGGAACATCACTTAAATCTGATTGAAATGGAGAGAAACACAAAGGAAGCAATAGATACAGAGCAGGAAATTCTCATTTTTGCAATGACATTTTTATCTCATCTCTTCCCTCCCCTGTTGTACTGGAGGATGGGGTGTCCAATCACTTCTACAAAATGCTGTGCAATCTGCTGCTCTCTACCCCTCCCCTCTTGGTGTGACAACTTAATGGAGAATGGAAATGGCATTAAAAGCACATTTATTTTTAAATTTGCTCCTCTAGGTACTAGACAGCTCATGGCTGTGCAGGGAGGGAGGAGAGGAAGGACCTGCCCCCTGTCCTGATGGGAATAGGGGAGATGATGTCCTTGGAAGGAGGAAGGCTGGTTTGGGAAGTTTTTTGTTTCAATAAATGTTTATAACTGTTGCCACTTGCCAGTTATACTGGTCATTTAAAAATAAACCTATCATAAATGTGTATTATTATTATTATTTACTTATAAAACAGGTTCAGGTTTGCACTCTGAAAGGAGCAATTCCACTGCCATGTGTTGGGTGTTGATTCATGGTACTGCTGTCAGAGAAGTTAGCAGTGAAGTCTTCCAAACACTGGGATGATGGGAATGCCCTCCAATGGCCAAAAGAGGGGTTGTTTTGTACATTTCCAGAATGTTTTTTTTTTCCTTTGTTGAGATTCTCATTTTCTAAATTACTGGAGGTGCAAGGGGTGTGACCATCAGCAGAGCCACCCTTTGGGGGAGCTATGTCCCCATGTCACCCCATGGGTTATTCACCCCATAAAGGAAGGGAATCCTGGCCCTGCTCACACTTGGAGCTCCACCCTGCCCCGCAAACCATGGGCCCCATGCTCATGAATCCTTTTGGATCAGTCCTAGCACAGGCAGAACTTAATCCCTATGTTTCGTCCAAGTGACATATTAATTATTGATTATGCCTAATGAATATGCTAATGGACAGGATTCCAGAGTTCCTGCTGTGCTCTCCAGGCCCTCATCCATTTTTTAAGAGGTGTCTGGAGGAGACAACATCTGGGCCTGTGCCAAGGCTCCATAATGAAGGCCACACACAGAGTTCAAGGGCTGGAGCTCGTCCTTCAGGGAGAGCAGCAGAAACTGGTTCAGTCTGACAGTTGTTCTTGAGGTTTGGAATTAGATTATTCACTCTCTCCCAGTGTAAATGGGGGAAGTTATTAGTGCTTTTACATTCCATGGGGGATAAGGTGTGACCTCATTTTCCACTTCAAGTGAAGGGAGAAGGGGGGAAAAACAAGTGAAAAGAAGTTCAGCCCAGTGGTGTAGTCGATAAAACATTAAAACTGAAGCACTCCTTCTGCCTGCATTTGCAATGAGATTACAGAAGCTGTCAAGCCTCTCTGTCTTCTTGCTTGTTTTCATCCTCAGGTGAAATAACAAAAATGGAACAAAAAGTTCCTCTGGCGAGGCCTTGACGGAGGGTTTTGAATGCAGCCCCAAGTGAAGGCTGGTGTTGAAATTGTTTCACTCTAAAGAGCCCTGGGTGCTCTGGAGTGTCTGTAGGGACCTCAGCGAGTGCTTTCATAAAGCTCTGTGGTTGGAACCATTTGTATTAGAGCAGGGACAATTAATGTAATAACAGAGATGGGAATGGGAATAGTTTGATGCACCAGGCTTGGAAAAAAGTGCTTTTATAATCCTTTACAAACAGGAGACAGAAGTGCATCTTGAGAAGATTACCATGAGCACTCATGAACTGATAAAATATCAACCTTGAAGATATCAGATTGCAAAGGAACAAAAAGCCCCTTTTCTGTTTTTTGGACACTGAATTATTTAATTTCAGCAAGTGCTATTTTTCTGCTGTTTTTCAAATGTTAGCAGGCTCTCTTAGGTACATTATAAATAAAATGATGCTGCAGCTGCAGGCCAAGGCCCCACAAGAAATCTAATAGTACCTAAAGAGAAGTGCTACTAAAGACTTGACTCCAAAGCACAGAGTGGATATTAATGAGTGAGTGAAGTGATTAAGAGTCGCTTCCACAATCAGTTTTTCTTTCTTATAATCCTATTTCAAAATTCTTTGGAGGGTTTGGAAAAGTTCTTTCTTTGGTGGGGATTAATTGAGGGAAATGTCAAGTTCATCTGTGAGGAACTGGAATGGGACCATGATTCAATCACTGATCATGATTTTTAATGCATCTTTATGTACAAGTTTAAATGTTTTAAGCTTTAACTTTAGTGTAAACCAAAGCAAAAATATGTAGCACAAATTTGAAGAGAGATTTTTCCCCCAAAGCCTGGAAATGCAGCTGCCAACATATGTTGGAGATCATCATAGTTTGTAAAAAGGGAAGTTAGATTACTATTAGAGAATATAAACATAATTGTAACAAAATCTCAATTTTTTCCCTTGCAGGAGCAGATTAGATTCCTCTTTCAGCCAAGGAAAAATACTTTTTATTGATCCATCAGTTGTGCAACAAGAGTGTTGAGATGAAATAGTTTAAACTGCTCTAAGGTTTCCTAAAAGAGTAGAATAAATTGTGTAACGGTAGGTTGTTTTCTTCAGAACTAACAAAAAATCGAAATCTTTTCATAGAATCCCAGGATGCAGAACATCCCATGTCTTCACTGACTGGAAATACTCTTCTAAAGAGCATGAAGATTTGTTTTTAGGGATTTGCATTGAAAAAATAGGGATTGTCCCTATTTCTGAAGCTGGATATCTTAAAAATAGGCTGTCCTGTAAGGCTAGGGTAAAATGATGATTGTTTTTTTTCTCTGCTAATCACAGAGCCATTGATTGAGTCACTCAACACCAGCTGATGAAGAACCCTCTCTACCCTTTGGATACTTGCTTTTGTATTCTTTTTTTTCTTCCCCAAAATTGAAAATGGGATATAAAAAATAGATTGCTGGAAACTGGTAGTCTGGGCAGAAGTAATACAGAAGGTGCTACACTGAATGAAGGGAAAGGCTTCTGCCTCAAAGGTAAACAAGAATAAACTCTGTGTTTCTGCACTTGCCCTTGGGGGTCAAAGCAATAAATACTCTGTTTTCCTTTCTTGAAGTTTATACTTTCTGTAGGAATGTGATTTTGCTTTCACAAAAAAGGCCTTAATTCTTCTTCCTTGTGAAAACAAATTTCATCACCAACCCATAAATAATCACAGGAAAAAAATAATAGCGGCCTAATTTACATCTAACCTTTCTTTTTAATGATTAATGGATACTATTTATGTAAACTGTTTCTACATTCCAGCGTGAAATGAAATTTAAATTGCAAATTTTACAGTGGTGTATTTTAACTGGTGACCCTTTCCCCAATCACAAATTAAAAAAAAAACCCAATTACATTTGTAATAAAGATGCTAATGCATTTCTTGTTTTTAAGGCATGTAAAGTTCTTGCTGATGGCAACTTTCATTCTCCCCACCGATCAGCTATTAAAAATGTATTTTCCAAAGTGCTCCAAGATGTGTGGATGTGGAGGAATTCTCAGTTCATCCACTCTGTGTCCATGGCCAGGTAAACCTGTTGAGGCCTGTGTTGTCCATTATTTCCCCTGGACGAGGGCAGCCCTTGGAAGAGAGGTGGGTTCTCCTCACTTTCAGGCGCTGAACTTTTGTCATTGACATATTTTATGAAAAATCCTTTTGCCAGGATCTTTTCTTCTGAGAAGCTGAGAAGCTTCAGCTTCTCCATGTTTTGCTGCTTTGGAATGTGATTTGGAGAATTGTTTACCCAGCATGTGAAATGGTTTCTACTTGATGACCAATGACACCACCTGTGTCAAGGGCTGTGAGCAGTCACAAGATTTTATTATCATTTCTTTTCTATTCCTTGGTAGCCTTCTGATGAAACCCTGTGCCCTCCATCTTGCTTCCATCCACAACATACTAAAAACCCCAAACCTAAATTTCTCAGCAAATGAGATCCACCTACACTACTCTGTATAATCTATTTCACACTTTTGTGGATTTTAGTTTATCTTGAAGTCCAGGAAACTTCCTCCATGAATGAGGGTCAAGGTCAGTGCTCCCCTGGGGGTCAGAGCACCCCAGAGCAGCCAAAGAAATATCCCCAGTTCCCTGGGTTTTTGCACAGCCTGAAACAGTGATTTCTGCCTTTGCTTCCAGTTGCACTCAGGGCCTCTTTGGGGATTTAAGGAGAAGGTATTTCAATACCTTGCTGTCGCTCTGTTAAAACTCCAGAAGCGTCCAGGAGTGGAAAGGAAGGAGCTGAGTGTCTTCCTGTGTCCCATCACACCCAGGACTGTGTTCAGCTGTGGCTTTCCGAGGGCAGCAGCTTTTACCCTCTCTGGAAGGGTTGGGGGAAGCTGTGAGCTGCACAGACCCTCTGGGGTGCAATTGGAGCCCCAGGGCCCCTGCAATGTGTCACATCCATTTGGGGATCTGGAAGGGAAGGAGGGGAAACAGGCACTAGCCAAGGGTGTGGGGAGGAAATTGTGCCAGAAGTGGGTGCATTTGCTGCCTTAGGGCTGCTGGCCTCGTGAAGGGAGCAGAGGCAGAGCTTTCCAGCTGGGTGTACTTTCCTCCCAATGGTAGAAAACAAGAGTGAAACACATCAAAACTACCTGAGAAGTCTTTTTAATTTTGAAGGCCTTTTGTTTTGGTGGGTAGAAGAGCTTTATTCTATTTTTGTAGCAATGCACTGTTGGGAAAGTGCAGGACTAAATATTGTATTTGTGTCTGCACATCTGCAGGGCAAGAAGAAAGGTGATAGGGACAAAAAATAGAACAGTTTGCAGAAAGGCAGAGTTTGGGGACTGCATCAGGCTGTTTCTGACAGTGCCAGCAGATAGAGCACTGCAGTGCTCATCACTTTTTGCTGGTCTCTGTGTCCAGCAGTATGAAAATATCATTTTACCCACAGACTGAGCAACATTATGTTTCTGTGAAACATTAAATGTGGAACCCCTGGGTGTCATTCTGAGATTTGCTTTGCAGACTAAAAGAGCACTTTAATAGCAGGTATATAAACCTGCTTAGCAATGCTTGTGAAAGCTGTGACAGAGATGACCCCAAGGAATCTCAAGCTGTAACTTTTGCAGCACTCAGTTGTTCCTGGTTGTGACAGATGCCTTGGGAGAGGGAGCACCATTGTGTTTGGGGATTCACATGACTTAGAGCTGTGCTAAGGCTGATCAGGACACTAATTCAACAAGGGAAATTACCTCCATTTAACTTGGATGGAAACAACTTCTGTGTATCACAGGGGCTGGAACTGGATGGGCTTTTTAAGGTCCCTTCCAACCAAACCATTCTGAGCTTTCATGACTTTATAATGACTTGGACACCCAGGCTCCAAATCCAGCCTGATGATCTCAGCCCAGCACATCAGGATGTGCATTTGCAGTTTCTGGAGTCCATGGCAGCCCAGTGTTGGTGTTTTTGCTGGATCATTGAAGGTACACAACACCCACTCACTGCTTGTGGAACTTTGCTCAGCTCTTGTCACACAATTCAAGAGGCCTGAAATCTCAGGGCTGGTTGTAAGCACTTCTCTCTGTCACATGATATAATTGCTTGCCCTGACATTTTATTAGCACATAATGCTTCCTTTGTGTTGCCACCAGCCTTGAGCTCTGCTGTTGTGTGGTTTTTAGAGTTCCCTGCTATTGTTCTGGTCAGCAAAGGCTCACCTGACCTTACCTCTTTGCTTAATAACTCCTTGGGAAGACAAATTTAGTCTGATTTCTCTGCGCTCCCAATGCTATCTTATTATTTTCTAATTTAATTTCTAGCTGAAAGTGTTATCTAGCTACAGCTAAGAGGCTGGATCCCTTCAGTAATTTATTTTTTTGTCACTGCACAGTGACCAAAGCACTCAGCTCAAGCAATAGAATTCACACAAAGCCTGATGCTCTGGCTGCCCTTCAGAGGAGGCTTCTGGGTTCAGATCTTTCTTGACAAAGAGGCACCAAATTGATTTAATGGACTATTACAACCTCAGCCAAGGCTTCAGATTAGCATAAAACCACTTTTTGCACCCTCAGTTACTTCCCTGTGGAGGCTAGTGGCTTTTAGTAAACATGAACTTACTTACGCTGATATAAGAAGTAACAGGGCTGGGTTTGTAAATGAACTTGGTTAAACAGAGTCTATAATAGACAAAAATGAAAATTGCACTGTTTCACCTTTAATGAAGGTATTCAGGCAAGGTATTACTTAAATTGCTTAAGCAGTTTTGTTTATAATACAGCAGTGAAGATGCTGAACTTGTTAGCTTGTTGATTGCATGGTTGTGTCAGGGCTAATCATGACTGACAAATAATTGAAACAGTCTTTCTAACTCTATTAAAGGATATATTCAACAACCACAAAATCCTCATCTGAAAGGCAAATCCTGAGTGCTGCAGCCCACTGAGAACCTTTCCAAGCTGTGCACACAGCAAAATGTTTGTTGTGCTGCTAGTTGTGAATATTGACTTTTAATTTACTCTTTAAAATGAAAATCAGAAGGGGAGAAAACCTCTTTGAAACGGCTTTAGTCCTTCTTATTTAGGCAGTTAGCAGAATATGCTTAAGGAAACATGATGCAAGATCCCTCTTTTGTGACTTATAGTTTACCCTGCTGGGCAAGGGGAGGCTTTGGTTTAGTTTTGTTTTTAAATGAAATTATTAATTTTATCTTATTGTGAGGGCAGAGAATGAAACCATTGCCTGTTTCTACTCCTCCTAAGTAAATGCCTGCAGGGACACCTTCCACTAGCCCAGGTTTCTCCAAGGCCTGGTCTTGGACGTTCCAGGGATCCAGGGGCAGCCACAGCTTCTCTGGGCACCCTGTGCCAGGGCCTCAGCACCCTCACAGGGAACAATTCCTTCCCAATATCCCATCTAAACCCACTCTCTGTCCGTTTGAAGCCATTCAGTCCTGTCTGAGATCTGGGTCTGTCCCAGACCCCTCAGGTCAGAAGAGGTTGGTGTTACCTCTTACCATGGTGCTTATCTCCTTGCATCCAGATTTTGGGGTGGGTATGGAGGTGTAACTGCAGTGTTTGGGGCACATTCCTTCTGTTAGGGATCTGTCCAGGGACAGGATTGTTCCAGATGTTCCATTGGGGACAGCCAGAGCACAGATGTGGATCCTGTGCCAGTGGTTTAGGCACCTCTGTCCTTTAAGCCTCTGCTGCTCCACCTGCAACTTGAGGCTGGCCCACAGCCCAGGGCTGCTCAGGGGGCAGGAAAGGATCCTGCAAAGCCTCCTGGATCTGCCAGACAAGGATTTCCTACCCAGGGAAAGATTTTCTTGTGCTGTTCTCAGAGTACAGACTTTAAAACCATTTGAAACCTACTGAATTGCTTTTTTCTCTCTCCTTGTAGAGCACTTCTGAAAAAAACCCATCTGCCTTCCTTTTATGCTTTCATGGAATATCCTGAGCTGGAAGGGACCCACCAAGATCATCCAGTCCAACCTCTGGCCCTGCCCAGACACCCCTACAATCCCACCCTGTGCATCCCTGGGAGCACTGTCCAAACACCCCTGGAGCTCTGGCAGCATGTGGAGAACTACATCACACATCCCTCAGAGGTATTAAGCTCAGGGCTCAAATCCATATGACTTATTTTTATTTATTTTTATGGATGCATGTTTTTCTGCCAAAAATAAAATGAAGCTCAAGCAGAAGCTTGTCTCGAGTGCATTGTATTTCAAATTTCAAATTGTATTTCCAAAGTACCTGAAATAAAAATAAAAACATTAACATGAAGAACATTAGAACAGCAATAATTCAATACGTGACATTTAAACAATCAAAAAGAATCACAGCTCCATCATTTTAGGCCTCTGAAGAACACCTGCATCAGTGAAACAAGCTGGACAGGACTGTTTCAAAAGGATAGTTTGGAATGTATTTTGGTTCTATTTCTTAAATTATCAGCTTAATAACTCTGAGGAGGGCTGTGGGTTGTTGCAGAGCTCAGTGAGTGGCAGAATGTGCTGTTCCCTTGTCATTTCTAGGCTGGTCTCATTTCTGCTCAGCCTGCCTTATCACCATGTCAGATGGAAATCAGATCTTGCAGAAGCTCTATTATTATTGTTTTTATTTTCAGCAGCCATAAAACCTGACAGTTTTCTGACATTTTCAGCAATTGAGGGCACAGAGATTCCGGATTGCAATGTTTCTCTGCACAAAAGCTTAATAGACTTGACGTGCTTTTCCATCTCTCCTTGTTTAAGAGGGACACAGGAGCCAAAGTGAGATGTTAACTTCCACAAAGAAAATCAGAATCTGCCACTTTCTCTCTTGTCTGCTGGATCAGAGCCTCAATTTCCATCAGCTGTCTCCAGTTGTGCTGAAATATGATTGAACATTCATCTTGTTCCCTGGCCTCGGCGCACGTCGTACAGCACAAGTGACTACAAATTGAGAGCTCAATATTGGTTGTTATTTTTATTTGTTAAAAAGGTACCAGTTTATGCTCTGTTTGCACATAGTAGCATAAAAATGGAGTTAAGCATTGCTATGGCCAAAAAAAAAAGTGATATATTCAGGCTTTGAACGGTCCAGTTTTGCTCTTTTTCTGTCCTTAATTTTGCTTTTGTTCCAGTGTCAGCCTGCAGTAATGTAACAACCTCAGCTCATCCTGGGTTAAACATGATCCAGTGTTGGGGAATTTTAAAGTTTATGGATGCTCTCAGACAAGGCTGTTGAAAGGGGAGAGGGCAGTGAGTCACTGACCATTCCTGTCAGAATTGCCCTCAGAATTCCACAATTTCCCCCTTTCCTTTTTTCTATACCTTGGTGCGTTTTCAGCAGTTTTAGTGAAAAATTTCACAGCAAGGTGGGTGTTGCTCATTAAAAGAATTCATGGTAATGAGCATCCTGGCAACTACACTTACTTTGGCAGTTTTTAAAGCACAGAACAGCCTTTTCCTACTGACAGGTCTAATTTCCTACTGACAGTCTAATAGGACTTTTCCTTTTGCATTTTTCCCATTGTGGATAGATAAATATGCCTATTGTGAATAGATAAATACTGCAAAGCTGTATGGGCATGATTAGGAGGCAGGACTTGGGCTTTAGGAGCCTTCCACAAACATTTAGGGAGCTGCACAACGAGCTTTCCAATTAAACTTGCTTTTTGTGGGTCAAGTAGTCCTGAGAAACCTTGGCTAGGAGCACTCAGCATCCATGCAAAATTCAGCTTTGCTGGACCAACAAGAAAGTCCCTTGGAAAGGGATGCTGAGGGATGAGGTAGGAAGGGGCAGGGGGAAATTGGGGCTTGAAAGAAGAATTCAGTAAGGATTCAGGTGGGCCAAAAAGTGTTGCTGGGACTGGAAGGTGGAAGGAAGGATTTGGTATCACTGCTTTCTGCTCATGCAGCCTCCCAGTTCTACATCTGTTGAGTCCCAGGACTGCAGCGTTGTGCCTCCCTTAATGCTGAGGAGAGACCTGGAGAAGATGATTAAAACAAAAAAAACCCAAAACAGAACAAAACAAACAAACAAGCAAACAAACAAACAAACAAACAAAAAAAAAAAAAAAGAGGAGAAAATCCTGAGAAGGGAGAGCAAGGAAAAGCAGGTGAGTTTGCTGGGAAACTCTGGAGTTTTCCACTCCTGGCAGCTGGTGGGGCAGGATGTGGTGGCATCTCCTGAGGTGTTCATCGTGCTGTGGATTTGCTCACATGTCCTGTTTTCTTCCCAATAGGAATTGGGATGGATGGATGGATGGATGGATGGATGGATGGATGGATGGATGGATGGATGGATGGATGGATGGACAGCTGTCAGACAGAAGGGCTGAGGCTGCCAATCCTTGTTTCAGCAGCTAAAGGAGCTGAACCCATGAGTTACAAGATGTTTACCCAAAATAAGAGGGTTGCTACATGAGGCAAGTTCATTGCACACAGTAATTTTACTGACCTGCCCAGGAAACAATGTAGCCAGGTAGGTTTTAGCACATAGAACATCTGTCAACTCTATGTTTTGTTTAGTTTTTTTTATTTTATTGAATTTCTATGCTTTTATTACTTTGTAAACTTTTCCTTTTGAAAAGCAGCAAAACTGCACAAACCTCCTCAGCCTAAGCCTGTGAGGTACTTTACCTGTATGCTGGCTGCTCCTCATATAAAACTGATAAATAATACTTTTTGGACATTCAAACCATGTACAAATCATCATTCAACTCATCACTGCCATTTTGTTAGTGACTTACACATCCAGGAGAAAAGTTTTTATAGCTGCTATCCTGAAAACTCCCATAATGAACTCCCAGGATACAGCAAAGATTGCTGCCAATAATATAAATAAATGTTGTATCAGGCTGTGAACATGAAATGGAATACAAAATAGAACAACTGAAAGGTTGAGAATGGTTGTTCTTTGGTACCTGGTTTATATTTTATAACTATGGTAACTAAATCAATACCATAATTCTTTATGCACAGATATTTCCTATTTTGCTATGGAATTCTTATAAAATATTCAGAAAACCAGGGGGAAGACAGTAACTTGAAGGGCTCAGGTTATTTTCTTGGCTGTCAGGGGAGCATTGTTTGAGAGGATTAAAAAATATCCCAGAGCATTTTTTCCTGGATGGTGTTTCAGGCAGCTGTGTGCTCAGGGATGGGAATAAACCCACAATTTTATGGAATTGTGTTAATCCCATTGATGCCTTGAGAAGGCTGACCTAGAACAGAGGCTGGGAAGAGTTAAAGAATAAAGTAGGGATTTATTAGGAGGCCTCAATGGATGCACCTTGGGCAGCACAAGAGCCCAGCCAGGGCTGCACCCAAGATGAACCAAAATGGTCACAAAATGCACAACTGGTGACCGTGTCTCTCACTTTTATAAGTTCTGGTCCATTTGCATATTGGAGTTCATTGTCCAATTACAGATTTAAGTTATGCAGTCCCACCCTTCTTGTTTATTCTTCAGCCCACGTTGTTTGTGCTCTTGGGCCTGAGATTTGGATCAGTAGTCCTTGGTCCCCAGCTAGAGAAGGAATTGTCTCTTCTAGCTGCTCTGTGAAGAGAGCTCACCATCCCCTGATATGAAGCCCAGACCCCACACTAAGGCAGCACAGAATCTGAAAAATAGAAGAGCTAAACCTGAGGCATCACCATTGTGAGCAGAAGTTTTTACCCACAATGGCCTTTGCTGAATGAGGCCATGGGCTGGGGGAGCACAGCATCCCCTGGGGTTGCACTTTCCCTAGCCCCAAACTCTGCCCTAAGACACAGAATCCCAGAATCTCTGAGGCTGGAAAAGTCCTCCCAGACCATCGAGTCTAATCTGTGACCAATCCCCACCTCATTAACCCCACTAAAGCACTGCGTGCCACGTCCAGCTTTCCCTTGGACACCTCCAGGAATGGGGACTCCACCACCTTCCTGTTCTCCTCCAATGCTCCAATGTTCCCTGTGTCCCTTGGGGTTTGCACTCGGGATGGTGACACAGCTTTGGGCTCTTGGGGCCCTGTCCACACCACGAGGCATCACCACCCAGCTGGGGCTCACTGAGCTGCCAGGAGGCCTGCACAGCATCCCCTGGGATTGCACTCTCCCTAACCCCAAACTCTGCCCTAAAATGCAGAATCCCAGAATCTCTGAGGCTGGAAAATCCCTCCCACACCATCAAGTCCAACCCATGACCAATCCCCACCTCATCAACCCAGCCAAAGCACTGAGTGCCATCCAGCTTTCCCTTGGACACCTCCAGGAATGGGGACTCCACCACCTCCCTGTTCTTCTCCAAAGCTCTTTTTTAAGCTCATATATTCTTTCCCAATTTACCCATAAATTTGCTTTAAATGTGTGCTTAAAGCAAAGCATTTAAAAACGAGCACCTGCTGCTGTAGAGAAGAAGAGAGAGCAAGTTTTCCTGTGAGTGGGAATCTAATTTGTTATCACCTGTCTTACCTGTCTTAGGTACTTAGGAAGATGATTTGTGGCCTGCATGAAAAATGGAGTTGTTTCATGTAGTAAAGCTCAATTTTGTACTTCAAAGAGCACATAATTTTGTAGCTGCTTCTCAGAATAATAGAATTTCACTTTTTTCAATTATTTACGTTTTATATTTGAGCTTACTCTTTAGTTAGTAAATTAAGTAGTTTTATTTATTATTCTGTTAAACAGATTTATTTTCTTAATTCTATTTCTATTAACTCCAGTTCTTTAACTCAGAAAGGTTCCTGGGGTCATCTTCATCTTCCCTCACTTAGAGCAAAGCTAATTTTGAAGGTAGGGTACCTTTATCAAATTCATGATGTATTTTTTGGTTTTCTTTATTTCCAAGGATGGAAACTCCACCACCTCTCTATAAAAGCAAGAGACACACATGAAACTCTTGGTCCAATTCTTCTCTTGTACAGCTCAGCACAGCACTAAGGGGGCACAGAAACCTCTGCCTTGTACCAAGGAGGGTTTATTTCTGATGGACAATACAGTTCAGGGGAGATAAAGCAGTTAAATACAGTTTATACTGCAAAATTAATCCCTTTATTGATGAATTGAGTGACCTGTAACATGGCAACTACTTGTTTTTTTTAGGAGAGTCTATAAAGAACTTCATGGAAGAATTTGTTAAATGATGCGTTCATGAAGAATATTCCAAGTCTTTCCCTTTTTTTTTCCAAGAAGAAATGCTTCTTTAGGAAATGATTCATTGTTCCTAAATGCTTAAAAAAATTGACTTTTTCATCCAGAGGGAGTCTCTTTTTTTGCTTTTTGGGTGAAAGCACTTAGCCTTGTGCGCATGAAGCATTAAAAATTCTGAGCCAGGCCTGCCCCACATGTCTGCAACAGCTGTGATTTTATTCCTTTAGTTTTTAAGGCTCCTTTTCTTCCTCTTCTCCTCTGTGGCAGCCTGGTCATTGTTTTCATATCTTTCATATCAAAGCAGTGCTATAAATTCAGCTGTTACATTTGGAACCATTTCTCTCCAAGGAAAGCAGAGAGTCTGACAAACTCCCATGGACTCCAAGGATGCAGGAATTATGGGATCCTTATACATGCAAAATATAAGCAACAAAATTTAAAAACTGTGATTGTAACTCTGTGTTTACAATTAGGACAGATTACAGTGCAAGGAAAAAAATCCTGGATTTTAGGACAGACTACTTTTCTTTGATACTTGAATAACTATTATTTGCCCTTTCTTTTCCTTGCCTTTGCACTTCCAGGAAAATCACATAGAAAGGTAAGATGGGTAAAGAGGCACCAAATGATGGTGGTGGTGTTTTCAGCTAAAGACCAGTGTCCACAAAGAGATTTCAGATCTGTTTTGTAAATAAAATAAAATAAAATAAAATAAAATTCACAAAACATGTTTAGGCTTGATCTAAATAAGCTTTTGGGGAGTCAAGTGAACTGTGGATTTTCTGACATCTATCCAACCCCTCCTGTCTTTGGTGTGTTTCATACAGAATATGTTTTGCTTTATCAGACCTCTAGATTTGATCAATTTGTGCTGGTATTGATGCAGAAATGAAGCCAGTGCCCCACGACAGGTGTTGCAATAAAATGCCTGTAAAGCAGTAGCCTGTTCTCTCTGCACTGACTTTCCCTTCATTTGAAGGGCTGCTATTTTTATATTCCATGTTTTTTACAGGATTAGCTCTGGTTGCTGGAATGGTTTCAGCTCACTGCAGCCCTGGCAATTGCAGTCTTTGGAATTAAATTACAGACTTTTCTGCTGTGAAAGACCCACAGGCTGTGCACTGCATTGTTTTGGAGCTAAATATAACTCTGGGCTAAGCACAGGTTTGTTCCAGTGCAGGCGTGAAGGTCCCAGAAAAATCAAACCACCCAAACTCCTCCATGTCAGGATTTTATTCCAGGACCTTCTTCCTGTAACCTCTGGTTTTGGGAAGCAGGAGGCTTGAGCTCCACATCTCAGCTGGGAGAGTGGCTCAGCTCCTTTGCTCCTCTTCCTCCATTGGCCTTGCAGAGGTCAGGATTTCAGAGAAAACAAACCTCACCCAGTGCCTTCCTTCAGGTAATGAGCCCTAATTAGGATCCCTGATAAAATTCTGAGTGTTTGCTAGTTGGAAGAAGGCTGTCAGTGCCAGTAAGAGGTTTTTTTCATTAAGAATTAATGTCATAAGATTTTAAACAATGTTTTATTTAGACACTGTTAGACTTATTATAGAAAATAACAGAAAACCCCAAACAAATAAAGAGCAATCTCTAAGGTCATTGCTGCAGTGTGATTGCTTCACATTTCTCTTTATTTCACAAGGTCTTTGCCCTTCAGGTCCTGTGAAAGGCAGAACAGGGTTTTATATGTACTTTATTATGTTCCCTTAAAAAAACCCCAAACCCAGCTGTCTCCCCTTCGAATGAATTGTGTGAAATTTGTGCTGTGTGTTCCCAGTAGTGAACACACACTTTGAAGGAATTATTTACTTCTCTTTTCAGGTGTTTTGTTGATATTTTTCACTTTGTTTCCCTTTTTAGTTGTATTCATCCCATATGCTGTAACTTTCTGGGGTTGTTCAGCCTGGAGAAGTCTCTGGGGAGATCTGAGAGCATCTTCCAGTGCCCAAAGGGGTCCAGGAGAGCTGGAGAGGGACTTGGGACGAGGGATGGAGGGACAGCACAATGGGGGAATGGCCTTAAGTTGCAGGAGGGCAGGGTCAGATGGGCTATTGGGAAGGAATTTTTCCTTGTGAGGGTGGGCAGGCCCTGGCACAGGGTGCCCAGAGAAGCTGTGGCTGCCCCTGCTGCCCCTGGCAGTGTCCAAGGCCAGGCTGGACAGGGCTTGGAGCAACCTGGGATAGTGGAAGGTGTCCCTGCCCATGGCAGGGGTGGCATGAGGTCTTTGAGGTCCCTTCCCACCCAAACCACCCCAGGATTCCATGGTTTATACACCAGAAGGCATCTCTGGGAAGCTCCCAAAACTGCAGTGTATTTAATGCATCTCGAGCTCATCAGGATTAGATTTTCTGCCTGTCTTTAAATCATGGTTTGCCTTGCAAGTTTTTATTGTGTAATATTTTATGTTTAAGCCCAGCCTGATTCTCTCAGGAGCCCGTTCATCACGGCTGGCTGTTATCACAGTGCTGTAACTCTGCAGCCAGGCTGGTTTGTTGAGTTGTCACCTTTGTTTGTCACGTAAATGCCCCTAAGGTGGTGGCACCCCTGGCCTGGAGACAAGAAAATTGTGTCCAAGAGCCCACCCAGGAGCAGAATACCCCAGCTTTACAACCTGGAGTAGCTGTGGTGTGGGAGCAGCAGGTTCCTGGTGTCATGAATCTTGTTAAAGATACTTTTAGCAGCAAAGGAAGCATTTATCTGCACCATGGAAATATTAACAACGTTTGGATATTTATTCACAGCAAGGAGCATCTTATTTACTGCAGTGCTAAACTGGCCAAAGTTTTATTGTGTCTTAAAAAATCAACTAAATAGGTACCAAAAAGTGAGACTCAATAGTGTAATGATCAAAGCTTTTACATTTTGAATTTGCTTGGGAAAAGAAAAATCTTAAAGTAGTTTTAAAAAGAGAATTTTTCCAGTGTAGCTGAGTGCTACTGAACTGACACAAACCCTGCACTGGAAAGGAATGACTGGAAACCTTCTAACACACCTTTGGAGTGAATAAAAACTGAGATTATTTGAGGAACAGTGTAAATTAGTTTGAGAATGAGGTAAGATATCTATCCCATATCACTCCATCTTTTGTTTATAATACTCACATTGGTGTTTTCTACTGCAGCTGGGTATTAAGAATATTCTCTGCTGGTTTTTTCTGATACTCAATAAATCAGCCAATAATTCCTAGACAGCAAAGACACTAGTGGCTCCTTTTGGCTACCCCCACTTCAGGAGTAAAGAAGCTGTATTTTTTTATAATTATTATCATCTGAGTTGATATTAGTATTTATTTGATTATTTAATACTTTTAAATGAGTTTGATCACAGCTCTTGGATGAGATCATAAGGTCTTGGAACTTAAAAAAAAGGGATTAGAAGGTAAAAATGTTCAATTCAAGTGCTCCTGAAATTCATGCCTTGTTCCAGCTTTTTGTATTTTGTTTTTTTCCCCCTCAAAACTCATCCTCAGCCAAGACATAACTATGAGTGATAAAATCAGAGCACTCCAAAGATGTGTTCAAGCAGCAGGCAGGTGCTTCCCTTTATTAATATATGGGGCTTGTCAGAAGTACAAGACTACAAAAATTGGCTTACTTTGATGTATTGAGCTGTTTAAGAGAAATATTATTCCAGCAATTTCCCATCCCTTGGCCTCAGAAGGAAGTGTGTGTTTGAAGTGACTCTGGGGAGAAGGAAAGGCTCCCTCACTGCTCCAGGAGGCCATGCCTAAGGAGGTTTGGCAGATGGACATGAGCAAATCTGACCTTTCTTTGTCATGATCTTTGCTAAGTGGGAGGAAGAGATCCTTGCAAAGAATGATTTTCCTGGTGATGCAGTATTGATGGGAGGAATTCAGTCTTTGAGGTTTGGTCAGATTGGGGCATTCCTATGGATCATGTGCCCTTCCTTATTTACAAGGTCGAGTAGCTGTGCCTTCTGTGAATTGCCCAATATGGAAAGGATTATCCTGGTCACTAAAAAAATGCCCTTTTCCTGTCCCTTCCATGGGATGAATTGTGGCTGTAGGTGACTTACATCTCCCCAGCCTCTCTCCCCTCCTGTTCCCGTTCTGACCTTGGCAGTTTTTAACTCTGGATTGTGCAGGGGACAATATTGCTGTCTGATGGAATTAAAGTGGATCAGGAACTGCCTGAATGATCCAATCAAAGCCATTAAAAACTTGGAAAGTTGGCCCTGTGCTGCATCTTTGTTGGGCTCTGCCCGGGAGGATATGACAGGAAATTCTAAATGCTTGTTGAGACAAGTGTTATTCATGTTTGCCATTTGTGCCATTTTGCTGGCAGTTCTCCTAATTAATCATCCCTTCAGGCTGCCATTTAGATTCTGACAATTGCTAACACATGCTTTCAAAGCCTGCACCCTACAGACCGTGCTGTTGGTGGGTGTCTGAGGGGAGAGAGGATGTGGCCATATAAATGCATTCCACAGCCTTTGAAATGAATTCCCAAGTGCTTCAATCACTCTTCCCTGCTCTAGGCCAAAACCAAACATTGTTCTTACTGACTGAGATGAGAGTTTCATTTACCAGCGCTGTGATATTAAACTAACCAAGATTCCATTACACAAGGAGTATTGAAATGAAATATTATGGAAATGGAGATTGTCTAACCCTCTGCATGAAATCAGTGTGGTTTGAAAGGGAAGGTGGCCGTGCTAAACACTGTTATCTCTCCACAGTGTCAGCTCCCTGCTTGCCTTTGAGAAGGGAAGAAAAGGAGCAAGAGTGGTGACACCCCTTTAGTGCAGCCTCAGCAAACATGAATTTGATTTTAGTATAGGAGGAGGTTGCAAGGCTCTTCCCTGCTGTGTGCAAGATGAGCCCGGGGAGGAAAGGATCCTGCTTTCCTGTAAAAGTATTTAAATTATACAGTAATTAGCTGAAATTTCTAAATAGACGTTTTCACAAGGACTGGGGCCAGGCAGGACTCACAGGAATGTGTCAGGCTCCAATTTGCTTCCCCTCTCCTTGTGCTGAGTATCCTGAAGGATGTTCAGGTTTGTGTTGAAAGATTATCCTGATTTGTGTTGGAGATCATCTGTCCTGTCCCAATAGAAGAGTAGCCTTGATTTCAATTGGGCAGAGCAGGAAATTGAACATTCTCACTTCTGGGTAAATGAGAGCAGTGTATAGATATTTTCTGTGGATTGGGTTTTTTCTTTCTTCCTCCAGAATGTTGTTTTGAGATACCATTCTCCTGGAAATGGAGCTCAGGTTTATACTGTGTTCAACTATTACAGATAAAGATTTTTAATTAGAATATAATGATTTTGTGTACAAGGTACTGATTTGGGATGTTAGAGGCGTCGATTCTGCTGCTGATTTCATCATGGACCTGCTGTTTACTCATAGACTTATTTCTTAATTGTGTCTGTATTTCCTTTACCTTTTTTCTGCTTTGTCTCTCAAACACTGTACATGTTTTAGGGATTGGGATTTTTTCCCTGCTGAGTTGTATGAAGCAAACACAAGGCAGTCCTGATCTCACCAAGGGCTTCAGTCATTACCATGTAACATTTATAATACTCCTGATTAATAATATATTCCAGATGAGCTTCCTAAAGCCCAGCTTTGAAAGTTAAATCAGTTAGCAATTTCTGAGATAATTCAGATACTAAAAAAAAACCTAATAAATTGATTTCTCTGTGTTCCTCTGTTGACACTGTGGTAACGCAGCTCCCAATCCTACAGTGATTTCCCTGCAAACCTGAGTGTACTGTTGAGCAGCTTCCCTGATGAGGGGAGCTGCTCATGTTTGCAATGTTAAGTGTGTGTGAGCTATTGAATTAGAAGAAAACATAAAACCCCAGATTATCTTCATTGTTCTGAAATCCTGCTTTGTGTCCTTGCATACAAATCTTTGCCTTGTACAGGGGATTTCTGTCTTCTGACCTTTACAACAATGAGTTATTGCATGTACTCAATGTTTACAACCCCTTTACAGCAGCCCCAAAAGCAGGCATTTTGGGTGAAAATGCTGTCATGTTCTCTGTGCTGGCTGTAGGAATATGGAATCCGTGTCATTTCAGGCTTCCTTAGTGTCTTTAATTATGTGCAAGCCAAAAATTAATGAGCCAGCTCTCTGCATGTGAAAGAAGTCAGCAGTTTTTGGGTATTTCTGCACGAACACTTCACAGATTCTGACTGAGGTTAGGGAGCTACTGTACCACAAATTAATCTCATTCTGCAGGGGATGTCTAAGGAAATTAGGTGATTACTCTCTGAGAGTGCCAGTTCCTCTCCAGTGTGAGAAATCTCTAACAGCAGCAGTGTGAGCAACCAGCTCAGAGGAGCTGCCTGCTGCTGGGTGAGATGAATCCCCTGGTGATGGGGGAATTCTGAGGGATCAGAATTCTGGATTCTCCACAGGGTGTGGTGGTGTTTGTGGATCCCCAGGATGAGGGAAGAGATGAGAATCTTGACTCCATGTTTCAGAAGGCTGAGTTATTATTTTATTATATTATATTAAAAGAAAATTATATACTAAAACTATGCTAAAGAAAGAGAAAGGGGACATCAGAAGCCTAGAAAAAGAATGAATAATAAAATCTCACGACAGACTCAGAAAGTCTGACACAGCTGGCTGTGATTGGCCATTGATTAAAAACACTTCATATGGTGAGAAAACAATTCTCCAAATCACATTCCAAAGGAGCAAAACATGGAGAAGCTGAAGCATCCTAGGAGAATAAATGCTGGGAAAAGGATTTTTCATAAAATATGTCAGTGACACACTGGGGATTGTTTCCTTCTGTGAGAGCACCCAGAGTTTTCTTGCACCTTCAGGAAGGTAGATTCTGTGATTCACAAGAAAGGAATTTAAAATGCTTTAGAGGTTCTGACTTTGCCCTAATGAATGTCGTAGGCTGGGTGAGGCAGGTAAATATATTTTGGGGGTTTTTTTTAATGTTTATAATTATTGTTTCTGGTCTGGCTGTAGGCAGTTTCCTGAAAGCTTGGAAGACCCCTTGTAAATTCCCCATTGTTGTTTTGACATTAGAAGAAAGGTTAACTCTGAATATAACTCATCTAGAGAGGTGGGGCTTTGGAAAAAGTGTGCAATTTCTTCTCAAGGAATAGTACTTGGTGTCAGATTACTTTGTGCAACCAGAGCTAGGAGAAATAACTTACAGAAAATCTGAGAAATGGCAGTTCCACAGGTCTGGAAAGCCCCCAGTACAGGGTAAGTTGGTACTAGTGGCACTAAATTATTTCATGTCATGTAGAAGCACTTACTGGGGTTTTTTTGATCATGCCAATACATGGGGGCCATTGCAAAACCAGATTGTTTATCCCAAGTCAAATTCTTCTTTGTTAATATTTGCTTTCATCTTGTCTGGGAATAAAAAGTTTAAAGCATCTGTAGAAAGCAGAGGCCTTTAAAATATCAGCTGGAGATCCCTGAAACATTTGACTTGGTCTCGAGGTAATCCAGAGCTGCCTGCACTGTCTGATATCTGCTCTGAGCAGGGGTTTCACTCTTGTGAGGTCTGAGGAGCCACCAACCATGAATCAACTGCATTCCACCAACTGTGGAATCAGCAAGGCTGGGGTACAACTGTATCAGGAACAAGTTTGGTTTTGACTGTAGGGTGAATCTTTACCTTCCACTGTCTTTTCACAGAACCACAGAATGGTTTGGGTGGAAGGGACCATAAAGATCAATTTCCAATCCCCATGCCATGGGCAGGGGCACCTTCCACTGTCCCAGGCTGCTCCAAGCCCCATCCAACCTGGCCTTGGGCACTGCCAGGGATCCAGGGGCAGCCACAGCTTCTCTGGGCACCCTGTGCCAGGGCCTGCCCACCCTCACAGGGAACAATTCCTTCCCAATCTCCCATCTAACCCTGCCCTCTGGCAGTGGGAATCCATTCCCTGTGTCCTGTCACTCCATCCTTGTCTCAAGGGCAGGGATGGCCTGTGGACACCCCTCCTGGGACACTGCAGCCATTGCTCCCTGTGCTGCTGATAAAATGCACCCAGGAAAGGCCCTAGGAACAAACCTGAGAGGTCAACTGAAATTTGGTCAAGCTGAAGTGCCTGAGGGTGGTGGGCAGTGCTTGGAGTGCATCCTGAGCAGGCTGGGAGGCAGCAGGAGCTGGGCCAGTGGCAAGAGGACCCACCTAGGACTGGGATGAGAAAACCTCACTGGTGTACCCAGAAAACAAAGGTCAGGGTGACATGTCTTAGGTAGGCCATCGTGTCATGACGTGAAGGACCTGGTGGTGACCTTAGTTAATGCTGTTTGGAGTTTTATGCCATTCCATTTTTTCCAGACTGGTTTACATTAGAGTAATAAGTCTACAGACAAACTCTACTTGGGTTGGCTAAATCTGTTCCAGGATCACCTCTTAACACAGCTGTGGACTATTCAGGGCTGGCACCTCCTGCCCCAGGATCTTTTGGCATAGTAGTGCTTGGATGTGACCCCTGGCGAGGTGACAAGGCCATAGGAGAGCATCAGCCCCAGGGTGATCACCAGGCACACAGCACAGATGTGATCCCAGAACTGGGAGTGCTGCAGCTGGGGAGAACCTGACCCCACAGAGATTGCCTTTGATTGCCTTAATGGATTTGATGTGTTTGCAGCAAAAATGATGTTTTGCCACAGGGAGAACACTGAGTTGGAGAATTTCCGCTCGCTGCGACGCACAAGGCGCTTCTTCATTTAATCAAATCCTTGACAGGCACACTTCACACATCTCTCACAGCAATTAAAGGAACCATTTTCCCGGGGTAAGGAAGGCGTTTGGTTAGACATTATTTTAAATATAAAATATGACATGTTTTGTCAAGACTATCTTTAAAATGACAGTCTTGCTCTATGCTCAATTCTCGCTCCATGACTGACTGGTGAAAAGTGAGATAGCTTTTAGGGCAATAATTTAACATGTTTTTAATTAGTTTGCTATTTGCATCTGATATTTTGCTCAATAAAAAATGCTAGAAAATATTTTTTTTCCTGCAAAAGGGCTGCATATCAAAATTCAGACACCAGCACGGAAAGGTGCAGAACATTTATGACCTTGTGTGATTAGTGATCTCTGAATCTAATCTTAAGGTACTTTAATGGACTATAATTATCTACAGTGTATAGTTACTGCCTTTCCTGAGATTGATTTAAAATTGCCTCAGGAGGCAAGTGCTGTGTAATTATCTGATAAGAACTAAACTTGATACTCTGACTGGAAACTTTTGGAAACACAAAAATAAATATAGTTCAGGACAAAACTTACTGCTGGCCAGCTTCAGAAATGAAATCTGTTCTCCCAGGCTGTCTCTGCGGTGACAGATAAAGAAGAAAGGGGGAAAAGCAAAAAGCCTACAACCATTTCCAAGATATCAGCCTAATTCAGCAAACTTAGTGGAAGGTGGGCTTACCCTCTGCCACAGATGTTCCTACAGAACCTTGAGCAGAAGAGGAGAAGCTGAGGAGAAAGAGGTCTGGACTCCTCTGACCCAGATGCTGAGACAATTCTAGTAAAATAAACAAGGTGCTCAGGAGGTTTTTCCGTGGAAATTGGTGACACCAGGAAGGGAAGGAGGCTTTGCAAACATTCTGTGAGTTGTCCCTGCTGATCTCTGCTGGAGTTTCCAGAAGAACAGAAGCCCCATCCCAACATGACATTGTCAGTAGAGGTGGTGACACCAATGCCAGCTCACAGCTCAACCAAACTCATCCTTTTTTAGTATTTAACACACAGTGCTGACAGCATTGCTCAATGCAGCATGGAGCAGGGAAATTGGACATTCAATTACCTGTTTTTTAAAAATTCAACTCTCCTTGCACTTTTCCTATTATTTCAAACACCCCTGTTCTCTGGACCTACCCAATTTCAGAGATTCCTTGGGAAGTTTGCTGTGGGAGGGGGATGGAACTCTCCTTAGACTTGCCTCATGTGCTGTCTGCAGTAAGAGCTTGGGACTTCATACCAGATTAATGAGTTGTCATCTCAAGGCATGATTGATTTTGGTAGGAATATGAAGGTACACAGACCCCATCTGTGTGCTGGGACAAGGAGCAGTGGCCTTCAGGGTGCTCTTCAGGATGCTGAGTTCTTGATTTAGGCTCTGTCCTTTCTTTTTGATTGGCCTAGGTAGGGCTGAAAAGCTGTGCTTAGGAAAATGAGGTGTGCAGGTGGGCCAAACTTTTCCATATTCAGTTGCTCCTCATTGTCCAAAAATGCATTGACAAGAGTTTGTGCCAGTGGGGACAATCCTGGGAAGATGAGAGGCTCAAAACCCCTGCCTCTCACAAGCCCAAGGACTTTCAGCTCCAGTCTTGTGGACAGCCCAGCTCAGCTGTTCCTGAGGGATGGTGCACTGAGGAATGCTGCAGAATTATCCTGTGGCACTAAAGAAGTCTTTGGGTAATCCCCTGCAGTCTTCTCAAACTGTCAGAGATCCTTTCCTGACACTAAAGTTGTTGTATTTTCCCCAGTGCACCTCAGTTTGGGACCTTTTTGGATGAGGAACGGAGACAAGTCACTCTGTGGGATGGGAGTTGTTGGCTGCTGAGGATCCCAAAGTGGTTTGATGGTGCAGATGGAAGGCAGTCCCTTTGTTCTTAATGGAAAAGTTCTTCAAGTGGGAGAAGTTAAAAGCTAAAACTATGTTGTCAGGAAAATCTGAAAGAATAAAATGTGAATGGCGTTTGGAGCCTTCCCACCAAAATGCCACTGTGCAGCAATAGAGGAAGAAGGGTGTTCAGTGGAGAAGTGAAGGAAATAAAAAGGGAAAAAAGCAACACAAAAAAGGAAATTAGCTGGCAATATGATGTGGAATCTAAAAACACAGAGAAAGAACCACAGCTGGCAGCAGGATTTTCTTATGTAGCTTTGGAAGATGAAACCTTTACTGGCCCACTGGAAGATGGAGGTGATAAAATCTCTAATAGTGACTCAGAAATGGCAACACAATGAAATATTCAGGAAGAATGACACTCTGCATCACAGTCCACATGTCATTTGAGCACTTCCAGCTTGGGAAGCATGACATCAGTTGTGGATCTAATATGTTATTCAATTAATATGGAATGAGGGGACAGGAATAGAACGATCAAGAGGGAACATGGTTTATGGAAATAGACTCTGGACTTGTTCAATCATGAGGAGATTACAAATGTAGGTGGCAAAGGGAGTGGGGAGCTTGATATACTTAGTCCAGCAGGCTTTTGTAAGGCGTTTAACCCAGTCTGCTTGACATTCTGTAAAAGAGCAAGTGATACCATGTCAGGGAAGCTCACTTTAATTGGATTGAAACCTGACTGGCACAGCCCAAGATGTCATTACTGCAGAACAACCATCAGATTTTTTTCTGATTTTCTCTCCCCAGAGCCGAGGTCTGCCTGGATTAGGAGTTGGCAGAAGATATTGAATATTTTTATCTAGAGGCAGGGCAAACTAAATGCAGATAAAGCGTGGAGATAACAGAGGGCCGATGAAGTGGTAAATAATGAGGAGGCCTGGGAATGATCTAGAAAACTTGACAGGTCAGCCCACTCCAAATGAGTTTGTTTTAATATCATCAAAGTCGGGACAGGAAAGGTTTATATCTCTTTTTATGTAACAATTGCTGTGGCTGGAAAAAAACAGACAATGCTCAGGTACGTAAAAATCTGCAGCCACCTCACTCCCAAAGCCTGGCCATGCCATCCCAACACAGAGGAGTAGGTCTGGGAGAGGTCAAAGGGGGATTTCAGGGTCCAGGGCACCATGTGAAGGGGCTGGCTGGGGTTGCTTGGTGGCACTCAGCATTTGGAGATAAGACAGCATGGGAAAAGTGTCCATGGAAAAGTGTCCCTGACTCCTTCCTAGTCAACAGGCAAGTTTCCCTGACCTCTTCCCACCTCAGGGTCCAGACAGGTACTTAGTGGGGAAGTGGAAATGTTTCCCATGGATGGTTCTGTACTCTGTCTGAGGTTTTCACTGCAGTACCAATCTGCAGTACCAAACTCAGCAGAGTTACTAGATTTTTGTTCTAGATATATAATTTACTGGCTGTTTTGAAACAAATGTCACTTGCTTTTCATATTTACGGACAGCTGGGGACCATGAAGCAGCTGTTTAAAGAACTGTATTTACTTTTAGATGTAAACAAAATATTAAAGTGCCCTGCAGAAATCTCTGTGCTCACACAAACAGCTCATATTCTATATTATTTATATGTGAGAGTGTGTGGGTCGCTGCAGCCTGTCTCTGTCTGGTGCATTAACTCTTCTTATGTGACAACTCTCTGTGGATGAAGCAGTCTGCAGAGGTGGACAGACAGTTGCTGGAGGGCCACTCCAAAGATGTTGTTAAGGTTAAAAAAAAGTGTCCTTTTTTCTGTCCTCTTAGATGAGCAAGGTGAAAAAAAAAATCTCCTTAAACACAAACTTTTCTTGCTTGGAAGATTTTCCTCATGAAAGAATGATGGAAATTTAAGATAAGTGTTTTGCATAACATGGAAGAATGCAATGGGAAGCTGTAGCTCTGAGAGACTTTTCTTGCTCATGATGAGCAGTGGCAGACGTGCTTTCTCTCAATTTATCATGTGCATTCAGTTTCAGCCTTAAAATTCTCCCTGAGTCACCCCGACCCCCCTGCCTGGTGGGGAGATTCCCATTGACCTGTGAGCTGCTCCCATTTATTTTAAAAACATGAGGAAGGGGAAAACCTCTCCTGGAAGGTTAATGAGAGTGTCCAAGGCTGCTGGAGTGTGGTTCTCCTTCTCCCTGAGTGATTCCATGGGCCATTCCCTGATGGCTCTCCTGTCCCAGCCCTGGATGGAGGCGTGCGGGGACACGTCTCTGGAATGCAGGGTGACAGGATGACACTGCGGGTGGAAATGCACACAAGCAGCTCTGCTGAGGTGCTAGGGACAGGCAGGAGGGACTGGAGCTGAGGAGCTGATTCCTGCTTCCAGAGGGTTTGCTCAGGGAGGATTGCCCAGAGCCTGAATCCAGTCACCCCTGGGGCTTTCCTGCCTCACACCATCAATTTTGGCATTTCACATCTGCAGGAATGAACATGACGTTTGAGTAGGAGTCAACCTACTCAAAATATGGGGGATTTTGGGATGTTTTCAACCTCCATAGAGGTCAGGATGTTATATGTGGGCACTTCTCTGGGATATCCAGTGCTTCTGGTTCAGACAAAGTAGGCATGGTGGGATGGATTTCATTTAATGAGTGCTACTGCAGTACCACCAACCTTATAACTTTGGTGTTCTGAGACAGCCTGTGTTCATATTGACTCAGACACATTATAAATTTGGGTGATATCCATAGTATCAGAGGAGAATTTTTATGATTACATGACACAATGCCAGAAAAACCCCCAAACAATCCGAGGCCTGTGAAAATCAGCAGTGTGTGCTGAGAAAAATCAATAAGCAATTTGCCCAGTGAATCCCAAAGAGAATGCATGTTTTTTGAAACTTAGAATAACTTTTGCTTATTGATTCCTAAAATCTCCTGGACAGGGAGAAATGTAAATACAGGGATCCTGCTCCTCTGGAGTTCAGTGGGAGGAGGATCAGGCTGGCAGCTGTGGGATTTACAAAGGAACGCTCTGCTGCTTAATGAAACTGTTTAATTAGAAAACTTTGTCACAACCTATGTGTGGCTGGAAGGCAGTTTTACCAAACAGGCTGAATAATTCCTGCCAAGCATTAAAGCTGATTGGTATTCTCAGCTTGGGAGGGAGAGGAACACGGAGAGCACTGATAATGAGAGTGGGGCAGCTCCTGGGGACTCGCCCTTGTGGGCTCGCTGGGACTCTTTGTCTTTTGAGCAGGTCCTGGTGTCTTCTGCCACCTGACAAGCTAGAATTAAACTGAAAAACTAATAACTATGTATTTTGTCTGGCTTCAAGTTGGCCTGTGAAAAGCCAGAGTGCTAAATCAGGACTAACTTAACTCAGTGTCACCGTGCGTGTAACCACATCTGCTTTTAACCAGTTTAACTCTATGTTCGCATTGATTTTTTGATTTTCATCTTAAAAGCTCCTGCTTCTGTCAGAGAATGGAGTATCTATTGCTGATTCAATTTGTGTTTCTGATGTTTCCGTGTTTCTGTTGTTTATTTGTTCGAAAAAATGCAACAAAGGAAAATTACATTGAGAACCCAATTTTTAAACTCAATTGCAGCACAATTTTAAGTGAAGAAAAAACTTTTCATCTTCAGGGTAATTTTCTTATAAAGATAAACCTCACATTTTGCATATTCTCCCTTTTTCACACTGCTGGATATTAAAGCACAGTTGGTGCTCTCCACAAGTGAGATTGACAATTCTCTTCTTCTTATAATGCCGAAGGAAAAAAAATCTGTGTCAGTTTTTCAGTCTGATTTTTTTGTTTTTACAGCACAAATGTATCGAAAATATTGAGAACTCATGTGAGGAGAAAGTGAAAAATTGTGGCAAATACATCCTTCTCTGTTCTTAAAAATGTCATTGTTTTTGCCTGCCAGTTATTGAACTGCTCCTCCTGACTTAGTGTGGTGCTTGATCTAATTTTACTGCTGGGTACCTCATATCATCATTCTCTGAAACTCGGCCTCATTTCCATCTCCTCACAAAACTCAGCTCAGACAGAAGCAGGCTGCTCCTTTGATTAAAATGTTAAGGCAAAAAATTTCCTGGAGAAGCATTGAACAGATTCTTACCATGGTCATATAGGAAGAGTATTCAGTAGTTAGGAAGAATTGTTTCTAAAAGGAACAGCTTCACCTTAATGTCATTCTTGTGGATTTTATAAAATTAGCTCCATAGAGTCAGATGTTTAAAAGACATGCAGCAACAAAGTACAAAAAAAACGAGAGCAAGGGTTTTAGAGATGCTCTGTGACCATGGGCACAGGCCCTTAGGACATATTTTGTGAAGCTTTTCAGTATGATGGGTTTCTTTGTGACATGTGGCCTCATCTAATAAACATTTCCTTTGTTTCTGCTCATGTCCACTGGCTCTTGGTGCACATTTTTGAGAACTGTGTGGTCCTGTCTGATAGCTAAACGTGAGCAGTGGCAGAAGCCGTGCCCAGTGCCTGCAATATTTGTGCCCTTCACTGGACTCTCTCTGGAGCCCAGACTGGGACATGTGCTGCAGATGTGGCCTCTCCAGGGCTAAGAAGAGGGAGAATTTTGCCTCCTGTGAGTGCTGGCAGCTTTCCCAGTGCAGCCCAGGTCCCTCTGGCCTCCTTTGCTGCTCGGCCACCACGCTGGCTCATGTACATGCTGGCATCCACATTGACCCCCACCTCCTTCTCTGCCAAGCTGCTTTCAGCCCCAGCCTGTGCTGAGCTTATCCCACCCCTGGGGCAGGAGTTTTCATTTCCCTTCATTACCCTGATTGAATTTCAGGCCATTCACCCCGACCCATGTTTCCATCCAGCCAAAGTGTCGCTGAAGGGTGGCCAGAGCTGCCAGCACACCCAGGGCTCTGCCAGTGATGAATCAGGTGTGAGGCTGATGGGAGGGCGCTCTACCCCTGCACCCAGATCATTTATAAGCTCATGGAGCAGCACTGGCGCCAGTGTTGGTCCCTGAGGGATGGAGATTGAATTTGCATGTGTCCTTTCTCAAGGAAGCCTGTGGTATTTTCTGGGTCCCCGATCGGAGGAGGAAGGAATGAATCTGACTCCATGTTCTTAAAAGGCTAATTTATTATTCTATTCTATTCTATTCTATTCTATTCTATTCTATTCTATTCTATTCTATTCTATTCTATTCTATTCTGAATGCTATAGTAAAACTATACTAAAGAATAGAGAAAGGATACAGACAGAAGACTACAAAGAATGATAAAGAAAAACTTGTGACTCCTTCCAGATTCTCGACACAGCCTGACTGTGATTGGTCATTAAGTCACAAGAATTCACATGAAACCAATAAAACAACGACCAGTTGGTAAACAATGTCCAAACCACATTCCAAAGCACCAAACACAGGAGAAGCAAATCAGATAATTATTGTTTTCATTTTTTCTCTGAGGTTTCTCGTCTTCCCAGGAGAAGAATCATGGTGAAGGGATTTTTCAGAAAATACGATAGTGACAGAAGCCCATGGAGCCTTTCAGAGCTGGCTGCTCCTGACTGTGGCAGCTCCTTGAGCACAGACACAGCAGCTTTGTGAAATCAGGATGTAAATGTTGAGAGAATTGGGCTGCACCTTCTCACTGATGACAATTTCAGTCCCTCACAATGTGTGGAGTCATGTAACACCACAGAGGTGTTAGGTTTTCCATTTAGGTTAGAAAAATGTTTTCCATTTAGGTTGGAAAAGGCCTTCAAGATCATTAAGTCCAACCTTTAACTAATATTTAATGCCCTTTTGATATTTTTTAAGATGTTTGCGTGTTTGTAAATAGCATTGCCTTAGCAATGTTACACACCCAGATAAGAGAGCTCAGCAGTTCCATGGGCTTTGTTTACCCTACCAGGTTAGGGGAACTGGATGCTGCACCTCAGAGTTTTACCCCACCCCTGTCACAACACAAATATCTTCTGTGAGCCCCATCCTATGGTTATTCATGGAAATTTTAGGTGGAAAGAATATTTTCCTTGAAGGTCTCACAGTGGTAGGGAGTTTAAGACAGAATATGGCACTTTGTGAGGTAAACTCAGGGCCTTTCATCCCTCTGCATGCATGTGACTTTTGTAAATTTTACACTTCAGTAAGATTTGGGTAGAGTTTTGAGTGAAAATAAAGAAATAAAGTTTTTATTTTTCTCACTGATTCCCTCTTATAATGGAAATTTATGCTCTGGATTTTAGGAAATCAGGCACAAAAACCCACCAGCAGCTGTTTGTCATTCAAATCCTTTAAAAGGCTATACTGGTTATTCTGAATTGGAATCCTGACTTATTTCCTGCAACTACTATTACTACTGCTAAAAATCCTATAACTGGGAAATAGGACATTAAACCCTTTTAACTGACTCCTTGCAGCTAAAGCCCACTTTCTGATGGAAGAAGTTTGTGCAAGATAGTCAAATCCTTTGTGGGAAAAGAGCTTCATGCAAGGTAGGAACCTCCTCTTGGAGTTGTAAATGTGTTTATATGAAAAGAATGCTCTGATTTTTCCTGATTTTGCCTTAGGAGCACAACAGTGTTGGCTGAGGTGCTTCTCCTGCCTCTGGAGTTGCTATTCCCTCAGCAGCAGAGCAGATGATTTAAAAAGATGGATAAAACTTTATTTTGTATGCAACTGCTTTCTGGTACCTTGTCCAAGGTGGTGGAAAGAGTGAGATGAGACAGGATGAGAGGAAGTAGCCTCAAGCTGCCCCAGGGAAGGTTTAGATTGGATATTGATATATATATATCCAATATAAATTGGAAAATATTCTTCACAGAAAGGGTTGTCCAGCACTGCCACAGGCTGCCTAGGGCAGTGGTGGAGCCACCATCCCTGAAGGTGTTCAAAAAACGTGGGTTTGGACAGGGCTTAGAGCACCCTGGGACAGTGGAAGGTGTCCCTGCCCATGGCAGGGGTGGGACGGGATGATCTTCATGGTCCTTTCCCTCCCAAACCATTCCAGGATTTTCTGCTCTCAGTGGAGAGGGGTGGGTCAGACCACAGGCATTGCTTCACTGCTGTCAGAACCCCACATGATTTATTTTTATAAATCATTATCTATCAGTGCTAACACTGCCCTGACTGGACACCAAAGCAGCCTGCAAAGGGAAGAGCAGCATGATACAGAATGTTTCAGACTGCAAACCTCTGCCAAAAAACTCTGCAGTTTGTGAAAATAAAATAAAAAAAAAAACCCTTTCCTCTCTGTGAAAAGATTTTGCTTTTCTTCTCAGGCTCTGTTAGATTCTGCCTACAGTTGTCATAATTTTCCAAGCCAGTTACAGACATTAGGGAAAAATACCTTGCAAGGATGAGGTAAATGGAAATTTCTCTCGTCTGTCGAGCTCAGCGGGTTGTAAAGGAAAATATCCATACTATTTATTTCTGTTATAATGAAATTGCTGCCTATATCTCTCAGTGACTTAAAAACAACAGAAAATTAGATTTTTTTTTTCCACATTGCTGGACATCCTGTTGTGTTATGCTTTTATTTTTTTATTTTTTTGGTACTCACTTTGAGCTGTTAGCCCAGGGTCCGGCACTTTGCTAAGTAAGGAGCTAAGGCTGCTGATTTGTGTAACACCTGTCATTATTTCCAAGCAGTCTGACAGCTTTAATAAACCCTTTTTGCAGGGAAAGAGGGAGCTGTATTTCATGGATCCGGAGGGAAAGCTGGCATCTCCCTGCCTGCTTCATCCCGCCTGCGTGTGGCGGTGCTGAATCAATAACTGCTGCTCCCAGTCCCTCCAGAGCATCCCTCAGAGCCTGGCAGCTCCAACCAGCGAGTCCCCAAACAGCACAGCCTCTTCCCCAGGCTGTGCATGCCTGTTAGCTTCCCTCTTCCCCTTATTTTTCACTGGGAATGCTGTATATGCTTCATTACAATAAATGCTTTGCTGTTAGATTTTCTGCAGTACGTTTTGGCAGCTGCGTAACAGATGGATGGCTTCTGTGCCCACAGTGCAGGAGGACCTGGAATGAGGAGTTCATTTACCTTCAGCTTTGGGGATTGTCTTGTTTTACTGCTTTTCAAGGTGCGAACTCTCTCATATATGGGAAAAGGAGCTCTTCAGAGACCTCAGTGGGAACAAGATGAAATTCCCACTTTGTCCTTGGAAGTGTTCAATAAACACATAGATGTGGTACTGAGGGATGTGGTTTAGTGGTAACCTGGCAGTGCTGGGGAAATGGGTTGGACTGGATGATCTTAGAGGGATTTTCCAAGCACAGTGATTCCATGATTCTGAGTGGGTTGTGACTCAGGAGTGACACCATCACATTTTGTGAAAAATCCCTTCGCCAGGATTTCTTCTCCTGGGAAGCTGAGAAGCCTCAGAGAAAAATGAAAACAATAATTATCTGATTTGCTACTCCTGTGATTTGCTGCTTTGGAATGTGGTTGGAGATTGTTTATCCAACAGGTGAATTGTTTTTACTTAATGACCAATCTTGGTCCAGCTATGTCAGGGCTCTGGAAGGAGTCACAAGTTTTTCATTAGTATCTTGTTAAGCCTTCTGTAAGTATCCTTTCTCTAGTCTTTAGTATAGTTTTAGTATAGCAGAATAGAATAGAATAGAATAGAATAGAATAGAATAGAATAGAATAGAATAGAATAGAATAGAATAGAATAGAATAGAATAGAATAGAAGCCTTCTATGAACATGGAGTCAGATTCATCAATTCCTTCCTGCCATGGGGAACCCCGAAAATACCACCCAGGAGAGCAGGAATAGCTGGCACAGAAATGTGTTTTGTTGTTCCTCGGTGCCACAAAACCCAGCACTGGAGGAAGGAGAATATGCCTTACCCTGATCCCTGATGTCAGGAGGCAGCAGGGAGTGCAGAAGGTTTCCTCTGCTCCTATAACAGGGGATCAAGGCCATCGTTTGAAATTCTCATCTGGGGCTGGAATCAGGGAATTCCCTGCAGTCCAAGGCCATAGCAGTGGAGGAGGGAAAACATGGATTTAAATTAGGTTGTGTTGGTTCAAAAAGAAAACTACAGGTGGGAGATGAAGGTGAAAAAATCCAAGTTAGGCTCTGCTCAGCTCCCTTGTATAGGCAAGCCCTCCTTGCTCATTTTCAGTAGTTCAAACACTCAGACTGCTAAATGGACTGAGCTGTAAAATATTTAATCAGGTTTACCAACATTTCCTTATGATATGCAATAATCGTGATGAAGAAAAGGGGCTGGACCCCACACTTCAAGGCAACCCAGGAGTGCATTTTAAATTCTTCCTGTCACTAAGAAAAAAATCTCAACTTTCTGGTGAGATTCTTAAAAAGTTGAGATTTCTTTCTTAGTGGGAGTTGATGTGTGTGCACTGCCCCAGCCAGGCCTAAGAGGTTCTGGGTGCTCCTCGTTACACACAGCCAGGACCAATGTTCTAAAGGCATTCAAAGATTATGATTCACCCTGTTATAATCTCCTACTTCACGTTAATTTATATTATAAAATCTGCTTTGTAAAAAATGACCCTAAGCAACTTTTTCTATTTTTAAAGAATATTCTTGAAATATAAGAATATTTAGGCTTTTAATTCCCCGTGCTTTTCAGAAGGGCTCAGGAACAGATGCAAAGCCAGACATGAGAAAAGAAGGAACAAAAGATTTTTCTGTGTGATGAGGGGAATATGGCAGGCTCGATGGGATGATAGTGACCCTGAAGGGAAGGGCTCACCCATCAACAAGGGACAAAAGGAAGTGGGGACAGTTTCCTACCATTCCTTTTAGCTGCTTTCTGTCCCCTTTGTACTGTCTGTGTTTTAAAAAAGTGGCTGTTGACTGCTTTGGTTGACTGTGACAATTTTTAGTCTCATTTTGGGGTTAAAAGGCCTCTTTCTAGTTCCAAGGGTAGACTTCCAGAAGGCCTGTGGCACTTCAGAGCTTTGACAGGACTCAGCATCTTGTCACACTTGTGAACACGAGTAGCAACATGAAGAGATTTTGGTTATGTCCATATTCCATTTGCTATTTTTGCAGGCTGGAAAGTGCAAAATTACCTAAAATCTAATCAAAGGGCAATGGATAGGTCTGTATTTTCTATCCTATTTCATGTATCACTAAGCCATGACTGCAGTGCAGGTGGTGGAGCTGTAGGAATAAATGACTGCTAATGAGATTTACCAGAGTTCAACTTAATGTGTTACTTTATTTATTTACAGACTGAATTTCGGGCAGGAGTTCAGACCTTTGCTAAATGCTCTTGTTCAGGCTTTTCCTTCTTCCCATTTCCATGGGCTATGTTTAAGGATCTCAAGAAATTACTGTCTGTACTGGTTCCCATGCCAATTTATGGAGGGAGGTCTCACACACATAGCTGGATTTAAAGCAGGGATCATCTGCATTTCTTCTCAGGAGGTGGGAATGGTCACCTCTGACACTCCAGCTGAAGTCCCAGGTCTCTGGAGGTCATTACTCCACCCAGAGATGCTGCTGCATTTTTTATTACTATTACATTTCTATTATGGCACTGCAGCCATTTTGCAACTGGTTTTTTTGAGCATCTCCATCCTAAAGACCAAGCTGGGGGTTTCCCCCAGGGAACTTCCCTTGCTTGTTGCTGTGAACAGATGTATTCTGCAGAAGATCCAGCACATTAATCAACAAATTAATCCAGCAAATCCAGCAAATTAATCTAAACAATTAACAAGCTACATATTTGTGTCTTCTGACACAATTTTGTGTCTTCTGGCACAAATATCTCTCTATACTCCTGGTTAGGTCAAACCCTGAAACCACTCCCAAAGCACTCCAGTTTGAGTAAGCAAGATTTCACTGCATATTAATGGGGAGAGAAATGCAGGATTTTCCAGTTCAGTGCTCTAAAGCTGATTTAATACTTCACAAGAGCTGCATTTCACACTGATGTGAGCAACCTGTTGGAGCTGAAGATCCCCTGCTCATTGCAGGGGAGTTGGGTCACACGAACTTTAAAAGGTCCCTTTTGACTATAGCAGTTCTGTGGCACAGAAAAGGATAACCAGGAAGGATAACCAAAAGAATAACCATTCTGTTTACTGTGCTGACTAATCCCTGTTTCCAGCCAGGCACATACAGGGATAACGCCCTGGATTTTGCTGTGCTGCAGGTTCCCCAGTGACAGCTGGGACGGCCGCATTGTGCTGGACATTACAGGGTGCTTCGTGAGCTCTGGAGATTGCAAACCTTGGCTGCAGGTTTCCAAACCCTGGTTCCCACCCAGCAGAGACCTCATGGCAGCACAGGCTCGAGCAGGTTTGCAGAAAGCAGCGGGCAGTGCCAGGGAGGAGGGAGGGAGCCCAGCGTGCTCCTGTGTGCGGCTCTTGGAGGCAGATGGTGCTGTTGGCCAAGGAACGCTGCTGCAGAGGCTGCCGAGCTCCTCAGACAAACCCCCGCAGACAATTGCAATCATGATGGCTCTCAGAGCTCCTCTGAGATCAACAGGCATCATTCTGGGTGCAGATGCTCCCAGAATTTAAAGCAGTGCTGTCATGGTTTGTGGAAGTTGTCCGCAGGAGCGTCAGCAGCTTCTCATGCACCTCTGGGTGGGTTTGAGCTGCTCAAACCTTCCCTGAGCAGGAACTCTTCTGGAACAGCCTCTCCCAACATGCTGGTGTGATAATTTCAGGGTTCCAGATGTATCTTGGAGGAGCAGAGGTAAATCCCAAGCAGGAAGTGTCTCAGGAATTCTGTTTCTGGGAACAGAGTGGCTCTCTGCTGGGCTTGAATCACATTATGGAATCACTTCGAGGTGCTCACCACACTCCAGGCCTCATTGACCATGTCCAGGCTGCAGTCAAACACAGCCCCTGCTCAGGATTACTGTTGAATATGAGTTTATGAACAGTGGGAAAAGGAGCTTTAGGCATTTTAAATGTGAAATGTGACATTCTTAGTGGCACTTGGCAGAATGAGAACTGTCTTTGCACAGAGCTTGAAGGGAAGCAAAACCTGTATTTGATGAACTGCATAGGCAATTATTGTGCTGATCCATGAGCCACAAGCCAGTGCAAGAGTCTTGGGAGTGTCCCAGCCATCAGCAAGGTCACTGCTGCTGGCAGGAATGTGCTCTGGGGCAGAGAGGTTTGGGATTTTGGGCAGCACCCTGGAATCTCTCCCTGTGTTTGACTCACACTGACAGAACTGGAGCAGAACACGTGAGAGGGGCAGAGCCAAAGAGGGCTGAGGCAGCACCTGAGCCTAGAAGGGGCCTCACCTTTTCATAAAATAATCTCCCTTCTTTTTCCATGAGCTTTGTAAGTGCTGTTTCTATGGTTCTGCTGTTGCTGAGCCCAAGTGTTGTGGAATGATGAAATCTAATAAACATGCCGGGCTCTTTTATTCATCATTAGGCTCTGAACACTTTAGGATTCACTTGGGTCACATTTGGGAGCTTTTCTCTGCAGCTCTCAGGGTTAGCAGGGCCATTTTATCCAAACAGGCCTGAGCTATTCACACATTCACAAGAATCCTGAGGAATGAAGGAGCTCACTGCAGATCCATGTGAGCTGAATCAATATCAAGGGCATGGAGATGAGGACTGTGATTTTATGCCTCTGTCTTTTTGGTTGGTTAAGTTCTCTGCCAGATAAAACTGGAGCCTCAGAATTTTTTTTTTTCCTTTATCCAGCCCTCCTTTAGTCTCAAGTTTTTCAGAGTCAGGTTAAAAGTGTAGCAGAGGAAAAGAAAAGTCTCCATTTGTCATGGTTTGAGCCTGGCACAGAGCCAGTGCCCCCATGAAAATGCCCCACCCTGGTGTCTGCTGTGAGATGTGACCAGGAATAAGCAAAACAGGCTCCAACTTAAACATAAATAACACTTTATTACCTAAAACTACAGGAAAAAATAGGAAAGACTATAAGGAAAAGAGAAAAAAAATTGAAAACCTTACAAAAACCACTTTTCCTCCTCCCCACTCCCTGACTTCCCAATCCAATACATTCTCTCAAAAATACCAACTGCCCAGTCCGGCACGACACTTTAGTATACTCAAACATCAGTTCATGAAGAGGGAAAGGAGTCCTTCTTGTTCCATAGGCTTCTCGTGGAGACACACTGAGACCCTCGTGTGCTTCCCTGTCACTCCGGCACCGCCCGGAAAGTCCATTTGCCGTTTGTGACACGTTCCTTCCATGCTCAGTGCTCTCACCACCGAGACATGGCCAGAGCTGCTTTTAGGGTGGTCTTTCAAGGATGCCTTGTCTCACTCCAAAAAGGCACAGTCTCTGCTTTTGGGACAACTGTCCCCCCCATATATTTCCAACCCCCTGGGGCCGGGGGGTCCTCACAAATGAACCCTCCTGGTTTTGAGGCACTGCCTCCCCCTAAATGCAGTCTGTGTCACAGGAACAACTGAGTCCATGGCTACAAGAAAAGTCCAGCTAAAAGGCCACTCCAAATCATCTCTCCCCATCCAATCATCTCCACAATCTCCGGGCCAAAGTCTTTATCTCATATCATCTCTCATCTCCCTTCTTATTCAGCTTCGAGGAGGATTAGCATTTTTGTAAGGCCCCAATCATGCAAGAAAGGGTTAAAAGTTTTCAGTCTCTGTCTGTCGGACGGCTCCCACGCACGCTGCCCACACGCTGCCGCTGCGGCCGGGCAGTCCTCCCCCCCTTCTCGCTGGCTGCTCTCCTGCTCTCCTGGGGGGGGGGAGGGGGGGGGGGGGTGGCTGGCTGCCCGATGTCTCTTGGGGCTCCCCCACCCTTCCATCCTCGAAGCCCCCTCAACACCATCTCTGTCCAGACCCCCAGGCCTCACCGCATGGCTGGCCCCTCCCCCGCCCAGCAGCAGCGGGCCGGGCGAGGGAGAGAGGTCTGAACTCCTCGGCCGCGATGTCCAAAAAGAGGAAATGCCAGGGCAGTGCCCTGCTTTTAACCCCTGTGTATTCTCGGAGGTGTGTCCAAACCCCACTGGCTACACCAGGTGTCAGTATGAAACTCAAAACCTTCATTGGTTTGACCACAGCTTCCCAGAATTCCCACTCCTTCCGGGTCAAACCATGACAATCCACCCTTCACCTCCGAGAATACACTTTCTAAAATTATCAACAGGACTACAAAACACTTCTACACAACAATACCTTAGATTCACTATGACTATTTATCTACCTTAACTTAGTACATGCTTTCCTTATTCTTCTTGGTCTCATCTCACAGCTTTACCTCATCATTCTCCCGTGATTCGATTCCCCGGTCCAGGGAACCAAAAAATGTCATGGTTTGAGCCTGGCACAGAGCCAGTGCCCCCATGAAAATGCCCCACCCTGGTGTCTGCTGTGAGATGTGACCAGGAATAAGCAAAACAGGCTCCAACTTAAACATAAATAACACTTTATTACCTAAAACTACAGGAAAAAATAGGAAAGACTATAAGGAAAAGAGAAAAAAAATTGAAAACCTTACAAAAACCACTTTTCCTCCTCCCCACTCCCTGACTTCCCAATCCAATACATTCTCTCAAAAATACCAACTGCCCAGTCCGGCACGACACTTTAGTATACTCAAACATCAGTTCATGAAGAGGGAAAGGAGTCCTTCTTGTTCCATAGGCTTCTCGTGGAGACACACTGAGACCCTCGTGTGCTTCCCTGTCACTCCGGCACCGCCCGGAAAGTCCATTTGCCGTTTGTGACACGTTCCTTCCATGCTCAGTGCTCTCACCACCGAGACATGGCCAGAGCTGCTTTTAGGGTGGTCTTTCAAGGATGCCTTGTCTCACTCCAAAAAGGCACAGTCTCTGCTTTTGGGACAACTGTCCCCCCCATATATTTCCAACCCCCTGGGGCCGGGGGTCCTCACAAATGAACCCTCCTGGTTTTGAGGCACTGCCTCCCCCTAAATGCAGTCTGTGTCACAGGAACAACTGAGTCCATGGCTACAAGAAAAGTCCAGCTAAAAGGCCACTCCAAATCATCTCTCCCCATCCAATCATCTCCACAATCTCCGGGCCAAAGTCTTTATCTCATATCATCTCTCATCTCCCTTCTTATTCAGCTTCGAGGAGGATTAGCATTTTTGTAAGGCCCCAATCATGCAAGAAAGGGTTAAAAGTTTTCAGTCTCTGTCTGTCGGACGGCTCCCACGCACGCTGCCCACACGCTGCCGCTGCGGCCGGGCAGTCCTCCCCCCCTTCTCGCTGGCTGCTCTCCTGCTCTCCTGGGGGGGGGAGGGGGGGGGGGGTGGCTGGCTGCCCGATGTCTCTTGGGGCTCCCCCACCCTTCCATCCTCGAAGCCCCCTCAACACCATCTCTGTCCAGACCCCCAGGCCTCACCGCATGGCTGGCCCCTCCCCCGCCCAGCAGCAGCGGGCCGGGCGAGGGAGAGAGGTCTGAACTCCTCGGCCGCGATGTCCAAAAAGAGGAAATGCCAGGGCAGTGCCCTGCTTTTAACCCCTGTGTATTCTCGGAGGTGTGTCCAAACCCCACTGGCTACACCAGGTGTCAGTATGAAACTCAAAACCTTCATTGGTTTGACCACAGCTTCCCAGAATTCCCACTCCTTCCGGGTCAAACCATGACACCATTTGTGATACAAGTGCCTCTAAACCAAAAATACTTTTAGAATTCTTCCTTCAGCTTTCCTCTTTTTCCTCATGTCATTATGCTCATTTTTAAGGGGCAGGAGAGAGGAAACCATGGAAAAAAAAATTCAACCTAAAATTTTCATCAAGGCTCTGTGAATTTTAAGCCACTAACTTAGAGAAGCAATTTAAGTATTGGAAACTCAACAAGGAAATCTGTAGCTTCCACCTAAATGCCTTTCTTGAGCAAAGTGCTATTTTTTTCCAGACAATTATTACACCTGTTGTAGATTTATTTTTGTCTACTTGCAGTGTTTGTGTATGATATCTCACCAAATAAGAGCTCAGAAAAGTATCTACTGAAAACATTATTATCAGGTGAGAGATTTATGGGCTCAGTAGCAAATTTATGATGGATAAGTAAAATTGGACACAAATAATAATGGAAAGTCTCACTTATTTCTTGCACTGTCAGTGAAAGAGCTGTAAGGCAGATTCATGTGACACAGAGCAAATATTTATTCCCAGTTAGAGTTATTTTATTTGAGTGTAGTGGGTGAGCAGCTGGGTGCAGTTTACTTATAAATTAAGCTTTGGGATCTTGTTTTCTTCATTTTGGGTCTTGGTCGGGAATAGTCCATTCCTGGCAGGAAAATTGCTTTCTTATGAACCTCTGGACCCTTGTTATTTACCTTTTCCTTTGCCTGACATCTACTTTTTTTCTTACTTTTTTTTTCTACTTTTGTATTCATTTTCAAACTCTGTTTAGATATGAAATGTTAATCTTTATAATTGTTTTGGTGTAGAAAAAATAGTCCTAAAATAACCCTTTGATTTTCAGCTTTTGTCTGTGAAATCAGTGTACCCACTGATATTTTATTGGTAAAGAGCTAATTTTGATGAATTCTTGAGGATATTTAAGAATTATTAGCACCAAAGCCATCATTTGACAATAAACATTTCAGAGCAGATTTGGAAGGACATCAATAAGAATACACAGTTCCAATTTTTTTTTTCAAAATCTGAATGTGGAGGGTGGAGTTTTAAAAGGCTGATACCTTTCATTGATAGGAAAATAATAAAATAAAAATAAACTCATCAGGGTTTTTCTTTGTAATATTAGAGAGTGGTGGTTCAAACTGTGGTTCTACCGGAGCCTATGAAAGGTAATTCACCATGTAAGTATCCCAGGTTGCAAAGCTCCCATCCCATGCAGCAATACACAATTAATCCAACCTTAAGGATGTGTGCTATAAATCCTGATGACCCTTTGGCAGTGTGAGTGTTACAGAATGAGCAGCTCTGGGCACACAGAATGAAGTTCACCAAAGACAGGATACCCTGGAGGAAAAAAACCCCCAAAATTACCTAGAAAATTAAAAAGGGAAATATCCCTTTCTCTTCCCCCATGCTCTCCTCCCATCCCCATGCCTGCACACAACCTTTCACGTCTTAATTGATTTATGTGTGGGCAAACATCACCTGCATGAGTTATTTCTGAAAGGATTTTAATGCTTTGGAAGTACTTAAGGGGGGAACAGCCAGATTCATAGCTGGCATAACTCTGCACAGCTCTGCTGAAGTCAGGGGATTTATAATGACTTGAATACTTAGGAACCAGGCTTAAAATATGCAGCTAGAGAGCTGCAATGCTTCCTTGCTTGGGAAAGTTTTCCTTTGGGTGAATCTCAGGCTGGAAGATGAAACACCTCACCCCTTTCACCAGGAAAAAAGGGGGAATGGTTCATCCTTGACCTGTCAGAGCTGCTGCATTTATGGCCAGTGTGGCTTAGGAAGATCTGAGCACCAGCATGAGGGAGACAGCTCTGTGCAGGGAAGAGCAGTTTCTATGGATATCTTGCTGCCTTACCTGCTCTGATGCTGTGGCAAGGATTTATTTATGTCTGCAGTGCAGCTCCGTTGCTGCTGCCTTGTCTGAAGACAGCATTTGTTCCCTTCTGCTGCTGCAGGGAGGAGCTGATGTGGCTGGGTGGGAAGGGGAGCCCATGGCCACAGTCTGTACTCTGGATACTCTGCAGGAAAAAACCCCAAAACTGTTTTGCAGGAATTTTTTGAATAGGTAAATGGGTCTGTGGGGAATCCAATCTCTTCCCAGGACAGAGCCTCATTTTCCAGGTGAGCTGAAGCAGGGCTGTCTCCAGGGGATCCAGTCAGACTGCCCAGACCTGCCCTGTGCTCCTGCCTGACCACTGCAGGGAATGCAGGTTCCACTGCAGGGAATGCAAGTTCCACTGCTGCTCGTTGCCTAAAACAAGGCACAAACCAGCCACACCAATTCAGTTCTTTGGGGCAGACTGGGAGGTGCCCCTCAGTTCCCCTGTGGCACATCCCTCTCATGGAGCCCAAGAAGTGATGCAGCCAGAAAAAAAGGGATTATTCCATCCTTACCTTGGGGTCCCAGCCACAAAACGAGAGTCTAAATCAAGGACCAGGCTCAAAATGTGCAGCCAGAGGGGGAATCACCTCATTCACACCAAGATTTCCCTCAAATAGGTCCTGAGGAAGTCTGCCCTGCAATGGACTCCAACTTCATCGCTCTCTGCAGGGGAAAAAACAGAGGAGTGAAATTTGGAGGAAACTCAGAGAGGGAGTTGGATCTGGAGCAAATTCAGAGAAGGAGTTAGATCTAGGGCAAATAAAATGTTTAGGGTTGAGCCTGCACTTCCACGAGATGACTTTATGTAACCAAGGAAAGAAACCCAGCACCAAATCCTTTTAAGGAACTCCAAACACAATTTGTGTGCCAGACACCAGCAGCATATGTGAGAAGCAGAATTATGCACCACAAGTAGCCCCTGTGTTCCTGCTGCTTATCAGCCCTTCCAAGACAGTTGGCTAACAGCCTCATCTGGGAATTTTGAGCAATACTCAGAATTCCTTTGAACACAGAGTTCCATTAGCTGCAAATTAATTGGATCTGTGGGTCAGTGGGAAGTGGATTACCACAGTGGAGGAAAGTGGTGAGCATGCTGCACATTGGTAGCACATTAAAATCCTCTCTGGGAACAATCTTTGGAATATTTCTACACAGGATGCATCTTATGAATCTTAGGATTTCAGCAGTAGCCTGTGCCTCCAGCAGCAATGAAGAGCTGCTGGGAACAATTGCAAATTGCTTTTCATTGTGCTGCACATCTACAGGAGATACTCCTATTCTATCTTAGATAATAATAAACTCTCAAATTCAGAGTGAGTGCCAGAGTGGATTCAGATGGCCAAGAAGGAATCCAGGCCTGTGCCAGCCCTGGTGTGGGCACAGGCCCAGGGCAGTGGTTGTGCCCTGTGCTGGCCGTGCTGAGGGACCTCGAGTGCTGTGTCCAGTTCTGGCCCTTGTGGCCAGAGAGACCTTGAGGGGCTGGAGCGTGTCCAGGGAAGGGAACAGAGCTGGGGAAGGGTCTGGAGCACCAGGAGGGGCTGAGGGAGCTGGGAAAGGGGCTCAACCTGGAGCAAAGGAGGCTCAGGGGGGACCTTGTGGCTCTGCACAACTCCTGACAGGAGGGGACAGTGGGTTGGGCTCTGCTCCCAGGGACAGGGACAGGAGGAGAGGGAACGGCCTCAGGATGTGCTCAGGTTGGACATCAGGAGGAATTTCTGCATGGAAAGGGTGGTCAGGCCTTGGCAGGGCCTGCCCAGAGAGGTGTTGGAGTCCTCATCCCTGGAGATGTCCCAGGAGGGCCTGGATGTGGCACTCAGAGCTCTGGGCTGGGAACATGGTGGGGATCAGGCACAGCTTGGGCTCGTTGGTCTTGGAGAGCTTTTCCAACCTCAGTGATTGTGGGATTCTGTGACCAGGCTGGCTTCCAGCACTTGGTAGCATCCAGTAGCCACACGTGTGTATTATAAGAAATATACAAGAAATATAAGCTAAACATCACAAATTTAATGAAAAAAAGGGTGAGAATGAAGGTATGGTCTGAAAGGATGACTATGGCATAGCTAAAGCCTCTGATTTTTTGCTTAATTTTAAGCAAGAAGTGCCCAACATCTGCTGAACTTCTGAGCTTTCCTAAGATTTTTTTGTGGACCTCCATCTACATGTTTACTATTTTCCCCTTGCTTTCTGCTTAGGGATTTTTTTCCTTTGTTTATTTGTTTTGCTTGGTTTTATATTATGTTTTGGGGTTTAGGCTTTGTTTGTTTGTTTTGTTGGGGCTTTTTTTAATTACTATTTTTGCTTGGTTTGGCCTTGGTCTTTTTTTTTTTTTTTTTAAGCAATCTCCATGAATTTATATAAACAAAGCCCTAGTTCTTGTGATTTCCATCTCTAATCTCGTCACTTTCTGTTGTCCCTTTTAGGTTAGATCCTTGCCATCAACTTTCTTCCTCCTTTCCTTTATTTCCTGTATTCTTTATTGTCAGAGACTGGCCATGGTTTTCCATGTAAACTCCATGTAAAAACCCCATGTTTTCATGTGAAAAACTCCATGTAAATCCCAGTTTTCCCCATGTCTTTACTAGGAACTAATACACAGCTAACAAGCCATCTTATATTTCCCATCAGCTGCACTGAGCCAGCACTTTAGATTAATTCAGTTTATTGTTTCAGCAGGTTGACAAGTTTGCAGAATCCCACAGATTTCCACATTGCTGGGGATTGGTGATGTTTGTATGGATTGGCCTGTTCCCTGGTGATGGTGTGTGTGTAATCATCATTTTCCAATATGCAAAAATTAGGAGCAAAAGCAGCCTTGTGCCTCCACTCTGTGATAATTGATGCTGGCTTTATGGATTATATTTTCTTTGCTGAGGACCTTCTTGCTGAGCAAATTTGACAAATGAAAACACTTGCTGAGATTTTTATTTCCCTGGCAATTTTCCGTGTTTTCTTCTACTAGCAATATCATATTTTTGTTTGTGAAAGGAAGAGTTATTGTTTATCCTCGTTATTTGCCTCTTAGAGCTGAAGTAAAAATAACTGATATTGAGGACACATTAAAATGGAAGCAGGTGGAAAAGAGCAGCTTCTAAAAAAAAAAAAGCCACAATTAGAGAAAATTTTACAGACTTGCTTGTGGAAAACTACAGCAAGTTACTCCAGAGGACAAATGATGATTTGACTTGCTAGGATATTTGGCTTTTTTTAAATCTTTCTGGACACGTTAAAGATCTAAAACATGCTTTTAAGAATTTCATTTATTTATGTTTCTCTGGTAAGCACCAAGTCCAGGCTGTGCTGGAAATGCAGAGCAGGAAGCAGGAGACAGCTCAATTTCCTGGGCATATTAAGCAGCTGTAGACATAGGATATATTGGAAAAGCTGTGACAACCTCTGTTTTCCAAGCTCCCTTACTGGAAGATCCCTCAGCCTCCAAACCTCTTTTCCTGTCAATTTTTGGGAAACAGGGTTCACATGTGGCCCTTGGGAGATGGGTGAGCAGCACCCACAGGATTTATTCTGTCCATGGGAAAGGGAAATAGCTGTGGTGTGCAGCTGAAATTTGGAATCTGGGACATCCTTGTTGTGGACCTGTGGCTTGTGAGGGGGCACCACCAGAAGTGTCTCATTTATTCCTTCTGGAAAAAAAAAAAATCATCAAAGAGAATTGTCCGTGGAATTGCCCACAATAGAGAGAAGAAATGCAGCGACTGCCTTTGCAAGATGACCTTCAGGACTTGCATTAATCATTCACCTCCATGTGGCAAAGGAATATTTGTCATAAAAGAGCTGTCATTCATCCAAATGGCATTTAGGCATCAAATGAAACTGTGGATTGTCCACAATATCCATGGAATCCCAGAATTCCAGAATGGTTTGGGTGGGAAGGGACCTTAAGGGACCATCCAGTGCCACCCTCCGCCATGGGCAGGGACACCTTCCACTATCCCAGGTGGCTCCAAGCCCCATCCAGCCTGATCTTGGACACTGCCAGGTTCCCTCTTCTCTGCCTGGGCCACACAATCCAGCCTTGAGACTCTCCCCAGAATCTCCAGGGAGTTTTGCACATCTCCCACCATTTCAGGAATGCACAAAGCAACAAATTGGATTTGGATTTTAAGGGTTTGCAAAATAAAGAAGACAAATAGACCCAAAGCTTTTCAAGCAGGCGTGTGGCTCGGTGCCATGCACGGAAATGAACTGGAATTAATCCCTTTTCTCTGCAAGTCTTGCAGCAAAGGTGCCTCCAGATGCTCCTCACTGGGTAGGAATTCAGGATTTATCAGCAGATGAATGGGAGAGATGTGTTTGTACAGAAAGCAGGTAAGCTGAGAGCCAGGATAGCCACACTACCCCAAAGGGAATGGCCTGGACAATGTTTGGTTTTTTGTCAGAAGCTGAAGAAAATGTCACTGTTAAATTTTGATGAGGAGATGCACACCCACACCCCCACTTACAGCATCAACTGATGCTGATGTCATGAAATGTGGATGAAAAACATGATTTTTTTTTTAAGTCCAAGCTGTTTGCTGCAAAATCTGTTCTTATTTAATCTTCCTTATTTTTTCTTTCTTGTTTGTTTGTGAAGTGATTGAAATGGTCAAGCCTGGAAATTTCCATCACTTTCTTTCTATAAACTAAAAACTTCATTTAATGCCTTTTTAATTGAAAATTTTAATTTAATCTAACAGCATTTAAAGTAAATATAAAGATAAGCTTTGAAAAAGAATATTTAATCATTTCACTAGTGTAAAACAAAATTTATTTCTAACCTTAGATTTTAATCATGCAATGAAGAAATAGTTTTAGTAACAAATTCATATACTGGATCAGGCTCTAAAATATGATTTAAAGTGAGCTACAGCAGAACAGGGCATCTTTAATTGTCACTCTCTAACACACTTTTAAGAAAAGTGTGATTGATGTCCTTTAAATGTTTCGTAATTTTTTCTTTAAAAGAAAATAGATTTATTGGCATTCACTGGGGCCCAAGTTCCTCCATTATGTATGTCTGGAGCTACTTAGAACATTCAGATGTAGTCACATCTCTTTTACATTCTCTTTTCTTTAACTTCATTAAGCAGCCTTAAAGCCATGGGATCAGACCTGGTATTACTGATTTACGATTATCTTTTGAATTCCTTTCGTAACCCCCACATGAACCAATCCACAGAAAAAAAAAAACAAACCAAACATTTTGTTAAAGGCAATCAAAAGGCAAAGTAATTCCATATTCCTTCTTTTCATGCTTTACTGTTTGAAATCCCACTGAAATATTATTGCCAGTGTTTTTTACCTTCTCTGTGCTTTAAAACAATTTAAGAAAAAGTCTAATTAAAACAGTGGCTGCTTGTAATAAGAAAAAGAAAGGGTGACAACAATTCTTCTGTACTGTTAATAAAGCATAATTCAAAAATTCCTGGTGAGGGTGGGCAGGCCCTGGCACAGGGTGCCCAGAGAAGCTGTGGCTGCCCCTGGATCCCTGGCAGTGCCCAAGAACAGGCTGGATGGGGCTTGGAGCCACCAGACATAGTGGGAGGTGTCCCTGCCCATGGCAGAGGTGGAATTAAAAGATTTAAGGTCCCTTCCAACTCAGGCTGTTCTATGATTCCTCTTTTGTTCCTATTAATTATAATGAAATAAATTTCTATTTAAGTGAAATTACCTTTTCAGGTGTTTTTCTATATTTTAGTACTTTTTTTTGAATCTCAAGGTACTTCATAAGAAACAAAACAAGCTCCTTAGGATCTGTGAACTGGCACATACAGGGGGTTTAACAGCTTTGGAAGGATTGCTTGTGAAGGTGATGTACGTGAAGCAAGTGTCTCTTCCTGTGCTCTGAACAGTGGGATGGCTCTGGAGTCAAAGCAGGAGGGATGTTAAAAGCTGTGGGGATATTTGGTGATAAATTTGCAGGAGTTGCAGTTGGCTGAACTGCTTCCCTCCCCCACATCCTTCAGTGCAAACTCAGTGCTGAGTGACTCTCCCACCCACTCCCTGTCAAAAACACTCTGAGTGCTTGGTTTGAAAAACATAATGTCTGAATTTGCTGTTGTAGCTGTTGCCAGGTTGTCTAAACTCACACAGCACCAAATTTTCTCCAAGCTCTAAAGGTAGAGCTCCTGTTAGAAAATTACCTTCCCCAAATTAGTGAGGTTATTTCAAAAATTTGAAAAAAATAATAAAAAAGCTCAGTGACTAATGCTTCTATTAGCCAAATACACAAAACAAAGAATGTCTTAAGTTGTGTGCTTTGTTGGAAATTCCAAAAGTGATGGCTCTCCTGGGGCCTGTATAATTCATACAGCACTTTAACCTGTGATTAATTACAAAGTCATCAGAAGCTTTTCTCCTTCCCACTTGTACTTTCATCAACACTGAAAATCCTAAAGTAAATCTGGGCTAGGCTCTGAGAGGCTCAAGTGACTTGCTGGGTTAATTAACAACCAGCCATCCTGCCCAGCCTTGGGACTGCATTGGGGAAAACCAGGATATCTGGGAGGAAACATCCGCGAGACACCAACACTGGGGAGAGCAACTTTGTTGTTGTGAAGGGAAAAGTGACACTGAAAGAGCAAAAAAAAAGGGTCTGCACAAGCGTAGAGCTGGTGTGTGGCAGAATAGGTAGGACTTTGGGATTTTAGAATAGTGTTTTTTATGGGGATTTGTGAATTTTTGATGTGGTCTGGAGGTGGAGAGAGGAAAATGTGGCATGGGAGCACCAGCTTCAGCTGAACCACTGCAGGGTGAATCACAAATTGGGGAGTTTGGCCGTGCAAAAAAAGCCTCTTGGCTGAAGCTGTTTGAAGTGCACATCTTCCTGGCTGAGGGTGAATGATCTGTGAGCAGGAGGTTGCTCTCACTGCAGCCTAGAAATAAATGTTCCACAGAAAACCCAACATAATGATGTGAACTTCTCTCCCCATGACTACTCCGCTATTTTTTGTGTTTGTGTTCCAGAGGCTCTCACAAAACTTTGGGGTTATTAGAATAAGGTGAGATGAAGGGGTAAGACAAAGAGGGGAGGGATAAGATGTTGTTCTAGATTTTTGTTTGGTTTTTTCTTTGTCCACCTTTTGTTTGGTTCTTTTCTTTGTCCACCTGTTTAGGCCAGAAGCTGGGTCAGCCTTGCATGGGGAATGGTTTTCTGCAGGTCACTGCTCCCTGCCTGGGCTCTGAGGTGGCTGTGGCTCAGGAGCAGAAGAGAAAGGAAGTGGGAACACAAGATCCACCTTCTTGTGAGCGGAGAGTGGGCACAGCCCAGTGTGCTGACTGAAAAGGAAAAGATGGGTTTGTGGAAGGCAGCCAAGCTCTTCTTGGGAGAGCTGGGAAAAGCAATCAGGAATACCTCTGGGAGCCACAACTCCTTGGAGTGTGTCTCACCCAACACAGGATGTATTTGTCAAGGATTAGGATCACGGAGACGACACAAAAAGCTGTTTGCCATTATTTCCACATGCCCGCTTTCCTCCCCTGACAGATTCTACAAACTCCATTGCTCTCAGCCAGAGGAGGGAGTGCAGAGCTGTAGCAGTTGCACTTTGGGGCTCGTTGCTGTCACTGTGGTGGTGGCACTGCCCCAGCTGTGGCTCCCTCCCCTGCTCCTGCACCTGCCCCGGGGCACAGCCGCGCTCTTCTCCCTCCTTTCCGAGATATTCAGGGAGCTGCAAAAGGAAGTGAGATAGCCCACATGAGCAAAACAAATCAGGGAAATAAGGAAGTAAATGGTTCTGCCTTTCAGTTTTTGGAAATGCACGAGGAGAGGCAGCAGCTGGAGCTGAGCAGGGGAAGGGCAGAGCTGTAATCAAGATGCTCATTTTTCGGCAAGCCCCAGATGCAGATCAAGAAATGCAAAGTTTGTGCTGACGAGGAGACAAGGGCCTCAGCTCTCATCCAGCAGAGGGTAAATTAAAAAATAATTATGGAGAACAGCAATTTCTCTCAAAGTGTTCAATGCCTTGCATATTTACCCCAGAGTTATTTTCTTTCTGTAGATGAAATAGAAAGGCCTAGGGATATTTAATGCCTGTTTGTTTCTCTAACAGCCCTACCCTGCCCACAGGCCAGGAGCCCTCCAGCTGGCAAGCAGGAGCTGGTCTGGAAGGGGAGTTTTCCAGGTGGTGTGGTTTAGGAGACGTTGGGAAGAGAATAAGCAGACTTGTAAATGAGTGGAACTCCCAGGCAAGAAAACCCAGAGACAGCAAAGACAGATTTTTCTCATTTGCTATTGCCATGGATTGAGAGAATTCAGTTTTGGGGGAATAAACACGAGCAATATTTGCACACCTAAGTGAATATTGAACAAGTTTCTCAGGCTTGTCCTAGAAATACCCAAGCAGCCCTACTGCTCAATCATGGGTTCAGTTCTGCATAAACATGAAATCAGTAAAGAAATCTGCATCTTTGGTCTCTGACCCTTTGGACAAGCTCACATTAAATCTTGATGTTACCCCTATGAAATCTATTCTTTGTCCTGACCAGTAACTGAGATAGGTCTATAAAGAGCATGGATTTAAGGAGAAAGTACAGGTTCTTGACCAGTTAAGTGTTTTTTATTTTATATTTCCATTGCAGTGTACATTACAGCATAGGCTGCTCTTCAGTATATCATGGGAATGCAGAGAAAATATGAATAGGTTGGCTCATAGATTTAAAAGCACTGGATTCTTCCGTGTGTGCTCCCAGCTCCTCTTTGAAATTATCCTCAGCATAAAACATGTATTTACATTCAGATCAGAAGTATCCACAAGAGGCATGCAGCTGTGGAATGTGTTACATATTGTAATTATAAAGATATATTTGCTCCCTTTTCCTGGGAATAGATTCTGGTATTGATTTGTTCTCACTTCTGCTCACCTCCACTGAGGCAGTGGGGGGAAGGTGCATTTTATGGGAAACAACGTTAATTGCTTTATCTCTGGGGAAGAAATATAGTCATTGAAAACCTCACTTACAACTGGGTAACAATTCCTCCAAACAGACTTAGAATAATGATCCAAGCCACGTTCTTTCTTAATTAGGACTATGGTTATAGGTGATTACTAGGACACTAGGAAAGTTTGGCCAAAAGAGAAAGCCTAGAAAGCGAAAGGGGGAAAAATATAATGTTGAAAACACATTTTTAAAATCAAATGAAAGCTGTAGCTTCTCTAAATTGTTTTGACAACAGGAGTTTTCCAGCAGATTCAAAGCCACCTGATAAGAGAAAAGCTGGACAAAAGCTCGAGTTTTACTTTTAATCCTTCAAAAAAAAAAAAGAACCAACAAAGAGTCGAAAGAGCAAAAAAAACAAAAAAAGAGAACCAACTCAATCCCCAGACCCCACTAAGAGATCTTTGTGGAACATTCTGACCCTCAGGCCTGGCTCTTGTTTTCCTGGACATCAGTGGAGACACACTCCACCAGAATGAGCAGATGATGAGGCCAGGGAGGCGCATGAGCTCTGTCAGTCCAGCCCTACCTGCATGAACAGAGAGCATCTGTGGGCTTTGAACCTTCCTTTCACCTCTCCTAGAGGCAGTGCCCCAAAACTGCTCATGGGCTGGATTACTTTGGAGGTGCTGCTTTGAAAAGCAGTAATGAGTGTGAAGAACTCTTAGGTTGGCTGTTTTTCTTGAGCTGCAGGGCTTTTTTAGGTTCTGATATATGACAGCATCCAGAATTACTGCAGCAGTATGGATATTGTCACTTGAAAGTTCTTGGTGGTTGATGTAACCCTTCTATTCTGGTTTCTTTTAAGAATGGTTACAATATGCCAGTTTCCAAGAAAAAAAAGAGAGGCGAGGAAAAACAAACCCTGTGTTGCAGAGACCGTTGCATCAGATAAATAGATCCATTTTCTTGGCAGAATAACAACATTTTTCCTTCTTTGATATGGGGCAAATGGAGCTACTGAGCTGTGTTCTCCGCTGAGATTAGAGATGTATTCGGAGCCCAGAGCTCCCCTCTATCACAAGTCAGTACTAACAAAGCCACAAAAGCCTCTCTGCTTTAAGCACTGCTACTACTGCTATTAAAGAGTGTTTCTACCTGAAAGTAGAACATGAATGGCTCTGGCTTTTCATCCACAAAGAAATATATTCGGCTGCTTTGCTGAAGCGCTTCGATTCACGATGTTTGTTCTGCCGTGGTTTAGATGGAGGCAGCACAAAGGTTCTCCCTCTTACAACCCCAAGAGAAACATCTCCTCTCTCATCTCAGCATCCACCCAAGCCAAGTGTTCTTCCTTTTCCCATTCTGGATTTTCCAGGATTTTTTTCCTTTTTTTTTTTGTCTTCCCCCTTGCAATTATCATAGGCACCTTTTGGCCCAGATGGTCTAGCCTTGCATGAAAATTAGATTTTAATTAATCTCTCACAAAAATTTCTGCCTCGTGTGGATGATGTCACGTTCCCATTATCTAACCCTTAATAACTGATTATAGCCTAATTGAATGTACTAGAGGAAAAACGACAGGATGTCAGGATATAAAGTTCATTAAGGAAAATCAATTTGCAAGGCTTTAAATTGCATTAAGGGCTACCCTTTAAATCATCTAATGTATTTCTTCCTGGTTTGGGAAGGTAAATAGGCACACTGTGGAGAAATATGTGCAAGGAAAAGTGGTAGGTTTTGTGGGTAAATTAAATTGCAAATGACTGAAGATCAGACAACAATTCCATTATCAATGACAAGCTGCCAAGGTACTCAAACAAATACTTTGCCAAGTGCCTTGTGTTTTCCATTTCTTTGTCATTTAGAAACAAATAAATCTTGCTTGGAGGCTGGACTGAGATCTCTCTCATTTTATTAAAAAAGCCAACAGAGAAGGGTTAATGAATATCAACTCCATTACTTGCTTTCCAGGATGGATTTGGCAGCCCCTTTCCATGCCAGACCGGATGTTTTCATCTTTTTCAAGTCTATAAACAGTGGAAGCTGCTCAGAGTCATATTCCTGGCACCAGCAGCAGCTTGGATGCATTTCAATTCGTATCTTTTGTGCTCTGGAGTGAATTCCTACCTTCGTGAATTGTTTAACAAAAACAGGCACTGGGAGAGAACCTCACCTTGGCAGGCAGCTCCTGGGGCTTGATTGAGCTTGTGGTGACACACTGGTGACAGCTGATGTCCCTTGGAACAAGGACACAGCAGACAGGGGGGTGTTCATGGCAGGGAACCTGCACCTGCTCCTGCCCTCCTGGCTGCCCAGGGGAGGAGTTTGGAACAATTCCAGAAGGGAAGGTGAGGATGGGGAATGAACTCTGAGGGGTGGGGAAAGAACAGAAGGATGGTAACTGCACCCTGAGGTCTGGAGAACAGTGATAAGGATGGTAACTGGACCCTCAGGTGGGAAGAAGGAGGAGAAGGATGATAACTGGAGCCTGAGGTGTGGAGAATGAGGATAAGAATGATAACTGGGCCCTGAGGTGTGGAGAAGGAAGATGAGGAAGATAACTAGACCCTGAGGTGTGGAGAAGGGAGATAAGGATGGTAACTGCATCCTGAGGTGTGGAGAAGGGAGATAAGGAAGATAACTGGACCCTGAGATGTGGAGAAGGAGGATAAAGATGATAACTGGACCCTGAGGTGTGGAGAAAAAAGAGAAGGATGATAATGGGACCCTGAGGTTTGGAGAAAGAGAAGAAGGATGATGACTGAGGTGTGGACCTGCCTGTGCCACCTTGCATGTGCTGGTGTGGTTTGGCTGGGACTGGACCAACCCTTGCTCTTCACGGCCTCTGTGCTTTAGCACCAGGCAAAAATGGGTTTGTTCAAAACTTAAATAAAGTTATAGGAAACCCCCACAGTATTACAAGGCAAATTCACTGAGATTCCATCCTGGAACAGAAGTTTTTCTCTCCAGCACCTACCTTTCTTCTTGATGCTATTTTGGGCTGGATTTAGGGATCATAACAAGGGCTGGTGCATTTATACCCCTTCTCCTCTGGTCTTTGGTGTTCACACATTCCCAGCACTGAAAAAGGTTCCCCTCCTATCTCTCATTTCTTCCCAGGCTGGGGGCAGCAAGTCCTGTTGTGCTGACTGCAAAGGTACATGAAAATATGTCCCCAAAATAAATCCAGCATCGTGGACCTGAGCCAGTCTCATCCTACTCCTGGGATTCTTTGTCCAAGATCCAGCTGCTCACCAGAACTACATGGTCTTTCTTGGCCTCAGTGGGATGAGGAACCCAGATATCTCAGGATACAACGGCAGCCTTCTGTTTATTGTGATTCTCAGGAAAGATAATTAATTAGGACTTCAAAGGGAGGAGGTGGCATGTGTAGCAGAAGCTTTAAGTCACATTTTGTCACCTCCCCAGAAGTTGTTTAAAGAGGGGAGAATTGGTACAGTGTGTCTTCCTCTTTGAGAGGGTTTATACAGGGGTTTTTAATTACTTTGGAGATTTCTTAAATGTAATTTTGTATGATGGCATCTGGTACAAACTGGATGCCTCTCTTTGATCTGCTGGGGAAGAGAGGGTGACAGTTTTCTTCAAATGAAGAGTAACATCAGCAGAAAAACAGAGAGGGAATTAACATATTGGAGCATCACTTTTCTTGTAATCATCACCCTATTAAATATGGAGGGGAGGATTTTGAAAATCAAGTTTGCATTTTGAACAACATTACTGGGACTGAGTTGCCCTCATTAGCTATTTTGTATTAAATTTGATAAAAAACCTGCTGCTGACAAGCACTGGAAATGCCTTTTTTTTAAATCTTGTTTTTAATCATTTTAGATCACCTACTAAATATCTTTTAATATTTTAATGGGTCTCTTATTCATAGTAAAAAGAGGTGAATAAATTGAATGGAGAAAATAAAAATGCAAAAATCTTCTCAGGCTTTTGCTTCTCATAACGGCACCAAAATGAAATTTATGGTGCATCTGTGTTTTGCTTTACTTTCAATTTGCAACCATATTTTTGCATATTTGATGTGACTGGAAAAGCATATTTTTGCAATGAATTTGCATTCCAGGTACTAAATTTTGGCCAGTTTTCTTCTAAATTTCACATGACTCTAAGGCCATTTAGAGCTCTTTTTTCTTTGCAGGATTTTATGACATTCCCAGTCTCTTCCCTGAGTGTAAATAAGATGCATCCAAATATACAGATGCTCACTTTTATGTCTTATCATCCCACAGATGAACTCCCAGTGAACATTTTCATTCTGAATAGGTTCCATTTTGTTGGCTTTATTTTCAAACCTACATGTTTGGGAATGTTAAAGAGGGAGAAGATACTTTTTATAATACTTTTTGTTTATCATCAAAACATATAAAAATTCCTACAAATATTCATTGAAGCCTCTTGTCATTGAAGTCTTTTATTTCTAAGGGATATAATATCTATGTTTTGTGTGCCAAAAGCATCAGATTAAATTTTTTCCAGGGGACTCACTAAATCCTTTTTTTCAAGAGGAAGTTGCTGCTGGAGGGTTCCTGTTTTTTTTTCCAGGCACTGATTCCTTGTGAGACATCCAGAGAGAAGGGAAAGGCCAATGTCCTTTTCTCCCAGATGGTTGAAGGGGAGCTTTAAATATGGTTACTCTGATTAGTTATGATTTTGTAATGTTCTTTTAGTGAAGATTTGGTGTGCTGGAGCATCTCCATCAGAAAAGCCATTGGATTTGGGGAAGAGCTCTTGGGCCAACAATCCCATCCTGTGCCATGTACTGAGACCTTGGCAGCTCATCCCAGTGGGTCAGGGAATCATTAAAGTTGGGAAAGACCTCATGATCTTCAAGTCCAACCTCTGCCCAAATTCCCTACACCACCAGCATTCCACATCTGGCATCTCCGCAGGGTTTATTGGCACTTCCAGGGATGGAGACTCCACCACAACCCTTTGAGAGAAGAAATGGCTTTTTTTTGTTTGTTTCAAGAGCTCTCTAAGCCTTCCCCATGACTTCATTTGCATCAGGACAGCAAAACCCCCAAATTTCATTCAAGATGGAATTTGGAATTGTCAAATTTAATTTCAAAATACAAAGGGAAGCAGAAGAAGGACCCAGCAGTGTGAGGTACCATAAAAAGCAACTCTTGGTCCCTCTCTGCTGTGGTAGAACCCTCTTTTGGGTTGGCAGAGAGGGTTTTGGAGGTGGGGAAAGAAAAGTGCCAGCAGGAAATGGCACATCCTTGTGTCCTGTCCCTTGTGCATCCCTGAGCCTGCAGGCTCTTGATAATTTGAAGGCACATTGGCAGTGATGGTGTCCTCTCTCTGTCTGCACAGCTCAGCAGAATCCCTGTCCCTTGAGGCAACTGTGAAAATATTGAACCAGGCAGCCCAGGATTCTCATTTTCATAAGAGTTGGGACACCTCTGGAAAATGATCATAGTAAAAGCACAGTAATTATGGTTTACTTGCTCTTTACAATTAGGAAATTTTATCATGCAGGGATTGCTGCTTAGCATGACAAAAAAGCCAGACAGATACAGAGCAGAGCTGTGACAGGAAAACAGCAAAAGTGGTAAGAAATGAGAGGGACAGCAGAGCTTTGTTAGGTTTGGGACAGCAAGGTGAGTGATAAGAAAATCCATTGTGTGTTTTCCGTGCTGCTGGAAATCAGTGCAGTTTAGGCAGCGTGGTTGTGCTGCAGGGATGGCAGGGAGAGGGAGGCAATCTGATAAATGAAATGATGCATAATTCAGTGCTGCAAGGGCAGTGTAGGAAAACAGTATCATCTCCAGACAAATTAATCTGTCTTAGGTTTATGACTGTCTCAAGGCCGTTTGTTTCATTGTCAGTTCAGTCACAGGTAGAGATGTGATTATTATTTCAAATGAAAAGTTCTTTTCCAACAGCCATTTTTGAAAACTGCTGTCTCAGAGCAGAGTCCCTTCCCTGAAGTAATGCTTTCATTTGGAAGTACAATAGCAACTGTCAGTTTTGCTTCCTTTTGTTTTATTTCCATCATCTGTGTGTTATCATTTCAGGGAGGAAATGTGTCTGTGAGCAGCCAGTGCCAGATGTCTGAACTTTCACTTGTCATTTGAGGTGCTGGCAGCACCACTCACCCACCCCAGTCACAACCAGCTGCAGGAACTTGGCTCCACTCACAAACTGCAACAAATTTGTAAAACAGAGGGGGGAAGGAATGTTATGGCACTTTGCAGGAGGCTGATGCTTGGAAAGGTTTGGCCCACAAAGGTGTCAGGGACCTGTTTGAGCCCCTTGTGCAGCTCTAGAAGCATCTGTCTGCACACTGTGATTAAAGTCACTCATTAAAGGGCTGCTGCAACTGGGACCGGAGGCTTGAGCTCCATGGACTGGCCTGAAACCACTGAATTTGTGATATCCCACCTTTGGCAGCAGTGAGGTTGACTCTAGATGCCACTAGAATTGATTAATGCTAAATAATGAGTTTAATATAAGATACTTGAAATGATAATGTGTACAACTATTGTACATAATATAATATAATACTGTATGATGCAATAATAGATGTTAAATATAATATATGATAATACAATTATAAACCCCAAGCACCTGTTCAGCTTCTGGAGTGATTTCACTGATTTCTCTCCTTTTATAGAATCATAGAATGACAGAAGCGTTTGGGTTGAAGGGTTAAACCTCATCCAGTGCCACCCCTGCCATGGGCAGGGACACCTTCCACTATCCCAGGGTGCTCCAAGCCCTGTCCAGCCTGGCCTTGGACACTGCCAGGGATCCAGGTACAGCCAGGACTGGGGGCATTTCCCCAAATATAACCTTATTTTCCTTCAAAATATATTTTCTTTCCTAGACATGACCAACCAGCAATGAACCCTGCCCTGCCCAGCCTTCAGCCTGTGACCTTTCCAGCTGGGTTTGGGTTTCCAGCTAAGCACACCTGGGCACAAGGAGTTCAAATGTGAACAAGCTGCATCCAGGGGGAGATGGATGTGGAAGAAAGAGTTGTTTCAGCCTTGGAACTAGGGATTTCATGTATGGAAATGGAAGGTGCAGCAGCCTTTGTTCTCTTTAGGGCTAGACATGCTGGGAGCATGTCAGTGGCTCATATCCCTCAGGCTATCTGCCAAAATTACAGATATTTCATGTGCTTTGGTGACACACTGAGCAGCCACACACCTCATTCATGTCTCATTGTTCACAAACAGGGTCATGGCTTGAACATCCAGGGACAGAAAAATGTCCTTTTGAATTAGGCCAGTCCTTGTTCTGTGCTTTTTATTGAGTCCTTGCCCATTACAAGAGGGTTTTTCTGGAAACAATAGAAAGCAGCAGATAAGGGAGCAGGCTACAACAGATAGGAGCACTTAGTTTCTGTCAGTAGACAAGCAGCTCCCTTCCTCCCTGATATAATGCCTAGAAAAGGAGAACACAAGCACATTTTCATTCACCAAGTTCCTTCAGTGCTGGAGCTGATTAAATCTGAAACATTCATCCTGAGCCATGGCAGTGGGAGAGGAGAAGGGACTCTTCCTCAGTGGGTACCAAACAAAGGGAAGAGGAAAACAATAATCCTGACATTGCCCAGTGGGGAGCAAACAGAATTCAGGGAAGAAAGGTCATGGGAGCAATGCTGTGATTGAAATTTCTTAGAATTCCAGACTGGTTTGGGTTGGAAGGATCATTAAAGCCCATCCAGTGGCATCCCTGAAACCTTCCACAAACACAGGGTGACCCAACCAACACTTCCAGGGACCCAGGGGCAGCCACAGCTTCTCTGGGCACCCTGTGCCAGGGCCTGCCCACCCTCACAGGGAAGGGAAGAGGGGTAGGAATGTTCTCAAATTTTCCTTTTTTTTTTTTTTCTTTTTTTAATTATATATACTTGCCTCATCTTTCTGGAAAAACTGCTATAGGAAGTAAGCAAGTTTAAACAGCCAAATCAGAATGAGTGGGTCAGAAATTACCTATTTAATTAGGTTTTATGCTTTGAATCTGCAAATGTTGGTATTAATTTATACTTAATTTTACAGAGCTGCCAGCAAAATATGCTGTGAAGGAACTAATAGTGTGTGTTGCTCACTTATTTCAGGGACCCAGAGAGTGTTTTAGGGCCCAGCTGAGGTTTATGGAAGGTTTGGGAGGAGAAACAGCACCACATTTCCAGACTGGTGCAGGTGGGGAAAATTTCCTCTCTCAACAGTGGCTCATGGCTCTTTTCCCAGTGAAAACTGTAGTTAAAAGTATTGTTTGAAACATTTCTAAAGCCAGTAGTTTTTCCTTTACAGAATATTTCATGTTAATAATCAATGATTATGGCATGTGTTCCATCTGCTTCCATGTTATCCTTTACAAACCCATAGAAAGAGAGATTTCCAGAATAACAATATTATTAAAAAAAGAAGGAAATAAAGAAATTTCTCTGTTTCTCACCATAATATATTTATATGGAGGAGATTAAATTTCCTCTTAATCATAACAAACCAAAATTGCTCTTTGTGTAGCCATCAGGACTGAGTCTATATTTCTAAAGGTTTCATTTCTGAGGGTCTTGGAAATCAGACTTTGTTCTTTGTGCACTGAAATAGAGACAAATATTGTGTATCAATTTTTAACTTTTATTTGTTTCACAGGATAAGGCTCACAAAAATATCTCCTTCTCCACTTCCTAATATCCAAAGCAGGTGAAGAAGCATTAAGACAGAGCACATAAACACAGCAGAAATGTAAATGAAAGAATTCTGGGAACAAGTGCTGCCTGAAGACATCCCCACCACACAGTGATATATATTTCCTCAAAAATAACTTGAAGATCTTCTCTGCCTCCTGCACATTATAAAACACTCAGGGAAATATAGATGAAGTCCTGGAATGCATTTAGATCATTATTTGCAGTGACAACAATGCAGTTCTCTGAACAGTGTGCATGTCATATATACAGAGGCAGTGGAATAAATAAGGCATCTATTGCATTAGGAAAAAACTACATGTCATCATTCAGGGGCTTGGGAGAATGATGGGGACAGGGAGAAATCCCCTCAAAGAGATTATGAGAGTAATTGAACTGATTGATGGAATGGAACTGACGCTGTGGATAGTTGGTGAAGATTCAGTGAATAATTTCAGGCAATAATTTTGTTTTCTGTAATGCAATGTAGTGTTATACAAGTGTATCAACAATGGGGTGAACAAATCTTGATAAGCCACTGCTCTCCGTGAAGCGCCACTGTCAGGGCAAAGTCTGGTTGGTACAGGGCTCACAGAAACACTGAGAAGTTCAGAAACCCTGAATAGTCCCTTGGAACTCTGAGGAGTCCTGGAAACATCCAGTGCCACCCCTGCCATGGCAGGGACACCTTCCACCAGCCCTGCTTGCTCCAAGCCCTGTCCAGCCTGGCCTGGGACACTTCCAGGGATCCACAGTCTAACTGCTGAGTCTGAGAAGGTGATGCCATTCCCAAGAACCTGCTGCTGGCTGGGTTTGCTTTCACTCTCAAAGACATTGGGGTGTCACAGCAAACTCCAGTGACCACAGGGCAGAGGGGTGCTCATGGCATCAGGGTGTGCCTGAGTCAGTGGAGAAGGGACAGCGCCAAATCTCACGCAACTGAGCACTCCTGTTGTCCCTGATCAGCTGTGGGAGAGACAGGAATGGAAGGCTGGAATTTTTGGGTTGGAAGTGGCCTATGACCTCTCAGAATTTCATGTTCATTTTAAAACAGAGAAGGGCTGGGAAAGCAGGAAGCAAAGTCATTAAAAAGGATACAACAACTGCCATGCTTTGGGGTCATTAGGTCTGTGCTAGTCATTAGGGCTAAGGCTCATTAGACAGCACTAATGATGATCAGTGAGCCAAGGGGAAGAATGCTCTTTAGATTGCACTGAGGACTGGATTAAGGACAGACCCACCCCAAAAATCTGTACCTGCGACATTTGGGCTACTTGGACTCTTCTACCTACAGCACTCTGGTGGCTCTGTCAGAGTCTGCAGCACTGCCAGCCTGGGAGCAGCCAAGTCTCATGGCACAAACCAGAACAAACAAACCCCAACTCAAGGGCACTCAAAAACCATTCAGCATCAAACCTTCACCAGCAGCAATTTGTCAAGTTCCATGCCTGTCATGCTGGAAACAGCTTGCTCTGATTGCATTAATTTTTTGGAGGATGTGATTAGGAGTCACTGACATGAAATCAAGTGTGATAAATATCAATAATTGAATGTTGGATCAGTTTTCCCTAGGACAGCTTAATTCCATTCACCTTGATTTGAAGACCTCACCATTAATATTGTTTTGTCTGTGTTTCTTTTTAAATTGTGTTTTCACCAATCTTGATATTAAAAAAAAAAAAAAAAAGTCCTTTGTAATAAAGTGCCTCAGAAATCCTGGCTGCTTTACAGTATTTGTCTGGCCTACTTTGGAGATTAGTTTAATTTAGGTGATATTTGATTTTCCTGCTGCTGGTGGTGTGATTTTTTGTTTTTATTCAGTTTCTCGGTTTTTTCTGCTTCTTGTGGAGATTAACTTTCTATAAACATGTTATCCATAACATAAATCAAAGAAGCTGGAAATAGTAATATAGTATGGTCATGTATATTCATGGTTGTTTGATGAAGGAAAGATATTAACATATTTCAGATTCTCTGTCATTCCCTTCAATTTTTTTTAATTCAGTAAAAAAGAGAAAGAAGGAAAATATTCTGGTAAATTCACCTATTTAGGAGAGTAAAATTATCAAAACAGGTAGGGCAAGAAATCTCCTTTTCTCTCTAATTTGGTGATTTGTAAATTAGTGAGAAAAAAGCTGGGGTTTTTCTTGGTTCTGCTGATCAATGATGAAGCAGATTTTACTCTTCTAATTTGGTGCAGTTTTTTCTTGTCCCCTTTACATGGAGAATTTAAGAGGAAATCAGCACCAGCAGCACTTTGGGAAGCAGGACCACCTCAGGTGCTGCAAGGAGAGCTCAGAGCAGCTCTGCACACCCTGTCAGGTACATTTCAGTCCCTCCAGCCATCTCCTGCCAGGGCAATTCCTGACAATTCCTTACCTGCTGCTTTGGGTTATAGCTGGGACAGCCCTTCCTGCAAGCTCTGGGCAATCTGCTTTTCCAGGAGAGGGGAGAATTCTCTTACCTGGAGAATTCAGAACTCATCCCACCCTGGGCTTTTTCATGGCTTTTATATTTAACAGTCACACCAAAGATAAATCTTTGCTGGTGCTACACCCTCTATTCCCTGACAAGTTGACAGAATCACTGCTCACCAAGTCAGATAAGTTCTTCCTTAATTTAAAATTAGGGCCATTGTTCCTTTCTTTACAAAATCTTTGTCATTCTCATCGATCTGATGAAGGTGCCTGAAAAGCTCAAGTTCTTCCTCATGCCTGAAGATCTCGTGGAAGCTGTCCCAGAGGTTTCCCTTGGTCAGGAGATCCCAACTCCTGGATCCATCAGGGTTACACACAGGCCTGTCTGTAGCATTCACATTCTCTGAAAAAATCCCTTCACCCAGGATTTTTCTTCTGACAAGCTGAGAACCCTCAGAGAAAAGGAAAGCAATTCTTCTCTCATTGGCTTCTCCTATGTTTTGCTCATTTGGAATGTGTTTGGAGATTGTTTACCCACAGGTGATTGTTTCATTGCATTCTGGTGTGATTTGTTTTGACTCAATGGCCAATTGGGGCCAAGCTGTGTTGGGACTCTGGAAAGAGTCACAAATTTTCATTATTATCTTTTTAGCATTGAGTAAATATCCTTTCTGTATTCTTTAATTAGTATAGTATTCTTTAATATAATATAGTATTATAAAGCAATAAATTAGCCTTCTGAGGACATGGAGTCAGGTGCATCATTCCTGCCTTTGTTGGGACTTTTCCCTGCAAATACAATCCCTGTCTGTGCACTGATTCTTCCACATGCCCTGTAATGGGAGGCTGGGCTGTGCAAGGTGAGGTCACCACCTGTGACAAGCTGGATTTACTCTTCCTGCATGGAAAAATGCCAGTTCAGGCTTCTTAGGGCTCCTAAGGATTCCCACTGGAGCCAGGGGGAAAGGGGATTCACTGGATGTGAGTGTTGAAATGGCTTCAATGATTACTGAAGTCTTTGGCTTATTTATTACTGAAGCTAAATCAACAAATCTCAGCAGACCACCTTTGAGCTAAGTAAAACCATAGCTTCTCCTCTCCTTTAAATATTTTATACTTAAAACAGATGAAAATGATTTTTTGCAGTGGCTTTGGCTCTGTCTGAGGTGGAGCGGATCAAAGGTGAGATTTTCTGTCTGTGGGAGATCTGTGATTCGACAAAAAAGGGGGAGAGGTCATTCCTGCATCTGTGAATGAAAAATTGGAGTTCTGAAAGTTTCCCAAAGAGGGAAAAAAGCAAAAAAGATAGAAGCAGCTTGGCAATAAATGAAATTGTAAAGCCTGCAGTTAGCTGGAGGCTGTGCCCAGGCTCTGGGGCTTCCCTGCTCAGCCCCTCTCTGTTCTGTCACCATCCCCAGCCCAGGGCAGCAGCCAGGACAGGAGATTTTGGATTCTGCTCCAGCAGCAGCCATCCCTTCAGACCTTGGGAATGTGCCAGGAGCTCTCCAGGTTTCTGCAAGCTGGAGAGGTAGGAGGGAAACCCTGATTAACCCAAGGTTCCTTTGCAAGGCTTTCATCACTGCCTTGTTGAATGAGATAAGTGAAGTGAGACTTAGCACTGCAAGCTTAGATAAGCCTGAAGAAAGGGAGAACTGACAATTACCAGTTTGATCTAATAATGCAGTAATGTGAGAAACTGAATTTAATACACAGGAAAACAATATGAGGCAATGGTGATACTATAATTAAGTAAATAACTTAATACATACATGTTTAATTAAACCCCCCATTTATCTGAGAACACACTCTTTCTGTTTGGAACAGCAATTTGAAATCACTAAAGCTCAAGCTGAACAATATAATTTTCATTTAATAGTAATCTTGGACCAGCACATTAAAGACATTCATTCAGCATAGTGGAAATTAGATTTTCAGGGAACTGTATTATGGGTTGTCTCTTGGATCCCAAACTGTGAAATCGTGGATCATGGAAGCCCAGCACATAATTACCCTGGTTGCATAATGCAGTGTCCCAACTCTGGAATAATATTGTGAGAGTTTCTATTTGTAATCTCTACAGCTTTGAGAAAACCCCAAATTTCATTCAAGATGGAATTTGGACTTGTCAAGTTTAATTTCAAAATACATTCACATTGAATAAAATCACAGTAAATAAGTTGCTGTGTGTTTCCTTTGATATTTTATACAGTTTATTTACAGAAGGTTGGAAAAATAGTATAGTAATCAAAAATTAACCCTTCCCTTCCCTCTCCTCTTTCCCTTTTCCCTTTCCCCTTTTTGTTCATTTGGGATTTTTATGTGTTTGGTTGCTTGTTGTGGATTTTCCCCCTTCTTAACAAAATATTATGGAAAACCACGTGCACTTTACCAAATGCTTCCAGAACTGAGGGCCAAACAAAATTTATCCATGAAAATGCAGATAATAGGAAAAAATGAAAATTACAATTTCAGAGTGCAACAGGGTGTGAAGATGGATTTGTGGAATGATGTTTTCCAAGGCATTTCTGATCAGTTCCAAGAACAGCTTGGGGCTTAATTACTTAATTATCTCATCACATTCATTCTTTTCATACTTTCACAGATATTTTTCTCTTTGTTTCTGTTTTAATTTTGCAAGAATTAGAAAAAGGCTTATAGAATTAAAAACTTGGCTTCAGCTCTCATAGAAGCTTCTAGAATGTGATGTTTTTCCTTTGAAAATCATCAAGCTTGACCTCAGCTTTCTTACTAGAACTCTTAATCCATTTACAGGAAAGAATGAGACATTTCACTGACTTTTCTTTTATTGGAGTTTCCACATGTCCCCTCTCGTTTTCTCAGCTGGGCACTTAAGCTGCTTACAGGAAGTTGTAAATGTCATTTTGTCAAGGTTGCTTTAGGATACTCAGGTTTTTGACAGCCTCAGTTATTTGGAAGGTATGGACTTTCCAGAGTGTGGTGGTGGAATCAGTGGAATTATGGATTGGGTTGAGTTGGGAGAAACCTTAAAGCCCATCCAGTTCCACCCTTGCCATGGGCAGGGACACCTTCCACTAGCCCAGGTGCTCCAAACCCTGTCCAACCTGGCCTTGGACACTTCCAGAGTACATTCTCCCCCCTTGTTTCTTCCTTGTTCCAGCTTGTTCTTTCCACTGTGGGAATTTTGAATTAAATATATCACAGCAGACTTCCATGCATTCAAATTACAAAAAATATCAATGAAAGGTGAAGTGCTGCTGGTGGTGTGATCCTGGTGAATGAGTATTCCACAGGGTCAGACTGGGCAGGAGGAAAGACTGTTCTGCTCATGGAAAACTCCTGCTGAGTTGTGAAAACAGGAATTCCTCCCCTAGTGAGGGGTTGGGTAGCAAAACCATCAGATCCAGTGACAAGTCAGGAATAACCTGGGAGTCTGGCTGGAGCCTGGCCAGTGCTTTTTTTGGGAAGACTTTGAGGTGCTCTAGAAGCCTCTGCTTTTGATGATTAACTGTGTCTTGGTCAAGGTAATCCCTCCAAGGGCTGTTTCCTTGATTTCCAGCTCTAGCAGAGCTTCCTCAAACTGGGAGATGTTTTGGAGCAGTTTGCCACTCCTGTTGATTTATGGGAACAAAACAGAGCCTTGGTAAAAATGGTGGGAAAATGCACAGGAATTGCTGTAATTTGGGCTCCTCATTTACATAAAAATTATTTTCTGTAAAACAGGAATATTGGAAATTTAATAATTTGTGTTTTAACAGATCCAAGGCATCTAGGAAATGAACTACACAGGTTTTGCCCTCTCTTGTGCCATGAAAATTAAATGTGTGGTAGCTGAAGGCTTAGGTGCTGGAAGCCTCATGGAGACAATGTAGTGTTGCTTATGTTTAAATCTGATCTCTGGGTTGTGGGGGTTTTTTTTGGTTTTTTTTTTTTGTTTTTGTTTTGTTTTGTTCTTCTTTTTTTTTTTTTGTGCTAAAAACTGAAGCTTTAAAAAGAGGCTACTTTTGATGAATTTCCTGTTCTGTGTTCAGATTTCCTCAATTTGTTCACCAAATTCTTTCAAGATGTAAACCAAATTCTGAGTGGAAAACAATAAGAAAAATAAAACATTGTACCAACAAAATTTTAAATTTAGTTGAAATGGAATGTTTCAGGGGATCCAATACAACTTGGGGGAACTTTAGGTCTGAAATATCTCAGCTTCTGCCTTTTGTCCCAGTTCAGGATAGATTTTCCTCCCAAAGTTCTTGTAGAGCTTGTGATGTGTTTTTGCCATGCTCCATTTAATAATGTTCTAACCTCGGATGGTCCCCAGATTAAATTTTTGTTTCAGAGGATTTGTAGAGGGAGCAGCAGATGTTCTAAATTCTATTTCTTTGGAAACTCTATTATTTCCTTGTCATCTTGGCAACTGCTTCTTTATTAGCTTCTCTCTCTTTCCCTAGACAAGCCCAACAGCCCTGAGCCCCCAACATTTTCAAGACCAGAAAAATCCCACCCCACCTGAGGCCTCATCACGGAGGTCACCAAAGTCCTCACCAAAGTCCTGCATGTTGTGGGTATTTGGATAAAATTAATTGGATTTTTTTTTATATTTAAAAGAAAATAATATTTTTCTTATTGACTGTGTATTTTAAAACACCACAGTGACTGAGGTGGTAAAATCTTTGGGAAGCATGTGATCAAAATGACTGGCATGTGGGAAAACAGATTTTCTGTAAAAAAATTAATTTATTTAAATCAACCTGTGCAACCAAAGTCATGCACATCACTGGGAGCATAATACCCATGAAATCACTTCTCACCACAACCAGAACAACACGGGCCCCTCAAGGCTCCTGATTCCCTGTGCATGTGGAGCATTTCAGGGGCAGAATTAGGGATGGGAGAAGAGCAAAACAGCTGAAAAAATCTTGGCTGATTTTCCAGCTTGAGTGGCTTTTGCAGCCATGCTGAAATAATGCAAATTTAATGTCTCCTATTTTGCATCAAGTTGATAACTGTATTAACAGCTTTGATTTTCTTTAGTCTTTGATTATTTCTCCTAGATGTTAGTTATTATATTCTAGAATCCAGAATGGTTTAAGATCGAAGGGACCTTAAAGATCACTTTTTTTTAAAGAAACTTAAAGGTCCCCTTGTTCTGTCACTCCAAACCCTTGCAAACAGTCTCTCATCCATGTCCATGAGGTTTCTCACAACTGAAGAGTCCAAGCATGAGTGGACTGTACCAATTTAGTCAACTGGTATTTTAAACAAAATTGGTTATATCAGTGTGCCTCTCCATTTATTTCTAATTTAATTGTTGTCTCTGACAGTGGTTAGAACTTAGTGGTGGATAACTGCAGAGACAAAATGTCCCCAGAACCACTTCTCTGGGAATTACCCGGGAGAACAACAGGATTTCTGTTCATGAGGTTTAAACAGCATCAAGAAATTGCTTGTTTATTGCAAATCTTGTTTGGATTGTCTGCAGGCCCATCACAGCTGAAATTCAGACTCTTATGTCTTGGGTGCTCTTTTGTTTTCTTTTCAACCTTTTTGGAGAATATATTTTAAAAACATCTAAGTCTGAAAAAAAAATCACGTTTTGGGAGTAAAACCTTCCTGATATGAGGGCGCTTTTGGAAAGAATCTCTGATTGCAATAAGCTGAACCCTCTAAAACAACAACTAGAGGGTTTGGGCATCAAAATAACACTTTTACATCATGAAACATGGGCCAGCAGAGACATTTAGCTCTGCAGCACTACCCACAGCCAGCCAACACCTCAGATAATTGTTTGCAAGGCCCTATCCATAAGGGAATTTGATTTTATCACTGCTTTCATTGCTAACATCCCCCTCTGCTCCAAAGCTGCTAACCACCATTTCATCTCAGATTGTCAAACTAATTAATGTAATTAAGTTAAACTCAGGCTGCCACCTACAGCTGTAGGTGGCAAAGCCATTTTTAAGGAGCTTGTGCCTTTGGTCCACCACAGCTGAGTGAAAAAATTCTTTAAATATCTTTGGCATCTTCCTTTGGAGGAGGAAAAGCCAGGGTGGGCTTCTTGTGCTGGAGCTCTGCTGAGGGACAGCACCTCTTGTGTGCCCCTTGCTCTGATTTTGGGCAGAGGAGGCACATCAGGCTTGGGATGAAGGTGATCTGCAGGGTTTTTGTCAGCTCTGAGCTTTCCTGCTGGCTAAAATATCTTGGGGAGGAAAAGAAGGACAGGGTGTCCATGAGCTGCAAGGGCCAGAGCCCTCTGGGGGATTGGGTGCTGTAGCCCCTCTCAGCTGAGACAGGGACATCACCTGTTCCAGAAGAGGACACTGCTTTAGCCCCCTTCCCACCAGGGAACGGACAGCTTGGACATCAGGATGGTTTACAGCAGGGATACCAGGGTGCACGGGAAAGTGGAATTTTGGGGATGGTGATACCATTAAAGTGATGGGATCTCTGTGTCCAGAGCAGTCAGGGGGCCCAGGTCATGGAGTGTTCCCCAGCTTTCTTCACTGGCATTTTACCTATAAAAATGCTCTCATCTCCAGCTGTATGCTTTGGTGTAAAATGGGGAAAAAAGAAGTTTAACAGCCTTCTGCAGTTTCTGTTGCCTTCCCATCTGTCAAGGCTTTCTTTTATATGGAGCTTGCTGGCTTATATGAGTCACTGGGGAGGCTCTGCCTTGATTTACGTGTCAGTGTCATAAAGCAGGGTGTGCTCAATCCAATGCTAATAAAAGCTAATGATACAAGTAGAACAATAGAAGGTGGGACAATGCTAATGTTACACCTTTCTCAGAGCATAGAAATAAACCTTCCTCAAGTTTTCCACCTCCCAGTGGGGGTTTTCCCCCCAACATGTCAAGGTTACATTCACATATTTTTAAAAGGTTTGGTATTTGTGCTGAATTCCTCACCACAGAGGAATGTGTGTTTTTTAATCACTGATTGATTTTTTCTCTATGAAACTTTTCAATTGTTCTAGCCACAAAGAAAACCCTCACTTCCATGCAAATCATTCCTGGGTTTTGGTAGCTGAAAATCTGGTCATCTTCCTGATTTTTGGATTTAAAACCAAAATGCTGTGCTTTCTCCCCAGAAAAATGAGGCAAAGAAGTTGCATCCTGCAGCTGGGAGTAATTCCCAGCTCCTGCCTGTTGGTACAGTGCTGCACAGATATCCTTCACTTATTGGGTCTGGCAGGGGAGAAGCTGAGCAGAATTTCAGGTGTCAAGCACAATTAGGTGTTAATTAAAATGATCCATTTGCCTGTCCCCCAAGGTCCCCTGCTCCAGCTCAATGACAACATGCAATAAAAATATCGGGGCATGTTTATTTTCCAGCTGTCCCCATGACAGGGCAAGTGCATTTCTGGCTGGTCAGTGGGTGACTGTGACACAGGGAGAGGGAAATCTTGTGACTCCCCTTCCACTAACTCACTTTTCACTTTTTTTTACTAATTCTTGGGTATCTTGTCCTGGATGCTGCGAGATTCTGCTGAAAGGGGTTCACAACATACAGAATCCATGAGTACTCAGCACTGCACACATAGGATCTAATTGTCATGTAATTAGGATGATTTTTCATTATCCCCACAGTAGGGAATTTTTTGGCCTCTGTTGCTTTTAAGCATGAGCCAATGCTTAATTTCTTGTCTTATCCTTTGCTTTCATTCTCGTTTTTTAAATTTAAAAACTTTAAAACCCTTTAAACATCAGTATCTTTCTCCTGAACTGCTAAGCATTGCCATTTGAAATATTTCTTTCCTATACTTCGATTTTTCTTATCTTCTGTGGCATGAATTCTGATATATTTGCACAGCTTAAAATCCCACTGCGCCCACAACCAACATGAATGCAGGGTATGACTTGTATTTAGGAGTAGGAAGTGATCAATTCCTGCCCAAAGCCATAAGAGGAATATTCTTATCTTTCCCACTGGGATTCAAAGCCCAGGAGCAGAACAACAACCATATGACTTTTGTGAATAATCACAATTTGCTGCTCCAGCTGGAGGGTGGATGGCTCGGTGCTGATGGCTGACAATTTTTTATCTTTGGGTCAAAGAAAAGGAGAAAAAGTTGTAAATAAAGGGAAAAAATTAAAGGAAAATAAAAGAAATGTTATAAAACATTAAAGGGTAGAGTTTGAGCTGGCTTCAATCTGCTGGGTGATATTACAAGCTGAATATTAGGCTAAATTCAGCACATAAATATATGTTCACCCATTTTTTTTGGTGGGATGGGAATGACACAGTAAGTTTTCCATGACTCCTCTCTGTTTTTATTTTGACTCCTAAACTCTGCAAGTCTCATTTTCTTCCCCCTTGAGCACTCCCTTCCACTCTCCCACTCATTTTCTCACCCTGGCAGCTTAGTGTTTTCCAGGAGTTTGCTTTCCAGTCCCTCCCTGCTCCCACCTCCCCCTGGCCTGTGTCTCCTGGGATGATTCACCCCCTTCTGCTGTGCCACGTTCCCCCTGCACCCGGATCCACCTCACTTTGCACATCCAGCCCTAGTTCTGTGTCACAGCTGATCCATCAGCATCAATCCAAGGCCATAAATTAATTACAGATTCATTTTGCTCTCAGCTGGCTCTCCTCCTCTCTGCATCCCTGGGTGGTTCCTCTCCAGCCACGCTGGGGATTTGGCCTGTGAGGTTCCCAAGTCCTTCACCCCATCCCTTTCCCTTTGTGCTCTCATTTCCACTGTGATTTCTCCATTCCCAACTATCCATTCCTGATCTAAGACTTCTCCATGACTTTTTATGAGTTTGGTGCCAAGTAGGGAACTTATTTGGAGCAGAAATTCAACTCCTGTTAGCACAGCAAACAAAATGGTGAGTGCTGAATCCCAACAGGTGGGAGAAGATGTCATGGCAGTGCAAGACAGGCTGAAAACTTTTGGGGACAACAACTTAGACATTCAGAACTGTGACAAAGCTGAAGCAATTGATGCGATTGCAGATCCCAGTTCTGTGGATTTTGGAGCTGATGAGATTTGCTGTTTCAAAGTTGTGGTGTCACAGGCAAATCGAATGTCAGAGAAAGGGAGGAAACTGTTCACCAAATATTTACTGCTGGGAACAAATCACAAGGTAAAAGATGGTCAAAAGCCACCAAAATAAATTCAAATTACATCAGTAGGAGAAACTTCAATTTACTTTATTGTCTGATGCTTAGGAACAAACACTGATGAAGGAGGAAATGCTTAAAAATCTTTATGAAAATCAGTTCTGTACGAAATTGCCTTCTTTGGAGCGTCTCTCATCTGTGTGTTTGTGTTAGGATTGAAATTTTGCCTTTTCTCTTTTTTTTTCCTTTTTTCCTTTTTTTTTTTTGATCAATCATAAGATGTAAGAACAACCACATCAGCAGTTTTGTCAGCAGAGAACTGAAGAAAATATTCAAACATGTACTTAGCCTCAGCCTCGATGATATTTGAGGGTAGTTAAAAAGGCTTTTCAGGGAGAAATCCGATGCAATTAACCAGCTTCCGATCTGCCTTATCAGCAAATCACATATTTGTGTGTGGAGACAAATGCTGACACACAGCTCTGGAAGTTTACTGAGTTTACTGCTAGACTGAACTGAAGAGATTAAAAAGGCGTTTGAGGCAGAAGCTGCAAAATGAGCTTGTTGATGAAAAAGAGAATGAGTTCACTTTCCCATTTCATCAAACAGATGAAGGTGAGGAGATCTACAAGGGAGATGGAGAGGGACTGTTTACAAGGGCTGGAGTCACAGGAGAAGGGGAATGGATTCCCACTGCCAGAGGGCAGGGATGGATGGGATATTGGGAAGGAATTGTTCCCTGTGAGGGTGGGCAGGCCCTGGCACAGGGTGCCCAGAGAAGCTGTGGCTGCCCCTGGATCCCTGGCAGTGCCCAAGGCCAGGTTGGATGGGGCTTGGAACAACCTGGGACAGTGGGAGGTGTCCCTGCCCATAGCAGGGGATTGCAAAGATGGTTTTTAAGCTCCCTCCCAACCCAACCTATTCTGGATTCCCCTGATTCTGTGATCCAGCAGAGGTGGTTCACTGATGCCACAGCATTCATTCCAGCTTTCAGGGAACATTTAAGAGTCACTTTTTTAATAACAGTGGTTCTAATTTAACTTTTGATCATTTCTGTATTTATTTTAACTCTGCAACAGCTGTGCAGTCACTCCTGCTCCCAGACACCATCCTGGGCCAGGCACTCCAGGTTCCCCCAGATTCATCACTCCAGAAGGCATAAAATCCTTTGTACTTCCTGTGAGCCTTGGACAGCAAAGTCGCTTTTCTCTGCCTCAGTGACACTCGAGATTGTTGTCACAAATTAATTAAAGGTGTGATGTGAACACATTAATTAAACCCCATGAACACCTGCATGGATCCTCTCAGTCATAACTCACATCCCCTTAAATTGCTTTTCCATAATAACAGACCTGCTCTGGGACTGAGCAGACCTGAAAAGGGCCCTCCTGAAAGCAGCCAGGCAAAAAAGGAAAAAACCCCTTCCTCTGCAGGGCTTTGGCTTGGCCATGGCCTTGGAACAGGGCCCAACCTCATCAAAAACGATGAGAATGTTTTAAGCACACTTGGGACAAGATAATTTCAAATGAAGGTGACACTTGTGGTCTGAGGCAGCCAGTGAAACACCATGATTTGGAGAGGACTCTGCTTGGGGACTGAAGATTTAGTGGCGTGTCAAGCTCAAAGTCAACACAGCAGAATTTAAAGCTGTGTAAGTGGGAGCCAAAGACAAAGCCCTCGTGAATCCACGGGATAGATGGGCACGTCTCCCACAGCTGCCCTCTCCAGCACCAGGGCTTTGCTCAGAAATAACCATTATTCCTAGCAAAAAGAAAACACTATTGATTTTCAGTCCTCACTGAAGCTTTCTGAAATATTTTTTACATGAGAGAAAGCCTTTGCAGTTTTTAAATTAAAATTCTCTCTCCTTTTTTTTTCCCCCTTTAAAAATCTGCTCAGGTGAAATTGTGAGCACAGCCAGAACTGGATGCATTTCAGACAGATCCTTGAAGAAAAGAAAAAGTCAAAAATGGCTAATCCCTGCCACACAGAGATGTGCAAGGCCCCAAACAGTTGGAATGTCTCTGACAGTCAGTGGCACTTCTCCTCAGGGGCTGTTTGCTGTGACCGTGTTCACAGGGCTCTCAGTAGAGGGAAGAGATGAGGATCTGACTCCATGTTTCAGAAGGCTTGATTTATTTTTTTATGATATATATTACATTAAAAGTATACTAAAAGAATAGAAGAAAGGATTTCATCAGAAGGCTTGCTAAGAATAGAAAAAGAAAGAACGATAACAAAGGCTTGTGTCTCAGAGAGTCTGAGCCAGCTGACTGTGATTGGCCATTAATTAGAAACAACCACATGAGACCAATCACAGATCCACCTGTTGCATTCCACAGCAGCAGATAATCAATGTTTACATTTTTTTCCTGAGGCCTCTCAGCTTCTCAGGAGGAAAAATCCTAAGGAAATGATTTTTCATAAAAGATGTCTGCGACAGTTTGCAATAGTCACCCTGAGCTCCCTCTCAGGGAGTGCTTTAACTGCACATTGTGATTTCACCTGGCAGCTTTCAGCTCTTCCCAGCAGCTGAAGCATGTGGATAAAACATGGGAAACACTGCAAGAAAACAAAGCTGTCTGTTGTAATATTTGAGAGCATTTTTAAGGTGAAGTTTCTGTGATACTTTAGCTCAGCAGTGCTTGGTGAAAGAGGAGAGGTGTTTTATTTATGAGTTTCAATGAAGTTGAGGTTGCTTCTTCCTCTTTCTTATAAACTAGAACAGTCTTAGGAGTAAATAACTTCCCATGCTGGGGAAGTGCAAGATAAATACTTCTTCAAACCAGGGCATTCATCCTGGTATGGATTTTTTATTCCTTTTTTAACATGTGTGATGCATATTCTCTATTTCCTCTCAGCCAGACTTCTCTCTTGCACCTGTCTTTCATTTCAAAGGCATCCTATTTTCCCCAGTTTCACATCTATGTAGTGTCTGTCTGAACAGGCTGTGTTCACATTAGCTCAAAGCATGTTGACTTTGTTCCTGGTCTTTCACTGCACAAAAATTGTTAAACTTTCCTGCAAACACACTAATTATCACTGGATATAATTATTTTAAATCAGATGTCATTTATTCTGATTTTGTTTTGATCAGGAAACAGTTTCAACAAATTGCTTGGAGGATTGATTTCAATTAAACTTCTTTCTGAAAAACTTTAATCAAAAATTAATCCTTGATGAAAAACACAAAGAACTAAGCAAGCTAAATGCCTGTAGAGTTTAAACAGCCTCAGCAGTTCTCAGGGCTGGGAAGACTTGCCTCATTTCCAGGTTTTCTTGCTTTCTTTTCCTTACTGAAAAGAAAGGAAAAGAGAGAATAGCTGAAATGATAACCTTAAATGCCTATTTGTTGATGCTTCCATTTTCTTGCTATGCAACCCAAAAAAAAAAAAAAAAGGAAAGAAAGACTCATATGGAGTCTTGTGGCAAGAAGCCCTTTAAAATGGTGCTTAATTAGGTTGTTTGAAATGTGACCTTTGGCAAAATGTTTCAGTTTTCCTCATCCCCTCTCCATTCCCCCACCTCAATGCTGCTCCCGTTCCTAGAGCACAGCTAATTTAGAGCATCTGCCTCTGAACATGATGAGGTTATTATGGAGAGAACTGCTGTGCTGGGGGATATTTCTGAGCAAAAGCAGAATCCCTCATTTGTTTGATGGAGGCTGCAAGGTGTCTGTGCCAAAGAGCTGAACCCCAGCGCAGCTGGCTTGCTGCATCTGTTGGGAGTCTAAGGGATGACAAATCCAGGATCTGCTGGGCCAGAGATTGCCAGAGACACTGCAGGAAAAGTGGGAGGATGAAAGCTGGACCAGAGGCAAAGAGATAAGGAGAGACAGCAGGGAGCATTTAAAGAGCTCCACAAACTTATGAGGTAGAAGGTTTTGGGTGTAGGAGCCATCCCTGGGGAGGCTGCTGGTTAATTTGGGGTCTGTTGGGGTGTTCACAGCAGAAATGCTGGGGTATTGGGCTGGTTTGGAGAGGAGTGTCTCCACGTCAGTGGTTTTCTGTCAGGAGAGCACTGAGGAACTCTGCTTTTGGCACCAAGCTCATCTCGATGCTTTGGAAACTCCATTTACACCCTGAGCGAAGCTGAGGCAGACCCAGAGGATCACCTTGGTTTTGGGGCTGCTTTAGTGGTCATGCACATTTGTGCTGGTGGGTGACTCAGGAGTCAGGAGGGATGCAGGTTCTTCTTTCTCTGGACACCCAGAGAAAGCACAGCCAGGGGCAGGTTTGACTCGTTTGTATTCCAGAGCTATTTCCCAGGCTTCACCCCTGACATCTGAGCAACCTCGACTCACTGAGCAGAAAAGCTCAAAGATTTGGGAAGAAAGGGAGTAATGAGTGTTTTCCAAAAGCAGGGACAGCAGGGAGCACAGCTCTGCAGAAGGGCAGGAATCCACCTGAGTGCGTTCATTCCCAGTGTTTTGTGTGAAGAATGAATGAGCTCTTCCCCTTTCATAGATCACTTCAATGCCTCTCATCTTTCTCTTTCTACCCAAAGAGAAAAAATCTCCAAGACCAACTCTATAGAGGTTGGTAACACTCACAAACTTTTATCTTTCCTAGAATCAGGAGGAAACAGAAGTCTGAACTTTCTTTACAAATGTATTTTAAGAACTTGTTTTTAATCTTTCTGTCTTCCCAAGCTTTATAAATAGACCCATATTATCAATGTTGTGTTTTTTTCAGAAAGCAAACTTCCCATTGTTGCTATGCACTCCTTGCTAAGCTCTGTCTATTCTTACCCTATATATTGTCTTCCACAGAAGTTTGAAAAGTTTTGGAGCTCTGACTTCATTTTCAGTATGTCCTTTCCTGCTGCTGTGGTGGCACAAGAGGAAATCTCTATGCTCAAAGCAGACTCAAAGCAACCCTAAACTGTCCTGACTACAGAGAGGCTCTAGACCTGGTAACCAAATCATCTGGTGCCTATGGGGATATTCTGACTCAGGGTGGACCTACAAGGGCATGTTTGGAACACACAGGTCCCAGTCCTGCAGTTTTAAATGCAGAGTGCAGTCAGATCCCCCCATTAGAGTCAATAAATATAAGCTTAGGTAAGCTTAAGTCTGTTACACTGATGCCATCTGTTTTTATTTATGTTTGTTTCCCTTGTATCTCCATTTCATTTATTTTTCACAAAGTGATTCCTCTATCTGTTTGTCTGAGATATCACATTTCTGCTAAGTCCAATTATTTGTGTGCATTTCTTTTTCTGCCATAGTTCTGTCCTCCCTGGTTTTGATCTCTTGCAGGAATACACACTTCTATTCCTCTCCTCTCTGGGAAAAAAACTGTGCCTTAGAGCCACCAGACAGTAATTATGTGCATAGTGTACCATTTTCTCTAGCATTTAGAGTAGTTGCAATGGTAAATAATATTTTTTTTTTCTCTTTAGTATTCAGGGAGCAGAGAGGAAGAGCCTGGTGTGACCATCCCTGGGCGATGGCAGATCACAGGACAGCCATGAGGCTTCTCAGCATTTCATTCCAGCACCCTGTTAACCCTGGGAGCCAGCAGCAAACCCACAGATCTTTGCTAAATTCCAGTCTCTCTATTCCTCCTGGACAGCACCTCACTGAATGAAAGTATTTCTGAGTCCAAAGTGGGTCTGTGACACGAATATAGCCAACACATCCCCCTCTGAGCTCAGAGCCCACGTGAATGCGCGAGTCTGCAATTTCATGTTTGAAGTGGTTAAAACGGGTGAAAACTGCTAAACTCCAATTACATTTCAGACAAAAAGCCTGATTAAGCTCTGTGTTTCCTGCTGCAGTAAAACATGTGAAATACAAAAATTCCCAAGAGGCAGGAAGCACAAAAATGCTGCTTCTTGTTTATTTGCTTGGTGTGACGGCACAATTTAGAGTGGCTGTGCTGAGGCAGGGTGGAACAAAAGCTTTGCCCCCCTACCCTGCTCCTCAGTGCATCTTCCCAGCCCTGTTATGGATTTGATAATGGACCTGGAGATAATTTCAAGCTCCTGTTGATCCAAGATGAGTCAGACAAGCCAGCACGATGATGAAGCAGGCGGTGAAATTCCAGCATGTGAGGGAGAAGATGAGAACTTGCTCATGCAGAGATATTCTCCACTCCCAGCAAACATGAAAATCTGGAGTTTGTTTTTCACAGGCCTTTGTGCAGCAAAAATAAATGATCACTTCCATTTTGACCCCGTGTCTGGGTGAGCTTTGTCTCACACTGCTAAAATACCAGCTGGCTGACATTAAAAACCCTGAAATGCCATGGCAAATCTTCGCTGCCCCAATTAATATTTTTCCATAACTGTAAAACAAGAGGGTAATTGTTAAAATTACATGAACAACACTGGCAGTAAATGTTTGTTGCCCAGAGAAGCTGTGGCTGCCCTTGGTGCCTGGAAAAGTCCAAAGACAGGTTGGATGGGGCTTGGAGCCACCTAGGACAATGGAAATTGTGTCTGCCCATGGCAGGGCATCCATTCCAAGATTTTATGATACTGTGACTTGCTGGCTTTGTGGTGATGGTTGTTCCCACACTTCACTACAAGAAAACTTTGTCAGTATTTATTTACTCTTACTTCACCTCACCTGTCACGTGTTTTTATCTTGCCACAACATCCTATGCTGTCTTAGTGCCCTGGCTTTTTTGTGCAACTCTAACAACAGTTTAAAAGTGAGGTTTATCACTCCTCTCACTACCTCCCTCCTTCCCCCTACTCTTGTTTTAGTGCAAACTCTATGCTGCAAGAAGGAGGAAAAGAAATTGAGTAGAAAATTTGTTTTTCAGCTTTCAAAGACAGATACCAAAAGCTTTATAAAACAATCAGAAAGGAATGAAAGGACAGCCTGCCTTTGGAGAAGTTTTATTACACTGGGGAAAAAACCCTGCCTTGTGCAATTTTCTGTAGAGTGATTCCATGCTGTCCAATTTGCCTGCTAACATTTTAATTGGATAATCCTACAAATGCTCAGAAACTGATCTGACTGCTCAAATAGGTTGAGTCAAAAACTGGAGTGGTGTGGAGGTCTCTTGGCCTGACAGCTGAGCAAGTGAAGGAAAACTTTTCTCTGCATGTCTTCAGCTGGCTTTTCTATGATTGGCTGTGGTTTTTTAATGCCTGCTGACCACTGAAGGTCTGAGAGAAGAAGGAGGAGGTCACTTTTCCTGCCCTCTTTAGAGATTCCTCCTGGGATAAGGTCCAGATTACTGTATTCGGTGGGAAAAAAATGAAGCTCCCCCACATTCAATGCCTGCTGAAGAACTGCAAGAAACTGAGCAACTGACCTACTGTGCTTGGGTTTGACCATAAAATAAAGTTTCTTTTGAAAGCCTTAGAAGAAAATACATTCATTAGAAATATTTTTACCTTTCTAGATCTTTTACCTGATACCTGATTTATCATAGAGTTATAAAATGGTTTGTGTTGGGATGGACCTTACAGCCCATCCAGTGCCACCCTCTGCCATGGGCAGGGGCATCTTCCACTGTCCCAGGTTGCTCCAAGCCCCATCCAGCCTGGCCTTGGACACTGCCAGGGATCCAGAGGCAGCCACAGCTTCTCTGGGCACCCTGTGCCAGGGCCTGCCCACCCTCATAAGGAGGAATTCCTTCCCAATATTCCATCTATCCCTGTCCTCTGGCTGTGGGAAGCCATTCCCCCTTGCCCTACCACTCCATCTTTCCTGCTGGCTCCTTCTGGAAATGCACAATTAGATCACCCTGAAGCTTCTCTTCTGCAGGATGAACAATCCCAATTCTGACTAAACCATGTGGTACAATCCCAAAATGGCTGCTGAAATCTGCTGGTGGGTATATGGTTTTTTTTTGGTTCTGCTTCATTGTAGTTGCACTCCAAAAGCTGCAAAAAAACAAAACAAAACAAAACAAAAACAAAAAAAAAAAAACAAAAAACCAAAAACCAAATAATTCATTGTTGCCAATTCAGAGGAAAAAACCATTACGATTTTGGGTGTATACACAGGTACTAACTAGGAACGCACTCTCAGCTCTGGATAAACCCATGGACAAAAAGCCACATGTGGGTACTGGATCCTCTGCTGCATCTGGCTTCCTTCCATTCCTCCCCTTTTGGGGAAGAACATTCTAGATCAATAAAAAGTTGCCTTCTGTGTATCAACCCCCACCCATCAGTCTTGCTCAAGGTTAAGATTGAATTCCTTTATTTGGAATATTCAGTGGGGTTTGCTGGATCTGCACCTCAGTGTAGTTCATCCCATATAATAAAATAAGTGTAATTGCAGCTGTAAATCACGTTATTAGTTCCTCTGCACACTAGCCAGTATGTGACATAGTAAAAACATCTGCTTTACAGAGATAACACATGTCCAGGTCTGCTGTTATTTTTTGTACTGTTATATATTTAATTCTGAGTATTTTTCTTTCGTAGTTTGGCAGCTGAAGTGGGAGGTAACCCAGTTTGTGCTGCTGTGTTCCTGACCCAGCTAAATCTTCTGCTTCAGCCACAACTGATGTCTAGCCAGGATTCTACCAAGTGCTTTGTTTTATAAGTGCTAGAGAAATCTGCCTCTTTTTTATGTCTCACCAAAATAAGGGCTTAATGAATCTGGGATAAAGGAATAAAGAGCTGGGAAACCCTGCAGCTCCAAGTGCATGCCTCAAGCCCAGGGGCTGATTGTGCACCCCTGCAAAGCATGCGTGAGCCCACAGACCCCTCCCTTTCCTGCAGGTGGCAGATACTAGGCTTCTCTTCATTGCAACAGTGCAGGTTTGTAAAATTAAACCCCCCAAGGGTTTTATTTACCTCTCAGACCAAATCTGGGTTCTTAGCCCTGAGAAATCTCATTTTTCAGGATCGTGGATGCTGTGGAGGGATAAGCTCACTGCCCTGGGCCAAACAATACCTGGTGGGAGGTGAAACTCTTCTTCTGCCCCTCTGGAAATGGATTTTATGAGTCCTCAGCCCAGGCATCAACAGCAATGGCTGCAGCTCCCCCGCAGTGCTGTTCCCAGGGCTTTTCATCTCTCCAGGCCATTACAGACAGGGAATTACTTTGGGAAGCTGGTATTTAGGCTGAAGCTCCTGAAAGAGGGATTTGAACAGGAGCTGTTTGTGGCTATGTGTGTTCCAAGACTTTGGCAAATATCAGAGAAAGCTAGTGCCATGTGAAAAGAGCCCAGAATGTTTAATTACACATTTATTTGGTCTTGTGTATGGCTTGCTTCCAGAGACCCTGAAATCCACTGCTGTGGCCAGACACACACCTCAATACCACATAGGTTATGCAAAATTTCTCATGGTTATCTCCTTGTTAAAAGGAATTAACTTTACATTCCTTCCCCTTCCCCTTTTCTCCTTCCCTTTCATTTTTCTTTCCTTTTCCTTCTTCTTTTCTTTCCTTCTTCCTCTTCCCTCTCCCTTTCCCCCTCTTCCTTTCCCCCTCTTCCTTTCCCTTCTCCTCTTACTGTTTATTTTCCTTCTTCCTTTTTCCACTTCCTCTTCCTTTTGCTTCTCCCTCTTCTTTCTCTTTTCCCTTTCCATTTTCCTTTCCAACACTTCCAGGGATCCAGGAGCAGCCACAGCTTCTCAGGCCAACCTGTGCCAGGGCCTCACTTCCCTCTGAGTTAAGAATGTCATTGCCTTCCATGGAACAGGCTCATAACCAGGAAGAAAACCTTGGGAATGTCCCAGATCCCACACATTTCCATGCATTTATTTTCACAATGTCTAAACGGTACTTTTCTAGAGGCTTTAGAAAGAAAACCAGAGCCAGAAGGTGCTGCCATGGAGCATGGATGGGACATGACTTTGTGCTCCACTCTGGGAGCTGAATTCCTCACATCAATTAAATAAAAAAGGAATAAAAAGCCTTGTTACCAGAAGTATTGACATAATTTCTGCAAGTTTTCTATTTGGAGAAGGGAAGTGTCCTTCAGACAGAAGGGCAAACTAAGCAAGAGTGGAAAATGATTTTAAAAGGACAGAGGAAGCTACTCCATCTTCAGGAGTTGAAATGGTGCATAAGATTTTGAGTTTTCCTTGGTAATTATTCAACTGTAACCTTCTCAATGCCTTGTCACTTCTTAATTTATTCTGTATTGTAAACACCTGCAGGCGCAGATGGCTGAGCTATTCTCTAAAGCTTTGGCTATTTTGCACTGCTAAAATGAGGTAGGGCACTGGTGCAATACAGATTAGGTTTGTTGTGGAGATCTGATGGAATATTCACACTTCCACATGTTTGCAGGCAGGAGGATGATCCTTTGTGAATCTGTCCCAGCAAACTGGCTTAAGATCCTTCAGCACCCCCCTTCCCTTAGGTAATACTTTCTGGTGACGGGGTTATTTTTCGTTAATCTTTTATTTTATTTATTTTTTTACTCTTGATTTGGGGTAGCAATATTGCTCTGGGCCAAATTTTGCTTTCTGTGCTTTCACAATTTCAGGACTCTTCAGGACTCTGATTCTCATTCTGTCCCTAGCCTCTATTATGGAATCATGAAACCAGGGGATGGTTTGGGTTGGAAGGGACCTCACAGCTTATCCAGTGCCATCCCAGGCAAGGACAACTTTCACTAGCCCAGGTTGCTCCAAGCCCCATCCAACCTGGCCTTGGACACTTCCAGGGATCCAGGGGCAGCCACAGCTTCTCTGGGCACCCTGTGCCAGTGCCTGCCCACCCTCACAGGGAACAATTCCATCCCAATATCCCACCTAACCCTGCCCTCTGGAAGTGGGAAGCCATTCCCCCTGTCCTGTCACTCCTGATGAATTATCTCTCCCTGGCTTTCCTGTAGCACCTTCACGTCCTGGAAGGTGCTGTGAGGTTTCCACACAACCTTCTCTTCTCCAGGCTGAACATTCCCAGCTCCCTCATCCCAGTTCCATAAGGGAGGTGCTGCAGCCCTCTCAGCAACTCCATGGCCTCCCCGGACTTGCTCCAACAGTTCCATGTCCTTGTGTCACCAGAACTGGACACAGTGCTCCAGGTCGCATGCCGGGCGGAACAGAGGGGGAGAATCTGAAGTTCTATCTTAGCAAACAATGTTTAATGGATCTGTTGCATTTTCTGATAAGTAAAATGAGGGGAAAAAATCAATTCCCATCATTTGCTGCAGGCAGCCCTTGGAGGCTGTGACCTGAATTCCAGCAGAGCCAGTAAGGATGGACTTGGATTTTGACTAGTGATGGACATGGCTGCAGCATGGAGAACAACATTGATTTCTGTTACCCTTATCTCTGTGCTCATCACAATCAAATCCCTCTCCATGTACCAAGGGCACAGGAAAAAGGGATTAAAAGTCACTTCTGACCTCCACCAGTCAACTCCTGGATTCCTTAGGAATACTCATTCTCTCTCAATGGGTACCCACCCACTGGGAAATATGCCCTGTATATGGATTAAAAAGAATGGAAAATTTGTTACAACAAGAAAAATTGGAATAAATTGTATTTTCAGCAAAAATAACAAGATGTTGTGGGTTTTGCATAACATATTTACATTATTTTTAATCAATATCTCAAAACTAGCTGATGGTTTACTAAGCCACTGAAAAGAATGTCTTTAATACACAGTAACCATCTAAGAATAAGGAAAAAAAATCTCTTTTTTTCACAGATTAGAAGTATGTTGTGTTTATTATGCTAATTTGGGTATTGGAGACAGCAAATTGAAGTATCATTTTTCCAGTTCATTAAGATTTGACTTTTGACTACTGCTCTACAATTGATTAGTTTAATTATGCAGATACCAAATGTTCTGAAGGCCATGAACATGGTCACATTCTACCTATGATAAAATGTGCTGTTGGTAAATGATAATGAAAGTTTTTCTAGAGAGGGAACTGCTCCATTTGGCTGGAAATCCAAAATCCACCATCTCTTGTCAACGCAAGCCATTGTGGTATCCTGTAATTAATACATGGAGCATACATGTTCTTTGAGTGATGGAAATTACATCTAAAGTGACAATTAGCCTCCACCACAGAGCAAGACTTTCACACCCCATTAACAATAAAATTAGGAATAGCATTTTCTCAGCATAATCCATGGTCATTATAAAGCCATCCATGAGGATCAAGAATTGTGGTTGTTATTGAAATGTATCATTATAACAAGGGTAATGATTGCAGTATTCATCCAGCTGTAGTCATCAGTTGCTCTTTTTTTGCTCTGATTTGGGAAGGAAAAATCTGCAATTAAAAAGCACATAGTCACAGAAAGTCACTGCAATTATTTTGTGCCACTTTTGCACTTTAGAATCATTTTCCAGAAAGTTCAAGAAAGAGGCAGAATAAACACAATTTGGTTTTCGAAAAGAAATAAATGACAATTCAAGTGCTATGTAAGTTAATTGATGGGATCCAGCATGTGAACCTAGATATTAAATGAAACAATGCAAACATTTGACTAATTATCATCTCTCTTTCCCTTTCCTTGCACTCCTGGTTCTCACAGGATGACTCATGTAATGACACCGCTCCATATTTTTAAAAACAAATCCAATCTTGGTCAAGGCTTGGCATCAGAAGGGATGCTTATTAATGGTGGTGCAGAACCATCACTGGATAAAGGAGCTCTCCTGTGAATCCAACACATGTTGGATGGTTATTCCTGGATCTTTGTCACACAGTGAAATTTGCGTCTTGGTTCCTTTTGTTGACTGGCTGCTCCAAGCCCCATCCAACCTGGCCTTGGACACTGCCAGGGATCCAGGGGCAGCCACAGCTGCTGTGGCCACACTGTTCCAGGGTCTCTCCACTCCCACAGGGAGAAACTTCTCCATTATATCTGATTTCAATCCCTCCCCTCTTTCAGTGTGTCACCATTCCCTCTTGTCCTCTCACTCCATCCCTTGTAAACTGTCCCTCTCCATGTTTTCTGTAGGTTCCCTTAAGTCACTGGAAGGACACAATTAGGTCACCCCTACACTTCTCCAGGCTGAACAATTTCAGCTCTCTTAGCCTCTCCTCATTGTAGGGCTGTTCCCCCATTCTTCTGATCATCTTGGTGCTTCCTCTGGATTTGCTCCAACAGATCCATGCGTTTCAGCTCTGAGATCCCCAGCTGTTCTTTCTGGTCTTTCTTTTCACCAGCCCCCTTCAAGTTTGATAGTTTCCATTTTATTGTCCAAATCCCCTTAAACCCAGCAGTTCCTTTCATTTTACACCATTAACCTTACACTGATGGCTCACAAATCTGTCTCCAGATGGGTTATCTTTTACATGGAGGAAAGCCCAGTTCAGGTGATGAAAAAACTTTGCATCCTCCATAACTTAATAATTTTAAAAGTGTCCAAACTGAACATTGGTGGTTAACCCTATAGAGTCTGATTAAAATAATTGCATTTCATTGCAAACTTAAATTTCTTGGGTGACAGTGAAGTGTGAGAGCACAGACTGTGCACCCTCGTGCCACAGGTGTTTCCACAAGCTTTGTAGGGTCCTGTGCCTTTCTGCTCCATCCTTTTGCTCTACAAAATCCCTTTCCTGGTCTCCAAAACAACCTGCCTGTGAGCTGCTGAACTCTCCTGCCTCAGTGAATGCATCCTGGAAAGGCATTTTGCAGATTTTGGGTAGTTGCACCAGCCAGCACTGGGTGAAAGTGGTTTTGTTGACACAACATCTGGGGTTTGTGTGTAATGGGGACACGTTACTGAGATTTCTGCTCCTGCCATACAATTAATAGCCTTGAACATATGTTTTATGGGGACATTTCCAACCACCTTTGCTGCATAACAGGGGTGTTTAAAGGATGTTCCCTTTCTGTCTGCGTTCAGCTGAGGTGCAAGTGCAGTTCTGAGAGGTCAGCTCTGGTGGTAAATGCTCCACTTGGGTTTTATGGCCGTGTTTGCTGATGTTTCCTGGCAAATGGGAAATTAGGAGAGGCAGCAAAATCCTGAATACATTTAATTCCTTCCATCTAAACCAAATAAATTCAGACTGCAAATCAGGAATACATGTGTGTATTTCTAGTAGCAAAGAAGTCACACAGAAAAAGTAATGCCATTTCCCTGTTGCTGTCAGGGCTTTTAGATTTTGTGTTGGAGAAAATTCCTGAAAAGTATCCTCTAGAGGAAAGCCAGGAAACTTTCCTTCTACAGAAAATCTTGCTAGTTGATTGCACCTGCTCTTTCTGGCCTGACTGGTTTTTAAATGGATTTATTTTATGCTAATAGGGAGCTTGGGACCTTTACTTCTCTCAAGCATATAAGGCATATAGGATTAGCCCTGGAGCCAAAGTTTGTGATTCCCCTACAACGTTGAAATTCAGTGCAACAAAATAGTGATTTTTTTGTTGTTGTTCCCAGTGAAATAAGTAGAAGTAGATAATATTACATTTTGGGGCAGTTCAAAATGTTTTGAAATGTTGTTTTTCCTGCAGTTATTTATCCCTTTAACCATATTTTTCAATTTAGATCTATTTTTAGATGAACCACAGTTCACTCTTTCGTATTTTGGAATGAAATAAACTTTAAAAAAAAAAATTAGACACCAAACTCCTCCTTTGCCCTTCTTATTTCTTGAATTTTTAAGGGCTCCTATTTATTGCAAATAAATAAAAATAGAACAGTTTTGCTCACAATTTAAAATTTACAACTTTTTAAGAAATAATAATTTTTCTCATTGTCCACTTTGGCTAGGTGGAGTGGTAAGGAGAGTTAACCTACATCATGTATTCATTTTTTTTTAATAAAAACCTAATTAATCTTCCAATGGCTTCAGTATGGGGCAGCCAGGGAGTTGTTGTATTTTAAGTGAGATGTTTTTCCTTTTAATAATGCAATATAAAATACAAGCTGTGGAGTATTTATCCTGTGCTCCCTGCCCAGGTTTCCCCTGCTCACAACCAAGCTGAGCCTTTCCATCTGACAATATTTACAAAGTAAAAATCTATTTCAGTCAGTAAACGATATTGCTGCTAATAGCTTGGACTGAAATCCCATAAAGAGTTTAAACATATGGATAATATCTGCTGGAGTTAATTGAGCTGCTGGCATCATTGGAATGACAGACACACAAAGACCTGAGAGCAGGAGCTTGGCAAACTCGTCCAAGTTGTGTTGGGGTGGGAGATCCCCTGGAATGGGATCTGTGGACTGTATCCCTCCTGATGCTGGGCTTCAAGATCCCTCTTTTGAGATGATTCAGCCTGACATGGCTCACTTCTCATGGGGAGTCATTAAATTATTAAAATTTTTCACTCTTGTATTCTGGCAGGGCCCTCATGGGCACCCTCAAACTTAAAGTCATGGTGAGCATTAGGGAGGAGGGAAGCTTAGGTCTTCTCCTGGCACCACTGATACTATCATCTCTCAAAGCTGATACCTTTTTTTTTGTATGAATTTGGTGGAAAAAGCAGAATGACCAGAAAAAAGGGAGAATAGTTTGGGTATTGTATTTTCTGGGACCTGCGACGAAGGGAGGAATGACAAATCTGACTCCATGTTCTTAGAAGCCTAATTTATTATTTTATGATACTATATTGTATAAAAGAATACTATACTAAACTATACTAAAGAATTCAGAAATTATACAGACGGAAGGCTAAAAAGATAATAATGAAAAACTCATGACTCTTTCCAGAGTCTCAACACAGCCTGACCGTGATTGGTCATTAAGTCAAAACAATTCACAGCAGAAACCAATGAAACAATAACCTGTTGGTAAACAATGTCCAAACACATTCCAAAGGACAAAACACAGGAGAAGCAAATCAGATAATTATTGTTTCCTTTTTCTCTGAGGCTTCTGAGCTTCCTAGAAGAAAAATCCTGGGCAAGGGGATTTTTCACAAAATTTGATTGTAACAGGTTGAGAACCACTTTTGTAATTGTTTTTTAAGCTCTATCTTAGGCAAATCTAGCTGTGTTTGAGCAGGCCGCTTCTGGGCCATGCAAACAGGGCTCCAGGGTGTTATTGAGGTGGTTGGTGAGCCAAGCCCAGCACGTGTGGAATGAGAAAGTCCTGGGATGTGTTGGTGTGACTTGGGATGCTCATGAGCTGCTGGATGGTGACAACAATCCTGATTTCATTATTTCATTTCTGAAATCTTCCCAGTGTGTTTTACAGAATCCATATGAATGGATATTCACACCACACTTGTGTAAGCTCAGTGGATTTGATCTGATGGGTGATCTGCTGGAGCAAGACTGGAGCTGTCCATTCCTTAGGAACTGGTAGAATCATGAAACCCCTGAATGGTTTGGGATGGAAAGGACCTCAAAGCTCATCCAGTGCCACCCCCTGCCAAGGGCAGGGACACTTTCCACTAGCCCAGGGTGCTCCAAGCCCCATCCAGCCTGGCCTGGGACACTGCCAGGGGCACCTACAGCTTGAGTATCCCTTTATTTGGACCACTTGTCTTTAGTGGCTGCAGTAAGAGGAAGAGCAGCAAATTAAATTTTGCCAGTCACTAGCCATGGCTTCCTGCACACTCCTAGAGTGGCTGGAAAAAAGCACTTGTGAATAGGTTCAGGAATGGCACATCCTGAGTAAGTGAAGCTGACAGAATGAACATGGCTCTGCCCACTTAGAAGTGATGAGTGTGATGTTGAATAACACCCAGAGAGGTGTGTGCTGGGGCATGAAGCTGATTCAAAGATGGAGATCATAGTCACTCATCAGGTAAACTTCTGCTTCGGGACATTACCCCCGAGGAGGAGATTTATTCCACTGGTTTAACTTTCCTGCCCTATCAGAAGTTCTCTTTATCTTTCCACTATATCACCTTGGCATTTGCCTTGACTGAACTCTGCTCTTGCTGCTGTTTTTTAGTGTGTCTGCAAATCTGTCACTGCCCCTGCTCTGTCTCCCAAGTCACAACTACAGTGCCTAATAAAAGGGGCAGTGAAGTCATCTTCACTATCCTGAGCTCTCAAATATTCAGAATTAAAGTGTTGCCTGGTGTCCAGAGCTGGGATGTAAACAGGAGTAATTCCATGCCAGCTAATGAAAGCAGAGCTGTGGCAAAAGGGGCTCTGCCTGTGATCCATGCTGCTGGGTATGGATTATGTATCACAGCAATCTCCTACCACAGCAGCAAATACAGTCCACTGTGTAATGGACCCAAGCACAGAGGTTCACATTAAAGACATTTTTCAGTCATTTAATTGAATTTGAAAATGTCACAGTAATTCAGGCTCTACTTCACTTACACCTGTACAAATCTGTTTATGGTGGCTTGATGTAATTTTGTCCACTATAAACTGGCTTAAATGACCCGAAAAGGGGATTTGTTTTCCCTTTCAATTCCCTGAAAGCTTTGAAGAAGTTAATAAAGCAAGTTCTCCGTGTTATTTTTGCAGCAGGCAGAATCTTCACTGCATTTTCCCCTGTTTAGTTGTTAATTCACTCCAGTATGAAGGAGTGCAATGTCATGGTCATTAATAAATGACATAAATAAGACTTTTAATGTGGTTTTGGAACACTTTTCTTGCTGATTTTCATTCTGGACCCATTCATGAAAAGGCAGGTAACCTAAAGGATTCACAGGAATGGGGCTGATTCAAGGGGACATGACTAAGGTTTGATTTAAGTTCATATTTAGGACAGAAGGATGGAGTGAGACTTTTATGGCATTTTTTGGGATGAAGAAGGATGTCTTCTCAAAAGCTGGACAAAGAAGCAGTTCATGGTTGAGATTGGTCTCAGAAGTTGGGGCTTTTTAGAGACCCACTTTGGGAAGAAATTAGTTGAATGCTCTAGTAATTGTTTTACATAAACCTCCCTGGGCCCTCTTTTCCCTCCTTCTGCTGGCACAGTTGGGCAGAATGAACACAAACTCCTTCCATGTGGCTCCATGACTGCAGCACACTGACAGCATTCCCGTTTAACTCCTCCTCTTCCTTCTCTTTTGGTTTTCCCCTCCTTTCCATGCTCCTAAACTCAAATCTAAGGTGGAATAAGTTCCCTGATCTCCATCAAACATTTATTTGTTGTCAAAAACCCCCGACAGTGGAATGTTCTGTTCCACTTCTACCCCTTATCTATGGATTCAGCAGGCACAGCCAGTGCAGGAGATCCAACAGCTTCCCATCATTTTCCTGAAGGCTCTCCCAAAGTCACTTCAATTACATGCAGCAGCTTCTTCACTGGAAAAAAATGTCTATGAATACTTTGTGACCCATGGAGAACATCAAGTCCAAAGATACTGGGAGATTATTAATATTTTTCTAAAGATAAAGTAAGGTAAGTTTTGGAGTTTTTGTGTCCAGCCCACAAAATTAGCCAAAATTAATACCAAAATAAAATGGGAAGTGCAAAATGAAATCCATGAATGGGCCTCATTTTTATATTTCATCAAACCCAGTCTAATTAAAATTTCTTATTGGTTTCAACAGACACTTTCTGTCAGCCATTCTGATGGTAAAAACATTTTCCTGCAGAGAATTTTGACTTTTTCTCGACCAGGCAAGGTCATGAAATAATTTTTTTAAAAGCATAAGATGTGCTGAACATTGATAGATGTTTGTTTATGAGCACTAAAAAAACAGTGCACTGTAAATGAGTTCCTATTGGTAGCAAATGAACTCTTTCATGATTATTAATGAAGTCTGGAGTTGCTATTGCTGTCTAATTATACCAAATGTATTTCTCAAGGTTCGGGGATCTACATAAATCAATAGAAGAACTGAGTCTGAAAAATGAAGTGAAAGCAGTTAATACAGTGCTTGATTGGACATTACTGATGGCTATTAGATACTTGGGTTTTTCTCTGGTTTAATTTTCTCAGTAGCTTGAGGAGTCATTCTGTTCCAAGGCACTTTTGAATATCTGGTATTTTTTGGTAACCTACCTAGGAGTTATTTTTGCATTGTCAATGCAGTAACCATGAACTCTCCCCATATAATTGCTGTGGGGTTATGGAATTTTCCCTGCAGTGAGTTTTAATTATTCTGTGCTAATTAAGCAACTGATGCCTACTGTGAAAAATTCTCCCTTTGGAACAATGTGAGCAAAGGTGCATACATAAATTTCATAACATATGCATAAAAGCATCCTTTTTTTATCTCTTGTACTAATTTCATGTCCCCATGTTGGGGCGGCAGCATGAATAAATATAACTCCTATGGCTGTATATAGAGTGCTCTAAAGACATAATATTCATCTTTTCCCACTAAAAAAATAGCAACATGGTATTTTTGGGCTGGTTGGATCCTCCTTCAGCACAAAGACTGTCACCTATTAAAAAGTTAGATAAAAATGAAGTGCTTAATTATACTTGAGTTAAAAGGAGGCTTGTTTGTGCCTTGCTGGAAAATAATCCCAGGATGATTTGGGTTGGAAGGGACCTTAAAACCCATCCATTACCACCCCTGCCATGGGCAGAGACACCTTCCACTAGCCCAGCTTGCTCCAAGCCCATCCAACCTGACCCTGGATATTTTGTAATTGCAATGACATTGAAAAAGGAGCAGAGAAAGGGCAGAGGGAGCAGAAACTCAAGACAGATGTTTTCTTCTGGAAAGTGCATCATCCCTTAGGCTGTTGAATTTATAGGAGAGAGGGCTGCAAGGACTGGCAAGATCATAATTGGTGATGTGGGATCACTCTCAGACCACTCCAATGGTGGGCAGGCAGTAGGAAGGAGGAAATTTGAAGACAAATTTAATGTATAAAAATGCCTAGGGAAGTAATTTCTGATCTAAATAAGTAAAACCTCTTTTATTCTACCTGAAACTAAATAGACTTTTTTGATAGCTGTGCTAGAGGTGAAATATATTCTCTGAGAAAACTTTCATTAGATTAAAACCCAAGCTTTTTTTTTTTTTTTCCTGAAAGAAGTGTCAGTATAAAAAACAAATCAGCATTAGTTGTTTCCAGTAGTGGTTTGGAAGGGAAGATTTCTGCCTCATAGCTGAAATATTGCACTGGTGCTTATGATGGTACTGAGCTGAATGGATGGATAATTGGGTAATTACAGCACTAATGGAGCCCAGGGAAAACTGCTCCAGGTCCCTCCTCCAGCTGTGTCTGCTCTGTGAGGTGGAGGTGGCTGAGCCACCTGGGGGAATTGTGTTGGCTGTCACTGCACTGCTGCTTTCAAGCACCCCAAGTGCAGCTGTGGAACAGGAAAGCTCTGTAGGACAGGGATGGACAGGCTTGAGAACAGCCCAGAAAGTGCCAAAGGATTTGATTTCCCTGCTTATGAAAAACAGGGATGCTGAGCTGAGGCTCTGTTTCAGGGTGAAGGTGGCCTAGAGCACGTCCTGAGGGTGTTGTCACACCCAGGTGGCTGCACTGGGCTGGAGTGTGAACATCTTTAGCCAAGCCAGTGAGGCCAGGAGGAATTGGAGGCTGTGCCTGGGGAAATTTGGGGTTCAGCTGTTCATCCAGAAAAGGGGAATCCTTGTGAGGCATTAAAACCACAACAGCAAAGCCCTGCTCTGGGCTGGGCCAGCTTGGCCAGGGGAGCTCTAGAGGGACAACAAGCAGCAGCATCCTGTGCCACAAACCTCCTGAGATCCTTTCCCTGTGTGATCCTTTAGAAAACTGGGCTGAGCACTGAGCTAGAAACTTATCTTCATGTTTTTAATTAAGAAATTCAGGAAGAAAACTCAAATCAGTTGTAAATTTATTTTAGACTAAACCCCAAAAATGAAATCACTTGTTAGCAGGCAGCTCTCTCTGTGTCACCTGGGTGCTCCAGCTGAGCAGACAGGTGGATATCCCAGTGATACCCACCTGTGGCTCCAGCAGGGCTGTGGAGATCTGATCCAACCTGACAGTGACAATGTCCTGGAGTCAGGAGCTGTGGCAGCCACATCCAGTCTGTGGAAATGAGAAAATGCTATCCTAGCACTGAGCTGTCACAAGCAGGAACATGGGCTGCTTTCTACTTAAAATTCTCCATATGAACAAAAAAAAAAAAATCTGTGTGAATCATCTTTAGAACATCCCATTTTTTCCCCTTTTCAAATTACAGATCTGACATTTCTATAGGTTTTTAATTCATTTATCTTTAGCTCTGCTTAACTGGGAGCTCCTGGTCCTTGTAAAGATACAGGGCAAACACTGTCTATTGGCAGCCCAGCCTCATCTCTCCTTGTCTTGACAAGATGCTTAAAGAAGCTACAGGTTTCAAAGAGGCTCATTTATCTCATCTATTGCTTCAAGATACTCTGGACAAGTTCATCACAATGATTTCCACATTTGCCTTTTTCTTTGATCTTTCCATCTCTTCCTTGTCTCAGCTGTGCTACATTGCAGGAACACACAGATATAAATCCATGCATTTGTTATTTTATCTATATGTGCTCCCTTTTAAGCTGTGCTGGAGTTTTCCTTGCCATGGCAGCTGACACTCAATAATCAGAAGAGAAATGTTTTATGTCCATTATTCCCTTTTCCCCTGTTGAAGGAATTTGCACAACAAACTGTGGGACCAGTGCACATTGCAAGGCATTGTCACAGAGGGCTCCTGATTGTTCTGGCTCGAGTCCACAGAAGTCTTTTTGCTCCCTAAATTTAGAAATTTACCCCCAGAAAGGACTTCTCCTCCTGCAGAGGGTGCCAGCACTTTGAATGGGTTTTCATTTTCATGGGAGATAAAAGGGAACGTTACATTTCCCTGTGAAAATAAAAAAAACTCGGCTTGCATTTGTCAAGGTTTACTCTTTGATAGGCTCCAAACATAACTTTTAAAGTGGAATTAATGCTGTTCTGTTTGCTGGAACGTGGCCAGCAGTGGGGATAACCCATTGTGTGATGTCACCTTTGCTGTTCCCAGCAGAAACTCCCTGGGACAGCTCGGCTCTGCTTTGAGTGTTGCTTTCAGTCCGGTAGAGAAGCTTAATGGAACATGGAATCACAGACTCATTTAGTTTGGAAAAATCCCTCTGAGATCATCAGGTCCAACTGTTCCCCAGCACTGCCAAGGCCACCACACACCCATGCCCCCAAATGCTCCATCTACACAGCTGTTAAATGGGGACCCTTCCCAGGGCAGGAAGGTGACACTTCTCTGTTCCAATGCTTAACCAGCCTTTCAGTGAAGAAATTTTTCCTTTCTTTTCCAAGCAATGTGGTGAAAAAAGGGCTATTCAAATGCATAAAGTATGCAATTATCTGATATGTTAATTGTCTAATTGTATATCTCTTAAAGAAAAATGAAAAATGCCCAAATGCAATATCTGGCCAGGTTGGACAGGGGTTGGAGCGACGTGGAATAGTGGAAATTATCCCTGTCCTTGGCAAGGGGTGGAATGAGATGAGCTTTAAGTTCCCTTCCAGCCCAAAGTACCCTGTTATTCCAGGATAAATTATATATGCACTGCATAATTGCTTTTCCAATTTTGGGACATGACTGGAGAAGGAAAATGGTGAGAGATTGGCTTCTTCTGCTCCCTACCACTGCCTGTGTGTGGGGTCAGGATGTATCTGCTAAAACACATCTCAAACCAAGCTGTAGGTCAGGTTTGGGGGGCAGGATGGCAGAGCAGAATGTTGTGTGCAGTGACAGTGAGGGCAGCAGACTCTGGAGCACGACAAATTCCAAATTGCTCTCCTTGGTCAGATGAATTCTAGAGTGCCTCCCCGCCCTCCCCAGGGCAGGGGCTGTCATTTCCTGGAAAGGGAAACCTTTGATCCAGGATCTGTTACTCTCCTGTTGAACAGAGCTTGCAAATTACTAATGATTCTGGCAAAAGAACTTTAATTTTGTGCCAGTGGGAGATTTCAGGTTAATTAAATGGTCTCGTTGCTCTGTGTTTCACCAGGTAACAGCTTTGGGCTGAGGCTGAGGAACTTTACAGCTTGAGGACCTAATCCTGTCTTGACCTGAACTTCAGCTGGCCAAACCAATGTCTCCAAGTGCCTGAACAAGTTCTAAAACTCACTCTAAAAACTTTAAGGCCATGCCAGGACAGCAGTGTGCTCCAGGCTGTGAAAGTAACTCCTTGCTACTTCCCACTTTTGTTAGCCCTCAAGCAAATGTCCAGAAATGTGAGAAGAGCAGCAAACCCAGCTGCTGAAGCATGTCACATAAATCAGGGGTCTCACCTGTGTGGTGGGTGTGCAGAAGAGAAAGGTGAGAAATCCCAGGGCAGAAGGGAAAAACTCCAGAGCAAGCTTTTACCTAAGGCAGTCAGTGTTTGTGTCTGCAGCACAAAGAGGGGAGGTGGGTGCTGCTGGGTTAAAAACTGGTGTCCTTGGTGTGGCAGAGCACCTGCTATAAAATCCAGTCCTCTCTGTGCATTGACAGTGGTGCTGAATTTCACTTTGGCTCTCAGCTGAGATAGGAGGCTCAGATGGGATAGGACATCATGTAGACCTCACATCATGGGTGTAGGGGGAGAACCTACAGAGAGAAATGGGAAGGGGGAGCAGCAGGGACCCTGCACATTTGCTCAGGGAGAAATCTGGAGCAGGATGAGAGTCAGGGAGCATTTGGGAGACCAAATATTGGGATTCTTCTAAGAGTTTTGTGTTTCTGGGTACAGGAATGGAGGAAATTAGATAAGCTCAGAATTTAACATCCATGGCTGTCTAAAGATTTTATGTCACATTTTGTGACTCTGATAAAGTGAGACAGTGAAACCAGAACAACTGCAGAATGTAAGAGAAACATTGCTAAGATATCCAGAGGGATTTTTGCCTGTAATGGTTGCAACCAGTGTTATTTCATTCTAATTCAGAAAAAAAAAATCACATTATAATTAACAACAAGGAAAATAGGTAAGAATTTGGACAGAAATAACACTGATAAAAGCAATCCAGGTTCTGTTCTGAGAGATGCAGATGAAGAGAGGATTTAAGTGGAAAAAGGAGGCAAAGTAAATAGAAAAGACATCCCTGGTGAGCAAAGCCTGTTCTACCTTTTTCAGTGCAAGGATAATAGTAATTACAGCAGTATATGATTTATTCAGCTTTTGTAGCCTTTTTCCTTGCACTCAAAAGAGAGATGGGAAAGGCTCAGGAAAATACAGAGAGTTGGAAAGGGCTCTGAAAAAAACAAAAAGCCTGCCTGATATTGCTTTCTGCAGCTTTCTGCCTCTGTTCTGAAGGAATAAAAAATATCAAATCTCCATATTTTGGGGCTCTGCCAGTTCTTCCCCTCTCTGTATTTTCCTGAGCCCTTGCAGGAGTGGCTGTGCCTGGTGAAGGGAGGGAGAGGAACAGGAGGTGTTCTCATCTGGCTCTGCACACGTTCTGACCTGCTACACCCCATTGCTCATTAATATGGCATTTTTAGGGTAGGATGGCTCCAGGCTGGCCGGTGACAAAATTGTTGGAGGTATGTGCTGCAGCTGGAGCCAAGAATTGCAGGGGGACAGGTGGAGGTCTGCAAATAAGGACACTTGGAGCCTGTCTGTGCGATGCCAAAGCCATTCCCAGCCAGGAGAGAGCTGAGCTTTAAACAGCAGGTCACTGTTGCCAGTGCTGCTGTTGTCGCTGGGAGCCAAAGGACAGGATCTGCTCAGCTTTCAAGGGGTGAGTTCATAAAATATGTAAAAGCCCCCAAACTGGCCATTTTCACACCATTTGTACAAGTTCACAGTGGTTTCTTACCCCATCCACTCTCTTGTTGCAATGCCGATGGCACCTTCAGCACCTCTCCTGCTCCTCACGTCCTGCTGCTCAGCAGGACAGCCCCAAAAGGACATTGAGGGGCTGGGACATGTTCTGGGAAGGGAACAGAGCTGGGGAAGGGGCTGGAGCACCAGGAGTGGCTGAGGGAGCTGGGAAAGGGGCTCAGCCTGGAGAAAAGGAGGCTCAGGGGGGCCCTTGTGGCTCTGCACAGCTCCTGACAGGATGGGTTGTCTCCCAGGGAACAAAGGACAGGATAAGACAAAACAGCCTTGGTTTTTACCATGGGAGGTTCAGGTTGGAGACTGGGAAAACTTTCTTCACAAAAAGGGTTGTTAAGCACTGGCACAGGCTGCCCAGGGCAGTGGTGGAGTCACCATCCCGAAAAACCTGTGGGGTTTAGGGCATGGCTTAGTGGTGAATATGGCAGTGCTGGGTTGGGCTCAATGATCTTGGAAGGCTTTTCCAACCTTAACGGTTCTGTGATTCCATGATTCTAGGACCTGCTCCTAAACCTGCCAATTTGTAAAGGTCAGATCTAGACCTGCCCTTAGAAGGAAAACCTCAGGAGTGTGGGATTTGTGCAGAGCATCATGTGAATATCCTCCACTCACTCTTTTTCCTGAAGGCAGTTTGCATTCTGCTACCTGAGCTTGGCTGTAAATCCCATTTTTGTGCTGTTGCTTTTCTCACACCTTTTCTCTGGTCCTTGCATTCTGATGTTTTGGCATCTACCTTTGCAAACAGTTAAAAGTCAAGATTGCCTCGTTGAGTTTGAAGGGCAGAGCAGTCCAGCACTGATTTTTCTTTGACATCTGCCTCATGAAATTTGCTCTATTGGTTCAAAATGACTTATGGGCCATTTCAATTTGTTGGGACTCTGGTGGGGTTTTTTTTCCACTGATGTGGAGGACTGCAGGCCATGCATGGCAATGAGAAGTTCGATCCAATCTGTGTAATAGGCTCAGGAGGTGGATTAGAGCAATATTATCAAACCATATCAATTTTTATGCAGGTCCATTAATGAAGTTGGTGTGGCTGGTCTGTTTATAGACAGTGTTGTTCGGTATGTCACAGATCATTTTCTGCATAACTGAAATGATTATTGCAGACATGCAATCAATGAAATGTTCTTCATCCAGTTGGCATACTTGATTTTCCTCCTGAAATTTTGCTCAGGCTTTAATGGGAATAAATTTCCAGTCCAGCTAGGCTCTGAGGGCATCCAGTAAGGACACTGCAAAGGTCTATCCTTCTCCAGCAGTCCCTCACTAGCAACAGTTCCTCAGGAAAGGAGCTAGGAATTCCAGTGGATTGTGCTTTTGGAAAGAGGCAAACAAGAGCTGTGGATGTTGAAATAGGGGAATGGTTCAGAAGTGGAATAAATTTGCTGCATTTAGTGGCAGTGTCTGAGCACCAAACTTCAGGAAAATGAGACTGAATCAGGGGGAGTCCAGAGGCAGGGGACAAGAGTCAAGCTTTAGAAACCATGACCCAGAAGAAAAGATTGAAGTAATTGTGTGGGTTAACTTTAGAGGAGAAGAGACAGAAGGGAAACACCATGGCCCAAACTCCCTGCACATCTGTGGCTGCTGAGCAGTTTCTTCCCCATGTCAAGGCAAAAAGTCACTTGCCTTGGATGGCAGCAATTAATAAGCTAAATTATGTTTATGATAAAATTTCTGATAGTTTGAAATAAGTGTTGGAACTGATTTTCTCAAAGGATTATATAATCTCAGTTGCTGGGTGTTTTAAACACTAAGGTCTGTATATCCAAGAGGAATACAGCAGATATCCAGGGTTTGAAACCCTTCCTCAGCATTTCCATATTTTTTTTCCTGAACACACCTCTTTGTACATACAAGAATCATACACCTTTTCACATTTTCCTCCCCAGTTTTGACATGCAGGTTTTCTTTGTGCTCTGTAAAGGTTGCTCATAGATGGTTTCACTTAACATTCCCAGTCTTTTTCTGGGATTAGGAGTGTTCAGATATTTCACAGAGTCATAGAATCATGGAATGGTTTGGATTGGAAGGGACCTTAAAAATAATCTAATTCTAAATACCTGGACAATGTCCACTAGTGGAAAGTATTCACTAATCTGGTGAATAAAGGAGAAAATCTATTTCAGATTTTTGGGGGAGGGTTCTGGCCTGGTCTCTGCTGACCATATATTGTGTATGCTACTATGAAAAAATAATTAATAATTATACCATTAATAAAGCATATTTAGTGAAGAATCAATCACATATAAACTTCCATGTTTCTATATTGATGAAGAAAAATTTTGCCTGGATAATAAAGTGAGTTTCTTCCAACAGTAAGGAGATCTCCTGTGATGGCAACAAACAATGTGTTTATTACTTGCAGGTTACTGAGCCTTTTGGAATATCTTTTCAATATCTTTGGGTTCTTTTCACTGAATTTAGTTTCCTTTCTCTGAGCACAAAAAATAAAATATTCAGTTGTAATAACAAATCCTCTGATGGCATGAAAATGTTATTAAACAACTTCAATAACCTCTAGGAACATAAATGTAATATAGGAGAAACATTCCTTTACAAAAGTCGATTGGAGGTAGGGTTTGATGCAATTTGTCAAATCCATCTTGTTTCTAAAGCATGATGGAAGTTAATATTGATTGCCATTTTAAAGCCCAGCTTGTGGGCTTTGTTCCACTCAGCTGCCAGCATTGTCATTCCCATGGTTTACTTTTCCTGTGCTCTCAGATCACGGGGGCTACTGGAGCATGTTAGGGCTGCTAATAATACAGCTGCTGATAAACAAAAGCTGTGAGTATCAGCACAGCAGAATGAAGTGGAATAAGAAAATCTCTCCCTGCTGTGAACATGTTAAGAGCACTAATCAAAATTTATTTAGGGAAAAACTCCTGTAGTAACAACAGCAATCTGCCCGTGGTATCAGTTCTTCCTCTAATCTGACAATAATGAACAATATCTGTCAATTATTTCATCTGAGATTTTGCCATCTGACCAACAGGATGATAAATTCCAAAATTAAAAAAAAATTCATTATTACCTATCACTGTTCAAGTATGAAACTTTACCTTAATACCTTTAATTAAAAGGATTTATCTGTTGACACTTCTGTGTTTTCCCAAAGCTCTCAGGTGTTTCTCCCTGGAGGTGTCCTCACTATGCAATTGAGTTGCAACTGCATAGTGAGGCTGTAGGAGTAGGGAGGTTCTGCCAGACCTCTTGTTGTTGTTGTGACATTCCAGTGTCCCTGCAGAGCTGGACCCTGGTGCCTCAGACTCCTGGCTTCAGAGGCAGAAGGACATGAGAGATGCTGCCAGAGCAGCACCACAAACTCCAGCTTTACACTGAGCACCCTGTGCAGGCAGGAGGGCGGCCAGACGCAGAATTTGCCCTAAAATGCCAGAAGAACAGCAGATCCCAGACCTGAGATACTGCAGTCAAAGTGTAGGGATGCTGCTGACCCTGTGGACCTGCAGGAATGCAGGAACAGGAATTCCTTCTTCTCCACCCCAAGCTGAAAGCCCTGAGCCTTTCCTTCATGGCAGGAATAAGATATTCCCAGAGAGAGCAATTTCTGCCTTGTGCTGTCAGATGTCTTGATGTACTCAGCACAGTGCTACAAAGTGCTCAGAGTGCTGCTCTTCCCTGGAATTGCTGTTTTTCACGGGAAGGTTGCTCAGCTGGAAAATGCCTTGGCTGGCAGACCCTCAGGAGGTCAAGCAGCCCATCATTGTCAGGCTGAGGTACAGCCTCAGCCTCCTGCCTCCCCAGACCTGCTTGGAGTTTTTTTCCCTATCCATCAGGACAGGTTTCTCCCTATCCTGGTGAGACACAGAGTGCTGCAGTTGCCTGTGCAAGTGAAGGCTTTATTAGCACATCTGCTTTGCACTGTCTGCTGATTGATGGGGCAAACAACCCCAAACTCCACATGGGTGCAAACTTTCTATTACTTCACTGCCCTCAGAGAAGCATCACCCTAAAAGAAAAGCCTCACAACATGATCTGTGTATGCATAAAGTGATTTATTTCAAAGGCACACTGTATTAGCAGTGCTTCCACCCATGTGCTCTTCCCCTGACAGAGACAAATTGCTATCTCAGCAGCTGGTCCTGCCAAGGCAATTTGCACTTGCTTTGCCAAGTGACAGGAAACTCCGCTCTGTACCCTTGTCCCCCCTGAGTTGTCTTGTTAAAGCGTTTTTTGGGCTGCAGGAGCTGATCTGCAGCAGTCAGCCAAGGTACTGGGATGATCAAAGGGCTGAGAAAGTAGTCAGGAATTTTCCTGCTGAAGGGAACTTTTAAACATGCCCCCCTCTCTCCCTCCCATCATTTGCTCTGGATGCTTAATCCTATTTAAATAACAACATGTCAAACATGCCCAGTCATCAGCTAGCAGGTGCCCCTGCTGAGATTTCCAGCTTGAAGTTTTGGTGCAAGGATTTTTTTCCCAAATATTGACTTTTCAAGGTTACTGATGATGTGCTCAGACACAAGAGTTGTTCAGCCCACATCAGGAAAAGAGGCACATAAGAAGATGGATGCATTTATCAGGCAAATGGATATATACTTTTGGATTTACCTGTGAAACCTTGCTTGAATAAATCCCTGTTTTTCTATAATTACCTGTGCAAACACCCCTGAGCCCTCGTCTTTCAGCTCCTCAAAGAAAGAACTCTAATTTATGATGTTTACACGACAGTGTCTGTGTGCTGGCACCAAACAGGCTTCAATCTTCATCTCCACCAAGAAAAAACAATATTAAATAACAGTGAGAAACCTACAGGATCAATGGTGTGACAGTGCCTAATGTTGCACTTCCAGCTCCAGCTAAGCCAATTACTGGAGATATGGAAAAGGAGAACTTCAGGCAGCTCTGCTCCGTCCTTTTGCTGCTGGTGGGAGAAAGGGAAGGCAAAGCTGGATTTCTAGATCAGACCAAGTAACCTGAGTTGGCTGCTTTGGCTGTGACAGTGCCGAAGCTTTCACAGCCTGCCACTTCTTTCAGGACACCTGTTCCATGATTTAATAACTCAGGTCCTTGCAATTCTATGGCTGAGCTAAAATTAGATGCTATGTTGGAGCCATTAGTCTGGCTTTGTGTGTCCCAGGAGCAACAGTCCAGCAGTGCTGTGAAAAACAGTGGTGTTTTTTTTCTTTATTTTTTTTTCTCTTTTGAGAGAACAAGAGCAACTAAAGTAGTGCAAAAGCCTGCAACCCAACCAATCAAGCTGAAACACCCAGAAAACAAAACAGAACAACTTGTTTTCTCTGTATACAGAGCATTTAAAAATCTTCAAAGCAGTAAAAAATTGGGAGGGAAGAAAAGCAGTTAAATCAGATGTTTCTATGGTACTCTTAGGTGAAAAGCTGACTCTGGTAGTGTTCAAAGTGGCTGGTAACCTTTTGTCTGAATATTTCACACTCACAAAAAGAAAGAACAAAGTATTCAACCTCTTCCCTTTTTTTTCACTTTTGGTTAAACTAGGCCCAGAGTAACTATTAAAGATATTAACTGTTCTGTGCTAGTTTGTCAAATTATTCTCACACATTTTGGGTGCTGTTTTGAGTTTTTTTCATTATAGATGTGAGGTTTTTGCAGCATTCACTCCACCAATCTCTGGCTTCTTGGAGTGTTTGTCATTCCAAATATTCCACCTTCTCCTCAGGGCCTTGCCTGCTCCCTGGCCAGCCAGCTGGAAGGATTCTAGCCAAAGACAATGAAAACAACAAATGGCAATCAGTGGAGAGCAAAGAAGGAGTATGAAGCTGCCTGTGCAGGTAGGGCTGTGTTTGCACATGGGTGCTGATTTTGGGATAAATGGCTCTGGCCCAGGAGTTGTATTTGCAGGAACTGGGAAGCAAGGAGGGTGTTAGGAAAACTGCTGAGTGAGGGGTTGTGGATTTGAGCAGAGCAAATGCTGTGCCCAGGACATCTCAGTTTGGCTGTCCCAACCCTTATTCCTACAGATCCTTGCGTGGTCATTTTGCTTTGGGAATCACTTGGAGCTTTGCCAGCTCCAACAGGAGCACAACCAGTTTTTATAAAAACATTTAGCTGATATCAGTCTTCATCTTCCAGGATTGCCTTTGTCAGCTGCTTCAATTAGATCCTCTTAATGTCCACATTAATAAATGTTTTTTTAGTGGGATGTAATGATATTCAGATGAGAAAATGTCTTCAATGTCACCATTTAGATGTAATTCCACTGCAGCTTTTGGATATCCACAGATTATATCCACAGATTCATTTGTGTGATCAGAGAATCACAGAGCAGACTCAGAACATCTTGAGCTGGAAGGAGCCAAAAGAAGAAAGTCCATCGGAGGCACCAACGTGATCAGAGGGGTGGAAAGGCTGGGAGAGTTGGGATTGTTCAGTCTGGAGAAGAAAAGCTTCAGTGTGATGTAACTGTGGCCTTCCAGTGCCTGAAGGGGCTGACAGGAACCATGGGGAGAGTTTACAAGGGATGGAGGAACAGGACACAGAGAATGGCTTCCCACTGCCAGAGGGCAGGGTCAGATGGGATATTGGGATGGAATTGACCCTGTAAGGGTGATGAGGCCCTGGCACAGGGTGCCCAGAGAAGCTGTGGCTGCCTCTGGATCTCTGGAAGTGTCCAAGGCCAGGCTGGACAGGGCTTGGAAGAACTGGACAGTGGGAGGTGTCCCTGCCCATGGCAGGGGTGACACTGGAAGACCTTTAATGTCTCTTCTATCCCAAACCGTTCTGGGATTCCACGATTCATGTATCCATGCAGTCTCTGTGCTTGTGAAAATGAGTATGATACAGTAAACACTGAAAAATGAAATCATTCACAGAGAAATAAAACAGCTTTCTGAGACTTTTATAGTGGTTTCCAGGCCAGGAGTCATTAAAGACTGACTTGTATAAGAAATGTTCGCTTCCTATCTGTGAGTCTGTTTCTGTGTTGGAGCCACCTCCTGACAGCCTGCTCTTAAGTATAAATGGATATAACTTTCCAAAACTTCATTAATTGATTAATTCATTATTGTCTCACTGATTATGAGTAGCTGAGGTTTTATTAATGTTTGGTGAATTGAAGCTTCACTCCCTATGATCATCAACATCTCTGGAAGTGTTCAAAAAATGTGTGGATGTGACACTTGAGGATGTTTTTTAATGTTGTGCTGGTGCTGCATTGACTGTTGGTGATCTTAAAAGTCCTTTCCTCCCTTAATGACTCAGACAAAGTGAAAACTCATCATGAACTCTGGTGTCATCTCTTTCAGGCTCTTTCACTTATTTTACAAATCCTGTGGTGCTGAAACCAAAATATGCTGGTGAATTTTCTGTATTAAAACCAGCAGCGTGATGGGTGAGCAGGGAAAATGTTTATAAATAGAGTAGTAAGATTTTAAACCAAGCCTAAAGTGGGTATAATGTCTGCTGCTTGCTTCACACCAGCACCTGGAGCAGATTTGGCCCCTCTTCTAAACTGCAGAACTTGTCAAAAGTGTGTTAAGTAACCAAAGGCAATTTCAATCAATAATCTGGTCCTTGTCTGACAGCTTTGGTATTGGATACATATTCATACCCTCCTTCAAAGCTGATTCCTCTTTATTCTTCAGAGGGTGAGAGCTTCATTGCTAATCAGAACACTATTCCCACTTATGACTTGTAGCAAATGAATCTCAGCCAGTTGTTTAAATGGAAATTTTTAGCTGCCAGTCAAGACAGGTCAAATGGGAAATGAAAAAATTAGGATCACTGACTAAAAAGAACAAATATCTCCATGCATCCACCTGTGGCTCCATGTATTCTCTGGGATGTTAACTCCATGCAGATGGCAACTGTTCATATGGCTTTCCTATCTAAAGAAATTACTTCAATTCAAAGGAAATAAATGCTTTTAAAATGCCATCGTCACTGCAATTGACTTTGCCAGCAGGTTAAAATATCTCTAAAATGAATATTCCACTTCAGACTGGGATTTTCGATGACTAAAGTGACTCAACTGTGTCTGCAGCAATTGACTCCACTGTTTCTCTGGGAAAAAAAAAATCCCAACAAAACAACCAGCAGCCCTGGTATGGAAAGAAACCTCACATTTATTTACACATTATATATAGCAGCAGGAAATACAGGCCCTAAACACTGAGGGCACCACATGCAGGATGCTTCACAAGCAGAAATTATGAGTAGCTCTTGTCTCAATGAATTTTGAGTTTGATGACTCCTCCAAAGGCTGGAGGAGAAATAGGAGCACAAAGGTCTGGTGGCGGCTGCAAGGGTCTGGAGGGGGTTATTGGCAAAAGGAGGGTTAGGAGGCTCTCCAGTCCCTGCCAGCACTACTTTAAATCCATAAATGCTGGTTTTCAGCCTTCAGGTGCTGTTAATGTGAGGCATTAAAAACAATTCCAGCTGCATGATAACCCCTGATATTCTGAACCAGGCCATTTTATCTCACAGGAACACCTTTCCCAGCTCAGAGAATTATGGAGCACTTGCCCTTAAAGCCTTGGTAATTGCTGCAGGTAACACCTTGGATAACTCAGCCCTGGGTTTGCAGAGCTCCTTAATGTCCCTTGTGGAGTAATATAGGGAAGGGAGGTCACAGTGCCAATGCAGGGACATTTATCTGACAAAGGCAGCATTTGATATTGCACCTCATTTTTTCTTCTCACACTGGAAGACAAGGACAAAGGACACTCGAAAATTACAACCTTTTTAGAGTTAATAGATGTAGGTGGCTCTCAGAGCATAAAATTCTCCTCTGAAATCTGGAAGCTCCTCTGTCTGACACATTTTTACCTCTAAACATTGGAATTATCTGACTGAAATCAGTGAAATCATTAATTTATACTGGCAGACATAGGAATGCCAGCAGAGGCAGAATCATCCCTGTCACCAGGCAGTAGAGGATGCAAATGGCTTTTCTCAATACATTTTACTCTTTCCTGATTTTTTTTTTTCCTTTTTATTTTTCATCAATAACCCAATCTCTCTTCCTGTGTATCCTTGCAACAAAAGCTTCTGGAGACAGACGTGCTGCCCTGAGTTATTCCCTGACTCTGGCTTTTCTGCTTTAATGCTGGAACCCTGAAAAAGCAGAAGAGGATTTTGACAATTGAAGTTGCAGGCTGGTTTGCTCTCGGTGCCATTGTAATTTACTTGCTCAGATAAATGTCTTTTACACTCGGGTAATTTCTTTGCATTGTGCGTGTTATTCATAGTTGAGTGAAGTTGAAAATCCTAAAAGATGCTTTAACTTGGCTCTTTCTAGTTGGAATTGCTTAAGAAATGTTGATGGGATTATTGTTTGCTTTGCTTTTCAGTCAGACAGTCTCAGTTGGAAGAAAGAAGCTGCATGTAACAAAAAAGAAAGAAAAAACCCAAATATATCCTGCAGCAAACCAAGGCAGGTTTATTGGGGATGGGGATATTATTTGAGCAGGGCTTGAAGGGGGCTGTGTTATGCTCTCTGATGGTGTTTCAGGGGAATTTAGGGATGAGATAGCCCCAAGAACAGAACCACACTGCTCAGGAACATTACATTTATAATTTATCAGGTGGGAGAGGCAGAGCAGGTGGATTGTGATTTTTATGACAAGGTTTCTGCTGCATGACTTTTATCCTCACAGATTTCACACTGCCCAGCCCTGCCCCTGTCCCTGCCCCATTTGGGACCAGCAGCAGGGACCCAGGGGCCAGGCCTGCACACCCCACTGCTGGATGTGTCCTTTCCTGGGATGCAGCCCAGAGCTTTTGGGAAGGTTTTCCCCACAAAAATTATCTGTGTTCTTGCTTCCCTGCACATGCCAGAATCAACTCATGAGCTGGAGCTGGACAAGTGTGACCAAGGTCTCAAGAATCTGAGCAGTGCTTTCAGGGAAGGTTCACCCCATGACAGCAATTTATTGCCTTTATCAATTATTTGGAAGAGAGGACTCGGTTGATAGAGGGGGAAATAAAAGATACATAATGCAAAGAGTAAAGAGGCAAAGTTGACAGATAGTTGATAAAAATGTAACCTTCATTTTTCTGTTGACTGAGCTGCTGCAAATGATATGTATTTTAACAGAGCCAAAGGAAAGGTCTTGCTTTTTGTAGTAAAAACCCACTAGAATATCCTGCTGATAGTAGCAGACTCAACGTCAGAGGAAATATTTACACCAAAAGTGGAATTTTGTGTGTTTTTTTCCTTAGACACTCAATGGGATTTGATTAAAGAAATTAATTCAGGGAAGTTTTGTGTCTTATTCTCCTTAGGACCTTCAAATCAACAAATCTTTTTCGAAGGACTATGGTAGTGTTGTGAGAGGAGCCTTGAACAGGTGAAGGAAAGTCGAGTGGAAAAGAAGGTTCTTTCCTCCAAAGAAATAACCTAACTTAGAAACAAACCAACCCTAAAAAACCAAAGAGGCAAACTAATAGCATAAAGTAACCTGAATAATAATAATAATAATAGTAATTTACTGATTTGCTGTCAGTCTGTATATCAGATCAGGAAAGGAGTGGGATAATTATATCATGCAAACTAAGCAAAAGCATTAAACTGACCTATTTTGTTATTTAGAGCTGGAAACTTCATGCAAACCCCCTATAGCTCTGAGGGAAAACCAGGTCTGATTCTGCCAGGTGCTGAGCCTGCTGTCTGCTCCTCCGGAAACCTAAAGTCATGAATAATTTAATACCTCTGCAGTGCTGTGGTAAAAGTGAGTCCCTCGTTTTTGGGAAGCCAGGTCAGAAATGGGAGGTGAGTGGAAGCAAAGCAGTTTAGAGATGGTCTTTAGTTACAGAAATCCAGAGAAGGGACAAAAAAAGGCTCTCTCTCCTTTGTCTGCACCAGCCTTTGAGTTTGGGGCCATTTGGGAAGATGAGACACTGTGTATATAGTGCATCCCAAGTGGGACAAACCCACATCAGCCACCAGAGCCTGCTGGAGGCTAAATTGAAACAGGTGGAAAAACCCCTTTTGTATTCAGGGCTTTGAGTCCATTCCTGTCTGTCCTCAGGTGGCACCTGCCTGCTGCTGCTTCTGACTTCACACTGAACTTCTTAGCAAATGGGCTCTGAAACCATAATTTATTTTTTTTAACTTTTTTTCTCTTTTAAAGGCATCTTTTTGGAGCTCATTGCGGGCAAGGCCCTGACAAAACAACGTCATTTTGTGCAACATGCCAGAGTTTTTTGAGGTTGTAAAACTTCAGTGAGAACACCTTCATTAAAAAAAAATCAAACTGCTTTTGTTTACTATTGAAGCCAAGTCCCCTTCTGCTCTTGTGCCACACATCCTCTGCTCTGCAATGAAACAAACTTTTTCCGAGCCTTCTAATTGGGCTTTTTACATCTGTATGTGGTGCTAAGTGATGGTACCTGGGCTACTTTCATCTGCAAAGCATCATTTTCACAGCCAAAGCTCCCAGTTTGTGTATTTTTCATATTTCTCTTTGTATGTACTATTGCTGTTACAGTTTTCCTAATAGCACCAAGAAAAAGAGAAGGGGAAAAGGAGGAGTTGGAAATGTGAGGCTGGTGATGAGGACATGGGGAAAAGGGAGGAGCACACAACAACAACAACAACAACAACAACAACAACAACAACAACAACGAGCTTCCCCTGAGCTTGTGCTGGACTTTGATAGAGCAGCCTGGGCTGGTGGAATGTGTGCCTGCCCGTGGCAAGGGGTGGGACAGGATGGGCTTTAAGGTCCCTTCCAAATCCACACATTCCCAGATTCTCTGGTTCTACAATCAGTTCAGTGACTGCAGCCATTAAAGAGAGGAATTTCCTGAAATCCAGCACATAAATCCAGCCCTTTTTTAAACTGAAGATCAAAGACTTTTCAGTTTTAATTCCGTACCTTTACTCAGTTTATTCTATTATTCAGATTAGGATGTTACTTTTTTTGTTGGTTATTTTAGGGCTCTATCTACAGATTGACTGCAATGTGAGAATCCTTTGGCAGAGCCATGAATTTCCAGAGTTTTAATGTTCATATCTGGCAATATGAAAATACAGGAAAACCAGCTCAGCTGAATCATCCTTTTCTTCTGGCTGTCCCTGTGACCATGCAGACCTGCACACAGGTGCAGAAATCCCCATGTATGTTAAGAAACCTGCTAGTCCTTATGAAGGCAGCCTGCTGGACAACATTAACCACCTCTTCCAATTCTCCATCTCCTGGGAGTTGTAACTAAGATTATCCTAAATATTCCAGGGAATGGGCACAGCCCCAAGGCTGCCAGAGCTCCAGGAGAGCTTGCACAAAGCTCCCAGGGATGCACAGGGTGGGATTTTGGGTTTTCTGTGCTGGGACAGGAGCTGGACTCCAAGATCCTGGTGGGTCCTTCCAACTCAGATTATTCTGTGATTCAATGAGATATAAAAAGACTCAGTCTTAAATCCAAACAGGATGTTGTAAAGCAACCTAAAGCATGACCAAACTCTACTTCATGGTCAAAGCTGCTTATCTCTACTTTTGTTTCAGCCAAAGAAGGTGTTTTGCCCTGCTAAATGGCACAAGCCTCTTTTTGTCTGATGATATATTTCAGTCAGAAAGCAATCAGGGGAAAATCTACTGCTTTGCAAATCTCCCCATAAATTTGAGAGCCCACTTACCTTGCAATGAAGGGTTATTCTGCCAAGTGAGAGGGAACAGAGTCCCTGTAGTTGCCATCTAAGTTGAATTATATGTAACCTGGAGAATAAACTCAGCACAAGAGTTATGCTGTGCCATTACAGTGCAGCCCATGTGCCAGACTGGAAATGACTCTAAGGTCACCCACAGACTCCCAACAATTACTCTTGTGCTAACCCCAATAACCAGATTTTAGCTAAATTATAGATACCAGCACTGTTCCCAGTGTCCCTGCCCATGGCAGAGGATAGAATTGGATGGACTTTAAGTTCCCTTCCATCCCAAACCATTCTGGGATTACATGATTCAGGTATCCATGCAGTGTCTGTGCTTGTGAAAATGAGTATGATACAGTAAACACTGTAAAATGAAATCACTCACAGAGAAATAAAAGAGCTTTCTGAGACTTTTATAGTGGTTTCCAGGTCAGGAATAATGAAATATGAACTTGTGTAAGAAATGTTTGGTTCCTATCTGTTTCCATGCTGGAGCCAACTCCTGGCAGCCTGTTCTTAAATGGATTTAACTTTCCAAAACTTCATTAATGTCTCACTGATCATCAATAGCTGAGGTTTTATTAATGTGTGGTGAATTGAAGTTTCATTCCCTATGATTCAACCACTTTTTTCTCTTCCTTCTACTTTCAGCAGATGGATCATTAAAGGGTCCCTATAGCATAAACTTATTTAAAGATATTCCTGGCTGCTTTGGCAATAGAAAGAGACTTGGAATTTAGTTTCTAAAAGTCAGTATCCCCTCATTTAATGTAATTACAAAACTACATAATTTTTAAAAATGAGACATTAACTCCACATTTATGATATTTAATGCTCTCGGTGTGCAGATGGAATGCATGTAAATGTGAAATTTAAAAAATGGTATTTTAGAAACACTCTACTCCAGGACCTTCTGTACATGACTTAGGGGAATCGGCAGCAAATCCATTCAAGGCATGAGTTATGGATGATAAAAATCCAGGGAACTTGTCTAATAAATAATGGCACTAAAACCCTCTTCCACAGTTCTCATTTCTAATGTGAAAATGTGCAGCCTGGTGTGACTGAAAAGTAAATCCTGTGCCCTGAGACCTGCTCTCCTGGGGGAGGATTAGGGGATGGATCCTTCTTGGCCAAACCACAGCAGTGGAAGCCCAGCTCCCATCCTGGATCATCAAATCCGTCTTTTGACCCTATTTATGACCTGGAATTTTGGCCTGTGGTTGTGTGACTCTACCCATGGAAAATCAGCTCCTTTGGATATTTTTTTGAGCCTGTCATTTTGTCAAGTGGCCTCAGTGCCACACCACCCTAACTGCTGGTACCAGGGATTCATCACAGGGATCCAGATGGATCCAACATCCCCCTCCAAGCTGACCTGACTGTAACAGACATCCCAGACTCAGCTCTCCCCAATGAGCTGTCCACTGAGTGAAATTCCCACTTTTGTTCGCATCCTGCATGGAGTCAGGCTCCCTACATCCACGACATATTTAAATACACACAGAATACATGTGATAACAGCATCCAGATAAACCCTCCTGATGCAGTAGCAGGAGGAAAAGTAGCACAGAAATAAAACCCAAGGGATCTGTGCTGTGCTGCTTCTCTTCTCTGTATTTCACAGTCATTTCTGCAGTTGCTGCTGTCCTGCAACAAAACTCTGCCACTTTTAGGTGATGCTTTAAAACTCCCTTGTCATCCCTGAGCTTTGAGCTGACCACTGGTATTTCTTGCAGTGAGAAAAGAGGAGGGCAGGAGTGACTCATATTCAATATCTATTATAATGTAATTCCAGATTCTGGGTTCTGACAGATGCTTGAGCTGCAGAGGAAGGGTCATGAGTGACAGAGTCATAAAAAGAGAGGGAAATGAGATGTCAAGGCAAGTTAATGGGGCTCTTTGGATATTACAGCTCTCCTGGCTTGGGTACACCCCCAGCAAAAGTGTACTTGGAACCACAGAAAAACTGTGCTTGAAAAAAAGAGGTTAAACTGTTGGGGAAAAAAGGTTAAACAGGCTAAACTGTTGGGAAAATTTAAAATGCTCAATTTCCACCTCCACTGGCTTCGATGGTGCTGAAGAAAGGACAAGGGAAGCTACCATAGGCAGTTTACCTCTTAAATCCAAAGCAAGAATTATAGATTCATAATATTTTTCAAGCTAAAACTATGGTTTTATGCTTTTTTTTTAACCCAGGGCAGTTTTCTTTTATTTTTCTCCTTACAAATAGGATCAAAGCTTTCACTCAATCTCAAAATGGCTTTTTTGTTCTGTTGTTGAATTACAAAAATCAAGCCCAAATCCAGAGAAATCTGAGTTCAGTAATTGCAAAGCAGCTTATATTTTTATCCCCCTCTTTTCCTCTGTTTTGTCTTCATTGAGAAATGGAAGAGGTTGAGAAAAGGAACTTTTATAATTAAATTATTCACAAAAAAGTGAGCAAACCAGGACATCAGACTTCCCACTAATAAGCTGCTCCTTTTTTTTTCCTCCACATCATTAATATCCCTTTTCTAAAGTTATTAAGATGAAAAATGGTTATCAATACTTTAGTTTTCTAATCAGAAGTGCACTTATTTCTTATACACATAATTCCTTCTGACATCAGTCACCTTAATCTCACATTGTTTGTGCTTCAGCAGGCTTTGACACTGCTGTAATTATCCCCTGCTGTTTAATAAAGCACTTTTATTTGGAAGGCAGGACTAAAGCCTAACTGATGACCAGGAGACAAGAAAGCTGGCATGGGAATTGGCGTGGATTTGCATCCAGTGGGAGCATGGAGCCATTTAAGGGTTTGATATTTGCCTTAGGTGGGGTGGCTGGAGGTTTTTCAGGACAGGACTTGCGCACTGCAGTGAGAGTGGCAGGAAGGGCTGTGTGAAGGCAGAACATCCCTGTGCCAGGTGCTGCTTGGCCAGGCACTGGGGGTGCATTCCCCTGGAAGAAGTTTTTGTTGTGGAGTGGCTCTGAAAGTGCTTTCCCCTCTTTCTTTTATGAACAAGTACAAAAGGAACTTTCAGGATACACAGACAGAGGGGATTTACAAGGATCTGGACTGACAGGACACAGGGAATGCTTCTCATTGACAAAGGGCAGGGTTAGATGGGATATTGGGAAGCAATTGTTCCCTGTGAGGGTGGGCAGGCCCTGGCACAGGGTGCCCAGAGCAGCTGTGGCTGCCCCTGGATCCCTGGCAGTGTCCAAGGCCAGGCTGGATGGGGGCAGTGGACAATCTGGGACAGTGGAAGGTGTCCCTGCCCATGGCAGGGGATGGGACTGGATGGGCTTTAAGATCCCTTCCAACCCAAACCATTCTGGATCCTATAAATGAATTGTACTCTTCACATCTTGCAAGAGCCTTGCTTGGCCACAGCCAAGTGTTGTTTCTATGAAAACATTTTTTAAGCGTCCAGTTAGTTTATTTTATTGATCACTAAACCATTCCCTCATTCTCCATGGAAAGCAGTGAGCAGCTGATACCCACAGTGCCACAGAATACCAAAATCTCAGAATCCAACACTGGTTTGGGTTGGAAGGGACCTTAAAGCCTATCTCATTTCCTGCCATGGCTAGGGACACCTTCCAGGTTGCTCCAAGCCCCATCCAACCTGCCCTGGTCATGTGGAGTTAATTTTCTTGAGGCAAGGAGGAATTTGGAGGATAATGTGCAGGGTGATTCGCATGCTGAAGATGGCCCTGTTAGCAATGCCACAGATGCTGATGCTGCTTTAGCTCCTGACAGTGATGAGTGGGGTGTAATATCTGATAAAGATTAGAGGCCTCAGAATCCAAACAAAACTCTTGAACAGGAATCCCATGATACCAAAACACCATTTACAAGCTCTGACAGTGAGATAATTGGTCTGGGTGTGGCTTCTACTTACTGGAATAAATGATGATAAATAGTGACTCTGGCTGGACTTTGAATGGGGAAAATGGAATACTCACAGATATATTTTTATATTATTTCAGCTGTCAGAAGTCTGGAGAAGGGAATGCCTGTGCATTTTTGTGTGATCTGTGAGTACAGCAGGGCTGGCTGTGCACAAGCCAACTCCTGCACTGCTTCATTGTGACTCCCACCCTGTACTCCTTCCCCATCATATCCTGTGTGTCTCATCCATAAAACCCACACCAGAGCCATTCCTCCTCCTGCCATCACCCACAGCCATTTTTCTTGTCACCTGTGACTTTTCCATCACTTAAGAATTTTCTCTTGACCTGAAAATTGGATTGTCATCTCAAGATGGATCATGAAAGGAGGAAACATTGCTCAATGAATCCATTCCTAACTCCCCTCTGTGAAACAGTGGGAAGCAATGACAGGGTATGTGATGTTCATCCATCACTGTCAAAGTGTCTCAGGAACCATCAGTTTCTGCTGCCCTCTCCTGCAGCCACCTCTACCTGACCAAACTACTCCAGGTGATGTAAAGCAAGCCCTGGGAAGGGGAAACTTGCTGAAAGAACAGAAAGTAAGGCAAGAAGGACAGATTTCTTTTCTCTTTACCCTTCTGACAAGTTTGAGGGGAGTTTGAGCTCACTCAGGTCCTTTCTGGGGGTCTGCAAGGGAGATGATGCTGGGGAAGCGATGGAGGAACATTTTTTATCAGCTCCATGTATGAGGAGGCAGGGGAAATGCAGTTTGGGAAGCTGGCCCTCATTACCTGACCCCAGACTCTGCATTAACCTCTGCATTTCCATTCCCTTCTGCTGCTGAGCAGTGCACAGAACTGAGGATTTACAGGGAGAGTTGTTGACATGGCTTTGAATTGGGGCTGTAGACTTAAACCACAGCAGTGGTCTTCAGCTCTAGAAGAAGCACTGCATTTATAAAATTAAAAGGAAAAAACAATCCCAGTTAACCTGCAGGCCTACTCCCTCTAAAACTGTGTCTGCTTTCATCAGGAAGGAGGAGAGGTGCATTTGTCAGTGCAGTGTTAAACACGAGATGCTGAGTTGCCAGGAGGAACATATTTGTTATGACAGGCAAGATGAAGTATCCACTGTCTTTTAACCAAGTAAATATTGCAGGACTGCTCATTAAAATGCAGAGATCTGTCTTCATCTTCAGTTGGCTCCCATTCTGCAGTTCCAAATTTCGAGGTGGTGAGTGACTGGAGAGGAGTTCAGCTACCAGAGCTTGGATGAGGCAGTGTGGGATTTCCCTCTGCAGCTTTTGCTGCCCCATCACCATCAAAGACAGACGGCTTGCCCTGTGCATATGAAACTGAAAATAAGTATTTCCAGTGAGTGGAATGTAGGCAGAAAAGTGATTGCAGAATGAGAGTGAAAAGGGAAAAATTAAGTATCCTACTTTTGCTGGTTTGGAGATAACTTGGAAGTGATGAAATAAAAAGTGTGCAGATTTTTAGATAAAATCTCTCTAAATTGAGTAAACACTAAAAGGGCTTCTGTTAAAAATGATGGTTCCAGTTGTTCAGAAAATATTGCTGGTGACTCTCACCCCTCTCCTGATCCACTTGCTGGAGTGGAAATTAGAAAACCTCTCTTGAGGAGACCTTTCCAGCTAACTGCAGTTACCTCATCTTCTCCTTTTCCCCATCAAACCTCCCATTCAAACACTACACCAGAGGAAAAGATGATTTCCTGGGGCCAGGTGTGGGGGTTTTTTTAGCACTTGAATCCAACTGAGTAACAAAGAGAAGAATAACACACTTCAAGCCTTCAAATCATCCATTTTGCAGAGCCCTGCAGCTGTCGGGGGGGCTGCCAGCACATGCTGCCTGAGTTCACCCATCACAAACTCCTCATCCCACGGTACATTTGTTAAAATGAAAGGTGCCTCTTGCAGAATAAATCTCAAGGAATATATTGCCATTAACTGCAACCATTGTTGGTGCCTCTGAGTGAAAATCCTCTGGAAATTTCTTATTAAGGGAAGTGCTTCTGTGGCAGAGGACAGGGAGCAATTGTGTGCAGGATTTGTATGGCTTCAGTCTGCTGGGAAGCATTGATAGACATGAACTGAAGTGGATTGGAGAAATATCCCTGTGAAAACTTCTGTTAATTTTATAATAGCAGGTTCCAGCAGCGAGGCAGGAAGGGAAGCTTCCCTAATGGTTGTAATGTGGGTTATTTTGCTTGACTTGCTGTCTTAGATTAAGCTGACATGTCCATCTGAAGCCAATCTGTGACAGGCTTCTTGTAAAGGAATATATCCACATCTAGATGTTGGAGTTTGAAAGAACTGTCAAACTTTGTAAAAAAACCCAAAGGACAGATGCTTAGAAAAGGTAAAGTTATCTGAAAACACCTTTATGTGACTTAAGGATAAAAGGTGAGATTAACAAAATCTGGATTTTCATAGAGAATCCAGACTCACCCAGCTCAGAGGTTTCTAGGCAAACCTCCCACTTCCCACAAACTGATTTTAAATGCACAAACAAGTAAACAAACAAACATTGGTGGGTGTTAGCAAAATATTACTATGCTGATTCATTTCATGGCATCCTGAGTTTATTCCTGAGAGCAGAGCATTACAATTTTAGTTTTAGAGAGCTGGGCAGGACTCACAGAGACAGTGGAAGTGAGACAAACTCTTTGCTGCTGTTTCAGTGCTCAGGTAATTACATGAATGTCTGAATTAAAGGATTGTGAGAGGGTCCAAACACACAGGGGACAAACTGCGAGAGCATTTCTGTAAAGCCTGGGTATTTTAGCATGCCAGGGTGTTTTTAGGAGCTGAAAAATATGTGTATCTGTGCATCTTAATATTCAAAATACTCTCCTGGTGTGGGGAAGCAACTGTGACACCTGGTCCCTGCTCTACACTTCACATCTGGGTTTCCCTCTCTATGAAGCACATCCACAGAGATTAAAGTGTTTATTCTGTCCTCCCTTGGATTCCTGCAGGAAGGGAGAGCCCTCCCAGCTCCTGCATTTCAGTCTCAGGACCCTCCTGGAGCAGAGGTGGGTGTTTGTGAGCCACCCAGCCTGGATGATCAGGTGCCTGCAGGCAGGGAGAGAAGGGCTATCTAAGGTTTGCCTTTCCTCTTAGGGGCTCACAGGCACAGCTGAGAAAGCCACACCAGGATCCCTCTACTGTCACCTCCCCTGCCTGACAGACAGCCCGTGCCAAGCACAGGGGATGTCAAAACACGGTGTTATTTTGTGAGGAGCACCAGGTGCCTGCAGAGGAAGAAATTGCTGGTTTACCTGGTGTTTAAGGCACGTTAATAATACAGTTACTTTGATTTCTTAAGCTCTAACTAAAGGCTGTATTCAAAAGCTGCTGTCTTCAGTGCCTTTGCAATTGAATTACAGTCCCCCACACCGTATTTTTGGATCTTAAATAATTCTCTTTTGTGATTGCTTGACAAGAATCAGACGTCCTCCCACCCCATGCCAGTGTCTACTGCATGTTTAATGTCTTTATCTGGTTCTTCTTGCATTAGTCATCTGAGTGTTTGACAGGTATACATCCCGGGCTCTTTAAGTATATTTTTATTCATCTATTCATGGGCTCAGCGCAGGGTCTGATATCCATCAGTGCCATTGCCTGAAATTAAAGTTAAACTCTTCTCTCCCGAGGATTAGCACAAACAGATCCTGGTGATAATTTATTTAAACCGAACTTTTCGCTCCACCAGCAGGAGCGCTGTGTTCCAGCACTCATTCATCCAGCTGGCTGCAAATCCCAAATATTCTGCTGTGGCACGGGCTGGGAGTGTGGGATGGGAAATGACCACATAGCAGTGACCCTGCAGCCCTCAGAGCTTCCCCTGAAGATGGTCTGAGTGCTTTCATTGTTTAAAACCTTGTCTTTTGGATGTGTTTTGGATGTTTGTAGCTTTAGCTCTGCTAGGGCATTGTCCATTTTAATGTTTGGTGGTGTGCCCTGCTTTGATGGCAATTTCCAGTTTCCTTATCAAAGTTTCACAGCAGCCCCTGGGTTTTATGTTGCATTTGGAGCTGGGGAATACAGACACAGCCCTTCCAACTGCAAGATGACTCAGGAGGAATGAATCAGACAAAAAGGTTTCCGTGGCTCAGTTCCTGCTGTCTGCTGCTCAACTTGTGCTCCTGCTGTGGGCTGAATTCCTGGTTTTCCAAGCCCCAGGATTGATTCTCTGATGGGGCAGCACCTCCTTAGCAGCAGCACTTGAGCTGGCCTGGCAGGACGGGTGAAGTTCAGTTTGGCAGCATGGGGAGAAGAGGGGAAAGTTTGGGGGAAAGAGGAAATTATTTGGTCACATCAGAGCACAGGAAAGGGGCTGGGACAGGCCACTGGTGCTTAGGTAAGTGCTGGGAGTGGAAGGGGTGAGTGGTAAGGATGGGGGTATCTGTGCTAAAGGTTTGATGTCCATTCCCAGATCTCCCTGATCCCCATCTCTAGACACTCCTCTTATCAGAGCACCTCTCCCTACACTGGTGCTCCTATTGCCTCTCCCCACCACAACTTCTCCTTCCTTCCCCCAAAACCTTGGTCTGCTGCCCTGCAAGGTGACACAGAGCCCCTTGTCAGAATGCCTGGGTGTGCCATGGATCAGCTTTCCTGCTTCTCTCTTGCTGACAGTGCTGTCTGTAGGGTCAGCAGCTCCCATCCCTAACCAAAATACCCTGACAAGCAGGAGGAAAGGTCCAGGGGTGAAATGGCATTTTTGGCTTGGCCAGTTGGGATCAGGATCCTGGTGATAGTTGAGGCTCTTTGGCTGTCCCTGGAAGTCTGACATTGGTGTGTGTCAGTGAGCCTGAACTTTGAGCACATCCTACCTTTACCTTCAGAATTCCTGCTTTAGATCTTCCTGAAACACAGCTGGAAAATTCATCTGAGACCAGAGCAGTCACCAGACCAGAGCTGGTCCCTTCCTACTCAGATTATTCTGTGAATTCAAACACTGTTCAGGGTTCAAGGCACAACATGATGCAAAAGGAGAGCCAAAAATGGGAGAGTAGATTTTATTGTAAGGAGTCAGATAACAAGGGGTAAGAAATATTCCTGCTTTACAAATTTCACACTCCATAAGGTAAATATACATTGTCTGATTTCACTTGGAATGGACTCAGTGTTTGGCTCTGGAGAAAGTGTGGCTGCATTGGACATGCTAAAATAAGAATAAGAAATAAACACCAACATATTTGTGTTGCAAATAATGTGTGAAAAAAGTCAAAGCGCAGCTTAATAGTCAAATATTCATATGCTGAGATAGGTAAGACTAATTTAAATAACTCATATCTAACATCTAATTTTAATGCCTCTTTGTTTTGTACAGTGAATTCCAAATATCTTTAAAAAAATCTCTATTGATCTCCCCACCATCACAAGAAATGAGTCTTTTAAAGAACTGCTTTTAAGCAAGGTGAAAATGCACACAAGGTAAATACTTTTGGAAAATCTGTTGCTTCTGGCTGCAGCCTCAACTTTCAGATGTAAAAAGTGATATTTAATTTAGGGAATTCTGAGGGTCATATGCAGATTTCCACACTTCAGCCATATTTATTATGTTCTGAATTGTTTGAGATGAAAATAAGTACTTTTTGGCAGTTTTTGATGCTGAGATGCTTTTAATGACAGTCTTACTCAGTGAGGAGTCAACTTTCTTCCTCCCCTGGTGAAGCTTTTTTGGTTGACACTGAGTAACAATCACCCTTTAAATTTGCATAGTTGCCTCCACATATAGGAAATGCCAAATGACTTAGAAAAGTAAAGGCAGTTCACTTAAAAGAGAAGATCTACTCTTCTACTTCTTGGACAAGAAAGGGAACAAAACTCCACGGTTCTAGTGATATAAAATTATCCAAATTAGGATGTGAAATTGCTTTAGGGACTTTTTGGATGTTATGTTTGTATGGGATCTGGCAAATTAAAGATGATGGCAGATGCTTAATTCCAGGACAAATTAGATCAGTTTTGTTTCTCTGAGATTACTCAGCTATTGATTTATTTTACCTTATCTGGCTTATGCTGAATTTTCTCTACTTCTAGAAAGAAATTTTTTTATTAATTTCTTAATTTTTGTTGAGACAGATAAATGTGAAATGGTGGGGTTTTTTTTCTAGGGGTTCACCATTGTCTTAGAACCTGAAAAATTGTAGCAGCTTTACCAACCACCCAGGTACATCAACTAAAATTCTAGCAATGGCTTCCCTCCTTTCTTCTGTATTTTGGGAGATGTAGTGAAGATGCATTATCTCAAACAAGCAAACAATATCTCTGAGAATAAACACCTCAATTTTACACTGGAAAAATTGGCAAATCTGTCTTTTAATAAAAAGAAGTGGTTTTTTTAAAAGTTAGAAATATTTTCCCATTTGAAATTTCATTTTTCCAATCCTAATTTTCCATAGTGAAAATTTTCAATATTTCTTTTAATCTTCTTTTTTTTTTTTTTTTCTGTAATTAAAAAAAAAAAAAAAGAAAAAAAAAGAAAAAAGGGTACTCCTGGGATCAGTGTTTTGGGCTGATACTCCATTTCTTTCCTGTTCTTTAGCAGGAATTGCCCCTCTCCCCCCACCCCATTGTGTAGTGCTCTCCAAACCTGCTGTGGTACACCTGGCCTAATTCCAGAGGCATTCATGGATTCACAGAGGACATCCCAGCATCCCAGGGCTTTATTTGTCTCAGTGACAGCCCCCCAGAGTGCTTTGCATCTGCTGAAAAGTCATCTTTAATTCTTTTCTTTTCTCTTTGCCTTTTCTTCTTTGGAATGCAGAGGGACCAACTGGTAACTTGTATTCATGTTTTTATATCCTGAGATGATTGTGAGCAACACATCTTTTAAGAACACTTGTCCTCTTTAACAAATACCAGATTCTACTTAGATGATAATGAAATTCAGATGAGTTCTTCTGAGCATTGAATTGTTAGCATTTTGCATCCACTTTTATAATTGAATGTTGTGCCAAGTTTACTGATATTCCCTTTTTTTTTTCCCCTTCTCTCATCTCTTAACTGTGCCTGTTTTGTCATTCCCCATCGTGGTGGTAGCAAGACACAGGGAGGGAAGTGGATATTTGCACACAGGGTTATTCTCACAGAATAGAAAAGGAGCAAATTCCAGACTGTGAGAAGCTCAAAGGATGATGATCAGGACAGCAATAATTTTTTACGTCTTATTGTGCTGGCTTTGGCTGGGGCAGAGTTAATTTTCCTCCCCAAGGCCAGTGTGGGCTGTGGGTTTGGGATCTGTGCTGGAAGCACAGCTGGAGACACAGGGATGTGGAAGCAGAATTGGTGACACAGGGATTGGGAAGCAGAGCTGGTGACACAGAGATCTGGAAGCAGAATTGGTGACACAGAGATCTGGAAGCAGAGTTGGTGACACAGGGATGTGCCCATACAGAGCCAGGGCCTTTTCTACTCCTCACCATCCCAGCAGTGAGGGGCTGGAGGAGCACCAGGACAGGTGAACCCAAGGGATATTTCCTATGCTTGTGTAGGGTTTTGTCTTCCCAAGGGATGGGGCCTGCTCTCCTGGGGCTGCTGCACACCTGCCCAGCAGAACCAGGGAATTAATTCCTTGGTTTGATTTCCTTGCTTTTGCTTAGCTTTTGCTTTCTCTGTTATCCTGTCAGATCTCAGCCCAGGAGTTTTCTCCCCTGTACCCCGTGGTTCTGCCCTCAGTGCCCCTGAGGGAAGTGAGGGGCTGAGCTGCCACCTTGGGCTCCACCGTGGCACTTCCTTCCAGTGCAGCCAGGATGCTGCTTTTGGGATTAGTTCTTGCAGCACAGAGAGCACAGAGGGCGGCCAGAGACTTAGGAAGAAGCTTCAAGACTTTGAGGAGCTGCTTGAGAGACTGAAGATTTCTGGGTGCACAATTTGCTGAGTATTAAAGTGTGGATGTGCACTTGAGTGTACCTATTTATCTCTGCTCTCCTCATTGTCCTGTTTTACACAGCTATTGATCACTGAGAAATGGGCTGGCCTGACCATCTCCTCCTTCTTTTGACAAGAGTTTGCTGCTGCAGCAAGGGGTCCCTGGCACTGAACATTTTCCATGGAACACACGTGGGATCCAGCCTTCTTCTTCTGTGGCTCAGTAAAATGCATCTAGACAGCTGGATAAGTGTGGGATCGATATGTCAGATTTAACTGCTTAAAATGCCTTCAATTCCTACTCCTCCCCAGCTGAGCTCTCATGTGGAAAACCTCACAAGCACCAGGATTGCTCTGAAGTCCAGAAAACTCTTTGTCTTCCCACTTCTGGCTCATTCCAGCGCAGCTCCATTGACTCTGTGAAGTTCCACTTGACTTCCACATATAATTATGTAAAATTTCCATAGAAGTGAAATGGAAATGGGATCTCTGATAAGGAGCAGGATAATGGCTTCTGAGTCCCCAGGCTTGCTGGCTGTGGCTGGTGACAACGATGCTGTGACATTCCATTGACTTCCTGAAACTTTTGTTTTTTAAAAAAAAGGATGGCTTCTATTCTACAAGGGCCTTATTTACTCCAACACATCTCAAATGCCAACTTATTCTTACCTTTTTTATCCCTTTAACATGACACTAAGTTTCCCCCCTTCTGTGATATGTAATTCAATTATATGCAGACCTTGAATGTCATTTGCTAATCCTCCGTGGTTCATTTGGAAGTCTTGTAAAATAAAACTTATTGGTGTGTTCATTAAAATGTCAGAAATATTTTTGACTTCAATTAGATACTACAGTGGTTTTTATCCAAATTGTGCGTTTAGTACAATAACTGTGTCAGGAGGATGTAATTAACAGCAATTTAAATGAACAATTGTCTCAAATTTTTCTGGCTCTTCATGCATGATAACTTAATCAAACAGCAAAGTTCTTACAGACTTACCCATTTTAGAGAGAGGTGGAACACTATAAACTCATATTTAAAAAGTCAGATTGAAAGCCGTAAAACTACTGAACTAAGGAAGGAGTAGAAAAACGGGATGCAGAAGTGCAGCTCCCTTCAGTGCCAGCACATTGCAGCTGGAAATTGGACAGTTTAGGGTATGGTCACCAATTTTGAGGACTGAAAGGTTACAATTATACAATCCCAGACTGGTTTGGGTTGGAAGGGACCTTGAAGATCCAGTCCATGGGCAGGGACACCTTCCACTAGCCCAGGTTGCTCCCAGCCCCATCCAACCTGGCCTTGGACACTGCCAGGGATCCAGGGGCAGCCACAGCTTCTCTGGGCACCCTGTGCCAGGGCCTGCCCATCTTAAACAAGTTCTTCCTTATGTCCAGTCTGTTGCCCTTGGTCCTGTCACTACAGGGATTGCTAAAAAGTGCTTCTTATAAACTATTTTTACACATGGCTCCAAAAGCATCCAGCTTTCTTTTGAAAATAAGGATCCCACTGAGCAGTGCCACATACAGTTTTATAACAGTTACACAACTTGTTTAGATTTGTGTTACTCCTTTTCATCCAAACACATCAGTTTGTCAAAAGGGATATTTTGTGGTAAAGTCTGTTTTTGTTGAGCACCTTGATTGGTTTTTGGTTGTTTGTTGTTTTAGTTTTTGTTTGTTTTGTTTCCATTGAAGGATTGCTTGAAAACACTTGTAATTGTTGATATAAATTTTCTTGATTCACTTATGACTTTATTCTGAACTGCAAGCTAACTGTAAAACCTGTGCAAAAATGTGGAAAAGAAAATCCAACAAAACCTTTCCCTTGGCCTAAAGGTAGCCAGGACTTTGTAGATGGGTGATAAAACGAAACATAAACCCATCCAAAGGCTCCTGAAATGGGGGAAAAAAGCATTCCATGCCCAACTTCAGTGATCACAGCTTCAGCTGAAACAATGCAAACCACTCAGGACATGGCCAAAGCTGCTCCTCCAGCTGCTGGAGCTTTAAATAAAACCAAGAGCTGGAGCACACAGAGTAAGTGCTGTGTCAGGTGAGGCGGTCAGCATCTCCAAGGGCCTCTGCTTTGGGATGGGCATGGGGAACTCCTTGGTCTGAGAGTTTCTGAGTGAGGAAAACTTAGTCTTGACACAGCCTGGATCCCTGGGGACTCTCCTGTTGTCCCTGTGGTGGGAGACCCTTTTGTGCCTGGTTTGAAGCCACTTTGCCCTTGGTGCACCCACACATTGATAATGAGCTGGGGTCCCCTGGCATCGACTTCAGCTGGCTACTGAAACTGGGTTTGGCTGCATCTTCAACCTCCCAACCAAAACAGCAGCTCCAGCTTTACCACCAGGGGCCACTGAGGTGTGGAGTTTGTGTTTTGGGAGCTGTGCACCCTCAGGAACATTCTGCTGCTGGGCAGAATCCACACTCACAGCTCCCAGCCAGGAGGAGGGAGCCAGAGCAAAGGATGTGGCTCTGATGGGCAAACTCCTGCACAAGTTGCACAATTTCCCCTTTTCCTGGTGCCAGAGCATAAATAAAAGACCAGCTCTGTGCAGCGATCCTCAGCAGAATACAACAGAGGAGAGATTAATCTGCACTGGGCCACTTTTGTATTTTGCTGTCTCTTCTCCAAGCAATATTGGCTGTTCTGTGAGCTATAAAGGAATTTTCAGCTGCTTTTTCTTGCTGGCTTTCATTGCTGTTTTTTAATTAAAGCTTAAGGAATTAAATGAAGCGGGGATGCTGGGGTTGCACAAGGATGAGAGAAGATCAGGCAGTCAAATCCAGCGAGGGGCAGTGGGGCACAGGCTGAGGCTTGGATTATCATCCTCAGTGATTGTTTTTTCCAGTTTAAAGAAGAAACATCGATGCATTTTAAGCATTTGGGTGAGGCTGACAACGTACAGCTGTCTGGGAGAGTTAGATCTGGAGCAGATTGGGTGCTGCTTTATTAAGATTTTGGGTGTGATTTGCAGAAGAGGCACCAGCAGAAGGCTTCTTTCTGTGCTATCATTTTGGGGAGGGAGAAATGAATAATCAAATGCTTAATAGGAGATCTACCTGTTTGGAAGGGAACATCTATTGTGTGAGGCATAACTCTCCCTAATACAGCAGTACATCTATTTATTAGGCACAAACATTTGTAACAGTGATTGTTTTGTTTACAGACTGTGGCCACATTGTGTAATTTAGCTGCAAGGTGCCATATTTAATTGAGATGGGGGAGGAAATGAGGCTATCAGCCACGCTCCTAATATTTACAGACATGGAGCTCTGCTTTTCCATTACTCTTGTAATGGATGCAGGTTTGAATTAATTTTTAGAACTGCCAGGAATAGCAGCATATTGGATTCTCTCACTATTTTATGTTCTGTGTCCCTGCAGTATCTCTTGATTGCTACTCATTAGAAACAGGCTACACTTGTGTTTACCAGAACAAAAAATATTCCCTTTCCTCACTGCACCTTGCAATCCAAACTTTGCCTTTGATTTAGAAATATGCAAATTAAGTATTTAAAAGTTTCAAAGACTGTATCTTCTGCTGTTTTAAACAATGATGAGATTTTATGATGAGCTGGGAAGATTTTAAATTATATTTTGTGTGCCATTGGCAAGAGAACCGTGGTAATTCCTTTGCCTCATTTTCTTTTATGGGAATAATAATGTCTGTTTATCTGGAGATGAGCACCAGGGTTTTATTTCCATGGTGTGGAGGGATAATGAGTGGATAGGTGGAGTGCTAAGCTGGGCTTGGGAGAGCCATGGGCAGTTTCTGGATCTGTTTCAAAGCTGTGGTGTTGCTCTCACATCTCTGTGGGATTTGGCTTTGAATTCATCCCTATTTGTACCACCAAGACAACAATTCTGTTGGGGGACCCAGAGAAGTGTCATGTTGGTGACAATCTAACTTTGGGGTGAAACTTCCCACATTTTGCCATTCTTTTGGGCTCACTCTTCTTCAGAGCTCAGCTGCTCTACTTGCATGGGTGCCAGTGGATACCTGCAGAAAAATTTCAGCACAGGGACTTGTGAGTGGCCTTCATGCAGCTGAATTTGATTCTGAAGGATTCCTTTTAATACATTTTATTTTTATTTCAGTCTGAATTGCATTTTGAAGGCTTTAAACTGTGTTATGTTTGGATAATTGTACAGGATTTTGCAGAATATGCAGCAGCTTAGGTTGTACCATGGAATCTCAGAATGGTTTGGGATGGAAGAGACCTTACAGCCCATCCAATTCCACTCCCTACCATGGTCAGGGACACCTTCCACTGTCCCAGGTTGCTCCAAGCCCCATCCAACCTGGCCTTGGGCACTGCCAGGGATGCAGGGGCAGCCTCAGCTTCTCTGGGCACATTGTGCTAAACCTCTCCACACTCACAGGGAGGAATTTCTTCCCTATATCCCATCTAACTCTGTCCCCTTTCAGCTTAAAACCATTTTCACTCATCCTGATGCTCCATAACTTGATGAAAAGCCTTTTCCAGCCTTTTTTAGGCTCCCTTAAGGCACTGGAAGTATCATGTATAAGCTTCCAAGCAGAAGGTTATAATAAAGTGGCAAGAATGGAAAATCAGGGGGATCTGAGGAACTCCTTGACACTTACAGCTGTTAGGAGTTTGGAAGGAGCTGAAAGGAGTTTGGGTTTGCAGAGTCCTGGGAGTAAAGTTTCTATCAGCACACCCACCCTTGAATATCTTTCTCCATCTTTAAGGGCTGGTCTGTGAATGTGTGTCCTTGGACAGGGCACACTCAGGGTCACCAGGGAGCTGATCTGGGCTTCAGTGCTGAGGGAAACACTCAGATCCTTGGAGCAATTGCCTGAAATAAACTGTGTCGCACACACAGCACTGTTGAACACAAACTTTTATCCCCATCACATAGATGGACAAAAACTATTTCCCCCTGTAGCTGCTGGTTGCTTGTTTAGTAATCCAGCTAAAGCATAAGCTTTAATTAAGCCAAATTTCAAATTTACTGTGGGAAATAATGTGACATTGTCAGATTCTAATTCTTTATTTGAGGCTGGAGAAGCTGAGTTGCTAAGAGACAGCATTTTTTATTTTTTTCTTTTTACAAAATGTTTCTCTACTTCATAGTTTCCTATTTAATATTCGATGCCTGGTGTTTATATAATGCCAATCTCAGCACATCAGACAGACTTTGCTCACTGGGAGAGAGGAAGTGGAACACGAGGGAGCCTCTCTGGAGGTGGCAGCAGGGTTGGGGAGTGATGTCCTGTAGCCCTGGGCACCTCCAGAAGCTGGGGCTGATGCACTGCAGAGCACACAGGAAACTTTCCCAGCTCTTTGTCTCCTTCTGTCTTTCTCAGTCCTGCCTTTGGGTTCCCTGGTTGCTGAGTGCTTCCTTGGCAGCACTGACAGCACGAGAGCCATTCCTATCCATCTCATGAGTCACCACTGCCTCTTTCCTCTTCCTTGTATCCAACAGCATCCCATGAATACTCTGCTTGGTCCAGGGGATCCTGTCATTTTTCCCCCTGAATCAGCTTCATTGCCCATTCCTCCTCCAAGGACATTCCTCCTTGGTCTGGCAATAATTCACTTTGCTCCTTGCACATCCCTCAGAGCCCCCTGCACAAAGGCACTTCCAGGGGGATGTATGGATGTGTGGATGTATGGATGTCATCCCATTGCCTGAGCAGCACTGCAAAGAGTGCAGCTGGTGGAGCAGTGATGCTGTGAGGGCATGTTCCCACTCTTAGGCATTTCCTTTCCTCCCTGGAGGCTTTTGCCTGCAGCCAGAGAAATATCTTCATTGCAGCTGAGAAATAATAAAACACCATTAACACTTATCACTGTCTGGGCTTTGTGAAAGCCATTCTGAGCTGGCAGTGTAGTGTTGAATAGGACAAACAGCATGAGAGATGCTTTAATTAGTGTACAGGCAGTTAAGCTCAATAAGTCTGGGTTCAATGAAAAGGTTGCTGTAGTGCAGTGATGCTCATTCCAATTGCCCACATATTTTAGGAAAACAAACCCTTCTCGCTAACACTTGGCATGGCTTGAGTGTTAAAATTAACTTTTAAAAGTCAAATGTTTCTTTCTCCTGGACTCAGAGGTAGAAGGTAAAACATTCTCTGTGTGTGTTGTACAGGACCATCTGTATTTTAGATTTGATGGAAATAAACCTTACAATGAAATCCACCCTCAGGGATCCCATCAGAGAGCACCAATCACATCAGAATACCCAATATTTTGATATGTTTTGCTTCAGCTAAACATCTACTCCAAAAAAACACATAAGGACAGGTTCCCTATTAATCCACTTTGTCTTTAGCATAGATTTGCCTTGCCAGCTTCATTTCATACTTTGGCTATCATCCTTATAGATCACAGCATTAAAGAATTATTTCAGTTGTGCAACCAATTTTATCTTGTCACTTTTGGTAATTTTGTGACTTTTTGGCCTTATGTGTGTTGGCCTTTTTTTTTTTCCTTAAGGATCCCTGATAGTAATTTCCTCTTTTTTTATCCCTCTGACACTTTATTTGTCTTTCACTGACTTTTTGGCTGGCAGTGAAAGTGAGGAATGCTGCCTGAATACCTCTGCATTGCAAATCCACAGGCAGCTCCATCTTTACTCCCTAAAATTGCATTCATTGGTGGGCTTTGCAGCTATTTATACATTCATTTCCCTTTCATTTCCTCCCTTATTCCCTGCAAGCTTTCCCTGTGAATGCCAATAAGACTGTGGGTTGGATGGGATACTCTCCTACTCTTCTCACGTTTCTCCAGGGGGAACCACCACTGTTCCTCATCCTGACCCTGCCTGCTGCAATCCCAGTCTGGAATCACTGCACTGGGATGGAATCCTCACACTGGCAGCCTGCAGGGTCACGTCCTCAGTTCTCCTGCTAGGAAACTGGAATTTATATGTTCCAAACCCTTCTCAGGCTGAGTGCTGGAAAACAGTCTGAGGGAAATGTGTGATTATTCCCAGGGAGAGATTTGTCTGCCAGTGGATCAGCTGGAGAATGCTCTGGTGCTATATTCACAGTGTGTATGGATTCAGGGTTTCCTTTCTTTTTGGGGTACTGCCTTTAATTCTTCACCCTCTTTGTGTTTAGTTCTGAAATATGAGGTATTTAAAAAGACACAGTGACCACGCAGAATGTACAGGATTCTATTGCAAATTGTTCACTTTTGAGCTTTTTCCTTTTTTTCTCCTTTTTTTTGCTTCTTTGGCCCCAGCTACAAAATCCCAGAATATGCTGAGCTGACCCACAAGGATCATTGAGTCCAATTGACCCCATGACCTTGAGGTTATCAGCACCATGCTCTAAACAAAGAATTTACAATGATTTTGAAGAATGCAAGGTTTTTTCCCCCAAGCCAGTGCTAAAAACTTTGAGAAAGATGTTATTTTCCTTAGCTGTGTGGCCACTGAAATTCATCTGAGGGATGTTATTTAGGGATAGAGATTATTTAGTCTCATGCAAGGAACAACCAGCTCAACAAATATTACTGCTTCTGTAGACCTGTAGAAGAAAAATACCTCATGAAAAGCTCTGCAAAGCTCATAGAAAAGCTCCCTGAGCTGCTTTAGTCCTTCCATAACCCCACAATATAAGGCATTATCCAAGGACAATTTCCCTCCTGGTTCCTGCAGTATTTCCTTCTTGCCACAGGAGCTGCAGGTGGTGGACAAAGAGATGGGAGAGGCTGGGGCAAAATTAATGCTCTTTCTTTACAGTGGGGGTGTTTTCCCCAAAGAGAATTTGCTGTCCTGTCCTTCACACCCAGGCTGGAGTGTGGGCACTGCCTGGAGCTCCCTGCTGATGGGGGAAGGTGCCAACCTGATCTTCTGGCCTGAGACACAGGAATGTGGCTGCAAACATCACCAGATCTTCTGAGCTCTTTCAACAAAGAACTCTCCAGCACATGTGAATTAATATAGATTTTCTGATTTCTTTTAAATATCCTGCTAAGCACACCTCTCTTGTGGGACAGAGTATTTGCAAGTCTAGCCACACACACACACACTTAGCTCAGAGAGAAAAGGGTTCTTCATGACTCACTCCTCCTAATATATTTCAAAATGGATTGCCTTAACTCTTTAATTGCTTTTGTCCTTTTCAATTGTTTTATTTATTCTTTTCCTACTTTGCCTTCCCCTTCCCAAGACATTGTTTCTCCAGTGATGCTTCCCAAAAGCAATGCACAATTTCCATGATTTAATGAAGTCTGAAAGGACAGGGCCCCCTGCTCTGGAGTTCAGAAAGCAACAAATACAGAAACATTGCAAATTTTCCGCCTCACCAAAGCCTCTGTTTAAAATCAAGGAGGGCAGTGAGGCTGATTTCTGGAGCAGGAAATTCTGACTATGGATGGATGAGACCCACCTACAGTGCCGTGTCTGTTGTTCCCAGTGTAAGAAGGACATGGAAATGTTGGAGCAAGTCCAGAGAAGGCCATGAAGGGTTCTGGAGCACCTCCCCATGGAGCCAGGCTGGGAGAGCTGGGAATGATCAGCCTGGAGCAGAGAAGGTTGTGTGGAGACCTCACAGAACCTTCCAGGGTCTGCAGGGGCTGCAGGGAACTGGAGAGGGACAACTCATCAGGAACTGGAGGGACAGGACAAGGGAGAACGGCTTCAAACTGACAAAGGGCACTTTTGGATGGGATATTGGGAAAGAACTGTTCCCTGTGAGGGTGGGCAGGCCCTGGCACAGGGTGCCCAGAGAAGCTGTGGCTGCCCCTGGATCCCTGGCCGTGCCCAAGGCCAGGTTGGATGGAGCTTGGAGCAACCTGGGATAGTGGAAGGTGTCCCTGCCCATGGCAAAGGGTGGCACTGGATGGGCTTTAAGGCCTCTTCCAACCCAAACCAGTCTAGGATTCTGGGATTTTATAAGTTGAGATTTATAATTGACTGTCACTAAAATTTCCTCACCAGATGAGGTCTGACACTGCATATTTGAGTGCTTAAGTCCAGATCACCACCACCCTAAAAGCTTAGAATGTTTATAAATCTTCTCCAATGTTGTCTATATGACATTACTCAGCTGGGAACAGGTGAATTCCAATGAGAATGAAGGAGAAGGTCCCAGGAGCTGCTTCAGGTCCAGCTGGGAAAGAAAGAGGTTGTGTGGAGGGAAGGGTGGGAAGCAGAAGAAGTAAGAAAAGGAGAGGTTTTTATGAAGATATTCTCACAGTATGGACACTTGGCAGGGAGGTGACTACACTGTGAGTGCCAGGTTCCAACCTGGGGGCCTGTGTGATATCAAGCTATTGTAAAAATAAACTTGTCCTTATGGGCTTTGTTAAGGATCCCACATATTTTAAGTTAAATTCTTACATTTGGGGGCTTAGCACTGCAAGTTCCCACATAGTTTAAGTTAAATTCTTAGATTTGGGGGCTTAGCACTGCGAGTTTTCAATGTTGAAACCTTTTTTTATCACTGATGCATCACCCTGGCCATAAATCCAGGCATACCAATGACTCCTTGCTTTTCTTCCTCACCTGAGTTAATAAAGCCACTTGGGTGGGGTATTTTTCACAAAACAGGACAAAAAACCCACACCATCCTTCGTCAGAGGCAGCCTGACAATGCAATGAAGGGTCATTATTTTGGTATTGATTCCAAAAGATTCAGATCCACACACTTCCAAGGGTTAAACACTTCCTGCCTGTGCAACAGTTAGAGCTGGGAAGTGTTGGAGTTGCCATGGAAACAGGGCATATTGGATTCCAATAGAAAAAGGGTAAACAAGCTTCTTTTTATATTTCGGAGCTAAATGAAATGTGGCCCCCAACTTTGTGAGGAGTTATTATAAATACCCTTAAATCACTCCAGAAAAAACTCCTTTTTTAATAAAGTACAGCAAACAATAAGAAGAGAAGAGAAGAGAAGAGAAGAGAAGAGAAGAGAAGAGAAGAGAAGAGAAGAGAAGAGAAGAGAAGAGAAGAGAAGAGAAGAGAAGAGAAGAGAAGAGAAGAGAAGAGAAGAGAAGAGAAGAGAAGAGAAGAGAAGAGAAGAGAAGAGAAGCCTGTGGTGATGGTTCCTCCTGCCCTATGAAGACCTCCCAGGCCACAGGGCAGCAGGGTTTCACCTCCTGACCTCATGAAGAAGCTTCTGGCCTCTGATCCCAGTCCACTTTTAATCCAAGGACTTCTGAGTCCTTTTCATCCAAGTTTGGTTTGTGTGGACACACGACAAAGGGAAGCTGAGGAGGGGGAGAAAAGGAAAAATGCAGCAATTCCTGCTGTCAGTTATTCCAGGCAGTGTCACATTCCCACCCCTCTCCTCTGCCTCCACCTGTAACAGGTAGAGGATTTTAAAGGCTGCAAAGGAATTTTAGGGTCAAAGCAATGGGTTTTTCATAGAGGCAAACCTCTGTATTAATTAACAGGTGTGTCTTATGAAAACCAGATCTTCCCTGAAGGAAATTTTGATTTTGTTAAGAAATCACTTCTTTTCATGTTAAGACATTAAGAATTTGGAGAATAAGAAGGAAAACATGCAAAACATGTTGGACCAACATAGAAACATTAACTTTTCCATGTTGTTTTACAGAGGAAAAAAATGAATGTATTTCCACAGACCTAACAGGATAAAACAATCCTTTGGTGGAAAAATAACTTTTTCTGTCTTTGATTAGTGATTAAACCACACACAGTTGGGTTTTTTTCCCTGGCAAAAATATATCTGAGTAGGAAGCTCTGAATGTCAGCAGTTTAGCTTTCATATTTCTTTAGAAAAGGACTGAAAAATGTCATGGGAGGAATCAGTGCCCAGAAGCCACCCTTGACCTGAAGCAACACTTCATACATGGTTGAAATGACTTGTAAATGGCCCACGTGTCTGCATTTCCAGCAGGGGCCTTTTCCAACAATATTCCACTCCCTAAATGACACTTGCAGAAATGAAATGAAGTTAGAGCAAATTGGTTTTTTCCCCTTTTATTTTCTCTGTCTCCTGACACATTTTGCACCTTCTGCAGAGGACAAGGAGGTGTCAAACACACCTGAAATAAGGTGGCTTTTAAAGGATTGGGAAATAAATTGCTTGAGAAGTGGTTTTTCTCTTTCAAACCTCTGTGCTCTTTCTGGGTTTGGTGGTTTTTGACCTGATGTGAGCTCATCAGGAGGCTCCCACATGGCTCATGGAAAAGATGAGGAATGGGAGATGGGAGAAAGTGTGGGGCAAAATGCAGAACTTTTTCCCTCTGTGCTGTTGTGAGAGTTTGTGGTGCTGCTTCACCTCCTGCCATCCCAGCGCTGAAACTGTCCCTGCTGCTCATGGATATTTGGGAAGAGCTGCCATTCCCTCTTGTCCCAGACCTCCACCCATGCAGGCTGTGAAAAATGCTCTTTTTGTGCCTTTAGGATGCTCCTGGATCCTAAGGAGAAAGAGAAAGATCCTTTTGAAAGATCCTTCATCCAGGCAGGTAAGTGGGCTCTGGAGGAGCAGTGGGGCACAGCTGGGATTGCAGCAGGAAAAGGAGCTTTGGGGGTGAGATTTAGAAGAGAAGGTTAATTAACTGATTTAGAAGAGAAGGTTTGTTGGCATAAGTGGAAGGGACATCAGCCATGGGAAAAATGGACCAGGATGGGAAGAACCACACTGAAAGGACAAGTGAAGTGCTGAATGGGTGAGAAGGAAAAAAAATGCAGCTCCCAAAGAAGCTCCAAGGTGGAAACATCTGAGAAGAGTATTGGACACGACCCAAAAGATTTTTAAGGTAATAAATGGGAATTCCGAGCTGAGAAGTCCTGAAATTTTGAGGCACCTGTCTCCTGTGGTCTCTTTTATTTTTTCCTGTGGAAAGATGGCTTTCAGGGAGTGGCCCAGGCCCCTTTCCCACTGACACCAGGATCTTTACCACCCACAGTGCCTGTGAGAGCTCAGCAGGCACTGAAAGCAAACCCTCTGACCCTCTGGGTTTGTTTCATATCAGGACATGAAAGTTTCCCAGGAGAGGTTTCCCTTTCAGCCAGGATCTATTTTCAAGCTGCCTTTTCACAGCAATCTCACAACTGCTTCCAAGCCACTTTTATTTTAGCTTGCAAAGCTTTTAGGTGATGGCCCTAAATATAAATAAAATAGGTTAGGGAGGAGATAACAAACTGCAGTGGCTTCAGTGATGCTCACTTTCCTTTAAACTGTGCACAAGGAGCTCCAGCCATGTCCTCTAATGAGAAACCCTCATTAAAAGGCCAGGAAATAAAGCAGGTCTCCAACCCATGCTGCTGCTTTAGAAGTTTTGCTCTTTGATAGACCTGCTTTATTTGCCATTCTAAGATTGTTGGGATGAGGATATTTGTCCAATGACAGCACTGGGTCTCAGGTGGGCTTTACTGTGATTGCAGGCAAAAATCCACAGCCATAGAGAGGTTTTCTCTCTCCTGGGGGAAGCAGCAGCTCCTCCCATGCTTGTGGTTGTTGTGGGTGCTCAATCCCAAAAGATATGGCTCCGGGAATGATGTCCCAGTCTCTTGAGCCAGAAGGGAACACTTGAATAAACACAAAACCAGAGTATTTTCACCAGCATTCCTCTTTGAAGAGAAGGATGATTCCATTAATTGCATTATGAGAATTTTGGAGATTGGCAGCCACTCTGCTCAGGGGCTTTTCCAGAAGGACGGAAAGGAGATCACCTGTCAGAGCAGGGATTTGGAGAGAGTGACAGAGTGGGGCTGTTCCTGCCTGCCAACCCCTCTGGCTTGTGGGTGTCACTTTACTTTTCCAGGTTTTCAGCTTTGCTTGGTTTGCTCTGAATTTCCTCTTATGGATTTTTACTTTAACTGTCGTGGACAGCTGGAAACAAGAGGGTAGGTTGTGGTGGGTGGGGGAAGAGTGTTCCCTTTGTATTTGTATTTGTTGAAGTGCAGATTTGTTTAACTTCTGGAGAGGAAGAGAAGCAGCACCAGCAGCAAGGGTTGGCTGTACAGAGCAATGACCCCACCAATGGTCTGTGATGACTTTCCAAAGTGAGCATGGGCTAAACTGGTCTTCACAATTCCTAATGACTGTGGGGGCAGAATGAGGAGACATCCATCTCTTTTCCCCCTAAGATAGGTGGAGAAAGGTTCTGTAGGTTTTGCAGTCTCCCTGCCCAGTAGTTGTTCTGTTTAGTTTAGCTGAGATTGGGTTTGGTAGGTTTCCCAGAGAGGGGGGCCCAGTTTTGTGGTAGAGTTTGTTTGGTTTAGTTCAGCTGAGATATGGGCTGGGTTGATTTTGTTATTTGTTTTCAGGTTAGAAGGAAAAGAGGAAATTTTTGGCTATTTTTGTCTTTAAAATGTTTTTTTTTACAGAGGTGTTGTCATCCTGATTTTTTAAGTTTTTCTAAGCCTTCTGATGTTTACATTCTTGTAACAAACTTTCTCACACACTTTCTGTAAATAACTTATTATTTTGCATTCTTTTATGGAGGAGGAGAAATTTGATAGACTGCAGGTTTGTCCAGCGTCATTGGAGAGGTGGCACTGTCACCCTCCAATCCACTGTCACTTTTGAAAATCTATAAATGTCGAAGTCAGAAAAATAAAAGTCCCTTTTTTTACCTTGGAAAGAGCAGTGAGCCCACATCACGTTGTTTTGTGTCCTACATTGACAAGGTGTGTTTAGTTTTGTAGTGGTTAGAAGTTTTGTGTTATTTTTTTAATGCAAAACTATGACACAGGTATTGATTGGGGCAGCCTTTCTTAGTTTGGACTTTAGGCTCTGGAGCCTGTAAAGGATTTGGATAGTGGAGAGTCATGTGTGGCACTAGCTGGGTTTGGGATGCTGAGCTTTCTCAGCTCCTAGCAGGCAGCACTGAGCTGGGAAGAAACACCTGTAGTGGCCAGGGGTGTAGCTCCAGGCTGGATTTTCCCCCATGAGAACTTAGTGAGGCTCCTTTATGCTAAATCCCACAGTGAGAGAGGAGGCTATGACACTCCTCTCCTTACCCAGGAGACAGCACTCACCTAATTTTGCACTTGGTAGACACCGTAGGTTTCATCTCACCCATACATTGTGATGTGTGTGCTCCAATTTTAAACGAGCCAAGAAACACAGGCTGGCACCCTGTGTTTGTTTCTGGTGTCAAGTGGGGGTGTTGCTTGGTTTGGTAGCTGTGGTTGCCCTGAGGAAAGAGCTGCTGGGAGAACACTGTGGCTGCCAGAGCTCCTGTCTCACCTCCTCCTCCCCCCACACCTTTGGAATGAGATGATCTTTGAGTTCCTTTCCAACCCAAGCCTTTCCCTTTCTGTGGTATTTTGGATGTAAGAGATCTCTCACCCACACTTTGTGTCACTGAAACAAATGTCTGCATAAAGCCATGAGGTGCCAGAAGTCTCTCTGCTGAGCAGAAGATGCAGCATAATTTTCTTTTTTTTTTTTTTTTTTTGGATAATGCAGCAAGATACTTGAGGAAGTCACTTTGGAAAAAACCTGGCTGTTGTTTACAGCAGTTTATTTCAGGATCACAGATAAAAATCAGCATACATATTCTTATTTCAAGGAAAATTCAGTACCACAGGGGAGGGGAAGGGAAGGGAAGGGAAGGGAAGGGAAGGGAAGGGAAGGGAAGGGAAGGGAAGGGAAGGGAAGGGAAGGGAAGGGAAGGGAAGGGAAGGGAAGGGAAGGGAAGGGAAGGGAAGGGAAGGGAAGGGAAGGGAAGGGAAGGGAAGGGAAGGGAAGGGAAGGGAAGGGAAGCCTTCCCTTGTTGATTTCTGCTACTGCAGACCAGTAGGAAAGCAACCTGCATCCTCTGCATGCACCTGTGTTCTCCATCCTTTTCCCCCAGCCTTGAGACTCCCCCAAGGATCTTTCCCTGCCCCAGGAGGGCTCCTGAGGCAGGGTGCTCCTCTTCCAGCTCTAGCAGGAGCATGTTGGAGCAACACTGACTTCCCAAGCATGTGCTTTCAGCTGTGGATACTTCTGCCATCCTGCCAAAGCCAGAAACTTCCAAATGAGCAGTCACAGCAAAACAAATGACAATCTCAGCTGCTGCAGGAGGTTCCAGTGAGCTGGAACTCTATTTATTATATGCTTGATAGCCCCGGGGAGCAGCACAAAGCTGTGTGTTAATACATGGGCAGGCAGAAGACAGACAAGGCAGATGCTGCATTAAGCACAGCTCATTGGCATTGGAGAGCAGAGAGGCCCTGGCCCTGCCTGTCTGAGGTGGTCAGCTTGATAGGCTCTTTAGAGAATCCCCAGGAAGGCTGCTGACATGCAGACATGACTGAAAACCTGTCTGGAAACACTGGCAAGTGGAGCAGAGACAGATCCTTCCTGCTCAGCTCCTCTGACAAACCTGCTCTCTCTCACTCTGGGTTCAGTGTCTGACCCCAGGAGCTCACCCTGGGGGAAATCTGCCCACTAATAAGTGGATGGGATGTTTAATTGCTGGACTAGAGCAGGAGGATGTGAACATGTGAAAAAGCATCAGTGCAGAACCAAGGTCTCCAACCAATCTCGGTGCCATAATATGAGAAAGGTCTGAAGCTGTTGGAGAGAGTCCCAGGAGGGACCTGAGGAGAGTGAAGGGTCTGGAGGGGACAAATGAGAAACAGCTGAGGGCATTTGGCTTGTTCAGCTGGAGCAGAGGAGGCTGAGGGCAGAGCTCAGCAGGGACAGCTCCAACTTCTGCTCCTGTGCTGCAGACAGGACCCAGGGAGCAGCTGGAGCTGTGCCAGGGCAGGGTCAGGCTGAATATCAGGAAAGGTTCTTCCCCAGAGGGTGCTGGCACTGCCCAGGCTCCCCAGGGAATGGGCACGGCCCCAAGGCTGCCAGAGCTCCAGGAGGGTTTGGACAATGCTGTCAGGGATGCACAGGGTGTGATTGTTGGCGTGTCTGGGCAGGGACAGGAGCTGGACGGGATGGTCCTTCCAGCTCAGGATACTCCATTATTTACAGTTCTACAGTACCTGAGTGGCAGTTTTGGCCATGCCCAGGTGACCAGCAGGGCCCCAGCCCCAGGGATAACAGGGACAAGAGGCTGCTGCAGGCACTGCTGGCTCCCTCCTGCACTCCAGACCAACCCTTCAGAATCCCAGCTCCTCCCAGTGCTCCAGCTCTCACTCTGACTGTGCTCATGCCCAGCTCCACATTAATTGCTTTCCCTCCTGCCTCTGTGCCTTTGCAAGCACAACTTCACTGCAGTATTAAGCACCTGTCAGAACTTCAGAAGATTTGTTTATATTTTTCCCAAAACCTCATTTCAAATAGGTTACAAATGACAGGGACTTCTGATATCCCTGCTCTTTGTTCCCACTGTAATATTTCCCTCTGCATAATACACAAGTTGTGTCACCACATTTTTGTAAATTATCATCTTTGTTTCTCCAAAAACTTGTAGAATCATAAATCTTGCTATGCAGATAACAATGATTAAGATTAGCAGCTTGAGTTTCACCTTCAGTGCCTGCAAATTAAAGCTCAGAGGATGGGCCCAGTTAAATGAAAATGAAGCGAATTAGCTGCCTTTTATTTTGGTTAATTTTTGGAGCACATATGGTCTGTTATCTTTTCATATTATACATACACCATTTCTGGGGCTGCACACAATGATGAATATTGGTTGGTTTCCCCATCTGGTACCTTATTTTGATTTTTTTTAAAAAAAGAAAGTTGTTATTAGCCAGTAAGATCAGTTTGCTCCTTGTATTTTGAATTAAGCTTGTTATTAGACTATTCCTTCGGCCCCTCATGTTTCCTCCCACTGGACTCACTTGAGGCTTGTGGATCTCTATGAAAAAGTGTGATTTAATGACATTTTAAAATGTAAGGGCTTTTTTTGTTTGTTTGTTTTTATATTTAGTCACTGTATTCTTGCTAGTAATGGATTTTTTCGCATATGTCCCTTAACAAGTAAGCAAGGTAAACAAGGATACAAGGAAAAGAGTGGACAGATATTCTACATTTCTCTCCCTTGCCTCAGATGTGACACCTGCAACCCATCTGAAAAAGGAGTTTATCATTACATGTAATTGCTTTTTGAACTTCTGTGATTTCAAGCAATTAATTAGTGGGGTGTTGAAAAATTCTTTCTAATAAACCTAAATATTGAAGGGGTTAAGTTCTTTCTCCCCAAGTCCTTCTCTGCTCACGCCACCAAAATCAAGCATAGTTACATTTGTGTATTCAAAGGAAGATGAAACACATTTCTGTGGAAAATAAATTATAGGAGGAAAACCTGAAAGTGTTGTTGAAAAAAAATTGTCCAGTGAATCCTTTTACCCATTTCTCCATCAAGGATCAGCAGACACAAGAGCAGCATCAAATCAGAATTAATGCATTTTTATGGAGGATCTCTGTGAAAAGGGAGAAGAAGGAAAACACAGGAGAGGATGGGGAAAAGGCCAAGCTGTTTTGCACATCTTTCCCATAGAACAGCCTTCCAAACCCACCATAAGTCAGGCAATTGGTGTGGGCCCTGTTCTGCAGATGGAGCAGCAGCAGCAGCCCCTGTTCAGCTGGGATCTCAGTGCAGATGGAACAAACACCGTGGCAGGGTTTGCAGCAGAAGGTGTTGCTGTGGGTTTGTTTTTTTTTTTAATCTTCCATCAGTCTTTTGGCAATGCAGCTCTTGGCAGCAATAGGTGGATAAGTAGTGATAGAGCATCTGAAATAAGTCAGATCCCTTTGTTGGATTTTATCAGAGCAGCTTCAAAGTGAATTATATCTAATCTGCTTTCTTATTTCATTGGCAACTCACTGCAGTGCCAGGAGCCCATGGAGGAGAGAGAGGGCCAGCAGGAATTTGCTCTTTGATATCTCAGTTAATCCAACAGAACCCTATTTGGTGTTTTTTATCCCATGGAATATGGAGAAACAAGGAAATAGCAATTAAATATATGAAACGATATGTGGAGCTGTGCACTTTCCATTGGACATTGATTAGTAGGATCTGTCTTCTAAAATTATGAAGTATTTTCTTGATGTCAGACTGAGGAAACAGTGAGGAGCAAGAGGCGCCATGGATTAAACTTTTGCACAAACAAGGAAATATATAGGAATGTATAGGAAATATAATGTATAGGAAGTAAATTCTCTTCTCAATCACCCTGAGTAGCAGCTGGGTCTGCTCTGCCTATGGCAGGTGAGAGGAGAATGTTTATGGAATGGCAGCAGCGTGGGCCACCATATTTAAATAAAATTGTTACTGAGGAGTTTAACATTCCAAGGAGGAATGTTAAAAATACACAACAGAAGATGTTCTTTGGCTTTAGTCCTGACTTCCCTTGCCACCTTCTGCAGGGCTGTGGGTGCTTTAGGAATGTGGCACTAAACACACTGTTGATTCCTCTTCAATTTCAGCTGTGACTGAATGCTAGAAAGGAGAAAAACTCCCCCAAAGGAAGAATTTAACTGAATTTAACCTGTTTTTTTTGTGTCATCTTGGTCTTTATGTCAGCCAGTACCACAGCCCTTCAGTGGGCCTGAATGTTTTCTGTTCCTGAACAAACTTACCTGCTAAAATTCACCTTATTTGGGAAGTTAGGAATTTTTGTTGATTTTATTTGTGTCATTAATCTTGGTTTAGGAGATGATTCCAAAAGATCTCGTGATGAGGAGGGAGTTAAACCTGGCCTCACACAGAGCAACCTGAGAGGCACAGGGTGGGATTGGTGAGGAGCCTGTGCAGGGCCAGGAGCTGGGCTGGATGATCCAGCTCAGGACACTCTGTGATCCCATGAAAACTGATAAATGACCATAAACTGACCCATCACAGTCAGTGCCACCTGCCAGCAGCAGACATCGATCTGATTTTAAGATCTCAGCTCTGTTATTACAGAAAGGAACAGAGCTTAGTTTCATCTCAAGAACATCTTTATCAGCCCCCTCAGTCAGCTGCTGCTTGGAAAAATAGATACCTAAAGGTCACAACCCCATGGAAAAGGGTATTGATGCTTGGAAAATATCTGGAAGCAAGAATAGGAAGAAAACTCCACTCCTTTTCATCCCTGCACACCTGGATTTTGGCAGGGGACAAGAGAAAGATGCTCCAGCCCAGAATCACAGAATCCTTAAGGCTGGGAAAGCCCTCTCAGAGCATTGTCATTAACCCACCACTAATTGGAGCCCTAAAATGGGTGAGTGGGACACAGCAAATGCTGGCAGAAGCCCTGAACACAGCTGAGTGTGGCTCTTCCCTGTTCCTGTGCAGAGGTGGAGATGCTCCCTGCTGGACTGGAGCATGGTTCCACATTTCCAGGAGGACACTTGTTTGAGTTGTGCACTTCTCAAAGGACAGATTGCAAGATCCAGCTGTTTTTTTGACCAAAATAAGTAAAAAAAGAGAGTGGATTTTTTATACAGTCTTCTCACGGAGCCTGAGCACAACACGATCAAGGGACAAATTGAAGTAGGCAATGAAATCACAGAGAAAATTAACAAACCTTTTACCTCCTGTTTGTTACTGCCAACTTTCATCAGACCAGAATTTCCCTGCACATCCTCAGAATCAAACGTGTTGTTTCTCCTTTTAAAAAGAAAGCATTTTTTGTGTTAAATGCCCGCAATTGCTTTTTATTTGGGGACTTTCCTTGTGATGGATTATGCTTCGAGTCATCCTTTGATTTTTTATTTCAGTGTTATTTTGGGTTTTTTCAAAAATGTCTTTAAGAAAATGCAAATGAACCCAGCTGCCTGTTGTTAAGACCTTTTGTTTGTAGGGTTTAGAGTTTGGTTAATGACTTTCAAACTTTGTGGAAAGGACCAGCCTGGCTGCACAAAGACATTTCTGAGGGTAGATGGCAGCAGAGGAATTGCATACGCGTTTTTCCTGAGTACCCAGTGTAAGAAATTCCTCCCATCTGCCAAAAGCTGGCTACTTTGATGGAAAAGTACAAAGCCCTGAACCTTGCTAAGCACTGGAATTTGATTGTTTAGAAATATTAGAAGGCTGGGGCTTAACAGCTCTGTAAGTATGGTGTGTTTTGATGCTGTCCATCAATGCTGGTTCCCCTAACTGAGCTCCAAGCACTTGGAGCTGTGTTTTTTTATTTATTCAGCAAAGAGCAGCATCAATCCAGTGGTGAACAGGAGTGGAATAATTTCACTGCTCCCTTCACACAGCCCTCATTGGGAGCTGCTGGGAGCTCAGCCTGCTCTCCTGAGGGGGTCCTTGCAGATAAATCCCTGCCCCTGCCTGCAGGAATGTGCAGCATTTTTGTGCTGTGTCACTCACCTGGAAAGGATCCCAGCAGTGACAAAGGCACGGCTGAGAAGGAGCCAAGGAAATCCAAGATGTGAAAAGTTGGTCATTGAGTGGAAATACATATAGACATATAGATATATAGATATATATAGATATATATAGGGATATATAATATATATAAATATAGATATGTGTGTATATATAATATATATATACATATCTATTTATATATATAATATATAATCTATATAAAATATAGATACACATATATATACATATATATATTCACACATATAATATATATGTATAATATATATTTATATATTTATATCTATTATAATATATTTAAAGGCAGGCAATAGCTGAAATGAGGTTTTAAAAGTGTTGACCATCTATCTGTAGTGTGCAGCACAACACCTCACCTTGCTATTTTTTAGCAAGAGAGCTAAAAAATAAAAATTAATAAATTCCCCCAATCTCCCTTCCTCTAAATAATGGTTCCTTTTTGCCTGGTGTTTACAGGGATGTGACTGAATAGCTACAAGTCTTCATTCCATCAGCAGCACCTGCCCAGGAGCCAGTGCCACTCCTGCTCACCCAGAATTGCTGGATCCCTTTGAATTGCCTTTAATGTGTCTCCTTTCATCTGAACTTACCCAAATAATTGGCAAACTTTGCTACATTGCTGCTCCACCCCTCAGAAAAAAAAAAAAAATAAGGCTGTACATTTCTGTCTGAGCATGGAAATTCTGCAGCTCCCAGGAGTTCTGTTTTTTCGGGTGATTAAAGTAAATCATTCCTTTCTGCTATTTTACCTCTTCTTGAAAGGCTGCTGAATTGAGTGTTCCCCAGGGAACTCAACAAAATGCGTTTGAAAATCCAAATAAATTACTTGGACTAATTTTAGCCATTATTTGTTGCTATTCTCAAAGGACACTAAGAGAATAGAGGATTCTGATTCCTCCACATGGTTTTGCCCTCATGGTGACCCAGGTTTTGCTGAGATTGGAAGTTTTGGGGCACAGGGAAGATTTTCTCTGTTGTTTCTAGGGAAGTTCATCACTTACCCAAACAAGGTGAAGTATGAGGTGTTTTTAGTTCACTAAAAGGCCTTGGATCACAGGACATAGTTCTGCTAATTCTGTTTGTTCTGTTTAATGCTGATTAAGAGGCCAAATTTAGATTTACATTAATAGAAGGAAATTCTACCTTGTGAGGGTGGGCAGGCCCTGGCACAGAGTGCCCAGAGAAGCTGTGGCTGCCCCTGGATCCCTGGCAGTGTCCAAGGTCAGGCTAGATAGGGCTTGGAGCAACCTGGGCTGACGGAAGATGTCCCTGCCCAAGGCAGGGGGTGGAATGGGATGAGCTTTGAGGTCTTTTTCAGCTAAAACCACTCCATGATTCTATGATTCTTCTGCTAGCTCCAACACACCAGAATTATGGTTTCTGTGTTGTAGGTATCCTCAAAGGCTTCTTTTGAAGGCAAGCACTGCACCAAAGTAGGTTCTTATCAGTGGACAATAGGCTGCCAGAACCTGTGCAGCAACCTGAACACACCCTGCCAGTGTGGCACTGCCACCAGCTTCTTTGGCTTTAGCTTTTTTATGCAGTCTTGACACTTCCAGCACGGCAGGGAGCCTGACAAAACCAGCAGGAGCAATTAGGAAGTCGTTGCACACTAGAATGATTTCCTAATGATTGCTGCTTCCCCTCCCAGCTGTGGTGGCTGTGCCTTTCTGTCTGGCTGGCTTTGCTTCCCAGGTCCTGCAGGCTCCAGCAGTGGTCATTTCAACCTGGGCTGTGCTGTAGGGCTGTGGTGGTCATGGAACAACAAGGATTCCACAACAAGCCCTCCTGGGTTTGTTGTTTCAGCAGGACACTGACTATGATGAGAGGACCCTCTCACTTGAACACAATCATTATCATTCCCCTTAGAAGTCAAGAAGCAATTGTCCAAGCACTTCATGTTTATTTTCATCCTACTTAAAACAATGAAAACAACTCTTGAAATTGTTCTCTGTTAGCTTTGAGGTCAGTCCACCATGACAGAAGCAATAAAATTTCTCATGCAACCTCAGACAAAAAACACATTTGTTTTGTGTTTAGAGTCCTCAGGAAGCAAAACCTTTGGGGCACTCATACTGAACCCCAGAAGAAAAATGAGATGACTCTGATCCCAAATAAATAGAAGTGATTTTTTCATTTTTCTTATATTATTTTATTTTTTCTCTGAAGGGGCAACTGACTTGAGCTGTGCCATTATAACCCTGTGAATTTGTATTAATCCAGCCATGTAAGGAAGGGATTTGGGAGAAATTCCTCTCTGTTAGGGTGGGGAGGCCCTGGCACAGGGTGCTCAGAGAAGCTGTGGCTGCACCGGGATCCCTGGAGTGTCCAAGGCCTGGTTGGATGGGGCTTGGAGCAACCTGGGCTATGGAAGGTGTCCCTGCCCATGGCAGGGGGTGGAATGAGATGCCTTTAAGATTCTTTCCAACCCAAACCGGTTTTTGGTTTTGCTATTCAATGATTTCCCTTTGAGAGCACCATAATATTGGGAATTTTGGACTAGAGCACAACCATAACCCTACAGCTTTTGTTGGCTTGCCATGACAAGTTAATCCAGGGCACTTTGTCCATTGCTCCCTGCCCTAAGCAGTTCTGGGTCTCTTTTGGAGCTAGAATCTGTTTTCAAGGCCCTGTATGTAGGCATTGCAGGAAATGTATGGCCATGGCAAAAAAACCCCTATAATCGTCTTTCAAACTGTTGTTTTCAGAGCTTCTCTTGTAAAAAATAAAACTTGTGTTAGAAAGAACTGTCCTGATGGTGGACAGTGAATGTTTCAGTGTCTCTGCTCATCAGAGGAGCACAGATTGGGTTGAATTTGTCTTTCATGGAAGGTTTCTCACCTTTTGGTTCTGTTCTTTCCCTAGTGCTGAGGGCTGGACTCTTCCCTCTCAGCATGGCAGCAGTTTTTCCTCATTTAGCAGCAGATTCCCCAGTCCGGAGGGAATTTGGTCATTAGAAAGGACAAAACCCAATGTCCAGCTTAGCAAGGCCTGGGCATTTGCTGAGATGCCTCTCCTAGTAGACAATGAGTGTTCCTTAGGAGAAACTGGCACCATCCTCACGCATGGCCTTGTTTTGCCAAGTTAGGACAATTTTTATCCATTTCTCATCTCATCTATGGAAGTTCCAGGCCACTCTCGTTGCCTAATTAATACACTGCTGAGAAATTAATTAAATTGCAAAGCGTATCGATGAGGGGTGACATTCATCTTTCATAGAGCAACTGTGCTGCAGATCAGTGACAGCCAAAATATCCTGGAAAATAGAAATGATGTCATCTGTTGACCTGAGGGCTAATGGAAAAGCTGAGGCTAAGCCTTGCAAGGCAATAAATGAGCCAATACATGTACATAAAGATGCTTCAGTCCTCAGAGTTTCACTGTCATTAAACAAATGATTTTTCCCTTCTGGGGATTTGTATTGGTGTAATCTCAGGCGATGTGTTGGGTTATGGGAAAAGACAACACTTCAGTTTGTTCACAAACTGTAATAGAAAATCTCTTTGGTTCCATTTTAAAATGTAAATATAAACCACTTTGGCATTATCAAATTTCCAGAACACAAGGCTGTGGAAATTTTGAACAAAGCACTTCTTTTCAGCACTGTATTGCATGGGATTCAATTTGAAGTTGAGTTTTTAAACTTTTTTTTTAGTTTTTGTCAGTGGCCTGTATCTTACAGAGGAATCTCTGTCATTCTAAATTATGATCACAGCTCTCTTACCCCCATGTGAGCATCTCTCACTGCTGAAGTTTGGTTGCAGAATTATGAAAACACTCCACAGATTTAAAAAAAAAAAAACCAACTTGTCTTCTGCTGATATAAAAGAAGCAGTTGCTAATTTTCATCCACAGGTCCTGCTGTGGAAATGTCAAGTGTTTTGTTCACACCCAATTAACATCCATCGATTCTCAAAACTATTCAAAGACTTGCTTTAACACAATGAAGACATTGTTCCTCCACAGAGGATGGCATTTGCACTTCAAAGGGGAAAAATATTGACACTGAGGTTTAGAGAATATTCCACATGCGCTCCTCCTCTCCATCCTTCTTGTTATTTTAATATTTTGTACATTTTTGTCCTTTTTTGCATGTGGTGCTGCATGACTTTGGACAAACTCAGAGTGAAGATAAGGTGTGTCAAATTATTCAAAATGCTGGAAGATGTATTTCAGTTTTGTTTTGTTTTGTTTTGTTTTGTTTCAGTAAGATGCATTCCAGTGGCATTTTCTCTGGTAAAGAATTGTAATTAAAGAAAATAATTTAAAAAAATTATGGGCTCGTACCAGTTCAGAGCAATTAGGCGAGGTAATTAGAAGCATGATGAAAGGGCTGCATGGGAAAAGGAATTTAAACCCTCGATGAACTGTTACACCAAAAAGTGAATAAGAAAAAGAGTAAATTAAAAGTAGGGCTTATAGCTGGTGGGCAAAAGATAAAGCCAATTATTCTTGAAGAAATGAGAGCTGGCTTGTTTATGTGGAGCTGCTTTCTATTCAAGGCTCCTGAGAAAGGTTCTTGGGCCTGCAGGAGGACTGGAGAGGGAATTTGGGGCTGTTCAGCCTGGAGCAAAGGAGGCTCAGGGGGGCCCTTGTGGCTCTGGACAACTCCTGACAGGAGGGGACAGCCGGGGGGTTCAGGCTCTGCTCCCAGGGACAGGGACAGGAGGAGAGGGAACGGCCTCAGGCTGGACCAGGGCAGGCTCAGGCTGGACACCAGAAGGAATTTCCCCATGGAAAGGGTGGTCAGGCCTTGGCAGGGGCTGCCTAGGGCAGTGCAGAGTCCCCATCCCTGGAGGTGTCCCAGGAAGGCCTGGATGTGACACTCTGGGCTCTGGGCTGGAGACACCGTGGGGATCAGGCACAGCTTGGACTCGATGGCGTGGGAAGGTTTTTCCAGCCTTAATGATTCTGGGATTCTCTGGACAAGGGCCTGGGGGGTCAAGACAAGGGAGAATGGCTTCAAACTGTCAGACGGCAGGGTTAGTTGGGCTATTGGGAAGGAATTATTCCCTGTGAGAGTGGGCAGGCCCTGGCACAGGGTGCCAAGAGAAGCTGTGGCTTCTCAGATCCCTGGCAGTGTCCAAGGCCAGGTTGGACAGTGTCGCAGACATCTTATATGAAAGTCTTTTACTTAAGATTTTTTCCTCTTGAGAACCTGAGAGGCCTCAAGAACAAAATGTAAACAATGGTTATCTGTTGCTGTGGAATGCAACAGGCGGACCAATCTGTGATTGGTCTTGTGTGCTTGTTTCTAATTAATGGCCAATCACAGTCAGCTGGCTCGGACTCTCTGTCCGAGATACAAGCCTTTGTTATCATTCTTTCTGATTCTATTCTTAGCTAGCCTTCTGATGAAACTTTTTCTTCTGTTCTTTTAGTATGGTTTTAATGTAATAGATATCACAAAATAATAAATCAAGCCTTCTGAAACATGGAGTCAGATCTTAGTCTCTTCCTTCAACATAAGACCCCTGTGAACACTGTCACAGGACAGGGCTTGGAGCAACCTGGCTAGTGGAAGGTGTGTTGGAGCAAGATGGTCTTTAATGATCCTTCCATCCCAAACCATTCCATAATTCTATGAATGTGGATGTAGAAAACTCACTGCCAATTTCCCTTTTGATCTCAACTTCCTGGTGTTGTTCTGCCAGGAGGAGAACACCATCTGCTTTTCCAAGGGCCCCTTCCCAGGGGGGTGAAGGGCGCAGTTTCCCAAAAGAAGAGCATGACATAAAGCTAAACAGCTTTGAGGCTGGTTGGCAAAGCTGGAGACTGAATCACCAAGTGGATATTATGACACGGATGGGAGGAGCAAGGAAATGAGCTTGAGGAATGATTATTTTCTTTTCCAGGGACATATTTCCATGACCATACACAGTGCATTAAGAATCAAAAGATGAGCCCTTTGGAATTCAAAGGACCAATATCCTAAAAGCCTCCCTCTGTGAGGAAAGTATGAGAAAAGCCAGAGTGTGAGGGAGACACACAAATTGTCACAGCCAAGAGAAAGGATCCCTGGAGCCATGGAGACATTGGGGCATCACCACTGCCATGGGACTTCTGTGATTTTGGTGATGTAGGACTGATTTATAATTGGTGAGTTTGAGTAGTGCTGCCCTAGAAGCAGCCATTAGACATGAGCTGTCCATCTCCTCAGGTTAATTAATTATCAGATCCACTTTTATCCCTACACCATAGCAGAGCCTGACAGTGAAAGGCATTTCAGACTATTGATTTAATGGGAGGACAGAGCATTTCCTTAATGACCACAAATGGGCAGATTATTTAAATCAAGAGCTCTAATAAAAGTCCCCTCTTTGTAACAACACCACCAACAAACGTTGCCCTGGTTATCAACTCACGGGTAGTACGGCAATAAAGCAGCTTAATTGTGCCCTGAGTATTGTCATCCATCTCCAGGCCAGAGAGCACATTTATGACAGACTAATCTGCACTCCAGATCACCCAGAGAAGGACTTGCAGGGTAATTCCTCTGTCAAGGATCTAATTTGGTTGGAGATGGAGTAGCTCATTTGGGAGCCTCATCTGAGCTCTAGCAATTTCCACCAAAAAACTTCCAGGGCAGACTAAGCACGGTCCAGGTGAGGATTTACTCATCCTCACACATGCCTGTGCAGAGGAAAGCTCTTCTTGCTTCCATTGCTGAGCACATGGATGGAAACCAGGCTTTAATCCCATAGAAATAATGTCTGTGCTCATGGCAGGAACTGATATTCCTATATGGCATTTTTTAAAGCAGGATGAAGGTCTTTATCAATAAGATTATATTGTAGCATAGAGGCTGTTTCAGTAAAAAAAAAAATAAAAATTCCCTCACAGAATCCCAGACTGGTTTGGATTGGGAGGGATCTTAAAGCTCATCTCATTCCAACCCCTGCCACGAGACACCTTGCACTGGAATGGAGATGGCAAATTCAGTAAAGGAGGAAAGGACTGCGATGTCTTAGTTTTTTAATTCCTCATGTTTTCCTTTCTTAGCTCATTGTGTCTTGTCTTGTGTTGTAGCAGTAGTTAAAATCAGGGATTTAAAACCAATACCCCAGTTTCCACTGGCACTTTGATTTTTCCCACTAATACCATAATTTCAGTAGCATTTAGAGCCACGGTGGAGTCCAGCAACTTTAGTGAAATTAAAAAAAACAATTTAGAAATCTGACTTGTGTGTTATAGTTTGTTATTTTTAAAATAAATTTTCATTTCTGACCTCCCTCTCTACATACTCCTCCTCTTCTGGGGGGAGCCTAGCTCTGCTCCAGCCTTCTGAGCAGTGTTTTTTGTGTATTTTCTGAGGAATACCAACTTTTCTAACCCATTCTCCATAACACATTCCTCATCAGTGACCCGGAGCATCACCTACCCAGCAAGAGCTGTTTCCAAATTCTCTGCATAGACTTCCTTGCTGTGACAGTGTGGGAAACCAACAGGCTCCACACTTTACTGAGGTCGTCAAACAACCATTAAATCTCAGATACTTGAGCTGCTGCTGACTTCTGATGGGTTTGAACTGGTGGCCTTGGGGCAGAGCTCACTGTCAAGCTCTCTGAGCTATCTCCTGTTTTGTTTTGCTTTGTTTTCTACTTGTTTTCCTACTTTTGTGACAACTCATGAATAAAAGCAGAGATGGGGGGGAAAAAACACAAAAAAATATGCCTGGAACTACAGAAAAACAGAAGGCAATTGCAGGGATTTTTTCTTCCCAGAAGTCAAAAGAAATGATGAGAAACCAAATGCTCTGAGCAATTCAGCTTTTAAATGATTGATACTTTCTCCAGCACCCTCCTGAAGAGAAAGTGGTGGAAGTTGATTTAAGATAACTCTGTTCCTCTCATGGGAAATCAAAACCTTTTTCATAAAAATTCTACCCCACCTCCTTTGATGTTCTGCTGCAAACATCCAGCTGATATAAGTTTGCATTTGGAGTGAAATAAGCAGAATTGGGTGGTAAAAATTAGCTGGAAATATTATTTTTTATTATTATTATTGTAATATCATCACTATCATAACTATCATTATAATGCAATTAATTATTTTATTTATTCCTTTACTCTAGGGCTATAAATACTACACTACTGATTATGATACTGAATGTAATTCTGGGACAGAATTTCATGCTGTTCTGAATGTCATTATTTATCAGGAATTTCCCTGGCACAGGGAGGGATGGCTGCAGGGAGAGCTCCAGGCTCTTCAGCCAGCCCTTGGCCAACAACTCTGCCTGCCCAGAACAGCCTGGAGCTCCTGCCCAGTCTTTGTTTCTCCTGCTGGAGCTGGGGAATTCAGCATTCCAAGGGGTGCTTTCCAATTTCCAGAAGGTGAAAAAACAGCAACCAAAAAAAAAAAAAAAAAACCAAAACAAACAAAACAAGCAAACAAACAAACCCCAACAAAACCTAAACCAACCAAAAAAACCCCCTCTCTTTTTTCTGACTGAGAGAGTTATACCCAGTTTCCTCCAACAGAAGCTGATTCCTGAGGCAACCAGAGAATCTGCACCCCAGGACCCAGAGATGAGAGAACAGGTTGAATTTCTCATTTATTCTTCCTCTTCATCCTCTCACTGTGCCTATCATTAGGAGCCCAAGCTGTCACCATCCATGATTTTGCATTTCTTTCCCTCTCCACAGGGTTTCCAGGTGAAATCCTGACACCACTGACCCTGGGGTGTCTGGGATGGTGCACAACGCCCTCAGTGCTCCTCAGGGTAGACAGCAAAGGCTGTGTCAGGAGCTGCTTTGGCTGGATTTGTTCATTGAATAGCTTTTTTTGTTACTATCAGCCAAAAACCTCAATGTATGCATTGAAAACCTCAGTTTGTTCAGCCTATAACCTTAGGAGCTGGAGTTCTTTGACACTTCCACAAGTTTTTTCTGTTTCTGGTGGAATAAAGTCAAATCTCAGCAGCCTGCCTGGTTTCTGTTAAGATTTAGATCTATTGGCAAAGGACACATTCACCTCTTGTCTCCTAAACTTCCCCTCTGTGACTTATAGGATGTTAATTTTTAACTACCCTGCTGAGCAGCACCATTCATAATAAATATGATATGGAATAAATGCATTACAATTTATTTTTACTGGCATGTTAAATTATGCTTTTATAGCTCCGCTTGCTCCCGTGCCATGAAAGAAAACTAAATTTCCAATGAAGGTACTTAAGGGTGCAACATTTTCTCTACATGGCAGATGTTTCCTCTTGCCCAGATCCTCCTTTGTTTAATTACAGTTGCAATGATTTTTAAATACAGGTTTGAGTCACTTTGCACCTACTTTGCTGCATCTGTTGCAAGAGGGTCTTTCCAATTCAGTTTCAGTATATTCCAAAGTTCACAACATTTGAAGGAAAGTGCCATTCCAGGAAGTAAGATGCACATTTTTATGTTCAGTATCTTCGTCTTTGATATGACTGGTACAGAATTCTATTTCAAGCCACGCTCAGGTGAGCTGCGTCATAACTCTGTTTATATTCAGCTGATCCCTCTCTCTTCTCATTAGACTGAGATGTTATGACAAGTTACTGTAAATCTGTGTTTGCTCATCTTGAAAAGGAGAAATGAGAGTCTGAGAGTGCTGTTAAGTAATTTGAAATCACCCAACCACTTTCGTGCTTGACTGGAAAGAGCCGACACTTCCCACTTCTACATGTGTCGTGCATTGATTTATTTTTAATGTGCTGGCTTTGGTAGGGAAGGTTGGTTTTGAAAAGGGGAATAACTCTGGGCACTTCTAGGGGTGCCCACAGGAAGGACATTTGGGAAGGAATGTTCTTCACATCACAAGTAAGAGGGATTTTTAGCCAAAAATTGTGATCACAATCTGCAGCCCAAGAGCAAAGGGATCCCAGCACAGTGCTGGGTGGAAGATCCCACTTCAGACCCAAAGATAGAGTACAACCCAACAAACAGCAGTGCACAGACCCCAAAATGCTGAATTTCTGCAAGTCTTGGGAAAGTCAGTGACAGTGGGAGACATTTGTGAGTGAGAGGCGCTGTGTGACCTCAGCACCTATCAGCTCCCAAAAATGCAGCCACTGAGAAGCTGTGCAGCCCAAGTTGTAGAACAGCTTCATCAGGTTTGTACTGCCTGTGTTTCAACATTTAAATCAGCTTCTCAGATGGTTTAATTCAGCCTTTTTGCTCATGATAGGAACTACTGCATCCTGGGAGGTTTTACAAGAGGGCTGTGCTGCTCAGGGAAGCTGCAGAGTTCTTGGAAATACAGCTTTCAGCAATCTTAAAAATCTTGTGGCTCATTGCCACAAACTGCCCAGAACCTGCTGTATCGATAAAGCCCAGCCAGAGATCTCTGTCTGTTCAGTCTAGTGAGGAATATATTGATATATTGAAATTGTTCCAGTTCTTTACAAGCTGCCTTTAGGCTGGGAATTGTGCAGGAGGGCAGAATTGGGGCTGTGTTTGTGTTCAGGGGAAAATCTCTATGTCAGCCCCATCCAGTGCTGATGCCTCATCCCAGCCCCACACGCTTGTGAGCCACTGAGGTTTCTTTGCACAGATAAATCAATTTTTCAAGGACATGCCCTGAGCTGAGGAAGGCACCACACAAAGATCACTTTCACAGGAGGTATCTTTATGTCTCTCTGCAGTTTAATCTGAAGCATGACAGAATGTGCCAGCCTAAGGACACCTTGTCCAGCCTACAGAGCCCTTCCAAGGCAGGAATTCTCTGCTGATCAATGGCTGTTAAAGCAGGGGGTTAACACAGATTTGTCACTTTGAGGGATGTGTGTGTGCCTGTGTGTGTTCTTTCATTACTGGTCACCCTTTCTAAATCATGTTAGAGAGGGAAAACTGTGCCTTTCTGCCAGGATGTGATGAAGTGTCAGGTAAGGAGTTTGCAAATTGTGTTCTGGAGGTGTCTAGAAGGGATTCTGAGAGTGCCTGCACCTCCATTGCTTCCCAAAGCAGAGAGTTATCCAGTGCAGCAGCAGAACTTCTGCCCTGATGTGTCTGGATTCGGGATCTAGGAACAATTTTCCTCCAAATGGCATCCATTTAATCACAAACATGCAGTTTCCTTCTGGTTTTTTGGGGTTTTTTTTGGTTTTTTTTTTTTTTTTCTATTATAACTAAGAGAATTCCCAGATTTTTTTTCTTTCCTTTTTAATACATTTTTTCCTTTTCCTTTTTCTTTTCTCCTTTTCTCCTTTTCTCCTTTTCTCCTTTTCTCCTTTTCTCCTTTTCCTTTTCCTCTTCTCCTTTCCCCTTCCTCATTTTCTTTTCTTCCTTTTCCTTTCCCCCTCCTCTTTCTTTTTCTTACTCTATTCCTTTCTCTTTTCATTTTGTCTCTCTTTTTTTTTTCCTGTGGTTGACACAGATTTCTTTTCATCACATATGGTCAAAAAGAGAGTCTCTTGATAGCCTTCCAAAAATATTAATATTTTTTTAGATTTTTCTACGTGTATTCAAGACCTATTTTCTTCATCCTGCAATTCATAGAATCCCAGATCCTGGATGGTTTGGGTTGGAGTGACTTCAAAGCCCATCCAGTGCCACCCATGTCATGGGACACCTTCCACTAGCCCAGGGTGCTCCAAGCTCCATCCAGCCTGGCCTTGGACACTGCCAGGGATCCAGGGGCAGCCACAGCTTCTCTGGGCACCCTGTGCCAGGGCCTCATCACCCTCACAGGGAAGAATTTCTTCCTAATTTCTTCCTAATCCCGTAGCTAATTGGTATAGGATTTTTCCTTTGAATTCTTCTCCTCTGAAATGTTGGCATCTTGGATGTTTGAAGTGAACCATCTGCTTTCATTAGTGCTGCATTGTCTGGTCTTTCAAAAACTGCAGCGATTTAGCAGAGAATCAGCAGCACTTTGCAGAAATAGCCCAGACCCAAACCAAGAGCTGTCTCAGCTGTGGGTGGAGGGAGGTTAACCACAGCCTACTCAGAGTATGTGCAAACAGACAAAATCATGAGGTAAGAGAAGTCAAATTAGAAGAATTTGCTATGACAAGTCATTTCTGCTTCACAAATATACTCAATAAAATGCATCGTCTTTATTTTAATTGTGCATATGCCTGAAACTGTGGGGCAGCCACGTGCAAGACAAGCTGAACATTTTAAATTTAACCCAACGTGCCATTTCTTTGTGGAAGTTTGAAAGTTGCGCTGCAATTCAGTTCAGAAAGAATTGTTACATTCAGCTGCCTCTGTTACTGCAGGTTTGGGCTGCCCCTTGTGAGCGTGGTCAGAAGGTCAAGGCTGTTTGTCAGAGCAGATTTAGACACCTGATATCCAAAATAATTGCAGCCATCCAACACTGAGCTTTTCACATTGAGACTGTCATTTCCTACCTTATTTTGGGATTTTTGTGTGTGTTCTATGAGGTTTAGCCAGAGCCACATCAACCCAGTCCTTCCTTCCATCTCCAAGTGCTGGCAAGGTTCAGTCACTGCTTGGCTCTGTGCCCACCCATTTATTGTGGTAAAAAAACACTTTCCAAGAGCTGCCACATCAAGACTTCAATCATTTGGTGGGGATCTCAGGCTGAAATCATTATCCTGTTCTTTGAAGACGTCAAATTTTATCATCCTCTTGTTCTGGTGACACCTGAGGTGATGGAAGTGGCAGGATGGGGTGGTGGCAGGGCTGGGACTGTGCAAATTCCATCCAAAGGGATGGGAGAGTTTAGGGACCAGACTGTGCAGCTTCAGCCCAAGGGATCGGAGAGTTTAGTGACAGGACTGTGCAGCTTCCATCCAAAAGGATGAGAGATTTTAGGGACATGACAGTGCAGCTTCTATCCAAGAGGTGTCCCCAACCTTGATGACTCCATGATAAGAAGATGATCTGTTTCCCATGTTTTTCAGTGTCATTGCCACTCACTGAGCCTCTGGGCTCACCACTGCAGGATCTTGCCCCATGGCTCCCTGTTTTTGCCCTCTCTTGGAGGCTGGAAGAGCCAAGGGAACAGCAATTCCATCCCTGAGTCACCAGGAACCCATGACAAAATCTCCTTAGGTGGTTTCCAGGGTAGGAATGGGAATGGAAGTTGGGATGTCTCTGCCAGTTTTGACATTCCAGAGTTGCTGTACCAGGTGAGAACTAAATAAAGGGTTTGTTCAGCAGTTTTTATTCAGCTGGAATCCCACAACCAGTGCATCATGTGCTCAATAGAGGGCTAATACCTTCTAATAAGATGCTTTTTCATTCTGCTGGATTAAGAGCAGTCAGTCAGAGAAAACTATTGAATTTTATTTGGCTACAATAAGCCCGAAAGGCAACACTTCAATATCTCTGATCCTCCAAGGGCCCCTTTCTCATTTACAGTAAGTCCTAACATATTGCTGGAATTGACCTAACTGCACATAGATATTTTAGGGGGTCTTTGGGGATTCTTCACTGAGGAAAATTAAAATTCCTGAGGATGGGGAATGGAGAGAAGCCTTGCACTGCTGATAGATGGGTGAGGAAAATAAGAAAACAGATGTTTTTGACCTCTCCAGTCTGGGTCTCCATGGTCATTACATTTTTGTAGCTGTAGCTGCATTATAGAAAACATCCTTACCTAAAAATGATACCAACAAAAGAGGATCCCTCCCCTGGGTGCTGTAGTTCCTGCATTCACTAAGTGCTCGTACATGTTATTAAAAGCACTTTGTGTATTCTCTAGGAGAATGTAGCAATATAAGCAAAAAAAAATTATGTTGCTGGAAGAAGAGAAAAACTATGAGCAGACATCAAAAAGGATGTGATTTGGACGAAACAGGAGTAAGATTGGAGCTGCTGGATTGGAAATAAGCAAACAGAAGGGAAGGGAAACACAGCTCTAGAAGCAGTCAGTGCCCAGCAAGAATTACAAGGGGTGATACTCTGCCAGCTCCAGCCCCACTTTCTTTACAATATCCACTGTGATTACAGAGAGTGAAAAACTTACAAATTAGCACATGTTAAATAAATAAATAAATAAATAAATAAAATTACAAAGAAATAATAAAAACTCATGTGTCAATAAGCATGTAGAAATGAGATCTCTTAATATCAGTTAAAACAATCAACTGACTTACAATCAAATCAATTAATTTTTTTTCCTCTTGATTACACAATATATATCACATATAAAAAAACATGCAGGGAATAATCGAAGTGCACTTTTGAAGGGCTAGCACAGCAATTCCCCTGGTTTAAAAATTTCAGTTTAGGTAATGGGACAGAACTTTGCAAGCTGCCAGAGCCACTGATGTGCCCCATTTGCCACGTGTGCTCCATGTGAGGAACCCTGTGCCCCTGCCAGGGCTACCCAGTGGGTCAGAGGATCCCAGTATCCTCCCCTGCCTTGAGATTACACATTCCCTGTGTTACAATGAGATTGGTGATTTTCTCTGCTGCTTACAATGGGATCAGCAGTTGGTTCTACAGATCAAGCTGCCTCTTAATCCTGGAAGTGTCCAAGGCCAGGTTGGATGGGGCTTGGAGCAAGCTGGGACAGTGGAAGGTGTCCTTGCCCATGGCAGGGGTGGCACTGGATGGGCTTTGAGGTCCCTTCCAACACAAATTATTTCATGTTTCTTTGAAAAGAGTCCCTTTGGTGTGGCTGTTGTTCTAAATAACATCCTAACTTTTATATGGCTGATGAGCCAGAGGAAAGATTTTCAAGGAAAATTCATTACCATAATCCTGGGAAGGGAGAGGGAGAAGAAAGAGAAAGAGAAAGAGAAAGAGAAAAGAGAAAAGAGAAAAGAGAAAAGAGAAAAGAGAAAAGAGGAGAGGAGAGGAGAGGAGAGGAGAGGAGAGGAGAGGAGAGGAGAGGAGAGGAGAGGAGAGGAGAGGAGAGGAGAGGAGAGGAGAGGAGAGGAGAGGAGAGGAGAGGTTAAGTCTCAGGTGTCTCACCAGCGTCTCACAAAGTATTTTTTAGCTCTTGCAGTCCTGTATAAATAGTGATTCAGTTCTAATTTGAAGTGATCAACTGTGTTACATTTATCCTGCTAGAAAAAGGTAAATACATCCTGTCTTCAAATATCAAACAGTCCCAAAAGCGCCAGGACACTCTTTTCAACATTTCACTTTGCAACTGATGTTGCTCAGCAGGTGGTATTAAGGCATTTAAATATCAGTCCTCAGGGCTTTTTTTGTAAATTTACAAAAAAAAAAGAGGAAAAAAAGGTGAAGAACAAGACTTCCTTTCAGCATAATAACCTTATGGAAGGTTTAATTGGTTCTCCAGACACCTTTGTTATTTCCTCAGCCTTTCAGTTCTTCACACAAACCTGATCCAGGCATTGCTTTCAAAGCTCTATTGAAATGAAGCAAAATGAAAAATCAGGAATTCACTACTGCATGCCCATTTAAAAGATGTTTTTAATGTCTTAATAGAAAGAGAAGTATCTGGGGAAATATACAGGTGTTTTACTGTAGTGAAAATCGAGTGTTTGGGAAGAAAAAGTGTTTAGTGCTATTTACCATAATGTTTTTCAAAGGCTTTAAATAGTGATTAGTGAAGAGTGATCTTAGGTAAGTATAACTACTCGTTGCTGGAGATAAATTAACAGACTTCATATTAATGCTAAAAGTTCCTTTCTGGAAAGAAAAAAAAGGAAACTTTTTCAGTTTTCACTTTAGAAACTTTTTTCCGGCATTGTTTGTTGTGCTGAAAGAAAAGCAGAAGATGTAGTGAGGATGAAATTTAAATATTAACTCTCTCAGCCCATGACTTTCTTCCAAAACTCAGGTTTCTGACTCTAGGGTCAAGAAAAAAAATTAGGGACTTCATGGGTAAATGCAACTATAATATTTAAATAACTATAATATTTAAAATATTATAGTCCAAGCAGCTCTTGTAGAGCTGTCTTGTACTTGAGAGATGTGTGCACTTCTTCAAGGGAGTAAAGAAAACCCATTAAGGACTAAAATTATTAATATTATGTGAGGCACACAAGAAAAACAGTCTAGGCATCAATGCTGAGCTCCAAAATATTACTCCATGAAAGGTTATAATATGTATGCTTATGAAATCCTCACAGCATTTTTTTTTCACAAATGACAGACAAAATCAAACAACATTAGGAATTTTTAGGAAAGGAACAGATGGAGGAAAACTTCCCAAAATATGTAATTGCTGCACTGTGTGTAGCAGTACTGTCCCTGCACTTCAAGTATTATTTGGTGTTTTGTTGCCTGCCTCAAAATAAAAAAAAAAAAAAGGGCTGGAAAAGGAGCAGGAGGGCAGAAAGGATTATCAAAGACAGGGAATGACATTCCAGGCTTGGGGTAGGGGGTGGGATTAAGATTTCTAAACCATGAGTGGGACAGAGAACATGAATATAGGACTATCATTCACTGCCTGTCTCCCTGACACCAGAACTGTACTGATGGAAATGTCTGGGGTTCAAGGAAAAGCAAAAAGCATCTCCCCAAAACTCTATTTTTCCATTAAAGAGTTTAAAATTATAGCAGGATGTGTTTTCTCTCATGTCAGGAATGAGAGGCTGTTTGGATCCATTTTTAGCAGGAGTTGCTGCTGCCACCAGTGTCACCTGCTGCTCTCTAAACCTCTCATCCTAATGCCAAACAAACAATTACTGGACAAATAAAATCAAGAAATGAGGCAGCTTGATTAACAGCTAAGAATATCCCTGGCACCCTGAGGAGATGCAATATAATATTTATGTATTTAACATTGTGGAATAATGCAGGTAGCTGATAGTTAAGAAAAGAGAAGCAGGTTACAAAACCCATATTATAAATTAATGATTGATTCCACCTGCCATAAGCACCTAAAAAGATTATTATCTTGGCCCATAAAGGGCCAAAGTAATGGTGCAATTAAATCTTGAAGGAATAAAACATGTCCTGCTTGTATTCCTGTTTATTCTCTGCTTTTTTTTTCCCTGTTGGTGAGTGGAGGAATGATTTGTTGCTCTGGGTTTTATTCATTCTCTTTAGGTTTTTTTGGGATATTTACTGAAGTTTATGGGCCTTGTCCTGGTGTCATTTTTGCAGAGCAATTAATCCCTGTTAGGTAACAGAGAGCCCTGGGAGGGACTGGCACGCTGAATATCCAAGGGATAGGACAGCAGTCAGATTTATGGTTTAGAGGGCTTCTAATTGCTGCAGCTGACAATTAATGTGATTGACACAATTCCCTTTCATAGGAGATTCTCCAGAACTGTGGGGTTAATCCAGCCCCAGGTACAGCTTCTTCTCCAGGGATTATGGAGCAGCTGCAGCACAGGAGCTCAGGACACCTTCCACTGTCCCAGGATGCTCCAAACCCCATCCAACCTGGCCTTGGACATTCCAGGGATCCAGGGGCATCCACAGCTTCTCTGGGCACCCTGTGGCAACCCTCACAGGGAAGGATTTCTTCCCAATATCAAATCTAAACTTCCTCGCTTTCAGTTTGAAGCATTTCTTTTTCTCTAACAACACACCCTTGTAAATGAAACTGGCAACGACCTCATGACATCAGTGACAGTGTTATGGATGTGACAGGCTGGGGTGGGATTTGCAGGCATTTTGTATCTATTAAAAAAAAATAAAAATCTTTGCAGCAAACAAGCTCATTGGGAGCAATGGATAAAGGCAGGGAAGGAAAGTGAACCCTGCAAATGCCCCAAGGAGACATTGAGCAAGTATCCTGCTACTGCTAAAGGGGAGAGCAGGGGATTAGAGAGGGAAGTGCTTTGTGTGAGTGGAGCAAATATGGATTTAAGACACACTGTGAGGAGTAGAAGAGGACACCCATAAGCTTTGAGAGTTTATAGATTTCTTTCTTTGTTTCACTGTTTGTCTTTTTTTTTTTCTTACATCTTTTGGTATTGGGTCACAAACAAGTTAAAAAGCAGATAATACAGGAATGAGAAAACCACGTGAGGGTGGTTTTGCTTCCAGCTCAGGTGCCTTTCCCTGGCCACTGCTGTAGTCAATGTCTCTTACTTTTGTTTTCATATTTCATTTATTTAAAACACATAAACCTCTATCTGAGCCTCAAATCTGCTGGTCTTGGTGGTTTCCACCATCAGCCAAGATTTTCATCCCAACCTAAGATTTTTTTATTAGGTCTAGACTGGGGTGAGCAGCTGCCACATGCTCAGTTAATTTAGGTTGTCTCAGGAGCACCAGAGCCATGTGCTGAACGACAGAGGCTGGTGTGCACAGCTGAGTACAAACAGGTAGATCTGGCTGATAAAAATTGGGCTAGCAGAGCCCAGGCTCTGGGTAAGTTTTGCCAACATAACAACCCTTCGCTAAAACATAAAATCAATGTATTTTACTTAGGCAGGAGCTTGAATGCAGAGCTTAAATGCAGAAAAGGAAAAGATGCACACTGCATCTTGCGCCCATTGTGACTTCCTAGGAAGCAGGTGGCAAATGTGCACCTTGTCCTGGGGACCCTCACAACACCACAGCCCTGGCACTGGAAATCCTGCATGTTCCCCCATCTGGCATGGCAGCAAAACAAACAAGGGCACCAGGCAGCTGGTCCAGCTGACCCCCAGAGCTAAAATCAGCAAATGTTGGTTTATCCCTAACAGCTTGAGGAAGCCTTGCAGTTGTAATTCTCCCCAGGGATTCTTTTCCTGCTTGGCTCTGCCTCCATGCAGGAAGCCCAGTGTTTTCTCAGGGAAATGTCAGGTTTCATTGAAGGCCAAATGCAGCCAGCATTTCATATTTGAGCAAGGCAGCATTGCCAGGATTATTTTGCAATCTTACTGATTCTCATGGCAGTGGAAAGGAAGGGATTTGGGATAATAAACTTGAATATCCCTGTCATTTAAACCTACAGAATTATCTGATCAATTTTCATTCATACAGCAGGAGTTCCTTTGGTGTGGCTTTCACAAATTAAAAAGGTTTTGCTTTCCAAAGCCTAGTGGCCTAAAACTGATATTGGGACTAGGGAGGAGAAAGAGGATTTGGGAATGAAACTGAACCTGGGATAAGATGCTTTAGGAGAAAGGTGTTTTAGTTTTGCTTTGCTTCTTACTACCCAAAGGTAATTTCACTAGCAATCAATAAATTAATTTTCCCCAAGTCAAGCCTGTTTTGCCCTGAAGGTAATCAGGAGGTGATCTCCTGTCTTTACCCTGCTATTTTTTAGCCTTTTAGTGTGGGAAATGAGACAGTGGCTGGGTAAGGGCCCAGCATCTGTCCAGGGCCAACCCACCACAGGTTTTTAGGGAGAAGTTGTATTGTAACCACAATTAAGGCTTTTTAAATTATGGATTATATGTGAAAATTAATGCAGTGATTCTTTATTTTTTTAAAGGTACTTGCTGTTTCTTTGGTTAAATAGATTTTCCTGAAGGGCAATTAGGTTTATACATTTGAGTCATTAGTCTCAACTCTGCTTTGCAGGAATTTTGGTGTAATATAGAGGGACATGATGATAAAACCCCCTCCCTCTGCCACTTAGCCCCCTTAAGAGGCCTTTGAGGGCTTTCTTTTTGAAACTTTTTTGTGCTCTTCTATTTCCAAAAATACCAGTATTTAAATTCTTGTTTGCAGAGCCCTTCTGCTTTGGTTTGCCAGCAGATGTTGGCATGGAGCAGAGACCCACACCATCCTAGAGAGGAAAAATGCTCCTTCTGGAAAACATTCCAGGTTGTGTGAGCAGGCAGCATGGCATAGCAGATGTCCCTGGCTGCCTCTCCTACAAACCCTGGTGCTGGGAGGGTGTTCACATGCAGATGTTTGTTATTTTGTGGATTGCAGACCTTTAGGTTGGAAAGGAAGGAGAGAAATATTCTCAGTTTTCTCATCTGTAGATTTCTGTATTTTACAAAAAAAACAAAAAAAAAATCTGTAAATTTCTGTAAATTAAAAAAAAAATCTGTAGATTTCCCTATTCTGGGTTATCACTGTGTTTCCCAAGTGCAAAGCAAGGTGGCTCTGGAAATTCCATCCTGGAGTGACAGTGCCTGCTCAAAAATCACACAACTGTATTAATAATGGGCTAAAGACACTGAAAAGGCTGCATGGCCTTGCACAGTGTATGGAAAATTCACTTTCTCTTGCTGAATCTTCTTGCACTGTTCCATGACTCATTTACAACCCATTTCATGGCTGCTCCAGTACAGGCCTTAGTCTGCACAGTTTTTCCAGTGGCTTTCACTGGTTTTCTGTTCCTTTTTCCTGCTCTTGTCAGGGATAAATATGTGCCCTAAACCAGGACAATGTGGCAAACTCTCACTGAAGGCCCCTGAATCCACCTTGTGGAACTGAGATTTTCCCATGATGCTGTACCAGACATCCTATGGGCTGAGCATTTTAGTGATCTAAATATGATAAAGTGATAAAATTGGGGTTTGTTCACAACTCCTCGCTCTTTTCTTTGGCATTTCTTGCAGGGGAACAATCAGCATGTCTCATCCCTCCTAATCCTGATAAAAATATTCTATAGGCAAAGTATAGCATTTAAAAATAAGTTTAAACCGTTAATAGTAGCTCTTGACTGCACTTCTTTTTTCTGCCTTTCAGGGTTGTTGGGTTTTGTCTGGGGTTTGGTTGTTCTTATTTTGTGGTCTTTTGGGTTTTTTTCACCGTGATTACAATGCTTATCTACAAGAGACAGGCTGTTAAATTAAAAACCACTTCTTGGTGTAATTGTCTAACACCCAGCACGGCTGTGCAGGTTTGGGTTCTACAGATTGAACACTCACAGTTCCCAACCCCTCCTGCAGGGCTCAGGGAAAACAGGGCTGGTTTCTCTCACACCAAGGACACCAGGAAATGGGTGGCATTTATTTTACTGTGAAACACCAGGTCAGAAAGCATTCCATGTGTGATCTTAAACCTATAGAGAATGGAAATTGCTGTTTCTTGGAGGTCCTGGCAGCTGCTCTTTGGTCAGAGTCGGTCTGAGGAGCTGGCTGGCCATGCACACATGAGAAAGGGTGTTAGACCTGGGGTGAGAGCAGGGAAATGTGGGATTTGGCTTGGGTGTCACAGCTGGGGGGTCAACACAGCTCTGTCCATTAATTAAATAGGACAACATTAATAACTGAGGCCCCATTTGTAGATAATGTCTTTGCACTTGCTCAGCTTGTCCCATCTCAGTCAGATTGGTACTGAGTGCTGTTTTCATGGTCTTTTCTACACTGGAACTCTCAAGTCAAAGCTTTTATCACCAAAGATGAAATAATTGCTTTTTTTCTAGATGTGACTCAAGTGCAAACTGTGAAATCTTTTTTTTTTTCCCTGAGACTTCTCCTCCTGTTCCTTTCAGCAGGGTGATATTAAAGTGAATGCTGAATGCTCTTGCAATTGATCAGCATGTCAGAGGAAAGGAGCTGTTCCCAACTGTTTGCAGATCCATCCAAATTCAGATCTATCCCTGCAGGGTGATGAGACTCCAATTTTTGGATCAGTCTCCATGGGAATTTGGTTTGTTCCATCTAATTCTTGCTCTCTTTTTCATCTGGCTGGGGCCTTGCCGTGGCCTGCAAACCTTGCAGGAGAGGGACTCTGATATTGCAGCATCCAGCTCCTGTCAGGCCAGGGGTGAGGGGCAGGAAATGAGCAGCTGGAGTTTTAGATAAGAAAACAGATAATGATAAGCAAGATGGTTTTTAATATCCGAAAGCAGGGCAGGCATCACAGGTTGGCTTTCACTAGTGAAGAAATAATGCTCATATAACTTACACTAAATTAATGTTGGAGCCAAAATGTTGTTCAGACCCACTGTGAGAGAAGGTGTAATCTTTTCAAAATATCAGCTATCAGAGAAGACCATTTTGCTGATTTTTTTTTAGTCTTTATTAGCTTGTTGTGGACTGTGAGAATCCTGCAGATGGTGAAGTAGAAAAACATGACAATGTCTTATATGTGCTACAATTTTTCCTTATTTAGAGAAAAAAATGGTTGGCATTTATCTGAATTTTCATGAGAAATACGACTTTATCCACTTCTTGTAAAACTCAGGGTTAAAGATACCAAATTTGGGGGGGACATAAGAAATTCTCAGAGCACTACAAAATGCTGGCCTGAGATGGCTCTGAAAGGTTTAGGAACCCCCAGCCTCTTTTTCTAAACAAAACAGAACATTAAACATGAATTTTTATTTCTGACTGTCTGGAACAAAGAGGGACTCCCTTATTAAAGAAAATCTCACTGTGCTGGGGGGCCAATACAAGATATCCAAAATACATAACTGACTATTCATTCCATGAATGTTTGAGATCAACTCTGTGTCAGGGAATGGGTCCTGCATTTCTGAATGCTGATGGCAGCAACAAACTTGAGGAATCCTCAAGGCACAGTGGATTCTTGAGCACAAAGACTGAGGAGAAAATCTGTGCCTAAAATACATTGTCCTGTGATAAGTTTTCCAAATGCTTATCAGTGTATGGGGGTGTCCAGGAAAAACATAGGATATGAAAAATTGCATGAAAATCCATGAAAAATTGCAGGTTTAACAGGAAATATGTTGCATTTAATAATCCTGGCATCTCAGATTGGTTTGGAAGGGAGCTCAGAGCCATGGGCAGGGACACCTTCCAGCATCCTGATTTACTCCAAGCCTCATCCAGCCTGGCCTTGGGCACTTCCAGGGATCCAGGGGCAGCCACAGATTCTCTGGGCATCCTGTGCCAGGGCCTGCCCACGCTCACAGGGAAGGATTTCTCCTCAAAATCCCATCCAAACCTCCTCCATCAGTTTGAAGCCATTCCCCCTGCCAGGCCCTTGTAAAGAGTCTCTCTCCATGTTTTCTGTAGATACCCCTCAAGCATGGGAAGGGCACAGTGAGGTCACCCAAAGCTTCTCCTCTCCAGGTGAACAATCCCAGCTCTCCCAGCAGAGCTGCTCCATCCCTCTGACCATCCTGGTCCCTCCTCTGGACTGGCTCCACATCCTCTCCATTGAGGCTTTCTGTGGAATAAATTAAACTAAAAATGTGGTACATTTTGAAAAAACCCAACAAAACACTTAAAATGTGAAGAGGAAAAGGAATTATTTGCTGCAGCAAATCCTTCCTCTCTCTGTTCAGTATCACCCATAAATGATTAATATCCTTGCCAGGGTCATCAAAACAATCCTTCAGGGTGCCAGTGGAAACAAGAGAGTTTTCTGAAACACCATCTTTGGGAACACCTCTAGGCATTTAATGAATAGATTTTTTGCTGCTGGCTTTTTTTATTCCTTTCATGGAAGGCTCACAGAGCAGATTTTTGTGTCGTGTGAGTTGTACAAAAGCAGTGCTCTCTCAGTATCTGACAAATCAGTGGATTACTTGCTGTACTTAGGCACTAAAATTATACAGTAATCCCAAATTAACAAGTGAGACAGGCTTTAGAAACTTTCCTGCGCCACTAAAATGTCTCTTGGCTACTTATAATGACAATGGGCTGCCTTTATCTGAAATCTACCTATTTCAAAACTAATTAAGTTGTCGGAATAAATTTCCATGTAGATGTCAGAGCTCTGTAACCAAACTGTGAAACAAGCAGGAGGTATTTGTTCCTGTACTTAAATTTCAAACCCTCTCAAATCCTGCTTGAATGAACAGCATTAAACCAGAGAAAGTGCAGAAAGAAGCACAGAGAATGCTCCTGGAGGAAAAAAGGGGTTCAGAAGTCTGGCTGCTGGAAATGGAGAGTGCCTCTTCAGCCTGGGTTAGAATGGTTTGTTCAAACCAAGCTGCTCCCTGGGAAAAATAAGGGAGATGCTAAACTATTAGCTTCCAAAAGTTGAGACGAGAGGGAGTTTGGCAGGAAGCTGCTGCCTGCTCCTTGAGTGAACTTTCAGGCTCTCATCATTAGCAGCAGCTCAGCCTGAGCCCTCCCAGGTAAACAGGCAGCTCTGGGAAGAGGGACCAAAGGTTAGGTCAACAACATATTTATTATTTTTATTGATTTTTTTAATCCTTCCTTTTTTTTGCCACTCTAGGTGGAGGAAAAAAAGCTTTGCAGGTGATGTTGGAATTAACTCAATTGGCTTGTCCTTCAGAGATCCCTGCAGTGATTAATGGGGATTAACTTAAAGGATGACTGGGGCTATCAGCCAGAAACAATTCCCAAATGATCCCATCCAAGGGGTGCATCCAGAAGGATTGGAAAGGCTCAGCTATGAAGCTCTGGCTGTGGAAAACACATGGCTGGAGAAGGAGTTGCTGCGTGTCCTTGTTACCTGAGTTCTGTATTTGCTGAAAACGGGAACTTTAGGGGCACACTGTGAAACTGGAGGGTATCTGGTATTTGCAGTCCTGTGAGAGCTGGAGAAGGGACAGAGAAGAATTAAAACTCTTTATTTAGATGGTAAATTAGAGGAGAAAAATAAATGTAGGAATCTTAAGTTTCACTCTCTACTCCTATCCCTGGCTGCACTTTCCTCTCTAAATGGGTTATTAAAAATTGGAATGAGATGCCCATGGAAGTGGTGGAATCATCATCCCTGAAAGTGTTCAAAAACCATGTGGATGTGGCACTTGGGGACAAGTTTTAGTGGAGAACATGGTGTTGGTGCTGGGCTGATGGTTGGACTTGGTGAATCTTGGAGGTCTTTTCCAACTTTAATGATTCTGTGAAATTTTAAGTCACTTGTTATTTCTTCAGGACATGGGTAAGACCAGGATATCGCCCAGTCAGCTCACCTCAGTTTGTGGGAATTTTCCTCAGGGACTTCCAAGCTCATGAGAAACAATCCAGGTTTGTGAATTTCCCATGGGAAAATCAGCTGACCTGAGAGCTTCCTCCCAATATATATGAAGTTTATGGTTCTGCATTTAAATGTGGAAATTAATGCATATTGGTGTGTAAAATGGTAGAAGAAGAAAAAAAATTCAGGTTAAAAAATTTGAAAGCTCCAGGAGAGGCTTCAAGTTGTTAAAAAATGCTGCAGCTCAAAATTGACTTTGAGTTCCCAATGGCTGACTCAGAGCTTCCTCCTTCCATCAAATCTACATTCCTTGCAGAATGTAGATTTCTTAACAAAATAAAACTGGCATTGGTTTGTTATGCTGAGATGGCAGGGTTACTATTATGTCCTTTTGAATAGGGCTGGGATTTTAATACAGTGTTTGAGAAATGCTGCTTTGTGCTCAGGGAGCTTGTGTAGCTGATGTGTGGGAGGCTTCATGCATAAGCTCCTTCCCAAAAAAACTAAAAAAAAAACAAAAAAAAAACAAAAAAAAAAAACCCAACACAAAATTGAGGAGCACTAAAAATGTGAATGTCCTATCCACTTGCTTGCAGTGAATGAGGGAGGAGCGCTGCTAAAGAAGAGATTGTGGCACAAAAAATTTAAAAAAAGGAAAAAAGCCTAAATACAGAAGGGTTTACTTCCACCTCTGACAGGAGATCAGCAATCATCCCTATGTGCAGCTTCATAGGGAGCCTCTCCAGAGTGAGAGGATTAAGATAGACTTGGAATGGGAGTCCTCATTTTCCAGTTACAGTGCAGTTAAGTTTCTCTTTTCCTTATGGATTCCAGACCACCTTGATCCCACAGAGCCTTCCCATGGACTTGTACATCTTTAAAAGCCATCACTTTCTTGTTGAGATTGCATTGTCCCTGGGAAAATTCTTTTGCACTAAGTACTTTGTGGGGGGCAATATAGATAGGTAAACCTTAAAGTAAAACAAGAAAAATTCATGGATCCATGGAATGGACTGGGGAGGGACCCCAAAGCCCATCCAGTGCCACCCCTGCCATGGACAGGGACACCTCCCACTAGCCCAGCTTGTCCAAGCTATGTTCAGCCTGGCCTTGGACATTCCAGGGATCCAGGGGCAGCCACAGCTTCTCTGGGCACCCTGTGCCAGGGTCTGCCCACCCTCACAGGGAACAATTACTCACCAATATCCCACCTAAATGTTCCCTCCTTCAGCTTAAGGCCATTCCCCCTTGTCCTGTGTGCTGGGAGAGGCTGTTCCATTAACCTTGTCCTCAGGCCATGTGCTGGAACACCTTCACCAGCCCCCAGGGCCCTTTTCCCACCCCATCCTGGAATGCTGGTGACCTCCAGAGCATGCCCAGGCTGGCTCAGGTAAGCTATGCCAGCACTGACCTATCCATCTTCCATGCTCCAGTTATGTCCTTTATTAAAGGAGAGCTCTGCTTGGCCATCCCTCACTCCACAGACACACACAGGCTGAGGGGGGAAAAAATGCCAAAATATCCTGGAGCAGTGCAGCGCAAAATTACAAAATGAATCTATGGTGCTGAGGATATCCTCTAGCTGAAACAAAATGCTTGGTGAAAAACAGCATGTTTTATTCATAGTGCTGTATTTCAAAGTATATTTTAAAATATCTTCTTAATATTCCTCCAGAAGCCTAACACAGCAATTGAGTGTTCTGCATATCCCATGGCTCTGTTAGGAATTACAGAGCACACACTGACTCAGCAGCAGCAGCAGGAATCCAGTCCCATTGAGTGAAGGAGCACTGAGTGCTCAGCTTGAACATCCCAGGGGATGGAAGGCACATCCCAGGGGATGGAGGGGAGCTGCTCCTGTCCATGTGCTTTTCCTTTCCAGCACAAATTGCGGCTGTGACCTGTGCCAGTCTGGAGGGGACTCTGGGCAGCTCTTGCTGGTACTGCTGGAAGAGACACAGGATGGAGAGTTTGTATCCAAAGGTGAATATTGCTACTAAAATTATTCATTTCCTCCTGTGCTGGGCACTGCTGAGGCCACTCTTGGAATCCTGGGGGCAGCTCTGGATCCCTGACGACAAGAAGATATGGAGAGAGTCCAGGGAAGGGAACAGAGCTGGGGGAGGGGCTGGAGCTCCAGGAGGGGCTGAGGGGGCTGGGAAGGGGCTCAGCCTGGAGCAAAGGAGGCTCAGGGGGGCCCTTGTGGCTCTGCACAGCTCCTGACAGGAGGGGACAGCTGGGGGGTCGGCTCTGCTCCCAGGGACAGGGACAGGAGGAGAGGGAACGGCCTCAGGCTGGGCCAGGGCAGGCTAAGGTTGGTTATTGGAAATATTTCTTCACAGAAAGGACTGTCAGGCATTGGAATGGGCTGCCCAAGGGAACAGTCACCATTCCCAGTGATTCAGAAACCTGTGCACCAGTGGTTCAAAAAACATTAGCACCAGTGGCTCTGGTGCTAAGCCATGCAGCTCAGTGGTGGGCTTGGCAGTGCTGGGTTAATGTGGAACTCCATAATCCTGCAGGACTTTTCCAATCTTAACAATTCCATGTTTCTGTGTCAAATAGCACCTATTTCATGCACTGTTATAAAATCCTCAATTTTTTTAAGATAGCCATAAATACCTGTTTTTTCCCAGTCACTCTTTTGGTTTTGCAGCATTAGCATTTGTAAGTGCCACCTCAGAGAGTTCCTGGTGCCTGTTTCATTTCTTTGTATGGAATTATTCTTGCATGGCATTTGTAATTGTTCCTGTCAGGAAAATGGAAACCTTGCACATATTCAGCAATGTGCCTTGGAGAGCAGGTAACCTTGGAGATCCATGGGATGTGCCCCTGGATAATGGAAATTCTGCAGATAGTACCTGAAATACTGCTTTCCTCTTCATGAAGGCTGAATTCTTTCCAGAGGTAATGTTTGCCCTTGGCAAAATGAATTTTGATACAATAATGTTTATAAACAGCACAGGGCACCCAAAATCCTTCACATCTGTCAGATGTCCCAGTACAAAACTTCTTGCTTTTAGAGTGTGCACAGAGAGAAATGAAGGAAAAACCTCTGAGTGATGAGGATCCAGGGAAATGAAGCAAAATGGGATCTTTTATTGTTTATATTTGCATATGAAAATTGATTTCTTTTTCTGGAATTGCAGTTTCCCATCTCATTCTGCCCCTTGCAGATTGGCCATGAAACAAAATGTGCTTTTCAGAACAAAGTGAAGAAGGGTTTTCCTCTTCAGACACTTTTCAAAGGTTCTGCCAATTTTAGGTCCACTCATCAACCTGTCTTTTTATTTAGCTCAAAAATCAGATTCTTTTTCACCTCTTTTATCTTCATGGAAGTGTTTTCATGGAGAAACAATGTCTGTGTTCTTTTCAGTTCCAAATTCCAAACAGCAACATGCCCAGATAATATTAATAATAATAATAATAACGGTATTATTGCGACTAATAATAATGATGCTGAATTCTATCTTTATTTTATAATAATAAAAGAGGACTATATTATGTTCCTATATTTTTCTTCTAGACAAACACCATTAGAATACGATCCATTTCCAGTACTCATGAAATTTAGGGAAGCCTTTACCCTACAAAACAGTGCCTAGCACAGTAGTGTAAAATTAAATTAATTAACAAAATTAAGCCTTTCTGTCACTCAACTTTGTTTCCAGCCTTGGCAATAGTGGTTAAAAATCCATTATTTGTTTTTCTGTTTGTCAGTGTGAAATACTGGCTAGAAGGGGGTTTCCAGGCTTTGCCAGGAGCTGCACCCCAGGACAAGCTGCACTCCTGAATTCCACAGCAGGGCCATCCCTTGGCAGCACTCCCTTCCTGACTCACAGTGCTGATTCTCAGCACCAGGGCATGGTGAAAACATGTATTTATTTTATGACATGCAGTATTTTATGCAATTTGTTTTAATTTATGTGCTTTTACCTATTATACATATTTTAATTTCTGTGATTTTGTAGATATTCAGCGAATAAGGCTTTCACCATACAAATTCACTTCAGGTCTTGATGGCTGTCAGTGAGTGAATGAGAGGGAATTATGCTTATAGAAAAGATAACTTTGTTGAAACTATTTTAAATATCAGTGAGTTACAGAATCCCAGAGTGGTTTGGGTGGGAAGGGACATTAAAGCCCATCCAGAGCCACCCCTACCATGGCAGGGACACCTTCCACTATCCCAGGGTGGTCCAAGCCCCATCCAGCCTGGCCTTGAATATTTATTAAATCCCCACAGGTACAGCAAGCTCAATGATTTTTTGACTCCCAAATAAATATTAATAAATTGGGACAAAGAAAGATATTCAGTGCAGCATTATTAGAACATTTTATCAGAAATGCTTTTCATGCAGAAGTTTAGAAAACCATGAAATGAGAGGATTTTTAATAAAGCTGCACAATGTTAGTTTCTACTCATGTACACTAAGATTCTCTTCAAAATTCCTCTAAGCCCCAGAATGAGCTATCTCCAAACTACAAATATTATACAAATATTATATCCCTTTAGGCTAAAGAGAACATTAAAGATAAAAACAAATGTGAGGTATCTTTATCCCCTTAGTCTGTTACTGTAATGGAATTCAACTTTTTTCTTGTGCATGATTTGTCTCCACAGAAAGAAATAACAAAATATCGAAAAGTGAGAAAAAGACAGTTTCTTCTTACTGAAGTTTTTGTTTGAGGGGGTCTGATTAATGCCAGGGAAAAAAAGTTTCTGTCCTCAAGCTCTTTACTCAAAGATAAAGGAGTAACTCCCAGTGGCTGTGGTGGTTCTGTTCCAGAATTCTGTGCTTTCCCAAGCCTCTTTTCCTTCCAGGATTTTTGAACACAATGCTGGGGTTTGGGTTCTTTTGGAGAAAAAAACCCCACCTCTTTCAAGTACTGAGCAAAAATAGAATCTAGAGAAGGGAAGTTGGCAGAATTTTTACAATTTATCATCTTAATGTAGCTTAGGAATACCAACATCCTTCCTAACCAGGATGCTTCTAATGAGGTCATGCTGAAAAAAAGAATCCATGAAATTAGAAAATGGTAATTAGAAATTAGAAAATTAAGCAGGGCAACAAAGCTGGAAAAGGGCTGGAACTTAAATCCTCTGAGTAGTGTGTGGGGGTACTCAGGGAGCTCAGCCTGGAGAAAGGAGGCTCAGGGGAGTCGTGGACCCCTCTCCACAACTCCATAACAGAGGGGGCAGCCAGGTGGGGATCGGGCTCTGCTCCCAGGAAACAGGGACAGGATAAGGTGATATGACCACAAGTTGCATCAAAGGAAGTTCAGGTTGAATATTGGAAAAAAACTTCATGGAAAGGCTGTCGGGCATTGGGTGGTGGAGTCACCATCCATGAGAGTGCTAAAACTTCAGTTTGAACAATTAAATATTCAGTTAAGGCTGGATTTGATGACCTTGGAAGTGTCTCCAACCTCAATGATTCTGTAAGGAAAGCACAGGAAAGCTCAGTGTGAGGGGACACAGCAGGTCAAGCCATCATTGTGCATGCAGGGAGTTAAAGCATTTGGGTGAATTAAGAGCGAGTAACAGTGAAATCTGACCCAAACTCCTAGGGGAATGATCTCAATTAATTTTGTTACTTTTTGTTAATTTTGATCCCTCGATGGTGTTAGTTTCATCTTTGCCACCCTTGCAGCAGGTTTGAGGTTGAAAGGGGATTTTCAAGGCACCTAAGTTAGTTTTCCTCAGTAAGGCAAGGTGGTGGATGACAGCATGCTTGGGGACCGAAAAGTACTTTTCAGCTATTATAGATTAACAGCATGTTTACTCAGCAGGCTCTTTCTGGATGAGTGCCAAAGCTACCAGAAATGGACTTTTGCAATAATTTTCTTAAACCTATTTAATTAAGGAAATAGCAGATATTTAAAACTGAAGCTGCCACAATCCCCAAACTCCTTGCTTTGGCTAAAACCATTCAAGCCACTCTCAACAAATACCTCATCAATCTTAAAAACTCTGTGTGCAAGTCAATTCTGCTGGCTGCATGAATTTTCTCCTGTGTTCTCCTGGTTTTTAGCAGATTTAATTAGCCTGGTTATTTTTTTCTGGTTCCCTAATCCTTATTTTTCAAGCAGTGACTGTTTAATTGTGTGAGCAGCTCCTTGCCCATGCTCTAAAGTCCTGTTTATGAAATATCTGGGTTTAATGTCTTCCTAAAAGGCACTTAAATAATTGCCTTTAATTTGCCAAAAAAATATTGGAAAATAAATCTTGTGATTTTTTTTGGTAATTCTAGGCAAATGTGTATTGCAAATGTCTGACTGAAGTAAAGGATCCCCAAAAGTGAAATTTGTGTTATACCATCTCATTCAATTCTGCCTGGGCTTTTCAGGGTTAACCCAGAGATCTCCTGAAAACCCTTCTGACCCTTCAGCTTTAGCTCACTAGATTGTAAATATGTCATTTTTGATATTATTATTATTATTATTATTATTAAAACTCTTCTGAAGGACCTGAGAAAGAGAAATGTGGTTGTTACTGTTTGAAATCTGATTTTGGTTCCCAAGGCTGGAGGAATCTGTCTCTGAAATGGGGACTTTTTTCAACATTTCAGGATTCTGCTGAAGTAAAACAAGTAAAAGCACAATTTTAAGCTCAAAATACTTACTCACAACAGGCCTTTAAAAAGACCAAGTTCTAGAATTCCTGTAGTTTGGAATTGTTCTACTTTACTCAGAGGAACTCTATCAGCTGATACCAACAGTGTTATTGCGCTGCTCCATTACAGCAGGTAGGACTGTACAAGGAAATTTTTTACCTTCTTGCTTTTTCCTCATCTAAAAGCAACTTCTGAGCTCTGACTAAACTTTATTTGTTGTATTTTCTACTTAAAACAAAAAAAGAAAAAACACAAACCAACAAACATAGGCAGTAGGACATTCTTCTTTCTAAATTTGTTTTTATGATACTACAATTTCAAAATAGCAGAAGAGTGACAGGACAAGGGGGAATGGCTTTAAGCTGAAGGAGGGCAGAGCTGGATGGGCTATTGGGAAGGAACTGTTTCCTGTGAGGGTGGGAAGGCCCTGGCATAGGGTGCCCCTGGATCCCTGGCAGTGTCCAAGGCCAGGCTGGATGGGGCTTGGAGCAACCTGGGCTAGTGGAAGGTGTCCCTGCCATGGTAGGGGTGGCTCTGGACGGGATTTAATGTCCCTTCCCACCCAAACCACTCAGACTTAAATCTGAATATAAATCTGAAGGTTTCCACCCTTGCTCAAAGGTGTTGTGATCCAGCTCTTTGCTCCTTAATGCCAGGAATGTCTCTGCTGTCTGTGTGTTGGTTTTGAAGGGGCTGTGCAGAAAATGAACACACAGGGTGAGCTGGATTTATAAACCAGAATCTCAGTACAGCAGTGAGGAATGCCAGATTAGCTCAGACACTGCTTGGAACCATCTGGCTGAAATCAGCTTCTCCTCAGGCGTGGTGTCCTGCAGCTCTGTCAGGGCAGCACCAGCACTACTCATGTACCTGACAGGCTCTACCTGCTTCCAAAGGCAAATTTGCCTGGATTTGCATTTATTCCTCCTCAAAAAAGGGGGGGAAGCCCCCCCAGCTCCAAGCCATGGCTGTTTGTGAGTGCTTGACATAGTCCAGGGCTGAGTTGTGTTTTATAATTAATGAGATGAGCAGTGCTGCGGTCACCTGTAAGGTGAATTGTGAAACCAGGAGTGCTCCCCTCACCACCACTTGTCTTTATTCTACCAAGATAAACTTCCCATGCAGCGAGGCCCAAATGTCCTCCTTTCTGCATGTTCCCAAGCTCTAATGAATTTCATTATTCTTTTTTAATTTCCATGCTCTTGCAGAATAAAGGTCCCCAAATCATTAACTAATTTGATATGTCTCGAGTACCAATTCAATTCTCAGGTCCCTTGAGAGCCTGAGCCATCTTGTTCAAACACCTCCTAACTTAGTTTCATAATTAGATACACCTTGATTGATGGGGCTTTGTATAGCACTTGCAGAGGGAAGGAAGTCAACCTAATTGTTATCACAATTTAGCAGGTTTTAAAATTAAAAGTCTTAACCAAATCAGTGATTTCCAAGAGGAAACAAAGCCCTGCTCTGTTGTAACACAAGGTAGGGAAGGTCTTTCAATAATGAATTATTTGGGGAGGAAGAAATTGTTATGGCAATTATTAAGAAAGTTATTTCCATGTTACCTGCACTTTGGGTGAGTATTTATATGAAAAGAGGGACATGGAGTTTTACCTGTTCCTAACAGCTAAGTCATTCCAAACAGAAAGTTCATGGTGAAATAAGTGTTGGAAATAAATTGTTAGGTAGAATTGAAGCAAAAGGATTAGAGAGTTGTTTTGTTTCTCTTTTTAATGAAACTCTTTCCTTTCAGAAGAGCCCTTTTTAATTAAAAAAGGGAATGATTTTGAAAGCCATGTTGAATCCCAGACATTCCTGCCTTCTCCTGTGCCTGAAGAGACCCAATACAGCCAAGCATTGTTTTGTCTCCCTCCCTACTCTATGCAGAGAGCTTATTATCCCCTAATATGAAGCTCAGAGCTGCACACTAGAGCAGCACAGCATCTGAAAAATATAAAAGCTAAAACTTAAAAAAACCCATCACAATCAGATGCAGAAGATCCCCACCAATGGACTGCTGTGGAAGGCTGGACTGCGCCCATGGTCTCCTGGTGGACCAGGTGGACTTTGGGAGGAGCCAGGGGGCATAAAAGTGACTGTACCAGAAGCTCTGGGGGTTTTTAATATCTTGTCTTTGGGGCTTTTTGGGTCTGGGGGCCTTCTGGGTCTTGTGTTTTTGCTTTGGCTCCGACCTGCTGAGGTCTTCTTCTGGCCCTGGCCTGTGTTTGCCCTTTTGTCCTGGCTCCAGCCTGCCTTTTGGCACTTCTGTCCTCACTGGCTCTTGCTCGCCCTCGTGTCTGTCCCTGCCTGAACCACCTGTGTCCAACCCTGCCCACCTCCAATCCTGCCCTGATCCTGTTTTTATTTTGTTGTTTTTTTCATTACCAATAAACATCCTCAGATACAAGGTTGTCTTGTTGACTCAATTTCATCCTAGACCATCTGCTTTTAAGATATGTCCTCACAGTTCCCTACAGTGGAAGACAAATGCTTAACTTTGAGGTTAGCAGTGGTTAACTGTAGCCTACGTGTTTGGGTGGAGTTGTGGTTGTGATGGAGATCCCACCATCAGAATGGAATCTTTGGGAATGCCAGCTTTCACTTAATGGCTATATGGTGGCAACCTTGGAGGATTCTGATTTTACTCAATTTTGGGCACTTCTAGTAGCCCTGTTACTTCAGTCATGTATAGGTGATCTTTGGGTTTGCCTCGTTTAGTTTTTGGGGTGTTTTAAGCTGGTTTTATTAAAATCTTTAAGAAGTCAGTTTAAGTTTGGAGGAAGTTTAGAACAAGACTCACTGTGCAGTTTTTATAGACAAAATCTATGGCCAGCATTATTGTGTGCTCTGGGATTTTGCACTAATGGTGGGGAGAAGGATGAGAAATGGGGAGAGTTTTGGTATTTTGGATTAAAATAGGCCTCAGTTTTGAAACCTCCAGTTTAAAGAATGGGCATTTCCAGCTAGGCTCTTACGAGGAGAAATTAGACAGGTTGTTTACATGCAAATTCCGGTCTGCTTTGGTGAGGAACTCTTGTCTCAGATGAATGCTCATAATCTACTGATTGACAATGGTAATAAATCTGATAAGGGTTGTCTTCAGCTCAGAGAGGAAGGTAAAGAAAATCTAGAGGAGGAAATCTCTAAGCTAAAGCAAAGGAACTTTAGTCATGGCATTAATTTGCTTATTTATTGTCACAGAATGCAGATTGCTGAGTAGAAAGGCTGGCAGAAAAAGGAGCGGGAAACTGGAATAGAAGTTTCAAACTGTAAAATGGAGCCAAAGGGACCATCATGGTGCTATGTTAAAGGATGCTGAGTGATGTTCATTTGTTACACCATAGTCATCATAAACTCATTAATTATTAGGTACGAGGGAGAGCCTGTATAAAAGCCCTGTCTTGGCACAGCAAATAAAATACAAAATAAACAAATAAAATTTCTACTGTGTGTTCCAAATGCATGAACCTGGTGTGTCTTTGCTTGCCTCTTGACCTACATATTTAATTTTTCTCTCAGAACAGCGCTCATGTGAGTCCTTTCATTTGTCACAGCCTTACACACACACATTATAGTTAAGGGTTAGGAATGCCACAGAGAGCCAGTTGTATCCTATTCCTATCAAACACAGCTCCAGCCTGGAAAAAAATTAATTCCTATTAATATAATTCAGCCAGTTTTTATTAATGAGGTCTATTGAGGGAGGAGGTCCAAGCTATTGGACTGTGACTCAAATAATTTCCCAGTTCCTTCTGTGACCTTGAGAAAGTTGCTCAGTATCTGTGGCTGGAATTTTCTGAGATTCCAAAGATTTTAAAAGGACAGTAAAGCTCATTGATTGTTCTGGTTTATTGGCTAAAGTGAAAAATTTTGCAATAGTGAGATGAAAATTGCTGTTAAAACAGGAAAAGTAAACAAATAAAAAGCCAGAGAAGAAACAGGTACAGCTCAATAGTTGTGTTTTGCTCTTAAAGTTCCTTTCTGGCTTTATGCATTTTTATTATACCTGGAAAATTTCTGAAATAAATATTTGACTTGTAAAAAATTAAAATGTAATGAAAGTGTTTTTTCATTACTCATGCTTTCTAGAACAAGCAATTTGACTTGAATAATCTAATTAACTGTAACTTCAAATTTGACTGCTTCCTGAAGTACTATTTTTAATAAAAATCACAGTTCCAATGCTATGCTTTTATACAGAGTGTTTCATTACAATTTTCATTATGTGAAGTTGGTAAGTTTTTAGAGACAGTGACTATACCAGTATGAAACCGTCCAGCATTTCCACAGCAAGTGCTGCATTTCCTGAGCCTTCAAGGCTTTTTGGTAATAAAAATAAATGTATGGAGCTATTTTGACTTATGCTCAGCCTAAGCTTAGGTGACAATGAAAGGGAAGGGATTGACTGGTGGATAAGCTTGTAGCCATAAAAAGAAAAATGCTGAAAAAACTATTTCTATGATCTCATAATAAGTGAAATAAGACTTTGGAACAGGTGGAGCAAGAAATACTTATCCTGATGTTTAAATGTCCTTATCTGGCATAAAACTTCCTCTGCTGGTTCACAAATCTGTCAATCAGCCCTGAACTGGTGAGGAGCTTGGACAAGATGATCACTGCCCATTCCTCCCAACTGAATGATTCTGTTGTATTTTTTCCATATTGTCTATAAGTTTTTCACAAGTCTGTGCAAATTTTACATAAATCTGTTTCTCTTTTTCCCAAAACACAGAGACACAGTGGGAAAAGTGAGGCATATTCCACTGAGGTGCAGCTGGGATGTGTTGAACTCTGTGTCAGTTCCACACAGCTGAAGATCTATTGAATGCTGTGATATTCAAAGGCATGGCCAAGGTGTGTAAGATGAGTTCAGGCATGATTACACCTGACTTAGCATTTTCTAGGCCTACAAAAATAAATCTAACCAAAATCTGATTGTCTTTCTTCTCCTTTCTGTGTAAAAGCTCTGGGAGAAACATGGAAAGAAACCTCTGAAGAACACAGAGCTGGTGGAAGAACATGCAAGCTTTTTAAAGCAGGCTCCCTGTTGGGAAAATTATTACTTATTAGATGTTTTTATTGAGACAGAGAGAAGCTCTTTCAGATTCCCACTTTTCAGCTTTTAACTGAAATCAGCAGGCACTGCTGATTAATAAATATTAATCAATGTGAGGCTGGTTTGTTGGTCTTGTGTGCACACACTTGGGAAAAAAATCTGCTGATGTAAAGCCAAAATCCAGGCTAAGCCCTTCTGTTTTTGAGTTTGCTTTGCACTTTTAAATATTCAGCATTTGTCTGTCAAATGAATTTACAGGAAACCCTGGCACAACTTTAGGCCATATATACCTAGCCCACTTTTTAACAGGAGGGTCTAACACCACCCTTCTAGGAGAGTGTGTAGATTCCTCCCTGGAGTGGGAACACCCTCAAGGTCACTCCCTGAGGCTGAGGAGAGAGATTTGGTCACTGGGATGGGTGAGTGACATCAATCTCTATTTAATAACTGTTTTTCTAGCTTTAATATCATTGCTTCAACAAATAGTGGTCATAGTTAGAGCTGTCTATAATTTGTAGTAAATAATTCTGATTAAGATCTTGATTATCATAATCAATTTAAATAAAGAATTTAATTAGTCATATAACTGTGTTTGGGTTTCCATCCCATCCAAAGGCTCAGTTACACCTGTACAATCCTTGAGGGAAACCAAGCCTGGGGCTGGGATTGTGTGGTGGTGTTTGCAGGGGTCCCAGGATGAGGGAAGAGATGAGAATCTTAACTCCATATTTCAGAAGGCTTGATTTATTATTTTATGATATATGTTATATTAAAACTATGCTAAAAGAATAGAAGAAATTATTTCATCAGAAGGCTTGAATGGAAAGGAATGGAAAATGGAATGATAAAATCTTGTGACTCTCAGAGAATCTGAGCCAGCTGACTGTGATTGGCCATTAATTAGAAACAACCACATGAGACCAATCACAGATGCACCTGTTGTATTCCCCAGCAGCAGATAACCATTGTTTACATTTTGTTCCTGAGGCCTCTCAGCTTCCCAGGAGAAAAAGTCCTAGCAAAATGATTTTTCAGAAAATATCATGGCTACAGGACTGGATCCAGCCACATCCAGAGTCCCCCATGGGAAGGATTTAGGTGTGACCCAGCAGGAGGCTCACCCTAATAAACCTTCTCCAAAGCTTCCATTCTGCCCAATATTCCCAAAATGAATTGAAAGTGCCCTCAGTGCACAGGACTAGAGAGAGCCAGTCTACAAGCAAGAAGGAAACACTTTCTACCACAGCCACTGCAATGATTTTTTGCTGGTTTCCTAAGGACAGTGCCTCAGGATTTGCTAGTGGAAAAGCAACAGGCATGTGTGAAACAGCTAGAAAGAAATAGTTAAGCAGCATGTATAGTGAATAAATCAGCTGGTGTGTGGAGCAAGGGTGAAATATGGGACAAGTGTGTGGTTTGGAAAGTACCATAAAGTTCCCTAGGGAAAATGCAGATTGGACTTGGCTTTAACCTCTCCTGAAATACAGATACAGTTCACTGACAGGTCACGTCAAAGGTCCTCTCTAACACCCCAACACGTCTGACTGTTGTCAGACAGACTGTAAATTGGATTGCTCCAATTATCTGGGCTCTGGGAAGAATAACAGTGCAGTAAATAAAGGTCTCTGGAGGTTTGTCACAGGCTTGTAGCAGCTTAGTGAGTGCCAGTGTCATCCCTAAGGATCAGCCTGCATTGGAGCACTACAACATCCGTGGACATTTAACTGCTGCTCTCCCAGGAGAGGCTGCTGTTGCAGATCCTACCCTGCCAGTGTCTCCCAGGAATTTAGGGAAGTGGTGATGAGAATTGGCTGAGAATGTAATTTTCCCCCCTTCTTCCCATCACACATAAAACACACGGCAGTGCCCAGACCAGGCGGCGTGAAGAATTAACACAGGCACTGCAAAGAACACCTGCAACAGCTTAGAGCCACTTGGGGGTACAATGCAGACATTCTAAAAAAGGAATTTTCATAGCTTTCTTCTTAGATTATTGTACCTGACAACTGCCAGGCTTTGTTTGGGGTTTGCTGTTGGTGGGTGTCAACATTTCCTGTGCAGGGATTCTTAAATAAAACAAAAAAACCAAATAACCTTTGGACCTGCTGAAAATTGAAGTGGAAGTTATTTGGGAGACTGTTTATTTTCTATTTGTTTTTATTTCTTATTTTATTTACTATTTATTTTTTCTCATGGATTCTGACCTGTCCCTGCCCAGACACCCCAACAATCCCACCCTGTGCATCCCTGGGAGCATTGTCCAAACCCTCCTGGAGCTCTGGCAGCCTTGGGGCTGTGCCCATTGCCTGGGAAGCCTGGGCAGTGCCAGCACCCTCTGGGGAAGAGCCTTTCCCTGATCTCCAGCCTGACCCTGCCCTGGAACAGCTCCAGCCATTCCTTTGTGTCGTGCATCCCCCATTTATGCTCCCCTCCTCTCCAGGCTGAAGGAGCCAAGTGCCCTCAGCCGTTCCTCATACAAATTCCCCTCCAGATCTACATCAGTGAGTTGTGCTGTGTATCCTCCAAACCACTGTTATGTTACCTAGAGGAAGCAGAAGTTCTAAATAGATCCTTGGACACTAATTACAGGGAGAAGAGAAGAAATTTTGCCTTGATAATGTTCTCAGTAATTATCTTTTATGACATTATAAATCTGATTTTTTTTCCCCAAGTTTTATATCTGCTCATGTTCCTCTGTGAAACTGTGGAGTTTATTTAAAATTAGCAGCAGTTTTATTAATGACACGCAACATTTCCAGTAATGGCTGTATAATGTAAATCCTGTAAAGTGCTTAATAGGACACAGCTTCTTGTTTGGATGCTTGTGGTGATAAATTAGAAAGAAAGTAATAAAACATGGAGCAGAAGGAGAGAAAGCTGGGGAAATTTCAGGGTAGTGATCAGAGAGATGTGGCTAATAATGATGTATATCACAGGACAGTGAATAACCTTTGTGTTTTTGCAGGATTTTTCCTAAACGCTCTTAAAATTGTTAAGGTTTTTTGTTTTTTGTTTTTTTTTTTGTTTTTTTTCCACCAGCAGTTCTTTGATTTGCATCTGAATGGATTAGGGAGGAGAGTAACTATAAACTATGCCCTGAAAGTGTTCAAAGCCAGGCTGGATGGGGCTTGCAGCAACCTGGGGTAGTGGAAGGTGACCCTGCCCAGCGCAGGGAGTGGAATGGGATGATTTTTATGCCCCAGATCAGATTGCTCCAAGCCCCCTCCAAGCTGGCCTCAGCCACCCCTTCCAGGGACAGCACGAGATGTGGGCACATCCAGGATTTTGGGATATGCAGTGATTCACCTGGAGCTGCTTTGCCAACGTGTACTTTGGGCTATAGAAGATTAAGAGACTCTTTGAGAGTCATGAAGGAAATCTGAAATTCTACCTACAGAGAAAACTGTCAGTGTTAAGACATTAACTATATATTGCTTGGCCAGATATTAAATTTCCATCAATACTTGGATTATTTAATAGAAAGTTCTTTTCTTTGATAAAACACAGGTTTCACTTTTGCCATACCTTCAACTCTCAGAAGAATTCTGTTTGTGTCAGTGAAATTTGGCATCTTTGCTGTGAGATGAAGGGAGTTTGTTTTAAGAATTGGTTAACTGATAGGGAGATCCCTGAACATCCATGTAGCAAAAATGAGAGTGGGATAGTTAAAAACTCAGTTTAAAGTCTTCTGCTAAATGAAGATCACACTAAAAACTGCAAAACAAAGTAAGCCCAAGTCCATTAGGCTGTCACAGATCTCTATTGCTGTATGATTTCAGTTGTCAGCAAAAGTATAAATACTTTTGGGAGCCACAAATCCAACTTCCAGTGCTAATATAAATCTATGATTTGTGTTATTAGCCAGCTTCTTGCTGACCCATAAACTTTGTGGACTTTTTTTTATGACAGGAGAGCTATGCAGGGTATGGGGGGGAAAATCAGTAATTTTAAATATATTACATGGAAGTGATTGATCTCTTCTAGTAATATAAAATAATAATGTTTGAAGTGACAGGGAAATCTGTGGGAAGCTCTGAATAATAGTATATACTAATGTTTAAATATATTATGACAATCCCTCTTTAAAAATCAAACTGCAGCTCTAAATCATGCTCTGATAGCCCTTATTATCTGAATTATGAGCAGCCATTGCCTAGGATTTGAATGCAGATATATATCGGGTTTATATCTGTCATTTTTTTAGCACTGGTCAGTGTTTGGAGATATTTTCCTCCACTGACAGAAGTGTTTTCCACTGTGTGGCAGAAACACCTCTCCCTGTTTCCTGTAGGTCAGTGCACATCCAGAGCACACATATTTGTCCTGAAATGTAGGCATTGTCCTAAAACTCGACTGGCTGTAATTTTCAAACTTGCCTTAAGGATATGGATGCCCAGCTCTCATTAATTTTAATTCAATTACTTAATTTGGTTCCTCATTTCCCGCTTTAATTTTAATGGGAATTGGGCATCCAAATCCCATAGGCAGGTTTAAAAATATCAGTCAGAAGGTAATGAATGTCCAAGGGAATGGGATTCCAGACCAAGTTGGAACTTCTCTGCTGTGAAAGTTCTGCTGAAGAGCCACTTTGCTGCTTTGTCTGGTCAGGAGTCACAGTTGAGGTCTTCCAGAAAAAAATTCTGATAATTCTTCAGAAGTCAGCATTCCTGTCTGAGAAAAATATTAAAAAAATGTCAGGGTTTTTAAGCACTTTTCATGTTACTCAACTTTTATTTCAGGGAACTTTCAAATAATGGTACAAAGAGTCTATTTTTTCCTGCTGTTGTATCTGATATCTTTCATAAACCAAGTATTCAGAACTTATTGTCAAATTTAAAGCTGGTCACCAAATCAACAGGAGCTATTATTGGTCTTATTATTCTGAACGGATTTTCTCTATTTTTAATGTTTCTGGGGAGCAATATTCCTTTTTCTTTTAATTACCAGATTGCAGCCTCTTTTGTGTACAATAGAACTATCCTGGAGAAATTAAATTTCTCAATTAGCAATGGAAAAAGAAGAGCAATTTAAATGGCAAAATAAGCAAGTCAAACCTCCCTTAATTAATTTTATCATTGCTTCTTTTTTAAGAAAAAAATGCAGTTTAGCTTCACAGGGGAAAATGTCACTTAATCATGCTACATTTAATTGGAACAAATAATTATAGTGAAATATTAATCATTATGCACTGAAGGCCCATTTGAAATGCAGTCAGTGTGAATGGAAGCCAGCCTGCTTCCTGCATTAATTTGAGCTTGGATCAGGTGTAATTCCCAGGAATCTCTGTCCAATGCTTGCAGCCATTGTAAAGCTTGAGTATAAAATTCCAGATAACTGAGGCAATGGATATGAAAATTCCCACTTTGAGAGCCTGTACACATCCTGGAAGAAACATTAGGATGGAGTTTTCAAAGCCCTGGGTATGTGCTGTCAGTATCCATTGTCATGCTAATCCCATGTGGAATTTTGCCTTTAAATTCCATGGAAGTGGAGTTTCTCAGTGCCATGAGCTTGTAAAAGAACTGCTTTCAAGAAATGGGGAGAAAAAAAAAAAAGGTAAACACTGTGATTGCATCCATCAGTTTCCATTGCATCAATCAGCTTCCATTTAAACGCCCTCTGTTGTTAAATTGAAATGAAGATGGATTTGTTGTTCTCGATGGTTTAGACATCTATTAATTATACATGCACATAATATTTAATTATTGTGAGTAAGTGTGGCAATTTTCTTGAATTAGAGATTGATTATTCCATTCAGATCCCAGCAATTGGACTTTATGATGTTTGTCAGTTCATAATTATCTTGGAATCGCTGGCTATGATGTGGGTATTAGGAAGTTTGGAAATTCTTGGAAATCCTACAGTTTGAGGAGCCTCTTGTGGCTCACGTGGCCTCCTGGATGCCCATGAAGTTTATTTATAACTTCTTCCAAGCTCCTGATTGCCTCACCTTGAGCTGTGCCAGGGCAGGGTCTGGTGGGTCAGGGAAAGGCTCTTCCCCAGAGGGTGCTGGGCACTGAACAGGGAATGGGCAAAAAAGCCCCAAAGCTCCAGGAGGGTTTGGACAAGGCTCCCAGGGATGCACAGGGTGGGATTGCTGGGGTGTCTGGACAGGGACAGGGGTAGGACTGGATGATCCAGGTGGTTCCCTTCCCACTCAGGAGATTCTGCAACCTCTGGGAGAAGGGCAAGTGAAAAGAAGGAGAAAAGAAGACACACCCAGAGGATTTGCTGGAGCGCAAGATGAGCTCTCCAATTTCAGCAAGCAATGAAAGCATTGAGTAATTTCCTCCCCAGAGAACTATTCAGATGCTGTGCAGTGTTTCCCTATTAAGAAAACTCTTTATGCTCCCTTGATTTTCCATGTGCCTCTGATGCCTCAGGTTTCAGCTTTTGTATTTTTCAGATTCTGTGCTGCTTTAGTGTGTGGGTCTGGGCTTCATATTAGGGGATGGTGAGCTCTGTGCGCAGAGCAGGGAGACAAAACAATTCCTTCTCTAGCTGGGGACCAAGGACAAATGATCCAAATCTCAGGCCCAAGAGCACAAACACTGTGGACTGAAGAGAGAAAAACAAGCAGGATGGGACTGGATGGGCTAAAGCTGGAATTGGACAATTAACTCCAATGTGCAAATGGAGCAGAACTTATCAAAGTGAGAGATCCCATGACCGGTTGTCCATTTTGTGATGAACTGGTGTCCATTTTGATGAACCATTTTGGTTCATCTTGGGCACAGCCCTGGCTGGGCTCTTGTGCTGCCCAAGGTGGATCCATTGAGGCCTTTTAATAAATCCCTACTTTTTTTTTTAACTCTGTCCAGCCTCAGCTGAACAAGTATTACCTGTGCAACCAGAACAAACTCTGCTCACTTTTCCTCTCTTCCTGCTTTGGTCTTTCCCTGCTCCTTAAGTTTCCCAGGTGCCTGCCAGTGTTTTGCTGTCCCCATGAAGAGCTGTGGCTGAGCTTTCCTGCTCAGGAATTGGCAGCTTGCAACCAAGGTGTGAACAGAAAAATGTGTGGGAGAGGGGGAAGAGAGAGGGGTGGAGAGGGAGAAAGCTCATCTAAGTTCTTTTCTGGGAACGCTTTGGAGTTCAATCTTTCTGCCAGGTGCCTTTGACAGGAGTCAGGACTCACTGAATGGATGAAAGGGAGAGAAGAAGAAAGCAAGGCCGAGGCAATTTGAGATAGTATCCGGTGTATCTTGGAGTGAGCCAGCATTCAAAGGCCAGGTTTAATTTAAGCAATGGCTCTGTGGAGTGTATTAACCTTTCCACCCTCCCTCCCCCCGTGCTGAGCACTAACTGTCTTTTCTGGCTTTTTTAGAAGTATCTTTCCAGCTCCACTGCACCAATTTTCATCTTCTCTTTGAAGGAGATGTGTCCCTGTAATTATCTATTTGAAATCATGCTAATCCATGTGCTCCATCCCCCAGTAAGGAAGGTAAATATGGATTGTAAATGGGGTTACTATGACAAAAACTGGGAGGTGGGAGGATGGAGAGGCAGGAGTAAGGATGGCAGCAGGGTGGATGGAAATGATGGAGTTAGCAGGGCAAAATGAAGGGACCAGGGGGAATGTGGGTCAGATATTCTGCCAGTGTAAATGTCATAGGTGTGCTGGCTTTGGCAGGTCTGTGCCCATTTATTCCAGCAGGAAAGTCAGCCATGCTTTCTAGTCCCAGCTAATTATAGTTGGCACCTCAGGCTCCTATCCAAGCATGGAGATGACCTGGGGTTTATATCCTCTTCTTTTCTCCTCTGATCTCTGACCTGACTTTTGTAGTGCCTCCTGAAATACTTGCTGGCTTAATCTACAGAGTTTGGCATCTGTGACTTCGACAGGACTGAAAAAACACCTCTCTACTAATTTGAGTATTTGAGTAACCAAGTTCTAGGATAAATTTTATCCAAGTTTTAGGATAAACTGGGCTTTAAAATGAATTTTTGTCCTTTTTTTTTTTTTTTATTATTACTAACTTTTCCCACTTACTTTTTAAATTAAGCTCTAAGAAGAGAGAAAAAAGCAATCCATCATATGCTGAAGTTTGATAAAACCTTTTTTTCCACTTAAGTGGTGTTTTGATATGTAGAAATCCCTTACTCTTGTCATGACTGTCTCTCTGGGCTGGCACTGCTGAGGGACCTCGAGTGCTCTATCCAGGCTGGATGGGGCTTGGAGCACCCTGGGCTAATGGAAGGTGTCCCTGCCCATGGCAGGGGTGGCACTAGATGGGCTTTGGGGTCCCTTCCAACCCAGACCATTCTCACAGATGCAGCAGGAGGTACCTTTGTGTGTCACAACAGTTGCAAATAACAACTTCAGCTGTGTCCAGTATTTTAAATAGTCCATACTGTATTCATAGACCTTCACTGCCATTTCTTTTCAGTAAAGAGTGAAAAAGAAGCTGGAAAATCAATGTACCAACAGCTGAATCATTATGTCTGAAACTGTAACAGGGGTAGCAGGTTGAAATTAATTCGTCCAGATGTCACCAGAACTTGCAGGCTGGAATAATTTCTCTAATGCATATTAGAGAACTAGCAGAATAGCTTCAAATAAGGGTCTGGATAAAAATGGCTTGATGTATTTTCGAGCAGCTTCAGTTCCTCCTGAGTTTGTGTAATGGATAAGTTCAGACACTTCACTTCTGACAAAGTAGTCCATGAGAATTTTTTAACGGGCTCCACCATAGAGCTCTCTCTACATGACAAATGGGGCTGCAAGAGCTCTCCTGGTCTGCAGACAAGCCACAGATGAAAAACACTGACAGCACTGCCCACAAAAAGAACAAGTTGTGTAATTTACTGTGGGTCACACATTTTTAATGTTGCAAAGTTATATCCAAAGCTGTCACCTTCACAGATTGAGTGACCTCTTGTGATAGTAAAGGTTATGAAATAAAGAAATGCATCTTGCAACTCATTAATCATTACAGAAACAGCCAGAAGGATTTCTGACTGCTGTTTGCAGGTACCAAAAAGTATGAGACCAAACACTGCTGTGAAAGTTTGTGGGGAAAATAAATCAACATTTTGGAACAAAAAGATGTTGTATCTTCTTTCAGAGTTGGAGGGACTTTGATCTTTAACTACTTACAAATGAATCCAAATAGAGTTTGGGGCTTTCTGAAGTTTGCAAAAGTGATTTGCATTTCAAAAGGCCTTGCAGTAAACACCTTTTGGTTAAGGTCCCAAAAGTCTTCTAAGAAGATGATTAACTTGAGAAATCCTTTGCTAATAATTAGTGGGGCTGACTCCTAGGTGAAATCACATATGGTGGAAAAAAATCATGTAATATGATGCACTGGAGGAAGGACTCAGAAGTCAGTTTCTTTATGAAATCACAATTAAGTTTGTGCTAGAACACACTTCCCACACTTCTGAGTTCCCAAAAATGTGAAGAAAGAAGAATGAAGAATGTTTAACAGCATTACAAAGATGTACTTTACTTTTCTGGGAGCTCTCTAGAGCCACAGGAATTGACAAGCAATGCAATGGTTGGGAGGCACACAGGGATTTTCCCTCAGGAGATTGGATCCCACTCGCTGTGCCAGGAGCCCCAGAGGTGCTGCAGCACTAAAATGCAGCTCTTGCTGCCTCCCTGGAAATCGACTGAGACACCGAGCCTGGGAGGACACGTGCTTGGCAAGAGCAGCTGAAACTGCAGGTTCCCACAGCCTGGACACTGCCTGTCCTTGGGGCTCCTAGCAAAGCAGCTGCTGGCTTTGTCTTTGCACTCCCAGGCTCCTGCTTGCTCCCAAATGAGCAATTGCTAGGACATGTGTGCAGAGCTGCCAGGGCTCCCTGAGCAGGCCTGGCAGCAGCTGCAGCACATGGGGTGGCAGCCTAGCCCTGCCAGGCTGGGAATGGCTTGGTGCTGGCACAGAGGGCAATGCTGTGGGCTGAAAGGCTCCCTGTTTGCCAGGGTGTGCAAAGAGAAAAGGGAAAATCCTCCTGAGCTCAACCACAGGGACCTGCAGCTCACTGAGGCTGGTGCTGAGCTCCTCCAGCAACAATCCTTCATTCCCATGTATTTCCCAGCCTGGTCCATGTGACCAATTTTTGGTGCCTAACCAAGGTCCTGTATTTATAATTTGAGCCTCCTCCATGTCACCAGAGTTTTTGCATATGAGACAGAGAGTCCTGCTCAGTCTCACTGCCGCTCCTCCTTTTCACCTCCCTGCCCTGATAGTAGCTCCTGGTGAGGCATTCATCCCATCAGCTGTGACAAACTGTAGTGAAGCCAAGCACAGTCAGGCTGCCTTTGTCACTCTCTGCTTCAATGATTTTGCTGATTTGGTGTCACTGCAGGGTTCGGACTGTGCTGGGCCCTGGTTGGTACCAACCTTGCTGCTCAGTTTCTCTGGTGTGCAAGGTGTAAGTGTGTAAGGAAGGTTGCCAGTGCAGATTCCTGAACACAGGATCAGAACTGAAGTGCCACAGAAGTGGCTCAAGCAGTTTGGGATTGATGTAAATTATTATTTTAGATTAATCCTGTGTGGCTGACAAAACTGCACCTTTTTGATGACAAAACCTTACAAAATGGTGGTAGAGCTTAAGTTTTTCCAAAACTAGGATGAATGGATGTAGTCTGCAGCTGTGAAGGACGCCTGACCATGAGCTCTCAAGTACTGAGTCACTCTTGGCCCTCGAAAAGTCCCAGTGTATGCAAAACAAAGCTGTTTAATTTATTGTTTTCTGTATCAGACACAGAGTAAGTGTACTGTAGCTATCATGGAATGGTTTTGGGTGGAAGAGACCTTAAAGCTCTTGCTGTGCCATGGGCAGGGACACCTTCCACTGTCCCAGGTTGCTCCAAGCCTGGTCCAGCCTGGCCTTGGATACTGCCAGGGATCCAGGGGCAGCCACAGCTTCTCTGGGCACCCTGTGCCAGGGCCTGCCCACCCTCACAGGGAAGGATTTCTTCCCAATATCCTGTATAAATCTCCATGTCACAAAGTTGATGTCACAATCTGTCCTTTGCAGGGGTGATATTTTATACCTTGTGCTTTTTGTGCTTTACCAAGACACCTTTATTTCATTTTGGTAAGGGAAAACACAAAGGAGGAATCAGGAATTGTTCTGTCCCCATTCCAAGGCCTTGCTGCACAGACCTGAGCTCAGGTGGGATAAACTCCACTCCTCATCTCATGTGGTGTGCTCAGAGCTGAGCTGCACCTTCCCCACTGGTGCAGCAAACACAGTTTTGGAGTTGGCCTCTTTCCCCATCACCCCAGCTCTATAAAGAAATATTTAAATCAATCCTTGTTTTAAATATTTCTGTCTCCCCCTGTCACCAGACTGTCACAACACCTCCCAGATGTCAATCTTTGCGATTACAGCTGAAAACTGACTTTCCAGAATTCATCCTTTGCAGAGTGACCATTTCCTTACCAAGAGGGAAAGCAGCTACCCTTGCTGAAAGTGCCAGAAGAGTTCAGAGTTCTCTTTAAATAAGGCTGAAGAATATGCCATAAACTGCCTTATATATATATATATATATATATATATATATCTCCAGCAAAAGAAAACTTTCACAGAGCTTTCCTTAGCAGCAACAGTTCAAATGCAGACACTGCAGAAAGGGGAAAAGAGAAGTAAATTGTGAGACTATAGAAAAATTGCAGAGGAAAGCAGGGTTTAGATCACTGAAGGCTGGCACGTTGTGTGAACCTAAATGTTTCACTGTTTCTTACTCACTGGATAAATATTTAAGTTTAAAGTCAGGGGAAACTTATTTTTAAGGGTAAAAAAACCAAACTCTGAAAGGGTTTTGACAATGTAAAATACATCCTCTCCCGAGCTAGCTGATATAAAGAATGCAGCCTTTTAACATGCCTGGACAAGCTTTAAAAATGACTCAATAAATTGTAGAATTCAGCACATTTTCTTCCCAATTATTTTTGAAGAGATTCTGACAAATGTTTTCTAAAGGAGGAATGGCAGACTGTCTATTTTATTTTAGTTTTATGGTACTTTTATTTTTATCCTGTCATGAGAAGCAAATGGCAGAGCTATGATTAGGATAAGCCGTGTAAGAGGGCTCAATCTGCACAATTTATAGTGCAGCTTGCTTTAATCTGTCAGGGAACGTGTGTTATATTGCCTTTCAATAGAGGAGAGAGCTCTGGCTATATATGTTAATAAATTCCAGCCAGACAGTCCTAAAAGATGCCAACAATTGCTGGAAGTACTTGGAGCAGAAACTGTCTGCATTATTGAATCCTTGGAGGACTCTTTTGGATACTGTGGATTTCTTGAGCAGAAAGCAGACAAACAAAGAAAGCCCCCAGCCGCTCAGCTACTCAAAAAATCTATGGGAAAAAACATTCAAAATGTAGTTACCATGATATTTTTATTATAATTAGGTTTTTAAGATTTACTATCCTGACAAAATCACAGTGATGATGATGATGATTACTATTAATATTATTACCAGTGATTTCAATTCCCCAATAACTTTTACTTTTTTTTTTCTTTCCTCTTCCCAGTTTTGAATTTATATGCTGTGAAACCACTGAAGTTGTGACCTCAGTGCCACCCAAATCACAATGCAGGTTTGTTTATATATATTTAGTAAATCTGAAAATCCACACTTGACACAGGGTGTTTCCCCCTGTTTATTTATGGGTTTTATTGGATTGCCACTGCCATCTATTTTAAAATCTTCCCCTTCCTGCTGGATTGATTTCCTGTGCTGAGGTGAATGTGACAGGAAAATTAGATGTAATATTTGCACTGATAGTTTCTGGGTTTGGATTCTACAACAAGCTTTGAATGTTGTATAACAGGATTCTCGAAATGCCATGGAAAATAATTGAGGGTTCTTACAAAAAAAAGGCTTTTCACATTGTTCTCTGTAGCTGTTCTCACAGTGGGAGTTGCAAGAAAAAAGTCACAGGTGTCAACACTGAATGTTACTCTAATCCCAAAGGAGAAGAAACAGCCTCTTCTGGTTAAGGTTCTGAAAATGAAATTTATCGTCTTTTCCAACTTTAATGATTCTATGATTCCATAGCCATGATAATTTATAAATGTATAATAGGCCATGTGAAAAGGAGATAATATTTTTTATTAGACCCATTTTTTCCCCTATAGAAAAAGCACATGAAGTTGTGGACCAACCAGCGGGATTGATTTTAAAAAGGCAAGTCTGTTCTGTCTCGAATGAAGCTCCAGCTCAGCCTGCTTCTGCAGTGCTCAACTCAGTCTGAAATGGTTAATTTAAAACCCACCAGGATGGGAAAACCCCCACAAACACGTGACTTTTGGTGTGCTATTGTCTGAGTGGAAAGCACTCCCTGAACCCCACACCATCTGAGCCATCTGCTCCATAAAACCGCAAACTCGCCTCGCAACTCAAATTCGACAATTTCATCCCAATTTATTGCCAAGATATTGCCTTTTCAGTGGTTGACCTCTGGAGCTGGATGTCAAGCACTCAATTATTTTCTCACATCAGAAAGTTCTCCCAAGAAGTGATTGAATTCTTCTGGAATGAATTTTTGCTGAGGCACACCAAACTCTCTTATGAGACGCTGCGGGTTGTACGGCGCTAACGCTGTTACGGGCTCCCTCCCTCAGCACTGCACCTGCCTGTAAAACGGGTTATCCTCCCAAGTGGTGACCTTACCAACAGCCCAGGATTAAAACTTACCTCAATGTTTCATTTTAATCTTTCCAGGAAGCTTTCAGACTGTTTTAATAAAAGATTGTCTAACAATTTAATAGAGAACAACTCGCTGCGCAATGTTTTTTTATGAGGGGCTGTGGAAGTACTAAGGATATTATTACAACCTCTGGTAAGAACTTGGGATTCACTATAAAAGTTACAGCTTTTACAGTAATTTCTGCCTAGCCTGGCTGCTATGATCACTGCTGTATCATAGCAGAGGCTGCAAAGAGTAACTAAAACACTGGGAAATCGAGAAGCAGCCCCAAGGCCCCTGGACCTCATTTGCTGTCAGTGTCCATTGCACTTCCACATCTTGACACATCTTCCAGCTAATGAGCAAGAACAAAGTTTACAGGCTTCACTCATTAAAATGCAGAGCCCAGTTCTCATTTGCATGAAGCCCAAGGTACATTTTTACCCTTAACAGTTCTTTAGGTGCTCTTTTTTGGCTGATCACATAAAATGAGGGAAAAGAAGGGAAAATGCACCTTCCACTAATTGAACAAAGGGATGGGTTTAAAATGGGTAAAGGCAGCATTGCACTGAATCCCCAGAGGAATGGAGGCAGTTCCTTTGGAGCACTGCCTTCTCTCTGCTCCCCTCTCTGCTGGCTTTTTCCACTCCCCAAAGGAAAATTTATAATATCTTCAAATTATAACTCTGTACCTCATGGCACTTCCAGCCAGCCTGTAAAAAGCAATTAAAATAGAATATGCAGAAGGAATATAAACCCTCTTGATTCAGATCTTAACTAAATCTCCAATTAGAAGTTACAAAAACACTTTTCCTGGAGGTGAGTGAGTCTGTAATTGTCTTATTGCAATTGTCAGGGACTTTTACCCTTTCTATCCAAATTCTTAACAGGGTGGAGGGTTTGGGGCTTTCAAAAACTAATAGGGATCAGGCAAGCTAAGCAGTGTCACTGTCACTTTGTCACCAGGTTTGCTCAGTGTTTCACCTCAGCCTCAGCCAAATGCTGAGGGTGGGAGTTACACACTTCACTGGATGTACCATCTTTCATGAAACATGAAAAACTCACCAAATATGGTATTCATCGTACCCAAATTTCATTATTTGGGAGCCAAACTTGTTGCATCTGGGGCTGGTGACTCTCAGGGAGCTTCCCTGCATGTTGTTTCTTGAATTCCAGCAATAATATCTCTTTTCTGGGTGTTGGCGTAGGAAGGAACTGATTTGTCCTCAAGTTTTCCTTCCCTTCTCATGCTCTTTTTTCAAGCCAAAAACCTTCACCAATGATTACTCTTAATGGAGGATTCTTTTTTCTTCTTTATTTCTGAGTTAATTATAGGCTATTAAGATGAATTCTTAAAAAAAAATCCCTAATTTTTATTTTGAATTTGACACACTTTGTGTAACTTTCCACTACACAATCAGTGTTGCATCTGAAGGAAACTACTTGGCTGCATTTCCTTTTTTCATACAAAACCAAGACTTTTTTGGGTCACATGATATTTTAAGTTAGTTTACTGGAACCAAGCCATTTTACTTGATTCATTTATTCATTTCATTTCATTTCATTTCATTTCATTTCATTTCATTTCATTTCATTTCACTGCTTGCTTATCTGCTAAAATACAGTTTATAATTTCTGTTCTTTACTGGATTCACAATAATTATGTAACATATTACAAGCTAAAGATTTCGTCTTAAGCTTATGAATTAAAAAATTAATTAAAGCACTCTGCTTTTTGTCTGAATGAGGTAAAAGTATACAGGATAAGAATGCCATAATTTCCAGCTAAAGGAAGCAGTAGGAGGATCTTAAGATCACAAAGAAAAATAAGAAAATGATGCGGAATGAAAGAAAATTACTTTATCATTAGAAAATAAACACTTCACATATTGATCTTGTTTAGCACAAATACACAATTCATATTGCCAAAAATATCAAGAACATTTCAGACTTTTATCTTTGCAACTTACACGGAGAACAATTACTCTTTGTACAAAACCAGCAAGGTGTATAAACTAATTTACTGCCTCAATGCCTGTAATTAATGTTTCCTAACTCAGCTCAGGTCATACAGACCACATTACACCTGTAATTCTCCCAGGTCATTGGTAGTACATCTCTACAGAGCTGCTCAAAACCATTCCTGGGCCATGTTTTCTCTCTGGAAAGTGAAGATTACTGATCCTGCTGTTTCCCTGGAGGACTGCAACACCACCAACACCATAAATTCTGTGAAGACTGAGTAATTTGACAAAGAATTAAGCAAATTACAGGAGAAATTGGAGAAACTATGGTAAAAGGAAAATAGTGCATTATTTTAACTGCCAGAGGCAGGGCTGGGTGGGATATTGGGAAGGAATTGTTCCCTGTGAGGGTGGGCAGGCCATGGCACAGGGTGCCCAGAGGAGCCGTGGCTGTCCCTGGATCCCTGGCAGTGTTGTTGAAGCAACCTGGGATAGTGGAAGGTGTCCCTGTCATGGCAGGGGGTGGCACTGGATGGGTCCTTTCCAACCCAAGCCAGTCTGGATTATGTGAGACCAGGCGTCAGTGTCTTCCTGATGTGGAATTTCTTGTTAGAATTGGGCAGGACTGTGCAGACAGGCTCCTTCCAGTGAGGCCGGGTGTGGAGAGGAGCTGGGATTTGTTAGGTGGACACTGCACCAGCCAGGAAAGTCTTGCATGTCACCAAACATCCCTTCAGGCGTGGAAGGAAATCTCTCTATCTATCAAGTGGTCCTTTCTCTTTTCTCCCCCAGTTCATCCCACATCTCATTAGCCCTCCCACAGCTGGAGCTGTGAATATCCCTGCTCAGTCTCTGCTCTTTTCCTTTGAACATTGGCTATGACAGACAAATGATCCTGCATTAATTCCTGTCTAATGTGCTCCACTGGAATGTAGTCCACCATAGGTTTTAAAATTCCTTCTGTGGATGCAGGAGCTCATTATCCATCTTCCTTTGTAGCTCGAGCACATGTGGCTGGGGTATTGCTCTATTAATCATGAGAACCCAAAAGCCTGTCTTGATTTAAGGACCCTGAACTCTCCATTAAAGTAATTTCTGTCTGTCAGTCATAACATTAATGATATGATTAACACATGTTAAAGTAACATTAAAGGCTCTGATTTTAACTTGGAAATGAGAGGAAGTGTGTACAGAAGGGTTTTTTCTTGGCTTTTGTCTTGTGGAAGTTTTGGTGATTATTTTCAATGTTTTGCTAGTGGCTGTAAGGGAAGAAAAGACATTTCCAGCCCAAAAGTGATCAACAGAATTGCATTGTGATAAGAAATGGGTAGTTTAATATTCAGATGTCTAAGCACAGTTAGAAGGACTGTTTTTAATATGACATAAATTCCAATTCTAATTTCTCTTTGAAAGTAAAATTTGACATTAAATAATAATGTGAAAAACCTGTGCTCCTATTGGCATATGGACAGCATAATATTATCAGATGTTTCTGTGGAAATCTTGGCTGAAGCCATATTCTGCATTTATTGCATCTATTTACTGTATATATTAAATATATAGATCATATACTCATTGCAGATATTGCAAAAATGTTACAAAAAGCAGAGAGAGAGAAATATGTCATCCACTGTTGCATGGAATATGGTGGAATTTTATCTTAGGCCTGGCTTTCATTTTCTAGGCTTTTGAACATTTTGGTATTCTTAATCCAATTTTTGCAGTTATTTAAACAGTTTAAATGTTTTTGCTCGATCTGGGGGAAAATAAAAATGGAGAAAGTCTTTAGAAAGAGATGTGAACAGAATTTAAGCCATTGAAGCTGTACAAATATTGATGAAACAGCTGCTGAAATAAGGTCCCTAAATATTTTCAAGAATCCAATGGATTTCTCAAAGGCAAAGGAATAGTTCACATTGAATCCAAAAAGAGCCTAAGTACATCACAGGTAGAATTGAGGCCCTTTGGAAGTCAAGGGTAAAATTACATTTCTTTGGAGCCAAGGTCACAAAGCTGAATTTTCCTTCAGGGCCAATTCTCAAAGGTGATTTTATTGTTCTCTTGCTAAAGTTAATTAAAGTTTTCCTGTAGTGATATGTAGCCCAGTAACTTGCAGCAAGCCAATTCTGCTATTATTTTACCAATAATTGAAATTTTCATAAAATCACATAGGTAGGAAAAGACCTCTGGAATCATCAGGCCCAGCTATTAACCCAGCACTGCCAAACTCCCACTGAGCCATTCCCTAAAAAATTACATTTTATGATCCTGCATTTGGCACAATGCAGTGATCACATCCCATAAACACCTGGTGAGATCTTGGCTGCTGGGCAAGCAACATTTTAGGCAGAACAGCTGAATTTTGTTGGCTAAAATTCTCTTTGTCCATTCTCTCTATTGATGATTATCAATTCAGGGAAATACTTTTTTTACCTCTCTTACAGAATGATGGAATTACAGAATGGTTTGGATTGGAAGGGACTTAAAGGTCATCCAGTGACGCCCTTTGCCATGGATAGGGCTATCCCAGGTTTCTCCAAGCCCTGTCCAGCCTGGCCTTGGGCACTGCCAGGGATCCAGGGGCAGCCACAGCTTCTCTGGGCACCCTGTGCCAGGGCCTGCCACCTTCACAGGGAACAATTCCTTCCCAAAATCCCATCTAACCTGCTCTCTGGCAGTGGGAAGCCATTCCTGTGTCCTGTCCCTCCATCCTTTGTCCCAAGTCCCTCCTGCCTGTGCTGGGACTCCAAGGCTGGATGCAGCAGGTGGGGTCTCAGGTGGGCAGAGCAGGGGGGACAATCCCCTCCCTGGAGCTGCTGCCCACACTTTTCATCCACCTGAGCCCCTGAGTGCTTCTCCACAGGGCTGCCCTCCTGTGCTCCTGCCTGGGATTGCTCCAAATCATGTGCAGCACCAGAATTTCATGCTGAATTCCATTAAGAATTTTTTGTTATGGTAGGATTTTTTGGCTGGTGCCAGAAAGTCAGCTCTTTGAACATCAGAGTGATTCCTAGTGGTAATTCCAGTTTTTCTCCCTATGGCCACAGAGATCTGGAGATTTCTTTCACCCTCAGAGGAGCCAATATCTTGGCAAACGTTGTGTCAGAGTTATTTTTGGAATTGACCTGAGCCTCATCCTTAATTAGAAGATACAGTGCACCTCTTCTGGGTTTCTTTAGACTCAAAGTGCTCAGATTCCAAACTCTTCCATTGCATTGCACCACCACTCTCTGTGTTTGCTTTAGGCTGGCTGTGCTCCCTTTTCTCCAGGCTGAAAGAGAAGTTCCTGTTATCTCTGGTGCTCAGACACTTCCCAAAGTGTTCAAACATTCCAGGGATGATTGCTGGTACACAGATTTCTACACAGGCTGCAAGAGAGGACTTCAAACACTGCTAAAGGCCTTAGAGTTTTCTTGGGAAGCATTTCCTCATCTGCTCATTTGCATTTAGACCTTCAAACTCGAAATATTTTGCCTTCTACATCCCAAGTGACTGCTTAAGCTATGTTTAGTACAGGGATATTGTCCATCATTCTCCTTATTCCTTTGTGGAGGACAAGGATTGGGATTATGGCTTTGGTAACGCGTCCTGGAATATTAAATTCTTTCAAAACCTCAAAGCATTCACTTTTGATATGAATGTGCACTTCAGAGGTGCTTCACTGGTTTGTCTCAGCAGGGATTCTCCCCTGGGTTTGATGTGAAGCCCAAGACTGAACTGTGCTGTGCAGTAAATAAATAAACCATTCCAAAGGTTTTTCTTGGCATGTGCTGACTGCACCTATAAATTCCTGTGTTGAGGTGGAAGGCACATTTCTAGCTCAGTACCCAAAACTCTTCTTATCCCAAAGCTGGGATGGCTTTAAATGGCAGGAACCTTAATTTCACTGGGCTATTATGTTGAAATATTTACCTTTCCTGTACCCCACTTTGAGGAACTCAATATTTTAAGTGGAAATCTTTGAGGGGAGATGATTAAAGGTGAATTTCATGGGGTTTTTTCGAGTGTCTTTTTATCCTGGTACTGGGTTTTTTTCAGAGCCCCTCTGCTGTGGAGCCAGGCTGGGAGAGCTGAGGGTGCTCACCTGGAGAAGGCTCCAGGGAGACCTCAAAGCCCTTTCCAGTACCTAAAGGGGCTCTGAGAGAGCTGGAGAGGGACTTGAGACAAGGGATGGAGGGACAGGACACAGGGAATGGCTTCCCACTGCCACAGGGCAGGGTTAGATGGGATACTGGGGAGAAAACCTTCCCTGTGAGGGTGCCCAGGGAAGCTGTGGCTGCCCCTGGATCCCTGGAAGGGCCTTTGAGCCACTGGTCCAGCTGTCTCTGTTCATTGCAGGGAGCTTGGACTGGACACCCTTGGAAAGGTCCCTTCAGCTCAAACTATTCTGTGAATCAGAGATTTTCTTTTAATGCACTTCTAAGGGTCAAGCTCTGGATGGAACATGAAAGGTGACACTGCTGAACCTTTTTCTGTTAAACAGACACAGAAGTTGTGTCTGAAGTGCGGAGATTCAGGTGTTTTCATCAAATAAAGGCAACTTCAGCTCAGATTGGGAGTTTTTTAGTGGGAGGTGCCCTGTCCATGGGAAATGGATGAGCTTTAATGTCCCTTCCAACTCAAGCCATTCCATGATTCTGTGGTTCTATGAAATCTGGAATGCCTTCAGGGTTTTTTATTATTTTATCATCATGCAAAGCCAGTATTTACAGAAAAGAAAATGCTTGGAAATGGAATTCCTGTAGCCATAACATACAAAATTAAGTGTTTGCAACATAATAGTAAAGTCATTGAAACAGAAACTCTTACATTTTACTGTGTGTTGCGGGGAAGATGTAATACTATCAATTATTGCAATTTTACCCTCATAATACTTATCTGATGCCTGTAATTTTATTAGATTTGGAAAAAAATAGGTTTAGCTGGGGTTTTTTAACCTGCTTTCACCTGTGCTGAACTGTGATTTATTCAGGCCTCTGCTCTGAGTTGTGCAGGGAACATTGCACTGTATAAAGTGCAGTTCCAGAATGGGGGACATTAATGGAGCTCTAAAGGTTCCTAATGCCTTTAAACTTCTGAATCCAGGTTCTGGATGAAGCTGTCATGCTGATTAAGTTATCCCAGAGAAAGAATCTGTTTTCTTCCTAAGAGGCACTGCAAGCCTTGTGATCTTTGCAGAAGTCCCTACAAAGATGTTTTCCTTGCAGCACATCTGAAGATTAAAACAATTGCCTTTTTAGGAACAATGGGGAATGTTGCAATTCCTATTTTAAAAGCTTTTCTTCCCTTCCCTTTCTCCAGTGCTGTAACTTGGAGGCAAAAGGGGTTGTTCAGTCTGGAAGATGCTGACAGAGGAGGATGTGGGATGAGAGAAGGTGCTCCAGGGGTGGAAATGATTTACTGATGATAAACCCTCTGAGCCTTTTTGGGACATCACAAATGCAAGCAGCAGATCTTGCCTGAAGGCCTTGGTCCTTTTGCTTTTAATTTGGATGAGGAAAGTAAAGTGATCAGCAGTTTGTCCTCAAAGGCTTTTAGTTTTAAAATGAAACAGTATTTTCTCTATCTTTTTTCTTTGCTGGTGAAGGAGAGAGGGAGGAAGATTCCCCTGCAGACCAGGGAAGGACCCAGACAGGAGCAGGTTTTTTTCCAAAGGATTTTTGGCCCATGGCAGAAGAACCCTGGCAGAGCAAGGGAAGAGTGTGATGAAAGGATCAGCAGAGGGGAGCTGTACTGGACTTGTCACAGCCCCCATTCCGCATCCCTGGCACCACTCAGGGGTGATGTGGAGCTTGGGGAGAAGGGATGGGAAAGATTTTGTTTAAATTTTGTTTTGTTTCTCATAATTTAAGTCTATTCTTATTGGACAATGATTTGATTTTCCCTGAGTACATTGTGCCGATGAAGTGATTTCCTTGCCTTTGTCTTGTGTCCCTGAACAGCCTCTGTGTGCCACCAAGCATGGATCTGTTCAAGGCTCAAACTTCTCACCCATTCCCAAGGTGATCAGAGGGATGGAGCAGCTCTGCCATGAGGAAAGGCTGGGAGGGTTGGGATTGTTCAGCCTGGAGAGGAGAAGCTTCAGGCTGACCTCAGTGTGGCCTTCCAGTGCCTGAAGGGGCTGACAGGAAAGATGGAGACAGGCTGTTCACAAGGGATGGAGGGACAGGACAAGGGGGTAGGGACTCAAATTAAAAGAGAATGGGTTTAGATGGGATATTGGGGAGCAATTCTTGGTTATGAGGGTGGGGAGACCCTGGCACAGGGTGCCCAGAGAAGCTGTGGCTGCCCCTGGATCCCTGAAAGTGTCCAAGGCCAGGGGGCGCGGAGCAATCTGGGCTATGGAAAGTGTCCCTATCCATGGTACTGGATGGGCTTTGGGGACCCTTCCAGCCCACATAATTCTGGGATTCCATAATACCCCAAACTGCTCCCTGTAAGTGAAATATTTCTGAACTGCAGAGTCAACTGGGCACCACATTATATAATGAAAAGAAAATGTTAAAAGACACAGGTGGAATGGGGGAGATAATGATGGTAAAAAAGAAGTTACTGGAACTTCAATTTGTGAGCTTTTCACAGAATATAAATGTAGTGTGGAGCAGGACAGCCTTATTCGCACTCAACAAATCTGGTCAAAAATAGAAAATAAAATTCTTTTATATTAAAAATAATGAAAACATTCCAGCTTGAAAGCATGTAGAAAATGTAGAATTGTTCACTTGGATTCTCAGAGTCTATAATGTTCTTTTTTTCCTTTTATTCCTCTAGTCCTGAATAAAAACCCCTTCACTGCTATCTTAGTAACTTTTTCTGAAAAAGGAGCTGCAGCTCTTACCTCCTGTCAATCAGCCAGGATCAGGAAAAGTACCACAGCAACACAGGAGATGCAAAAGAGATGGTGCTGCTCATCTGAAATGGGATTTTTTTCTCTATACACACATGCTTGCAACTTCTGGAAGATTCTGTCCCTAAAAGCTCAAATAAACATTGCAGACCCAAATTATTCTACCCCCCTCCATTAGTCCTGGTAAGATCATACTCCTTAAATGAGGTTCCATTGCATTTTTCATGGTTTAGACATGATTTATGAGGAAATTACCATCATCTGTCATCCAGAATGTTCCTAGAGGGCACAGTAATCATGGCTGTCAATTACTCTGTTGCTGCATTTTGGAGATTTGTAGAATATATGTATTTTCTGATACTTTGAAGATGACAGCACAATTGTGTCCCTTTTAGTACTAACTACCCAAGCATAAACAAACATTAAATGTAGGGACAAACCCAGATCTGCTGAGAAAGTTTGTGGATTACAGCAATTAAATTGTCATATTGTTCTGTACAATGTAACCACAGGAAAAAAGATCTCTATGTTAATTTTTCCTAAGATGTTTCATAAAAAATGGCAAAATTTAAATCAAAACTGGGTATGTTGGGTTCTGTCTGTAGTGGAAGATGTCCCTGCCCATGGAAGGCATTGGATAAGATGTTGTTTAAGGTCTCTTCAAACCTGAACAATTCTATGATAACAACCTTTAATTTTTTGCATTCTACAAAAGAACAAATTTATTTTATCAATCCCACTATTTAATCAGGAATTTCAAAGGCAATTATTGCATTTAGGTGACCAGACCTCCTGGGATCCTTTCAAAGCCCCCAGTTTGATTTCAAGTGCAGGAAAGAGAAGCTCCCCTGCAGTCTTCTTGGGTGCTCAGCCCTAGTGAGGAGGTGTCGGGCTCCACAGGGGTTGGAAGTGCTCAGCCTCTCCATGGAGAACTCCATCTTATTCCAAGTAGAGCTTTCAGTGCAGTCTGAAGGCCACTGGAGTTAATTGAACAGTCCCTCCTGTTCCCAGTAGAAACTGAATGAGGCCCCAGGACACACAAATGTTTCATGGTGATGCCTTGTGCAGAAGCTGGACAGAGTTAAAGAATAAAGTAGGGATTTATTAGGAGGCCTCAATGGATCCACCTTGGGCAGCACAAGAGCCCAGCCAGGGCTGTACCCAAGATGAACCAAAATGGTTGCAAAATGGACAATTGGTCATGAGGTCTGACACTTCTATAAGTTCTGCTCCATTTGCATATTGGAGTTAATTGTCCAATTACAGCTTTAGCCCATCCAGTCCCATCCTTCTTGTTTTTCTCTCTTCAGTCCATGTTTTTTGTGCTTTTGGGCCTGAGATTGGGATCATTTGTCCTTGATCCCCAGCTAGAGAAGGAATTGTTTTGTCTCCCTCCTCTGTGAAGAGTTTATTATCCCCTCATATGAAGCTCAGAACTGCACACTAAAGCAGCATAGATTCTGAAAAATATAAAAGCTAAAACTGAAGGCATAAATGCCATTTAGCCACAGCCCCTTCATTAATTAGGGGTGCACCTGAACTGTTTTAACCTCCCCCCAGCACAGGGCACCTGGCCTTTCCCACACTCAGACTGCCTTTGTAATGAAGACATTTCCATCCTTTTCCCTTGAGGAAACCTCCAGTCTGATTGGCAGCTGTTGGGAAATAAATACCTGAGCATTTGCAAATATCCCCTTTGGTTTGATGGGATATTCAAGGGAAAATCCCGAGCCTGGATGTGCTCACCAGAGCGATTTGCTTGCTTATCCTGACCGAGGGAAAGGCTTCGCTGGGAGCCGTGTCCCTGTTTTACCACTGGGGTGTAGGAGAGTGTTATCCTAAGGCGCTCAGCCTGGAATGCCCGGTGCTCCTGCTCCAGGACTCGGGATGCTCTCAGAGCAGCACTGATGGCAGCTCCGTGCTGATTGCCTCGTTGATTGAAAACTTAATTAGGGAGAATTAGATATCTCTGGCCTTTACATCCCTGTTTAGTTCTTGTTCTTCCCTGTACAACACACACATATTTGTGTCTAAACATATATATATATATATATGTGGTGATTAAAAAATTAGCCAGTTTCTAGGCAGTGATAGTTTCTGTCATGGCTTGTGTTCGATGTATTTTTTTTTCACCGTAAAAGTACTTACATAACAACCTCAACTTAAATGACTTCCAAAACAAGTGGATTATTTTTAATTCCTCCAATCTGCTAAAATTAGACCTGTGCTGCAACACGAATCATTTCCTAAGAAGCTTTATGGAATCAGACAATTGTTAAGGTTGGGAAATATTTTTAAGATCACCAAGTCCAGCCACCAGCTCAGCACCACTGTGTTCAGCACTAACCCTTTTCCCCAGGTGCCACATCCTGACGATTTCAAATATTCCAGGGATGGGAACTCCCCCACTGCCCTGGGCAGCCTGTGTAGAGTTTGACAGCCCTTTCAGTGACTGGATTTTTTTCCAACATCCAACCTGAGCCTGCCCTGGCCCAGCCTGAGGCCGTTCCCTCTCCTCCTGTCCCTGTTCCTGGGTGCAGAGCCTGAACCCCCGGCTGTCCCCTCCTGTCAGGAGCTGTGCAGAGCCACAAGGTCCCCCCTGAGCCTCCTTTGCTCCAGGCTGAGCCCCTTCCCAGCTCCCTCAGCCTCTCCTCATCAGACTTTTCCAGGAGTCTGTTATCAGTGTTATCAGTTATCAGTGTTATCACCTTGGAAAACAATCCCAGTTTCTTTTGGATTTGCTTCCCACATGATCAAACACTCAAAAATAACCAAAACCCCTGAAACAAAACCTTAAAACCTTTCCTTTCCCCACTCCTCTTCAAACATGTTGAAAATGCTGCTGGAAAGATTTCTTGTTTGATTCGAAGGTGTTCTTTCAAGGATTAAAGGTTTCTCCATCCCTGGATAAAGATGACATTTTGTATGGGATACATGTTCGTAAACTCCATTATCCTTCAGAGACAGCAGCTGCTTTGGTATCTGGTCACCTTAACTTAAAATAGATGAGCAGAGCAGATGAGTTCTTAAATATCAGGTAATTTAATACTGCTTTTGGAAGTGTCAGCTTTAATTAATGAATAAAAAAGAGTAAAGAGACAACACCATGGTTTTTTTTTTCTAAAAAGCTGAAGTACAAATACAGTCCTTTTTCTGTTTTTTTACTGATTTTCTTTTTTTCCCTTCACCTCTAAACTTATTTATTTCCAGGACTTCCTGGACCCAAACAAGTATGTGAAAATAACAGACTGTTTAGTGTGATCAAGACTTCAAAAGGTCTTGTTTCTTTAAAAACAAAAAAAAAACCAAAAAAAAGCAGCAGACAGATTAATTGTAGGGTTTTATTTAAGACTATGTGAGGATAAACTTCCTAAGAAGCCTATGAAATGATACTGATTTATCTTAGAATTTTTGAATTGGCAGAAATAACTAAAATAAAATACAGTCCAGGTTTGTACCTCTACACTTCAAAATCATTTTTCCATATATAACATTGTTGTTTCATTGTCTGAAAGAGCAGATTAGGATAAACACTCGGCAAAACAAGTGATGGAATATTTCCCCAATCCATATTTTGTCATTAACTGTAAACCCAAAAAGATAAAATTAGTGAAGGGAGTAGGAAGAGCACAAAGTAAACTGAAAAAAGCACAAAGCAAACTGAAGTTATTGGGGACAAGGAGGAATTTAGGAAGAAATAGCTAAAGTGAGGGTTTGGGAGCTGCTTTCATGTGGGGTTGGTCAGCATCTCTGAGGGCCAGGGAGAACCAAGTGATGCCCCCTTTATGTCACTGAATCTTTGTCCTTCCCAGTGGGGCTGGAACTCACAATACTGGAATAACTGGTGATGAGGTCACTTCTGTTCAATAACTGAATTTTGAGTTAGGGTTCCAGCCTTCACTATCAAAAAGTGTTCCCAGGATCCACCCCGTGTATCCCTTTCTGCATTTTAAGCCCCAGAACACTGTCAATTCCTTTTTTTTTCTTTTTTTTTTTTTCAGTTGCCTTTCATATATTTGAGGGTCAGTATAATTTTAATGTTATATTCCTTCAGTCTTATTTCTAGCCTAAAGAATTTTCATTCCTTCTTTCAGCCATTGACAGGAATTTATACCTGTAGCAGTGAAAAAAAAAAAAAAAAAAAAAAGGAAGACTTTCAAACTATCTCTTTGGAGCATAAATTTCAGTGCCTGCCATAGATTAAAGTTTCTAATTCAGTCAGAGTTTTCGACACCTGCCTCTAAAAAGGTCCTCTTGCTTCTGGAGCCATCGATTCCACCTGTGACACTTGGCTGTGCATTGATTCATAGACTCCATTAAGAGGATTTTACAGGAATGTTTGCATGACACATGGGAGAGAAACCTCCAGATGAATGATTTATAAAGGGCTGTAAAGAAATGGCAATGAAACCTCCAGTGTGGGCTCTTAAAAAAAGGCCTAATTATGATTTGTGCAATTGCTAATAAATAATGGTGTGAGCTGGAAGCCTAAATATTGTGCTTCTTGGGCAATATCAGCCTTTGCATATTTATATTTCAGGCCACTGCTTTTCAGATTGTGATCAGACCCATAATAATGGGGCACATTTATTATGTGTACATATTTTATATATATTTATTGGGTTCATGTCATATGTATGCAGTATAATGTATTTTATCCAAGTGTTGTTGATGAATGCTGATTTAATAACAGAAAAGCAAGTACAGGGAGAATATAGCCTATCTTTATCACCAGGAGTATCACACTAGGAATTCCAGAAATTTCTGATTGCTCCTCACTGCATAAGTCATTGTTATTTTTGTGCAATCAGACATTGAATGCCACAGAAGAAAATTCATTAATATTTGCCTTATGGATTTAATGATTGTTTATTTTGTTACATGTTTTAAATGGTTGTTGAAGTTTATTTTTATTCATGTTTTAAATGGTTGTGGAACTTTAACAACTTTAACAACTCTGAGGCTGAAATGATTAGCCTGCAATAAACTTAGAAAACCCTCTAGACAGAGAGAGCTATTCAGGGCCATGTAAATCCAGAAGCATATCTGAACAAGCTCAATATTTTGGAATGTCATGATGTATTTGGAGAAATTTTTAATTCAGTTGAAGATAGTTCTTTTCAAACTCCTGGGCAGGAATGAGTCTCCAGAGGCCAGAGCTGCATTTATAACAAGCTCTTTAAGGGCCTTGCCTGATTCTAGGCTCCAGCGAAAAAAGAGCAAATATTGATGAGTAGGCAGTGCAATTCCCTCTCCAGAGCCTTGTGGTCAAATTAATGGAATCAATGCACCACAAACCAGGAACCCCTTTGTCATATTTATGTCACTTCTGTAGCATTTACCTATAAGAAAAAATGCAGCCATTAGAATGTGGCTGTACTGCATGGGCACATGGGTGAAATGGAAGAGGATTTTAAATCACCCTCCCCTTCCTTATTAGCTTCATATTTCCTCTTTGCAAAGCTTGTGGGTAGAGCAGATAAGGAACACAAAGGGCAGGAGGAGCAGGGAAGGGTCTGTGCTGGTGTGGCAGAGAGCCCAGCCTTGCATTTTGACACTCAGAGAATCCCAGACTGCTGTGGCTTGGGAGAGACCTGAAAGCCCATCCAGTGCCACCTCCTGCCATGGGCTGGACCAGGTTTCCACTAGCCCAGGTTGCTCCAAGCCCTGTCCAACCTGGCCTTGGACACTTCCAGGGAAGGGACAGCCACAGCTTCTCTGGGTACTCTGGGCTAGGGCTCCACCACCTTCAAGGGGAACAATTCCTTCCCAAAATCCCAATTAACCATGCCCTCTATAAGTGTGAAGCCTCTTATCCTGTCACTCCAAGCCCTTGTCCAAAGTCCCTCTCCAGCTCTCTTGGAGCCCTTTCAGGCACTGGAAGATGCTCTGAGGTCTCCTCAGAGCCTTCTGTTCTCTGGGCTGAAATGCAGAGAGCAAGGATGCAAAAGGATCTAAAAAGCTTCTTTGGTTTAAAATATTTGCTGTCATCTGCCAAGTGTCAAACCCCCATGTTGGTACCAGTGTGATAAAGATATCTCCTGCCAGTCCTCCTTCCTGCCATGTTCCTTGTCAGGATGGAGGAGGAACAGAAATAACCTTTTTGGATTAGCAACAGCAAAGTTGTTAAATTTAATCCAAGCCCATAAAAAAAGCTCTCTGAGGTCCTGTGTGTGCAGAGACCCAACACACGGAGCCTGAGCAATACCTGTCTGCTAAACAAAGGTGATTAATGCAAAAAGCTGCCTGATGTGTTAATTAGAAGATGATCACAGTGGTTTCATACATTGCTGGATCCATCCCTGTGGCCTGGAGTGATGGAGCAGCTTTGTAAGCTACTGAAACCATGGCACAGACTGAAATCCTCCCAAACTCTGTCATTAATATCACTCCCAGTGAATCCTTTCCTTTGACAGACTTAGCTCCCAGTGATTTACCCAAAAGAAAAAGTGTTTTGACATTAGATTCTGGAAAACTTAAGGCTTGGGGTAGAGTTTGACAAGTGAAAGGCATTTGGAGTGGGAATCATTCAATCTTGCACTGAATGGTGGATGGCTCATGGCTGGGTGGAATTAAAAATAAAGGGAAGAAATTAACTTGCTTTATGGGTTATTATAATCTATGATGTCTCTCTGATAGTGTGCTTTCCTAGTTTGCTCTAATATTCACCTTAAACAAACTGGAAACTTTTCACATCCTGCAGTAACATAGGAAAAATTCAGTCCAGGAAAAAAATCTTTTTCAAATTGTTCCTTATCTAACTGCAATGGATTTTAGGGTTTTTTTGTGGTTTTGTGGTTGTTGTTGGGGATTTTCTTGTTCATTTGGAGTTATTTTGGTTTTGATTTATCAGTTGTTTGTTTCTTTTTTTGTCTGCTGTCTGCATTATCAAGAGAAAGTCCCACTTCTTATACCAGTCCAGGGGAGTCACCAGGATGGTCAAAGGGATGGAGCAGCTCTGCTGGGAGGAAAGGCTGAGAGAGCTGGGATTGTTCACCTGGAGAAGAAAAGCTCTGGGGTGACCTCCCTGTGGCCTTGCAGTGCCTGAAGGAGATGGCAGGGAACATGGAGAGAGACTGTTTGCAAAGGATGGAATGCCAGGACACAGGGAATGGCTTCCCACTGCCAGAGGGCAGGTTTAGATGGGATATTGGGAAGGAACTGTTCCCTGTGAGGGTGGGCAGGCCCTGGCACAGGGTGCCCAGAGCAGCTGTGGCTGCCCCTTGGATCCCTGGAATTGTCCGAGGCCAGGTTGGATGGGGCTTGGAGCAACTTGGGCTAGTGGAAGGTGTCCCTGCCCATGGCAGGGGGTGGAACAAAGTGATTTTAAAGGCCTCTTCACACCAAAACAATTCCATGATTCTATGAAAATGAAAATTATGTAGAAGAAAACTGCCAACAGAAACTCAAATTAGCTGGGGATTGATGTGCTTTCTCCCACTCTATCACAAGAAATCAGCAGCCCAAAACAAGCCAGGAACAATTCAGCAATTCAACATTTCACTAATGTTGGTCATAGGAGTAGAAAAATTGTACTTCAGTTCCAGGGATGGAAGAACTCTTGTCAGTTTGTTTGATTGGCTTGTTGATGCTGTTTAATTTGAGTATTCAAGAAAGGCATGTTTGGCTTTGTGAACAAATATCACTGTGGTGCATTCTGCATTTCATCAGAGAAACATCAGCCTCAAAGTGATGTCCCCAAAGCTTTGTCATCAGCATCATCAAGATCTACCATCAGCTGGAAAAGAAATAGGGATTGGTGGGCAGCATCCTTACCAAGAATGGTTTGAAGCATCAAAACTCTCTGCTAGGGCAAGTTCTGTGTTAATTCCATCACCATTTCTCTCTGAGTGAGCCCAGCTTGGTCAAACTGAGTTTATTCTGTTGTTCTTCCCCTTGGTTTTCCTTGTGCAAGGACTCTTTTCAGGGCTCTGTGGTGCACAAAGCAGGACTGTGCCAAAGGGCTAAAGGGGGCAGAGAAGCTGACCAATAATCATCAATCTTGTGAGGAGTTTCTCAGGCATAACAGCAAATAAGTGGCAGTAGCTGTGCTCTCTGATTTATTTTCTATGCTAATGAGATCAAAGTGCTGCTTCGTGCAGCCCTCGGAGCTGAATTAATGGGGAAAATCTTCATGGCTGTGATTGCGTGGGGCTGTGGCAATTAAAAACATATTGTTTACCAGGAGTAAAGTCACTAATTAAAGAAAGCAAGAGCAATGAGATGAGTAAAGCCCATTTTTAAGGATTCATTCAGAAAAAACAGGAAAGTTTTTGGTCTGTATTTGCAGTCACTCTACAGCCAAGGTCACAAAACTCCTAAGAACCCCAGCTCAGAACAACAACAATTACAGCAGTCAAACCAGTAATGTTGAAGAAATTCACAAAATAATTTTAAAAATAACCCCCCAAAACCAAAACCAGGATTCTAAACCACCCAGAAAGCCTGAGGGTTAATGGGATTAGAGATGGGAGTAATGGGATTAGTGGCTCTGCCTCAGGAGCAGTGTCACTCTCTCTATCAACAGAGAGTGTAGAAGAGGGAATCAGATACTGTGTATTCCCAGGGACAATTCCCAGTGAAATTCTGCTGGAATTGCAGTCACTGGGAATTCCCAAGCAGTGAAGGAACCAAAATGAACCAGAGCTATATAATCCTCATGTAAAGTATTGGAAAAAACACCTCCTTATTGGACAGGTGTTTTTTGGGAAGGATCTTAATGGTGGTGGTGGTGACAGACAAAGGGGTTTTCTCTTCTTAGGCTTTAGGTGGATTTGGCTTTCATTGCAGACTCCACATGGTTCCTTTGTGGTCAGCAATTGTGGCTCAGGAATCCATCCCATCAGGCTGCACGTGGGCTCCATGAGGAATAGCATCTGCAAGGAAGCAGAAGAGGTGTGGAACTGCTGCCCTGACCAAGATGGGGATCTGCTCCAAGGATCTCTTGGCTCAGGGTAAAATATGAATAAAGAGAGGAAAACTGCTGTGATCTGGCAGAAATGAAGGACACAATCTCAAAAGCCATAGCAAAGTTCAGTTTAGTCAATAGTCTGCATCACTTATGGGTGTAAAAAACAATATGTAAGCAAGAAAACTCCAAGGATTTATTGCTAAATCCATTAAAAATTTGAAGATTTACTGAGAAATAAGGAGTTGGCCTCCACTTTTGAAAAAAAGGTATTCTTCATATATATTTTAGTTTTATATATTTTAATATACAAGTATATAAAAGATATAATTTTAAATATTTTAATATAGAAAAATAAAATATATTTAATATATTTCATATATTTAATATATTAATATATAAAATATATTTTACATATTCTAATTCTTTATATATTTTATATATTTTCCTATAAAAATATGTTTTTTCCCACCACTATAAAGATAATAAATATTTTTTATCCCACCACCATATTGTGGTGAAATACATTATTTATTTCACCTTACTATAATAGATGAAGAAATCTGTGTTTCTACACCCCTACCCACTGCAGCAGGATTTTCAATCAGATTTTACTAATGTGATACTTCACATGAGGAAAACCGAAGCACTTCAGTCCATCCAGATCACAGATTTCTGTATCTGTATTGTGTTCATAAACAATCTTTTGTGTTTCCTTTGAACAACTTGTTCACTTCCCTGGATTTTTTCCCTCGTGCTTTCCAAGAGGAAGGAAAAGCAGGGTTTGGTGTGATCCCTGCATTGCCTGTGTCTTGCTCCTTGCTGGAGTTTCTGCCAGTGGCTCTCAAAGGTTTCATTCCTGCTCGAAACACGGAGCCTGCTGGACTCCTGACCTGGGCTGATTTAACAAGGATCATTATTATTCCATGGACATGGATAATTGCAGCTCCATCCCAGGCACAAAGCCCTGGAGTTTGTAGCCTGTTCAAGGAATATGTTCTGCCCTCCTTGCCTGAACGATGTGAGGTGAGCAATTCCTTCCTTGCTGACTCCTGCAAGGAGTGAAACCAGGAAAAAAAATAATTAGCTGCATGAAATATGAAGTGTCTCCCCTTTTCTGAGCATTACAAGCTTTTCTGAGTGTTACTCTTTTATAAGATGCCTTTCCAAAAGGTTTTAATGAAGGCAGGATGAAAGCCAATGGAGTAGTAGCTGAATGCTGCTTTTTTTCTGGTTTAAAATAGACATTCATTTTCTTTTTACCTCTCGCTCATGTCCATACATCATTTTGCCTCGCTCCTACAAATGTGCAACTCTGGAAAGTGTTCTCATTACTTTTACCTTCCTATCACACAATTCCAAGATCCATTGTATCAGAGATGCTACATAAAAAAGGCAAATTAAAATTGAATTGCAGTAAAGCTCCTAAGAGAATTCAGTGCACTTCAAAGAGTTTACAACTAAATGCACGATGTGGTGGGAATGGACAATTAAGTGCAGGGAATCAGTATTAATGTGCTGGTTTGTGTTAAGTGGTGAATATGGGATTATGTGCATTTTATTTGGGTCCTTTAATTGCAAATAATAGTGCTGGGTTATATATGTTCAAATGTGTGGAAAATCTGCTTTCCTGCAAGGTGAAATGGAGGATTTGTTTATTGACATACACAGTAAGGGATTGTTTGGCAATAACTCCCCAAACAACCACTATTTTTATGTATCTTTATGTTTTCAGATCTGTTATGGAAGAATTTAATAATTGGAGATTGCAGGAAGTCAGGTGGGTGAGGTGGCACTGACGTGGTGGCTGATATCTTCTCCCAGGGAACAAGTGACAAGATAAAAGGAAACGGTCTCAAGATTTGCCAGGGGAGGTTTAGTTTGGATATTCAGAAAAATTTCTTCATGGAAAGACTGGTCAGGCTGTCTGGTCAGTGGTGGAGTCACCATCCCTGGAAATGCTCAAAAAGAGAAAGAATTTAGGCAAGAAACTGCCTGGACATCTATCGGCATAAAATTTTATTATTATTGCTCTTATTAATAAGAATAATGATGTTTTAAAAGAGGTGAATATTATCATTTCAGTCATTCTTACAGAGTCTGACTAGTGGAAATTAATACAGCTGGGCTTTACCCAAAAATAATAATCTGACAATTCTGGGATTTAGTGATTCTTTTGGAACAAATCCTCATTTTTAAAGTCAGAATAGAAGGCGGTTTTGTGAGTTAGTCAGGCTATAATCTCTATCCCAGCGGGATCTCCAGTACAGAAAAGCCAGGTGGGGAACACTGCTGCCTTTCCAGAGGTTCCCACTGAGGATAACAGCAGTAATTATCCTCGGGATATCTATGGCCATCTCAAGTGCACCAATTAGTGACACTTGAGCCTGAAAGGAGGTGACATTCCTTCCTAGCAAACGGTCCTGTTGCCAGACAATGGGAAACTGTTTGTGTTTCCCAGCCAGTTACAGACTTCCTTGGTTAATTAAGATCCTTATCCCTGTCTGAAACCCACAGCTCCTTTGGTGTGCTTGGGAAAGGGAAAATGTAACTTGTAGCTTCTACACTTGCTCTTTGCCCTGAGATAAATGTCTCTGATTCAGGGCACTGAGCTCGTGCTTGGAGACTGACCACAGGAGGGAGTCAGGACAGTCCTTTTTGGAGGTACCTCTGAAAGTATCTCCACATTTTCCAGCTGGGACTGGAAATCAGAGACAATTTTAGCAGAATATTAGAATAAAACACTATAATGGAATGGTTTGGGGTGGAAGGGACCTTGAAGATCAATCCACTCACCCCTGCCGTGGGCAGGGACACCTTCCACTATCCCAGGTTGCTCCAAGCCCTGTCCAGCCTGGTCTTGGACACTTCCAGGGATCCAGGGGCAGCCACAGCTTCTCTGGGCACCCTGTGCCAGGGCCTCACCACCCTCTGACACCACTTTGCAAACCATTCTGTGATTCTGTGATTTTGGGGATCAGGGCAAATTCAGAAAAAACCAAAAAATTGGATATACATGTACATGTAAAGCTATATATCTATATCTATATCTATATCTATATCTATATCTATATCTATATCTATATCACCTATATCTATATCTATATCTATCTGTCTATATCTATCTATATCATCTCTATATATGTATCAAGCATCAAAAATAGCATCTGCTTTTAAGTTATGAGCTATTTTAATAAGCTAATTAATCTAATGATTTTTAAAATTCTGCAATGTGACACAGAGCCTTGGAAGAGCTGTGTCCTTCCTTTCAGAATATCAGCAAAAGTCCCACAGAAGGAAGGAAGGAGTTCCCTCAGCCCTAAGGAGTTGTAATTTGTAAAAATAAATGTAAAAATATTTCCTGATGGAAGGAAGGGAATGGAAAGCCTCCCTAGTCCTGCTCAGCCTGACAAATCACAGCAGGGAAATGGCAGGACAGGAACAAGGAATTTTTCACCTTCTCGGTTAAGAACCTTAAACACTTCTGTTACAGCCCTTATCTCCAGAACCCCACAACTAGAGGCTGATTTAATGCAAACAGTTTGGTTTTGTTTCTCTGATGGCAGTGTGGGAAATGGATTTGTAGATACTTTGTATTTGCAGATACTTTGGAGAAATAAAATTATGAAAGAGGTATTGTAGTAGAACCTATGAAGTGTAATTTTAAATGATTTGATTTAAGGCATTTACAACATGGTATAGTTAATGTTGATAGGCTAAAAAACGTTTATAGTCTATTGTAATTAGGAAATAGGTGGTTTTTGATTGTGATGGTGTGAATTGCAACATCTGTATTGTCTCACTCTTTTCATGAAACTGAAAATGGAATAAAAGTTTTTAAAAGGCTTCTGAGTTGTTCTGCCTCTAGGTCAGAAAAGGGTAAACTCCAACAGCAATGAAGAAAAATCTGCAGAACAGAACCAAAGAAACTCTTCTTGTCTTTGATACGAGGTGTAGTTCTTCCACCGGCAGCTGTGCAACAAATCCAGGGAAAAATGAACAATGAGCTCTGGGAATCAGGTGCAACAAACTGGTACGTGATGCACCAGTAACAGATTGTTAACATTTAACACCACCAATCAGTAATCCACAAATTTCCAGGGAACAAATCCCTTCTCTACAGGGGCACCTTTGAAATCGTTAGAATGAGTTAAATTCCAGCTCCTTGTGTGCTCCAGGTGGGAATCAGCTCTGTTTGAGATGCTCATTTCCTGCAGCTCCCTCTCAGGTGCAGATTTTCTGCCCTCCCCTGTTCCCTCACTCCATCCACACGTTGCAGAGCAGAACAGTGGAAATCTCCTGTCCATCCAGGCTGGAATCCTGATTCAAGTGAATCAGACAATTGCCTCTACATGGCTCAATAATGAGATAATTTGAATTCTAGCCATTATTAAGCCTTTGAAACAGTGCAAGATGGAGTTAAATGGGGATGTATTCTGGGTTCTTTCTTATCCTTTATGTTTTCTCTTGACATCTACCTACTTAATTTTTCTTTCCTTAAAAAATAGAAAAAGAAAAAGCCCTGAATGTGCCACAGTTTCTCCTATATCTTTGTTATGCTTTGTATGGTGCCACAGTAGGAAGAAATGTTCTTTCTTTCACATTAACAGCAGTTTCTCCTAGTTACAAGTGGAATTTAAAAGATTCATGTTCTTTTTCTCTATTATTTTCATGATGACGATGCTGAAAAGACTGTTGGGTTTTTTTTTTTTTTAATCTGCTTTACACTCTAAATATACAATACATTCAGATTTTCATCCTAGGGTTTTATTTTGTATATACTGCGAGGTACATGCCACTGTGGGAAAGAGAAATGTGAATTGTAAGGCTAAATTGTGAATTATAACTCATTATTAAGGAAACAGAGGCGTCCTGCATCTCTAGGAAAATGGAGAAGGAGGCAGTAAAGAAAAGGGGAAAAATAAAATTAAGCATTTTGATTTTTTCACCATTTAAAAAATATTATACCTATATAAACTGTTGGCATTTCTTGTGGGTTTAACATTTGAGCCTTGCCTCAGAGTGCCAAGGAAACTTTCTTTTGTCTTCCTTGTCCTCCTTAAACATTTCCAGATTGGGAAAAGTTGCCTTTATGACAATACTTTGCTTTATGGCAACAAGATCATTACACTTTGATGTTGCTGCAGTAAAATTAGGGGATGTGATGAAGTTAAGTGCAGAAAATGTTACCAAAGCTGCATAAAAAGGTCATAAAAAACTGTCTTAATAGACACTTTACTTGAAATTTGAGGAGTGGGAGAAGGAATGGAAAATATGTTTTGCTTTTGGCTTATACGATCTAATTTCTCAAAACTGGATCATGTTTCTAATGGCACAATCCCCACGCTTTTTACAGCATTACTTTTCCTCCCTCTAAACAAGTTAAAATCTTTATTTTGCTCCAGTCCAGATGAACAACAATCAGCTGGAATGTTACCTGTGCACTTCTGAGTGATCAGATCCCATTATTTGAGAGTGATGGATGAATTTCATCCATCCTTCCTATTATTTGTGATTAAAAATAATAAGGGGAACTAATTAATAAAGTTCTTTGTAAGTGGCATCTGGAAATCAGATCCCCAGTTTGAAAAACCAATTTCAAAATAAACTCTATTTTAGCAAACTAAGTTTATCATTGACATTTGTTATATTTATCTGTAGAGCAGATCCATTCAAGTAGCTCTAGTTCTAGTTCTAAATCTTCTGCTGATGGATCTGGTGCATCTTTGGAATTCTGTCACTTGTGTGCTGTCATATTTTGAGTAAAGACTCTAGCACAGATGCCTGTTTTTTACACCTGACACAGGCAGAGAAGAAGAAATACAACAAAAACAAGAGGAAAAGATTAAAATGGAGCTCTCTACTTGATCAGCTCAGTGGTTTTGGTCTGAAAAGCTGCAGATTCACAAGACAAGAAATAGCTACCATGTCCCTCAGACAGGGATACTTGGATTTGTTCCTTATTTAGTTTGGGGTTTGGGGCCAATGTCATTATCAGTCCTTGAAGATTTAATTTATTTGTTTTTTAGTAAATAATATGAATAGAAGCAAGAAGGGAATTATATTAACACTGAGCATTGGAGCCTGGTTCAATGTATTCCTTTCATTTGATATTTAGGGAATATTTCTGTGAAAGATTTTAACCAGATTTGATAGAAAATGGGTTTGGATCCTCAATATTATTCAAGAGAACATGAAATGTGCTGAGTTTAGAGTTGAAATTTTGGTTTCTGTCTCCACATTTATTGATCCCTCCAACATTTCTCCATTACGTATCTCATATAATTCCATGGGATAATTCCGGGAACATTTCTGATTAACTTCCAGCTGGGAGCAGGCACCATGAGGTTGCTGAGCTGACACTCCCAGCTCAATAATTAAAGTGATGTCCATTACAGAGCTGCAGGCTTGGGACACCTTTCCCAGCCATGGCAGTCAATCATTCCTGAGGGCAGCTCAACCTTTCCTGCATTTACTTTTCTGTGGATTAACATCTGCCCATAAAAAAGGCATTGCTATCAGAGCTCAGCTGAGATGCTTTCATGTAGAGCTGCAGATGATTGAGAGCTCTGCAGACCAAAGTAAAACAAAGTTTCCAGGGAAAACCATTTTCCCATTTCTTTAGCTCAAGTTGGAATATTTTTAAATCCACTGGTGCTGATTCAGCAGTGCTGCAAAGATGGGCCTCTCTGTTGGGGCCCCATAAACGGGGCCCAAAATGGGGCCCTCGGAGCTCTCCTGGGCCGCAGCAGGCTGTGAGCAGAACCTCCCTCTGAGGGACACCTGGCACAGCCAGAGAACTCTCACATTTCTGTTCTTGGAGCATCCCCAACCAGAGACAATCCTGGGCTAACATCCCTCATTTCTCAAGGCCTGACCCTTTCCTGGCAGGAGATACAAGGCCACTAAAGTGAGCGTTTCACTGAGCTCTGAGGGGGATTCTGCACAGGTGCCCTGCTTTCACTGACTCTTTGTATCTGTGTGCATGGGCTACAGCAGATATTGGGAGATATGCTGCTCTCTTAGTGATGCCTTGTGAAGGCTGACCTAGAATAGTGACTACACAGAGCTAAAGAGTAAAGTAGGGATTTATTAAGAGGCCTCAATAGAATCACTGAATCACAGAATCACAGAATAATGATGTTGGAAGAGACCTCTAAGATCATCAAGTCCAGCCTATCCCCTAACACCTCAACTAGACCATAGCACAAAGTGCCATGTCCAGTCTTTTTTTAAACACATCCAGAGATGGTGATTATACCAATAGATCCACCTTGGGCAGCACAACCCAAAATGGCCACAAAAATGGATGACTGGTCACAGGGTCTCACACTTTTATAGGTTTTGCTCCATTTGCATATTGGGGACTAATTGTCCAATTACAGCTTTATCCCATGAAGTCCCCTCCTTCTTGTTTTCTCTCTTCAGTCCATGTTGTTTATGCTCTTGGGCCTGAGATCTGGATTGGCTGTCCTTGGTTCCCATCTAGAGAAGGAATTGTTTTGTCTCTCTGCTCTGTGCAGAGAGCTCACCATCCCCTCATATGAAGCCCAGACCCACACATTAAAGCAACACAGAATCTGAAAAATATAAAAGCTAAAACCTGAGGCATCAATAGATGTTAAAGTACCGTGGCTATCTAAGTAAGTTATGCCTGTAAGGAAGCTTGTGACTTATGTCTTCACCTGACTTAAACGCTTCTAAGTGTTGTTCATCACTAAGTTACTAAGTATAACTTCAAAATTGTAAGTTAGGTAAATCTTTTTAAGTGTTATTCCTCTGTTAAATTGTTAAGGTTAAGTTATAAATTAAGTTTCAGGTATAAGTTAAGTTAGGTATAAGTTAAGTGTTACTTCTTTGTTAAATTGTTAGGTTTAGGTTAAATTAAAGTACTGTTACGCTTGAGTGCTCTTATGCTTTTGGGTTGTGTTCCTTTTTATCCTTGCCCTCATGGTCTTCCTGTCTCACACACACACACTCGCACACACACATGCACATATACACAGTTCTTGGCTCATTTCTGTTTTGATTGCTTGGGGTTTTTTGCTTTTATTGTTGCCTGTTTCCCTTTGTTGTGCCTTAACTGTCCTGTAAGTAGTAGAGAGGATCTTGCCAACAATCTTGTCATGCTTTCATTTAATATTAAATCTGTTTTTTACTCACACACTTGCCAATTATTTTTTTTAAGCAATCTGAAACACTCATTTGTAACAGTACTGCGTTGTAGCCCCCAAATCTTTAAAGTGCTTGCTAAAGATCTCTTGTTGAAATACTTTCAGCCTCATCTGTTAATAAAGGAGGTGTCTGTGTTTGTGGTGGGAGGAATTCCTTCCCAATATTGCATCTAACCCTGCCCTCTGCCTGTGGGACGCCATTCCCTGTGTCCTGTCACTCCATCCCTTGAAAATTGTCTCTCTCCATGTTTCCTGTCAGCTCCTTCAGGCCCTGGAAGGTCACAATGAGGTGACCCTGAAACTTCTCTCCAGGTGAACAATCTCACCTCTCCCAGCCTTTCCTCCCAGCAGAGCTGCTCCATCCCTCTGACCATCCTGGTACCTCCTCTGGACTCTCCAACAGGTATTTGAGGTAATGGAACTATTTTGGAGAACACCACAACCAGTACCTTAATTAGACCGCATTAGGGAGAACACCACAATCAGTACTTTAATTAGACCACATTAGTTTTGTTATCCTGCTGTTTCTGGAGATGCCTTGGATGTGCCAGAGGGAAATGAAGAGAGAAAAATAAAAAATCTCAAATAGATAAATGTGCATGGACAACACTCTGGTCAGGACAGGATTAGGTGAGCAGGCTGGAGACAAGAGCCACAGTTTAATCTGAAATGCATTTTCTCCTAGACTTGATAATAATGAATCTTGTACGAATGTTGCTGTTAAATAATTTGCCTTTTGCTACTTCTCCATTGATAAAACAGAGATAGTGATCATTATGCTTTATAAAATCTCCTGCAATCTACTACTGCTATATAAATACACATAACTGTATGGAGATATGCACATCTTTAATGATTGTAAATGAGCACGGCAGTAGATTGACATTTTATGCATAATATGTTTTCAATTTACTTCTTAAATGACTTAACTGTGATGATGATCTGATGTGAAAGAGTCTAATGAACTGATGAGGGCCAGCATGACACCAAACCTATCAAAAATAATTACCAAATCCTTCTATATATGATGAGTAACTCCAGAATAATGTGACAGGAATGCTGCCATGCCAGTTCAGGAATTTCCACTCCACAAATGTATTTCAAATTGAACAACCTATACACTGAGTTTTTCAGTTTCTTCCCTGATAAAATGAATCCTCACACCTTTATTTCACAAATCTACCTCTGTACCTTGAATTGCTAGTTGCAATCCAGGGCATTAATTTAAAAGAAGATGTAAAATAAGCTTTTTTGTTTTTTTTCCTTCTCACCATGTTTTTTAAAAGCTGCTTTGAATTGGAGCATGGAGTGTTCTTATTTCTTCCCCTGCAAAGCCCATTCCAGCAGGTGCAAACTGCACTGCTTTATTCAGGTGTTGCTCCCATCCCTTGGAACAGATGTCAGAGCTTTCCCTGTGTGCAGGACACTGGAGGCTCCCATATGTTCTGTGTCACTGCAAACCTCTGATAAGGCAGTTTCTACTTTATTCTGATATCACTGGCTGGTATTTCAAATGCAAGCAAGCCGTAAATCTTGACATTATAAATAACAGCTGTAGCACATGAATTCTGAACTGATTTCCCAGTCTAGGAAAAAGACCCAACCTTCCCAGCCTCCTGTTTGGTTCACCTGCAGCTTTCATCCCCACTAGACTCTTTTCTCAGAAAGCTGGATACACTTTGGATATCATGATGATGACTTTTTACTACTGTTTATTTGCCTTCAAGGCTACCTAAAGGGTTGTATTTAAATTTAATCTAAAATTTGCCAGTTTGGGTCACCACCCAAAATTCCTCTGACCTTTTGGTGTGCTCTTTGCTATTGAGCTGTGACAGTGGCAGTTCTGCTGCCCTGTCACCAGTTTTGTGTGGTCTGTTCTGGAAACAAAATGTTCCTTAAACAATGAACATTCACTTTCCTCAGTTTTAGGGGTTTTACTAAACATATTTCCTGTCCTACATCCCCTGAGGTCATGAATTCCAGTGGAGCCCAAGCCACCACCAGTCTTGATTTATCCAATATTAGTGAGCAATGGTGTCTGTCCTCTTGATAAGGATCTCATCTCAATGCCCTCCAAAGATGTTCTTCACTGCCTGCAGCCTGTTGTACCCCTCTCTCAGGATCCAGTGCTATTGAGTCCTCCAGCAGGATCAAGGATCTCTAGAAATTTCCTCTAGGTGTAAGAAAATTTTCCAGGCTGCATTGAAGTAGTCATGGAAACAAATTCCTCATCCTCAAGAAATGTATAGGATAGTTTGAACTGTTAATATGTTTTTCAGACTGGTGGTGTGAGGAATTTAAAACCAGGGGTTTTGATATCTTAGAAGCAGCCTCAGGTTGAGAGAAAGCTTTCAGTTCACAGGGAACTTGAGAATAGAAACAATAAGGCAAAGATATTACAGAATTTTTGTTATTGTTGTTGCTATTATTATTGTTGTTTTGATTTATTCAGCTCCTTTTTAGGAACTTCCCATTGAAGATCTTCAGCTGTCAAATAACACTGGAGACATAAAATGGACATTGGCAGCTAATTAACTGAGGGAAAAAACAAACAATCCAATAATAATTATGTGAGCAACTTCTTGCAGAAAGCTTCCTTCTGCAGACATTTCTGCTGCTTTCATTTCTTTGATTATTATAAGGCTACATATGGTGAGTGGCTCCTGGCTGTGCTCCTCATCCCCACAGCTGCTGGTAAGAACTCAGAATGAATTACTCCATTTGGAAAATGGGATGAAAATATGGAGAGAAGTGCTCCAGGGGCCCTGGCCATGGTGGTGTGTGAGGAGAGGAGGCTGTTCCTGTGGTTGTGTGTAATTTCCTTGGCTCTCACATGTATACATTTTCCATTGATCATTAGAAAGCCTCATGCACTCCCTTTCAGGTTTGGGTTTAGCCTGCTTGCTTTTGTAGATCTCTCATTTCTGCTATGACCTGTGGCTGAAGGTTTCATGGACATCTGCTAGATGAGATTTTTGCAATTGCCTCTCTCGTGCCTTTTTTTCCCCTTCAAAGTTATTTTTTCCATTTGCTCTGAAATCTCAGCCATGTTTTTAAGCTACTTATTAATGTGTGTATACAGGTTCAAATTTACTTTTTGTTTTACAATAAATGTCCTTAACCAGCCATTCCCTCACATTTTGGGTTTCTCTTGTACCCACCAAGTTTTGCCAGAGCATAGTGACATCTCCCCCACCCCTCTGTATCTCAGTGAATTGCTGCACTTATCAGAGACTGTTTCATATTTAATATTTGCCTCTCTGAGTATTTGTTGAGAGAAGGGAACTTTATTTTGTATGGGACATTTTTTCCCTTGGATTGGGCTGAAACTCAAGCAATTCTTTCCTCTTGAAATGGGAGTATTTCAGAGTATCTTTACTTCTCCTTGAAAGCAGGAGAGCGTCCCAGTGATGACACCACCTTCCCTGGCATACAGAGCCTTATGGCAGCTTTGTTAATTAATCTCTGTGTTATTTCTGGCTCCTTTCTTAGGGGTCTGATAAATATGTGTGAAAGTCTCATCATCACAACACCCCAGCATTTCCAGCAGCACTTTTCCTCAGAGACTGCCTTCCACAAATATTTTAAGCTTCTTCCTCTACTTTGCTCTCAACGTGTAAGGATTCTGCATGGAATTGTGGTGGCTGCATTTCTTCCTCTCTCAGGAGCTGTCTCACTGATGGGAGACTCAGGATTTAATTCTTCCCAGTTTTTGCTCATTCCTTTGCTGAAGATCCATTTTTGACCTGTCTCACATCAAAACCATTTTGGCTGGAGGTTACCTGGGGGCTCTGCTTCCATTCCTGTGTCAAAGGTGTTTTGTAAAAATACTCTCTGATCTTGTTTCCAGGCTTTTGAAGTTTTCACAGCTAAAACTGCCTGGGAATCATATATAATTCCCCATATTAAATTGCTGCATCATTTAGGGATTGGCTTTCAGAAGTTTGGAGTGATTTTTTCCCAATAATGGTATATGATTCCCTATATACTGAATCAAGGAGAGAAGCACCAACCAAGAAACATTAAAGTACATTGTTAGGCTGTAAGAAGAAATAAAAATCAGATTTGCTTGCCTTGGAAACAGTTTTCAGAAAAACTCTCAAAATAATTCTCTGGATTTAGACATTAGTGAAGCCTACAGAGGTTAATGTCCATTTTTATATTAAATTACTGTTTTAAGGATGACCACTCTGGCACATCATTGAGGCATATGCCTCCCTTTAGGGCTCAGCTATTTAGATGAGTGCAACACAGAGGTCCAAAGGATTTTTAGGAATACACTCATCTCAGAAAATAACATCCACCAATTATTTATAAAGGAGATAAAATTTAGCTGATGCTCCTGAGAGGTCAGCATGGAGAGTGAAGAAGCTCTGCAAATAGCATACTTCCTAAAACAAAAGTGTTATATCTGATTGTATTTCTTTAGAGATGTTTTTGACAGAAATGTCTCTTGCTGTCCCTCTTTCACAAGGATGAAAATGGAAGACTTGAGGCAGTGCTTGCATGGTTGAGGGTTTCTCATGGAGTTCAGGCACACAGTGGACAGAACATCTGATCAAACCCAGCTTTAACCTTCCTGCAACAGAAACATTTTTTCTCTCTAAGTCCCCACATTGAGAAAATCCACTCATTTACTACAAGATTACAGCTACAAAATTCCTTTTCTTTAACCCACAGTGGCACTCATACTTTTTTTAGGTGATACCAGCTCTGTCAGAGCCATTCTATGTCAGTTTTGAAGCATTTTTGAAAAACACAATCTGTTCAGCTAATTATCACCTATTAATAATTACCATCAGAAGGTTTAATGCCCTGTTGAATTAATCTGTATTTACCTTGAGCATCTCTTTTGTTTTTATGAGTTTTGTTTTTATGAGTTTTGTCCAGTAACATTTATTAGGGGAACACAGGCAAAGATAAGTGCAAATTTTGGGCAAGTGCAGTGCTCAGAGGCTGAATAATGCTATTTAGGAGTCCCAGACTGCAAGGGGAGAAAGTGTGATGGGGAAAGAACCTGTCACACGTTCCTGACAGAAGGGATGGACAGAACAATAACTGCTGGATGTGCTGGAGGAAGCACCAGTGATGAAAGCTTTGGAGAGGACAAAAGCAAGTCATGATAAGCCCAGCTGAGGTAAGTAGGACAGGCAGAAAGCAGAGACAGACATGCCTGCTGCTTGGCTTCTTTTCTTTATTTAGAACTTTGGTCCATAGCAAAGCCTGCAAAAAATACCATCTAATAGTGGAGATGATAAAAGGAGGGCAGATCCCAGGCACATTCAGAGCACAAATCCACCATAATCATGCAGGATTTATGAGGCCTGAAATCAGAGCCTGCAACAAATCTCTGCCTTTGTTTAAATTTTGAATCACTTCCACACCCCATTTTATGGATTTGTGTTTGTTTCAGAGGGAAAAGTCTTCTTTCCTTCTAGTGGGCAAAGATGCAGCTAGATATCATGCATGTGGACTTGGGAATTTGGGTTTTAATTCATTTTATTTCACGTTGAAAGATCATTCCTTGCCAGATAAAAATTAACTGACCCAGTGGAAGCTACAGGACCAGATCCACGACCATAGTCATCCCATGGATGTGAAAGGAGCTATTGTACTATTAGCTTATGATAAACATGGGGTTTTTTGTCTACAACTGTATACATTTGAGCATATTTTTAATGATATCCATATTTCTGCTAATATATATATATATATATATATATATACATGTACCTTTGCATTACCTAAACACATTTTTCCTGCAGTGTTATATATCATTTATTTCCAAACGATGCGGCTGCAGGTAATAAGAAAAGAGATTCTGAAGCAATTTATCAGCCTTGCTTCTGTAGGACCTGAGTTTCTCGAGCCCAGATAATGACTGTTGTTTTTTTTCTAAAATTAGAAGCTAATTCTGCCATCCAAGGATTTCAACAACTGCTTCTGTCTGGGGTACATTTAAATGTATTCACTGATTTTTTTTTTCTGTGCACTGAATAAGTTATGGAAAATTTTAGCCTTTTTTTTTCCTTAAAAAAACATATATTTCTAAATCAGAGAGGAGAAGGAGAAGGCTGTGGTGAAACAACACAGGAGCAGTGAGGGTGATAAGACATCTGGTCATGGGCAGTGAGATAACACAGCTGTATCAGCACAGAGTCACATTCTCAGCCCTGATATCAGGAATCAGGGGAATGGTAGAAGCTCTAATATAAAGGGTAGGTTAATACAGGTCTTTTGCCCTCTGTGAAATATTAACTTTCAAATACTCCACATAGAGCTGTTTTAGGGTAATCCAGCAGGATGTGAACAGAATTACCTGGGCAATGGACAAATCTGTGTACAGAGGTGTCTTCTGCATAATTTTCGTGGCAGAATGTGCCTTTATATCAGATTTCCAGCTTTTCTGACTTGCCATGAGCAGCTGGTATCATCCAAAGGGTGATGTGCTCAGATGCACCCACTAATCCTCTCTGGGAGACACAGGCACCACCTCACAGCTTGGCAGCGCTCCTGAAGCTGCAATAAGGTATAAAAGCTCTGATTTATCCCTTGCCAGCACTTTAATCAGTGATCTCAGGAAAATCTCATCACTGAGACAGTGGTGAAGCACTGGGAGGGGCAGTGGTGGGGTCACCATCCCTATAAGGGTTCAAGAAACCAGTGCATGTGGCATTTTGCGATACAGTCCAGCGTGGGTTGAAGGTTGGACTGGATGATCCCAGGTGTCTTTTCCCACATTAATGATTCTGTGATTTTAGGATTAATTTTTTAGTTGGTGTTGGCTGTGAACTGAGTCATTCCCTAGAATGGAAGAAGCCGAATCTTCCAATTTCACTGTGGTGATAACATCAGAAATACCAAATTTGGGTGTGGATTCTGCAAAACAGGAGCTAATGGACAAATGATAATGAGGAGCAGGATGTTTATCTGGGTGGCAATTTAGAGATGCAGTGCTCAAGGCTGAAGGAGAACCAACCTGGGTTGAGAGGGGCTGGGAACCAACAGCATTTGTGTCTATCAGGGTAGGGGAGGAGAAACTCCAGGACAGGAAGGAGGGGTTAAAAGAGAAACTCCATGGCCAGGAAGGAGGGATTTCAACCCCACAACCTTGGCAGCTTCCTTTCCATAAGCAGCAATTCATCAAAGAGAGGTTGCTGAATATAATAAAAAAATGACTCAGTTAATATGAGACTGAGATGGATCTGCTGAAGATTTTGCTTCTCAAATATGTTGGCAATCAATAAGAAAATAGGAATTCATGCAGTCAATGAGGCAATATGAGACAGAGACGAAGTATATGGCAATAACTGGATGAAGAACTGGGTGAGCAGAGGGAGAGGAGGGAGACAGATACAGCATAAAATGAAGGTGGTCAGTGCTGTTTGCTGGTGCCCAGGAGCAGCAGTTCAAGGAATACATATCAGGGCTCTCAATAAAAACCTCTGTGTCACATCCTACAAGCTGCTGGCAAACTGAAAGACAAATTCATGAAGATACAGCTGCAAGACAAATGGATGATGGTGTTGCAGAGCCTTGTTGGGGCACTTAATACATCCACCAAACACAGCAGTGCCACAGCAAAAGCCACTTGTCACATAAACAACTCAGCAAAAAAAAAGGGATTTTTGGAAGAATAATTTCTACCTGCAGTGCATCATCACAACAGGCTTGTAAGAAAAGATCAGTCAGAAAAAATATTGGTGGAGGTGTTCATAAAGTCTAATTTTAGTCCTGCAACATCAGGTGTCCTCTTGTGTTCCAGGCAGGAGCTGGGGTCTTCTGGGAGGTATTCCCACCCCACATGGAAGGGAAAAAACCCTACTGAGCTTGGCTGCCCTGCCCCTCCTCCCTCAGACCACAGTGACATCCCCAAACTGCTGCCACCAACCAAACCCTGCCCACGGCCTGGCACTGCGCTCTGGGCCAAAGTGACACCAGGAGTGTCACCCGACTGCTGTGGACAAAAGGCAGTTTGGCGGACACCCAGGGAGATTAACTGTGGATCCTATGAGGTGAAATGGTAATCACAGCCATTTTCACGTGGGATGTGATTGTCACTGTCTCTGGGCTCTGACAGGATGCAGTAAGTGAGCCCTGGTGTCCATCCAGAGGTCAGGCTGGACATTCCACACTCCTCAAATTTAAGTGCAAATGTGGGATGAACCAGGACAGGAGCCTGGCTTTGTCCTCCAGGCACAAGAGATGAGCATGGCATGCATGGTTTCAACATCTCATTCATCAAGTGTGGGCACACCAACTTTCTGGGAGGAAATCACAGAGTCTCAGAACAGTCTGGGGTGGAAAAGACCTTGAAGATCACCTAATTACAGCCTTCCACTGTCCCAGGTTGCTCGAAGCCCTGTCCAGCCTGGCCTTGGACACTGCCAGGGATTCCAGGGGTAGCCACAGCTTCTCTGGGCACCCTGTGCCAGGACCTCCCCAGTCCCAAAAGGAAGAATTCCTTCCCAATATCCCATCTAACCCTGCCCTCTGGCAGTGTGAAGCCATTCCCTCTTGTCTTGTCACTCCATCCCTTGTAAATATTTTTCTCCATGGTGTGATCCTGTAGAGGATTAGAAAGTGAGAAAAGACTCAGCCACTGCTTTTCTCCACTCCTGAGGCAGCACTGCTGCTAATTAACTGCAGCAGTTAATTTGGGCTTGTAGAAACATGGAGTGAGACTTTCCACCAAGGCTCGTGAATCTGGTGGGGAGAAGTCTCCAGCTGGGAAATGGTGAATTGGGAACGGCTTTAACCCTTCAGCTGAAGAACAGACATGAACCATCTATGGAATAAAATGAGAATGGCCTAAAGAGACATGTCAGGATGTTTAACTGACCTCACTCATTTACAGTGGCCTTTAGGGAGAGCTGAAGAAATGTGGCACCATTACTGACACGAGGGTGACACTGCAAATACATGTTAAAAAAATATGTGTCAAGGAAAATGTTTTTGTGGCAGGTTTTTGCTTTAGAGAGAAGATTTTTTTAAAAAGAAAAACAAAAAGAGGATTAAAATACTGGGTTCTGGGTGAGACATAGTCTCTATCTACTAGAATCAAGCAAGAAAAAGAAACCCATGGATCCAGAAGGGTTTGAACAGCTCCCCAGGAGAGTACCACAGCTGATTCTTCCAGCCAAGCCTCACACAGTCACTTTTTCCCTGGACATAAAAGCCAAGATTTTGGCTATTCTAACTCATTTTGACTGCATGAGGATGATTTTAAGGTCACCACTGCAGAAAGGCAGGTGAACATATCTGGCTTTTTGTCTGTGATGAAAATAGTTGGTAAAGGTCTCAGAGCTCTGTGCAAAGTGACCCAAAGGGGAATGACAGTAACGCTGTTTTCTGCATTTTCCCAGCAGGCAGAGCCCTGGCTTTGAAATGCCCAGGCTGTGCTGGACTAACCTGGCAAATTACAAATGAGTGGGTGTTTGTGTGAGTGTGCACATGCAGCTAAAACCCCTCCCTGGGAGAGCTCTGTTTGATTAACGCCCACTCAGCCCTTCCAGGCATCTCTCAGGGGTCTCTACAGTCCTGTCAGACCCCAAGGTGTGTCAGAGAATCTCTTTTCCCAGCCTGGCAATGGAAGAAGGAGTCAGGATTCTTCTGTTCTGGTTTTGAAGGCTGTTTATATTTATGTTATCTATAACATTCTTTCCCTGGCCTACTGAGGTCTGTTCAGCTGATCAGTCAGTGGCACTCTGACTGCCTTCAGAGGTGGTGTTATCTTTTAATGATAAAAACTACATGTACATTATTTACAATAATTTTCCAGTACCTATTACCTATGTTAGACAGTGTGTTCCTACCTTAAACCAATCCAAAAGTGCTGCATCACCCAGAAGATGGAGGCCAAGAAGAAAGAGAAAGAAGGATATGTCATGCCCAAATTCCTCCATCTTGGGACCTTGAGCCCCCATTCTAAAACCCCCAAAATTCTACTTTTCACCCTGTGACAAACTAACTATCATTCTGCTTAAACTTTTGCTACTAAAAGGTGCAGATCTTGAAACAGCCACCAATAAGTCAGAGGTTCTGCTCTGCCCTGTAACTCCTTTTTGGGAACTTCCAGATCAGCTTGCAAGCAAACACTTTTACAAAAGATCATTACTTTCATTTGTGTTTCTCTCAGTCACACCTCTATGAAATTTAAGTCAGATTTTCTGTGTTCAATTTGTGGTTTAGGGGAAATATATTCTGTGCCTGAGTATACTCTTCTTTACTTTTGTACTTCTAGAAGGCATGTTAATATAAGTGCAATAAATTATGTAGTCTCTGGGAGTTTGGGCAGAATAATGAATTCAGGATTTTTGAATAACAGTAGTATGAGGAATATCTCATCAAATGGTCATTTTAAACCCCCCTTAAGCACAGCAGTGTTATGACCCACTTAGTAATGGGGAATAAAAGTTATTTAATCCTAATCACTTTCATTGTGGCTCCAGTACCTTAGGAGCCTATTTAACACAGAGGTCATCTTTTAAGCAATATTGAAAAAAAATAATAAAAAGATTCAGAGCACTGCTTCATCCCCCAAATAAGCTGCTGTCTCCTGGGAACAGCTGCCATCAGCTGTCTTCATGACCCTGTAAATGCAGGCAGGAGTAACCAGCAGCAAACAAACTCAAAATTAAAACTTTAGGCAGGTGCTATTTTTTTCCCCTAAGATGACATAGATCAGCTCCAGGTAGATCTAGAGCATATTTCTATGACTTCTCACCAAATTAACTATTTTTTATCATCTAAGTCTTCCCCTGGCTGTGGCCTGAGGAAGGGCTGTAACAGTTTATTGCACAGGCTGAGCCAAACTGCTTCCTCTTCACCATTTTTCCTAAACCTAAGCCCTTCCCTAATCCAAGGCTAAATGTGACTTTAGGGACTCACATTTCCCACTAACACCATTACTGCCCTGGGGAACAAGTGGGTTTTTTGTTTCCTTCATCTCCTGGAACACACAATAATAATTTTACCTCCTGAACTCTGAACTTTCCTTTCCTCCAAGTCTGACTTGGAACATCAGAGCCTTTCTCTCCAGGAGTTCTTTGTGCTTGTCCAACATCACCTTTCTTCCAAGTCTTTTGACATGGAGCACTCAGGTCCTTTGTGAAGCTGCTGCTTTTTTATCCTGAGCAACATGTGCACCCTTAAATCCAAACAGTTGCCATGGGAGATGCTCCTGCTCTTCAATCTGCTGTTCTGTCTCAGGTCCAGGTAGCACTGAATCCTTTCTTCAACCCTCAAACTATCAACACACCTGAAGAAAATCAGTACTTGAACCTTGAGTTTCCTTGACCTCCAATGAAATCTTAGCACTGAATGTGCTCAAGAAAAAAGACTCTTCCATCTAACAACCCCTAAAATACACAATAGGAAATTCTCTGAAATTTTAATTTTGCTAGCCCTGATCTAAATCCAAGCCTGCATCTCACCTGTAAAATTACTGATTTTAAAGTTCTCCCCGCTAAAATAAAACACTTCAAAATAGGTTAATATTTGAATTCACTCCCAAAGTGCTTTTCCATGGCTTTCTGTTGTGTATTGAGTGAGCAGGGGAGAGCAGGTGTGTTTTAGCTTTGATAGCTGCAATCAGCTCTCATCTGGAAAGGTAGATTTTGAAATAACCTGATTAGACAGAAGCATCACTGGCTGTATTTGCTGGTATAATTCTCTTTCTCTACTTTGTTTTTTCTTTTTGGCAAGTTTCAGTTTTCGCTTGAGAACTCCATAAATTTCAGATAAACACAGTGCAAAGCATTTATGACTTGCCATAAACAACACTTAAGGATGTTAGAGCCATATTCTGTTTCCTGTTTGGAATCTGTTTTGTCTCTGGTGCCACAACAATCTGTCTCACTCCTGTGCACAGCAGCACTAATTGCCCTTAATTGAGAAGAGTGGAAGCTTATATGGTCCAGTGGGTTTCTGCTGGATTTGGATGATGAGGGAATGCAGCCACTGGAATTATACCTGTATATTGCTGCTTGGACAGTCACAAACCCTGCAGCATGAGAGACCCCCTCCCTTTATAGGCTGTATTTTGAAGCTCACACATAATTGTCGACAGTTATCTAAAGGTTTTAATATTCCCTTCCATCTTCCTGACTGCTGAAATGCAATCTCAGTGAATATAATGAGGAGGAAGCAAATTGGTTTCGTTATGTGGAACTAGTTTTTCCTCCACGTTGCTGCTTGCTGTTAAGAAATAGAGGGATAATAAAAATATTTCTGCCAAGGAAAGTTGATCTGAGCAGAGTTTTACACTCTCCATATTTCCCAGGTGGCCATATAAAGGAAGGAAAAGATGGAGGCATAGATCCAGTGGTTTCCACTAACACCCATTAAAGCCTGATACAAACACAAGCAATTTCAGCCAAGGATGATTTGTGTGGATACACTCAGGTTATGGTGCTGCTCAGGAGGAATTTCTGCATGGAAAGGGTGGTCAGGCATTGGCAGGGGCTGCCCAGGGAGGTGGTGGAGTCCCCATCCCTGGAGGTGCCCCAGGAGGGTCTGGACGTGGCTCTCAATTACAAAGTGGGAATTCTGATCCTGGACATCTTTCCCAACTTTAATGGTTCTGGGATTCTTCAGTGGGGCCAAACTCCAGTTGTCTTCAGTAGTCTTTGAAAACCAGGTTTCAATACCAGGACCATTTCTGTTTATAACAGATTCATCCTTTCCCCTTTCCTCTTCTATGTGTTGGCTACTCAATGTGCACTTAACTCATAGTAATTTGCCAGAGAAATTTTATTTTCTATTGCTGAGTCCATCACAGGAGCATTTACAGCTCTGAAACACTGAGATATTGCCACTCAGATATTGCTGTGCTTGTTTCCAATTCTGCATCCTTCTCAGCACTGTGATGGTTAGGACAAAAATTCTGTAGTGTGCCCTTTTCAGTACCTTGGTAATGACAGGGTGGGAATGTTCTCAGCAGGATCTGAGTGTGTGACATGCAATGTCTGCTGGAGATCTTGTCTGTGATGTCTCAGGAACCACCAAAAAGCCAAAATAGAGTAAAATATGTGTTTATGTGAAATATGAGAATATATCAATTTACTGTAATTTATAAATATAAGAAAAAACAGAAATTAAAGCCAACAGTAATCCAAAACTACCCAGCTTTTCCTAGGCAACTCCTCCAATGACACACTCTTTGCTGATGCCTGCTACAAGCAGTAATTGGAGAAGTTTCCCAGCTCTAAAGAGGATTCATAAATTAATTCTCAGAACAGAAGGTTATCATCTCACCAGAGGGATGAGCATTTGGACTGGCCTAAGCTACAGTATCAATTCCTCTGGCATTAAATAACCTTTCTCTCACTGACACACATTAATGGCCTTTCAGGCAATGGCTTGGAGTTTTCCCTGCCATTTTCTCTCTGAGAAAATTCTTATATTGTTCCCAGTTGTTACAGCTCGGTTGAAATCCTGCTCCAGATAGGGTAAAGACAAATAAATCATCAAGTCAAAGCCCATTAGAGGCTCAGGGGGTAGAAAACCAGGGCTAAAAGTGCAGGGCTTTGCTTAATTGCTCGTTTGTATTCCACCCATTCAAGGGAGGGGAAATTTGCTGCAGAAGAATTCCTATGTCTGTGCTAGGAAAAAACCCCAAAGATTGGGGAGAAAAGTCGTTGGGAATTTGGAAAGGGCAAACAATTAATTTATCTCCTAGGCATGGCCCTGGGTGAAAGTTGAAATCCAACCACTGGGCCCCTTTGGAAGATGAAAATTGCAAGGAACAAGCAGGATAAAGCAACAAGGATGGAATGAATAGGTTGAATTAAAAATAATCCAAAAGAAGACTCCTAAAATATCATACAGATGGATTTAATATTTCCTATGGGATGCTCACAGAGTATGGAAACTGAAAATTCTTTCATTCCTGAATCTACATTGTAACGTGACACAAACTTTATTTAACAATACCAGGGCCAAAGATACCAATAAACTGGAGCAGTAAAAAAAAAAAAATAATTTCTCAAAAAAAAAAAAAAGGCAAAGGTGAAAAGCAAAGACAAAAAAAAGGTGGTGAAAAGAAACTTGAACAGCTTAAAATTCACCTCTGTTTTTCTGTCACTTTCTATTTGCTTTGGGGGAATTTCAATTAGCAAAACTTCATTTTAGAGGTAATAAAATATTATTTACAAGGCCCTGGAGTAAGAGGATGAGGGGGAATGGTTTCCCACTGCCAGAGGGCAGGGTTAGATGGAATATTGGGAAGGAATTGTTCTCTGTGAGGGTGGTGAGGCCCTGGCACAGGGTGCCCAGAGAAGCTGTGGCTGCCCCTGGATCCCTGGAGTGTCCAAGGCTGGGTTGGACAGAATTTGGAGCAACCTGGGATAGTGGAAGGTGTCTCTGCCATGGCAGGGGTGAGACTGCCAGGGGATGGGCTTTTAGATCCATTCCAAACCACTCTGGGACTCTAACAAAACCAGATTTGACAGTATCAAATGTTTTTTCATATGGCCTGTGTTTGGGTTTGGTTTTCCGTTCTCCCTTGCTGCTCCTTCTTTCTCTGTCAGAACGACCTGAGAGTAGGATTTTCTCTGCTGTATAATGCTGATAAGTACCTGTCATTTTGTATTTCTGAATTAAGAAATAGCCTCTCAAAATTGTGAAGGAAAAGATTTCCTAAAAGATATGTGTATCCCTGCTTTTCCAGACATCATAAAGCAGGGAAATAGTTTTCATAAAAGCAGTTTATGCTGTTGGCTTCTGTTTTGAAAGCCAGTGAGAGAGTTTGCAGTGGTCTAAAGTTCAGTCTTGTTGTATTTGCATTTCTTCCCTTTCTAGGACTAATTAAGACGATGTTCCTGCCTTCTATTGCAAAGCAACATGAAAAAAAAACCGTGGCAAGTTATTAATATTGCTGTCTCAGATGAGGATTCTCCCTGTACAAGTCAGGCAAGATAAATAGGACAGTGCTTAATAAACAGAGATAACAGGAAGGAATTTGTTCCTCCCCTCCCTGGTGAGCAGGGGATGTGTCCCCCTACACAACATGGGTGTCCATTGAGACTGGGAGACAAAAGACAGCTGCTCTTTCCCCTGCTTTTTTTCCTTTTGGTATAACAGTCCAGCTAAAATTTTCATCTTCAGGATATCTGTAGGGAGAAAACTCCAAAAGCCAGAGCTCCAGAAGGGTTTGGACAATGCTCCCAGGGATGCCCAGGGTGGGATTGTTGGGGTGTCTGGGCAGGGACAGGAATTTGACTTCATGATGGTGGTCCCTTCCAGCTCAGGATATTCCATGATTGTATGGAGGTGTTTTTCTGCTACAGCAGTGAACTGATGAAATCAAAATGAAATCAAAACTTGGATGCTTTGTCAGCACGAAGTTTGTTTTGGGTAGAAAAATTGTGAGGTAAAAAGAAAACAGCAGAGCAATGAAACAGAATCTGCTGTGTTAAATACAAATTATTGCCTTTAAAGCCTCAGTCATGCAGAAAAGATATCAGAGCTGTTGGAGGGAATTACAGGTGGAAGGAGATCATTCCTGTGTTTCCTGACCATGTTGAGGGCTTGAAGCTCATGACTTTTAAAGACTTTTCCAAGCTGAATGATTCTATGATTCCATGAGTTAGGCATTCCAAAAATTGTCAGAATGGATAACATCAAAAAGGCATAAGAACAACTTTTAAACAATGATTTTTTTTTTCCAGAAAAATTCTATTGTCCCCATTTAGAGAATGAGGTGGATCTCTAGAGACATTTCCATGTTCTTCTGAGCTATGGGAAAAAATGTGTAAGGGAAAAGAAAGACTAAAACTGTCAGAAACAAAACATCCCTTTAGCAATAGCTCTTGCTGGAGAATGTGGACACACAGATGTCCACCAAGTTCAGTGCAGAGCTGGAAGTTGTTTGTAGTAAACTGAGAAAAAGCAATCATTTTCTGAAGAAATTCTATCCTTGGGGTCTCCTGTCCGCTTCCCAAAGAAAGCAAAAATGCTGTAAAGGATGCACTGATTTTCTTTCCAGCTCGTCCCTTGCCGTGAATGATTGCTGGATGCAGAGGCAAAGTCCCCCAGAGGAGATGTCTGGAGTAAAATACCTGGGATTGGCTTTGGCCAAAATGTCTGCAGTGAAATCCCTGGGATTGGCTTTGGCCAAAATGTCCAGAGTGAGATCCCTGGGGTTGGCTTTGGCCAAAATGTCTGCAGTGAAATCCCTGGGATTGGCTTTGGCCAAAATGTCCAGAGTGAGATTCCTGGGGTTGGCTTTGGCCAAAATGTCTGCAGTGAAATCCCTGGGATTGGCTTTGGCCTCCCATTGTTGCTGAACTAACAGGTGTAAAGCTGGAGTGGGACTAAAGAGAAGCTGATGCCCCTGCCCTGGTTTGGTTTTACTCTCTTGGCCAAGTTTTCCTTACAATTCCAAAGGTGCAACTCCATATTTAGGGAATGTTTTTTTTCCTCTCTGTAGTAGTTCTGAGCTTTATCTTGGCCATTTACCTCTGCAAATTCCAGGCTCCATATCTGAGTCACTGTGATCTTCCCTGAAAAATGATCCCTTGGGTGCCCCACTTCAAATCCAGCTTGAAGTGAAAAACCTCCAGGAGTTTTGTTAGAATGAAAAAGACAAAAGCAATGAAAACATAAAGCCAGAATTATTTTGCTAAACAATTTTATTTATGTTCCTCTAGATAATATATAATATCACAATATAGTAATTCTTGTGTGAAACTATAACTTGATTTTTAAACCACAGATCACCTCCATCTCAAAACTCTCAAAAGATAAAATTGTGGTTCCATTAACTTGATGTTACCAGTGAATGATTTGTCAGAGGGTTAAACTGAATCCAGCTGCATTTCTCTGGCTGAAATAAACATTTTCAAGTCACAGTTAAGAAGGGTGTTAGTCAGAGATCCTGGCACTGCAGAGATCCCAACACTGCAATAATCACAGACCCCCAAACCTGCAGTAAGGAGAGAACCCACCCAGACCTAAAAACAAGCCCTGTATTTTTAAGAATGACAGATGTGGTATGAGACAGGGACTGAACAGAGCTGCCCTGGCCCACAAATCAAACACCAAAACCCCAACTTCATGGCCCACTTTGACCTGCTAAATGAGTGTTCAAGATTGTTAGCTTGTAACTGAGGGATAAAGCAAGGTTCTGGTCACAGCTCCAAAGCACCCAAATAACTTGGCAACTGCTGCCCTCATTTCAAAACTGGCACAGGAGCTGGAGTCCTGCTGAAATTCACTGTTCTGGAAGAGTTACCCTTTGATCAGTAAATCTTATCAAAATGCAGATATTTCCAAAAGGGATTTCATCTCTTAAAAAAAAAAAAGAAATCCCTCTAATCCTATCTGACAAAAAGCCTTCAGAATTTGACAGGGAATGCTAATGACTCCCACTGCAGGGACCCTTTAAACACACTGCATGGATCTCCTTGGAAGCAAAGCACAGAATCACAGGATCATGGAAAGGTTTGGGTTGGATGGGGCTTTAAATATCATCCAGTTCTACTCTACTGATGTGGACAGGGATGTCACTCACTAGATCAGGTTGTACCAAGCCACATTAAATGTTCAGATGGAAATGGGAGCTCCAGATAAAGTCCTTTAGATTATTTGGGTTTTCCATTGTTCCAGGGAGTTCAGCTGAATTTTGACAACCAAATGGGGAGTGGTTTTGGTTTGGTTTTAAGTTTTTTGTTTGTTTGTGTTGATTTGGTGTTGTTGATTTTTTTTATTTAATTACATTCTATTCCTTTTTGTCAGGTTAATGATTAAAAAATTAATAGCTCCAAAACTTGAAAATTTTTGAGAGAAAGGATGTAACAGCATCAAGGAAAACCAAGCAGACCTTGTGCTGTGCAAACAGGCCTCACACTGGAATCACCAAGCAAGCTTGAGCAGAGAAGAGGAGTTTGCCCCCAAAACTCCATCAGAGGTGGGCTGGGATTCAGTTCTTTTCCTTAATTGTGTTCTGTGGTGCATGAGAAGCTTTTTTGTAGGTCATTCACACATTTTTTCATTAAATTCCTGCTACTTTCATCTTTCCTACTCTCCTACTAGGGATCCATTCAGTACCTGAAGGACCTGACAAGAAGAATGAAGAAACACTGTTTACAAGGCCTGGAGTGATGGGAGAAGGGGGAATGGCTTTCCACTGCCAGAGGGCAGGGTCAGATGGAATACTGAGGAGAAATTGTTCTCGGTGAGGGTGGTGAGGCCCTTGCACAGGGTATCCAGAGAAGCTGTGGCTGCCCCTGGATCCCTGGAAGTGTCCAAATCCAGGCTGGATGGGCTTTGAGCAACCTGGGATAGTGGAAGGTGTCCGTACTCATGGCAGAGGTGGGATGAGATGGGCTTTAAGGTCCTTCCATCCCAAACCATTCCATGTTCTGTGATTCCATGATCATTACAATTCCAGTTACAGCCTCCTGATTTCTTTGGCCTCTTTCTCACTCCGCTCACTCACTGCTCACTGCTGGAACCTCCCACTTGGTTTGAAAATATAAAGGAAAGGACTAAGAAAATAACTGTTTCCAGCCACCTCTGCTTCCATCTGTGACTCCACTCCATTAATGGCCTTAAACTTCCCTCAGGAATTTTGATTGTGGGCAAAAACCCTGGAAAAGAACTCAGCCTCTGTTACCTCACTCCTGTGGGTGTTTGTGAGTTAAATCTCCACCGCTGCAGATGGCACCATTTCCATGAATGAGTCTCTTCGTGTGCCTGGATGCTTTTCATTTGAAATATCATCTTATGCTCCATTGGCTCTGTGCTTGCATGTGCTGAGGCCCTTTTTGGTCCTGACTGTTCAGCTTTGTGGGAACTCCTGCAGGGAAAAAATGGTCATGAGCTGTTTTTCTGCATCTGGTGCCTACAAATCTACCCTTGAGCCAGGAGAAAACTTGTTTAACTCAGGGGGGTAAGCCCCAAGGAGAGTCTTCTGCTTCATTATAAACACTTTTGTCCTTAAAGGAAACACTTATTTCTGTGCCTGCCTGTGACTGTGTTTACAGGGGTCTCAGGCTGAGAGAAGAGACGAGGATCTGACTCCATGTTTCAGAAGGCTTGATTTATTATTTTATGATATATATTACATTAAAACTATAATAAAAGAATAGAAGAAAGGATCTCATCACAAGGCTATCTAAGAATAGAATAGGACGGAATGATGACAAAGGCTCTGTCTCAGACTGTCTGTCCGAGCCAGCTGGGCTGTGATTGGCATTAATTTGAAACAACCACATAAGACCAATCACAGATCCACCTGTTGCATTCCACAGCAGCAGATAATCATTGTTTACATTTGTTCCTGAGGTCTCTTAGCTTCTCAGGAGGAAAAACCCTAAGGAAAGGATTTTTCCTGAAGGATGTCTGTGACACCTGCCAGAGTCTGGGAAAATCATCCCTGGGCTCCAGTTGTTTGGGAACCAGGATGCACCACAGTGCTACCATGTCAATTCTCATTTTTCTCAAAGAACTTCTTTCTCATAAGTTCATTTCATAGGCCAGATACTTTGAAATGAAATATCTGGCTAAATACCTGAGGTCCTACTTCCAAGAATCTGTCATATGAGAAAGGATAATCACAGAGTGACAGGATGGTTTGTGTTGGAGTGACATGAAGCCCATCCAGTCCCACCCCTGCCAGTGTCAGGGACACCTTCCACTATCCCAGGTTTCTCCCATCCCTGTCCAACCTGGCCTTGGCCTCTTCCAGGGATGAGGCAGCCACAGCTTCTCTATGTTCCTGATATTCCTAGTTCTATTTTTAGTTCCTAATTGGTGTTCCCTTTTCCTCTTTCATCATCTTGGATGGAGATCCAAATAAGAACATAAGGCAAGAATGACATTCACAGTGTGTCTTATTGCCTCTGTTGTCACTAGGACGCACTAAGGTCATGTTATCAGCTGTGACAAAAGTGGTGAGCGGGCCACATTTTGAGTGTGGTTCAGTTTTGAGCTTCATTCCTCCTCAGCTGAGTAGAATCCTTTGAACCCAATTCCACTTGCACTTGAAAAATCACAGTGGGTTCAAGGATTTTAATCACACCATTTGATGTTGATATCTCAAGCATTTTAACTGCAGACTTTTCTCTGAATTATACTGTAAAAATGAGACCCATCCAGGGCTTTTTTTCCCTCCTCAGGTGTGTGCTCCTGCTCTGCCTGTTCTGGGGTTCAGGGCTGGCTACTTTTCTCTCTTTAGCAGAGCAAGTGGCCATGCAAACAGCAGCAGCCATCCCTCATGCTGTCAGGCCTTTCACCCCCAGTCAGCCTTGATATTATTTATATTCTGCTTGGTGAATGAAAGTCTTTTTCATCTCTCTTATTCCAAACAGGGTTCTGCATTTGTCTGGAATGAAGAGTGCCAAATCCCTCCATTAACATTTTTAGGACAACGTGCTCAAAATACCTGTCCAAACCTGGGTGTTGTTTTCAACCCTGGGATAAAAGTCTGATTTCCAACTATTCTGTGAAGCACAAGGGCATAAGGCAGGGCAAGGAAGGATGGGGGAACCCCAAAGCCCAGTCTCTGACCTGGCTGTACTGGGAGACCATCCTGGTGGCACTTTCTGCCATGTGTCACCTCAGGTCACCTTTCATCTCTGCCCAGGGGAAGAGCATTTGGGGGATTGTATAAGATTGAAGGGATGTTTAGGAAAAGGCTAGGAGCTTGCTGTATTTTTGTAAAGCACGGAAGATATTTCTGAAGTGATATTCTTACCTTATTTTTACATGGAAGCGTGGCACAGTGGGAAGAAAGGGAGAGAAAAAAAAAAGAGGTTTGTTTGCTTTTGAAGAGCTGAGGGTTCCTCAGATAATGAGCACTTCCAGTCTATTTGCATCTGTGTAGGCAGCCCTGCCAAGGCTCCACAGTCTGCTGCTAGAACCAGGGTTACATTACTCAGCCTGCCAAGCTCTAAATCTGAGAAACACCACCCAGCCCAAGGAGGCAGAGAGAGGCAAACAGGGCACAGTAAATCCACCAAGCTGGGAAGGATGGGGAAGGGGGAAGTGTTTGTATGTTGTGAGCACAGGGTGCTGTTCCCTGCCCTGTGCTTTGTGATTCAGGGATTGCCCTGCAAATATTTCACAGCCATAAAAGGGAGCACACAGCAGTGCCAAGGAGATAGAAATAAATCTATATCAGAAATCAGGGAGTGCTGAGAGATGGGGCTGAGATAGACTCAAGCATAGAGATTTATAATAAAAACCTGACAGAAAGCCTGCTCTGGATATGTACACTGGTGTTAGAACAGCTGACAATGTGAAAACCATTTATTGTTGATAACAGCACGGGGAAATGCAGCTTTTGTCCATGCCAAATTTCTCCTTTTACACAGCAAAACAACCCATGTCAGCCAGTTCAAGACACTTGTGTTTAAAAAGTGCCACTTGGAGACAGTGTACACACACACAGACAATCTGGGCATGGGATTGCCCTGCTGATGGAACAGAATTTAAAGGAGGGATATCCACCATCAGTCTCATAAAAGGATGGCAGCAGCCTTTGGATGGTGGGACTCATAAAACTTACATTTGGTGTGCATTCTGCCAGCTGTTTGACAGAGTGCTGATTCAGGACTGAAATTTTTCAGGAAGGCAATGGAAAGGTCAAGACACGACACTAAAAATAGTTGTTTGTCCCATCTGGATCTTTTCACTTCTATTCCCTGCCTATATAATCTTTTCTTGATGCATGTATTATACAAATGCACTCCTCAAACTGCTGTTTGAAAAATCAGACCTTTTGATGCTTTCTGACCTGTGTGACAGCCTCCCCTTTCCATTGAAAGTGCAGGAGGAGCAGGGCAGAGGTGGGACAGCCACAGCTTCTCTGGGCACCCTGTGCCAGGGCCTCCCCACCCTCACAGGGCAGGAGCTCATCCCAGTATCACGTTGAAATCCTCTCATTGTGTTTGAAGGCATTAATAAAAGCAGCAGAACTGTGTTTTTGGATGAAGCACACTAGAGCTGCTCGCCCTCACTGCGATGTGTGAGAACAACCTGACTCGTTATTAGCTCTGCTCCTCTGAGCTACCAGCTTCCCTCTGCTGGCAGGGCCTGCAGCAGCTCATGGTCTGTTAGGGGAGCTGATTATGAGTTTACACTCCATTTTTTGGAGGAACAGCATTTACATCTTTGTTTTTATTTGCATACCTAAAACAAACACCAGAGACGACCTTGTGGCTGATTTTGCTCCATGTCAGGTCCCTCCCATTCCACGAAGTTTAGTGTCACAGAGAGGAATGACAGAGCATTTCATTTGTGCTTGTCTCACTGGGGACAGGTTGGGAGGCTCAGAGATAAGAACAGCAGCTTCTAGCTATCAAATGAGCTCAGGTTATGATGCAAATAATTGTTACTGCCATTATCTTTGAAGGCAGGTGTTTGGTATCCCTGTGAGGAAAATCTAGGATCTCTCTAATACTTCTAAAAAACCTTGTTTTCCCACATTGTAATAACTCAGCAGACAATGATATGACTGAGTTGAAATATGAAGGGGGAAGAAAACATTTCTGTAAGTGACAGAAAGTATTAATATAATTCATCTCCTATTTATTAGTGGTTGTCTGTTGTCAGGAAGCACTAAAAAGTCCACATCAATGGAAACAAACTGTAAATTATCTCAGCAATGTTCTGTCAGGTGAACCTGATAGGGAAACTCCAAAATAAATCACCTGGTGTGTTTATAAAGCAAGCAAACAACCAAGCAAATCTCAGTGGAGGCAGCTTGCAGCTATTTTATTGCACTGATAAATGTGGGACAGGGCTGGGGAGCAGCACCGAGGCAGGTCAGGGGCAGAGCTTCCCCTGGACTTGACACCCGAGCTGAGGAAAGAGGGCAGCACATCCATCACATCCAGGAGGATGGAGCTATGGAGCTGGATATGTTCACCTGCAGGTGGAGAAGAGAGAAGGCAAAAAGAAAAACAAACAGCAATGAAAGTCCCCAAACTTACATCCACAATGTCCACAAACTGAGAAACATTAATGGTGAGCTTTGGGGATGTTATCCTCACTATTCCAAGTGAGACCCATTCCTGAGGACTTGAGGATCTTGGAGGCCTTCTCCAACCTTTCTGATTCTATGAGATAGTGGCCCCTGGTGGGTTATCAGCCACCACCTGTCTAGAGGGGACACCAGGACATGGCTGTGGCCAGGACACGTCCCAGGTTTTGGGCATCCTCGGTCAGTGTCTGGGACAGGAGAAGAACCCTTGGATACCTGTTGGTCAGAGACACCAATTTACCAACAGGGCTCTGCGAGGGACAGCCTTGGGAGCTGCTGTCCCAGAAAACCTCATCAGCAATCCTAAGGCTCTGCTTGGGAAAATTTTCATTTTACAGCTCTGTAATTAAGGGCAAAGCTTGACTCTTTCCATACCTGTCTCAGGGCTGTTGTGTCATTTCCAACCATCTTCATCCTAACCAATAATTTGGGAATGTGACATTATGCCCAATACTTCATTGAAGTCAAGATAATTTACTAAATTTTCCAAATTTGAGGTGAAATAAATCAGAGAGGTGCAATATCCAGTAGTTTATGGTATTTTACTTGACCAGCACAAGGAATTGTTTCAGCAGTGCTTGAATAGGGAGAGGTTTAATACACATGTCCTCTTTAAGTCTAATAATTTTCTTTCTTGTCCATTACTCTGAATAATTTTCTTTTGGAATTATCCATTTTTTTTATCTCTCATCTTGATTCACAGCTCAGACCATTTTTTGTGTGTTTTTGTGTGTTTTGAGACTTCCAAGATGTGCAGTTCCAGATGGAGTGATAAAAATAACCAAGGCATTTTAGGTCAGGACTAAAGTGTTTTAAAGCTGTTTGCAGACTTTGCCACTATACCTACTCATGTGGGGCAGGGCTGAGCATGAAAGTTAGATTTCCAGCTCTTCTTTCCAAGCTGGAAAAATCATTGCTTCAGCATCTTGGGGCTGTGCACTCTAAATTAGTCAAATCCCAGACAAAACATTTTAGAAATTTGATGGTGGAAGAAAAGAAGACCTCAAAAGTTTTCAAACTCTGTGCCACTGTAAAAAAGAGTCAGGGTTTTGTTTTTTTGGTTTTTTGGGTTTTTTTTGGTTTTTTTTGTTTTTTTTTTTTTTCAGAATGGCTCTAATTTTGTCAATACTCATTTTTCCCTCAGTTGCCTGGTTTTAATTTAATGCTGTGTGATGAGTTTCAACAATAAAAAAAGAATTGACAGGCTTTTGCTGCAACTCCCACACAGTAAATTATTTGTAAGACAATCCACCGGCTGTCCCCAAGAAAATTTAAAAAAATCACAAAGCAGTCATTATTTTAATAGCTTCTTTAGGGAGCTACACGGACAGAAATCATGTGTGACCTGCAGGGAGGAATTATTCCAAGTCCTCTGAGAGCTGTTCCATTGCTGAGGACTCTGGAGCTGCAAATCCCCAAAGTATTTCCAAAATAAAGTGCAGATTTGACTGTCCTTTGCAATTGTTGATGCTCCTATTGGCTTTAAATCTCTGGCAAGGACTGGTGATTGAAAAGTGTTTCCTCAAATTGCAGCTAGAACCTGAAGAGATCCTTAGGAAACCCTTTGGAGAAAAAAAAAAAAAAAAAACAAAATAACTCAAAGTTTCTCCCTGATTTTAGCTCACCAATTTTGACACCATTAGAGTGTCATTATGTTGTTACTGTGACTAAAGCAGGAACAGATTTAAAGTTTTCCTTCATTTTCAAGGTCTCTCTAAACGATTCCCAGTGCAGAAAGGGAATTACTGAGAAGGGAAATTAAGGTGCCTTTTTGATTTTTGACAGCATCCTGTGCTTTGCTTCTGACATTATCAAAGATGGGACTCTGTGAAGGTGAGAAATTGCTTTAAATGTCACATGTGATTGACAAAGCCAAACCTCCAGCTGGCTGTAGCTTGGTGTCAGCCCCATGTTCAGGCTGAGATCCTGGGTGTTAGCCCTGCTGAGGAGAGGCTGGGTCAGGATTGTGCCATTCCTTTCTCATACAGGCAGATTTTAGCTTTAAATGTGCAAACACAGAGTATAAATACATTGTTGTTTAATATCTGCATTAATGACACAGACGATGGAGGGCATGCTCAGGTTTGCAGTGACACCAAGCTGAAGGCGCAGTGAGAGCCTTGAAGGACAGGGTGACATCCAGAGGGCCCTGGACAAGCTCCAGGAGCGGCCCATGGGAACCCCAGGAGGTTCAACCAGGGCTGCTCAGGGCAGCCCCTGGGGTCACTCCAGTCTGGGAGCAGCAGCTGGAGCAGCCCTGGGAGAAGGATTGCTGGGGGTGAGAGCTGGAGCTGCCCCAGCCCTGAACCCCTGTCCTGGGCTGAGCCCCAGCCTGGGCAGTAGGAAAGGGATGGGGATCGTGCCCCTGTGCCCCTGAGCATGGTGAGACCCCACCTGCAGAGCTGCCCCAGCACAGGGAGGAGCTGGGGCTGCTGGAGAGAGCCCAGGGAGGCACCAGGATGGGCAGAGGGATGGAGCAGCTTTGCTGGGAGGGAAGGCTGGGAGAATTGGAGAAAAGAAGGTTTAGCATGCCCTCATTGTGGCCTTGCAGTGCCTGAGGAGGCTGACAAAAAATAGTGAGACAATTTCCAAGGGATGGAGCAACAGGACAAGGGGACATGGTTTCCTGGAGGGCAGGGTCAGATGGGATATTGGGAAGGAATTGTTCCATGTGAGGGTGGGAAGGCCCTGACACAGGGTGCCCAGAGAAGCTGTGGCTGCCCCTGGATCCCTGGCAGTGTCCCAGACCAGGTTGGATGGGGCTTGGAGCAGCCTGGGACAGTGGAAGGTGTCCCTGCCCATGGCAGGGGACGGGACTGGATGGGCTGTAAGGTCCCTTCCCACCCAAACCATTTCACGATTCCATTGTTCTGTGACACATACAAGCAGCAATATGAAGGATAGAGATTAATGCCCCCAGCATTCAGGCAGAACAAAGACTGATTTAAAGGCTCCCTCAGTGTATTTTCAGGCATTATGGTATTTGGTCTTTGAGCTAGAAGACAGATATAACTGGCCTTTAACAGCTTAACCTCTAGACTTTTTAAAAATTAAGGGACTGCTTTAATTTCATCCAGGAAAAAAACATTTTCTGTGCTTGTAGAAGCAGTTCCATTTACCCTTAATTAGCATTAGTATTACATCTCTGGTGGTACCACGTAGATTTTACCTACCCACAATATGAGGTCCCTAACCAAAAGGGTTTAAAAGTGCTGTAGAAATAAAGTAGATGCTATGAGATGAAAAAGAGAAGCAATTTGCCCTGAGTCAAAATGAAAGTCCCTGGAAGAGAGGTAATTTGTTTCTAGAGATGTTGATCTATGCAGCTGTAGGGCTTGTCAATTTTCCTATCTCTTTTACAGTTCCCCTTGGGCACCTTGCATTAAAAGGAAATATGGAGATTCAGAATCCCAGGATCATTAAGTTTGGAAAAATATCCAGGATCATCAAATCTAAGTCTAACCTTGTCCCCAGCCCAGATCACTGAGTGCCACATCCAGGTGTTCCCAGGACACCTCCAGAGATGGGGACTCCAACACAGCCCTGGGCAGCCCCTGCCAAGGCCTGGCCACCCTTTCCATGCAGAAATTCCTCCTGATGTCCAACTTGAGCCTCCCTGGCCCAGCCTGAGGCCATTCCCTCTCCTCCTGTCCCTGTTCCTGGGAGTAGAGCCTGACCTGCCCACCTCCACACTACTGGCAGGTTATATATCTGGAAATTCAGGACATGAGCTGGAATCCTGTCCTAGTGAAGCTCATCTATTTCTAAACATCTCTGACAGCTGAGGAAGTGCCTGATGACAATTCCATTCCATTCCATTCTCTGAAAGCAGAAATCTGCTGTTCACGGACTCCTCTCTGCTCATCTCATGCCATTAGCAAGATGTGTTCTCCTGCTTGCTGGATTTTCCCACAGACAGCTCCCAGCTCCACCAACTGGACTGCAGTTAAATGAGATCAAACAGCTCCCAGTTCCTTCCCTTCCAACCAAGTGCCTTTTCCTCCACATCCCAGTTTAACAGGAAAATTGGAAAATATTTTAAGCAAGTGTTGTTAATAGAGCCCAATTTGGCACTTACATCCTATATTAACATATCAAACACAGTTTAACATTCAAAATCTCTCCTGTCTGGCAGCCAGGAAATTATGCCGTAATGTTAATGTACATGGCCTTATTAAATTGTGCCTCTATAATAGGGAGTCTGTTACAAGGCAAAGGGAAGAGCAATATATCACAGATATTGCAACACACACCAGCACTGCAAAGATAAAATTTCAAATATGTACTTATGCAGCTGCTAGATGAGTATCTTTATTTTGGATATCTTTATTAAATAACTTTGTTTTTCCTGAAAGTAAAGGAAGAACTCAATAAACTACTATAGACAGATAGTGCAGGCACCTGGAGAAAGGGGATGGTAGGGGTAAAATAATAAGGAAGAAATGCTATGGGCATAAAACAGGGTAAAATCACGTGAAAATGGGGCAATTCTACCTCCTTTCTCCCTTCTTCAACTCTTCCCACTGCTCTACCACTCTTGGGTTAGTGAGGCAGATCAGTTCACTGACCTGATTGGAATTTAACTCTGGAGGGAAAAAGGCTTTTTGCCAACTCATGGAACATCTCTGCATGGTCATCTTAACAATCCCAAGGAAATAAGTAACAGAGACAAGGGAGTGGTATGGGAGGGGGAAGAGGGAGATAAATCCTTCAGCAGAAATTGGTTGTGAATGAAACTCACAAGCAGTGAGTAAGTGCAGTCAGTTAAGTAAGGAAGTGCAGTCAGTTGTAAAAAAACCCTCAACAAAACCAGTTAAAACTTGAAATTAAAGTTTTTTCCAATTTTTGTTATTTAAAACAAATGCCTACATTTCCTAGAATTGATATTTCAATTTTATTTTTAATTTCCAGGCAGATTATTTATTTATTGATTGATGTTGAATTGAGACTGTCCTTACAAACCCAACTCAGAGCAGCTTCACTGTATTCCCACTCCTGCAGTTCCCAGAGGCCCTGATGAGATGCAAACATTGGGAATTAGCATCCCAGCTGCCTGCGCTTTCTGCAGGATAATATTTCTCTGGAATCACAACATCTGGGAGCTGTGGAGTCACACTGCTCCTTCTGCTGGTACTGCTGCCATGGGGCTGCATGGTTTGGGACTGGAATTCACTGCAAGGAGCTTACACATTAATTCTCTATATAAAAACATCAATTCCCTGAGACTTCTACAGCAATCTGAGCAAGGAGAGCTCAGCCATTCTGGAAGAAAGGGAGAAAAAGAAATAGTTGGGAGATCTGAACAAAACTGAGAGGTTTCTAACCAACTTCCACAACTGAAGTTCAATTCTCTTACTCTTGGGAAATGGGAAGAGGGGACCTGGAGCATCCAGTACCTGGGAAGGAGAACTGCACCCCCATTCCTGGGTCTTGCCAGAAGTGTCTAATATCACATGGAGGAAAACATAGAGTTTAAGGTTTTAGAATATGGTAATAAATATAAACCCACTGCCTGTGATTCCTTTGCCTGGCTGTTCACAGTTTACCTCCAGAACACATGATTTTGGCATCATTTTAAAATAAACATGGATAAACAAAGCCTTGCTGATGAATCCCCTACTCTTGGACTTCTTGGGCTGTTCCCAGGACCCACAAAAGTCAACAGAATTAAAGCTTCCCCCTGAAGCCACTGGAGATTTAGATCTTTCTGCTGTGGCTAATTAATCTTGTTCATTAGTTACTCCCCAGCTCCCCTTGCCTTGTCCTCATCACTTCGTGCTGGTGCACATTATTCTTGTCTTTTAAACATTAATTGTTGCTGTGCAGGCCCTTCCTGGAATGCATTAAATGAAATCCCCCCCAGATCTCCACCTTCCTCCTTTTGCCAGTGCCTCAGAGGCTGGGGAGCCAGCATGTGGCAGGTGCAATACAGGCCAATTAAAAAGCAAATTTGTGCTAACTGATAGGTAATCTGCACTGGGAGCCACCAGTGACATTAGGGGATGCCTGGGGAAAATTTTCATTAAGCAAATTCCTCCACTGCTGGCGCAGCTCTGACACCTCCACATGTTGTGGCTTTTGCAAGGTGAGTTTCCTACAATTTCACCCTTGGAGTTTTTTCCTGTTTTCACCGAATCTTGTACAAACCAATCTTGTACTGACCAAGGGACAAAGAAAGGCAGAGGTGAAGTGAGTTAATCCAGCCATTAGTCTGCTTTTTATTTACCTAATTTGTGTAGCTACAAGAAGTAAAAAAGACCAAACAAACCAAAACAACAACAAAAACCACACAAAAAAAACCCCAAATGCAAGCCCATAACTCTTAAATATCTACTTATTTAACAGATAATGTTGTTTTATGTATATTTAAATATATGTGTATGTATTTATATATGAGATTGAAATTCATATTCACTAAATGGCAAAACAAGTGTGACACCAGCTAAGCTTGTGACCTGCTCAATTGCACAGCTGAATCCATGGTCTGGCACTTCAATATATTCAAAATTTACCATATATTTTATTGGTATTGATGATGTATCACATATAATGTATGGTATATGATGCATAAAGGTTCTATATTCATATAGAGCGGAGAATAAATAGTGCAAGTACCTCTTTTCTCTCTCTACAATCCAACACTGGGAACGCTATCCCAGATTTGCACCACACAAAAGCAGAATGAAATGGAATTTTGTGAGCCAAAATCCTTACTGAGTGGCAATTTCCACTTACCACTTGCAAATATTGATCCAAGATTAAATTACTTTTCCACTTTCATTGTGTGGAGATCTTCAGATGATGTTTGCTCTATTTTGTTACTTTGAGAGAGCATAAAACCTTGAAATGAAGTCTTCAAAAGCTCAGAGTCTGTTTGAAAATGGTCTGTGCTCAGATGAAATGTCCTGTACCATGCCCTGGATGGTGATTCTTGAGATATTCTATTTCTTGTAAGGGAGCAGTGCTGTGACTCAAGGTTCCATGCACTTTGGCAAGCAAAAGGGTGAGGATTAAATGCGTTCATGTGTTGGAACCCTGGTTACTGAGAATTTTAGACTTTCTGTGCTGATCCGCAAGAGAATTTGACCTGAGGCCATGGAACAGGCTTCCAAAATTGGATAGAACTGGGATTATGGGTGTGGAGTTTGAATAGAAGTGTGTAATATCCCATAAAAACTTAGAGTTTGAGGTTTAAGAATATAGTAATATATATAAAGCAAGATGGAGGATTTAGAGTGAAGGCTGGTCCTTCTTCTTCACCTTCTTCTCCATGGGTTTGGGTGGTTTTGCGTAATTGGATAAAAAAGTCCACACTGAGGGCCATGGATGATTGATTATTGGGTTAAAAGTAAAAATAATTTAGGTGTCATTTCTTAATTGGACAGTTTAAAAGACCTTGTAGAGGGAGTGATAGGGCTCCATTTTTAGTTTGTTAGAAAGGAGTGATGCAGAACTCATAGTTTGTGAGACTGTAACATAGATAAGAACTAATAAACATCTGAGTCCAAACAAGAAATACCATCTGATGCATTTAATACACTGGCAAAAAAGAAGTTAAGACTCAACATCCTTGCCTGTTCAGGTAGTTGTAATCCCTCAGAAGGCAGAATGAATTCTTGTCTGTGTTTCTTTTGCAAGTGTGTCCCACTCCTTCTGGAGCACACCTCACAGCAATTCCAGCATTCCCTGGCTCTATGTAGGGACAATCCTGGAGACACAAAATCACTGGGGAGAGCCTGGCACTGGAGGTTTTGTAGGAACTGTACAGAAGGCTACAAAAAAGGCCAAGAAAAGCCAAACTCTCCCCATGAAGATCAGAGGGATCCCCTCAATCCTTGAAATAAATTGAAATAAACAAAAACCCCACCATATTCACGTTTCTCATGGCTTAGAGAAGGCATTTTGTGTTTGCTGACATAGAGAGGACATGGAAAAAAAAGGAAATGCTGAAAACAAGGATTGAGGTAGACAACTGAGGAACTGGAGTGTGAAAGATGGGTGGTGTGTGAGTAGGAAAAGACCTTTCAAGGTCATCCAGTGCCACCCCTGCCATGGGCAGGGACATCTTCCACTGGCCCAGGTTGCTCCAGGCTGATCTGGAAGAGTTTTAGAAGCAGCCACAGCTTCTCCAGGCCCCCTGTGCCAGGGTCTCACAGCAAAAATATCTGTAAAATATTAGGAATTAACACATTTCTAAATTACTCTGTATTTTACTGTGTGGATATAATTAATGAGTGCTTGTTTTCTGAATGTTGCTGATCGTTTAGCAAACTGAGGGGCTCAGTTTATATAAACAAAATACGATTTCCCCAGTGCTCAGGTAAAGGGCTCTAGAGGTGTCCAGCTCACGTAAGAAAGCATTCAGTGTAAGTTCATGTGATTGTGACATCAATAGATAATTCTGCATCTATATGCAGGGCTGGATTTTATGCTGGATTTAAGGGGTTGTGCTAAAAAGCCCAAACCTGAGCCAAAGATTGGTGCTGTTTGTTTTGACACACTGTGCCTGCATAAGAAGCAGCCTGTGTTTATTTTACAATTGTATTTTCCATAATCACCCCCACCAGAGGCAGGGAATGAAAAGCTCCAGAAGTGTTGCTCTTTTATTTATTTTACTGATCCACCTAATTTTAGTGGTGTCTTTTATTAAAGAGAGATTTTAAAACAAAGCAGCATCTCAGCTGCTAAATCAACTTCAATCCAAACATCTAAATTCTAATTTTCAGCTAAACCTGAAAAAAAATCCCAACAAAACCGCTGCAGTTTTTAAGCAAAACCAATGTATTGAGTGCCAGGATCTGATTTCTTTGTGCTTAAATTATCACACTGCATCATTTTCCTCTTGTTACTTAATTCCTGAGGCTGGGGGCAGCTCAGTATTTCTCTCCTATTGGAGCTGGAAGGCAGGAGGAAATAAATAACATCTTTTACAATCCCACGCTGTCGATACAGATGCCAGATTAATGGCTCTGGAGAATGATGAGCTCTGATACAATCGAGGGGGAAAAATTGTGTCTGCAGGAAAAATAATAGGAACAAAGTGCATTATCTGCCTTTCTTCAGTGTTTCTCAACTCCTCCTTGCCTCATTGGCTGGAGAGAGATGGAGCTGGGAGCAGGATGGCAAGGGAGCCATTGTTTGCATAACCTGACATAAACTTTGACAGTGTTCAGCACTTATTTTCTCTTTTCTGTGCTTTTTAAATGCACATAGAAATTATGGGTTCTAGCAGGTGGGTTTGGCTTTGATGTGTCTGTAGGGATAATGGTTGTGCTTCAAAAAAAATAGCTTCAAATCAGAACAGAAATCCTGGACAGAGTTTTCTTGGAAAATCATGGCAAAGATTGTCAGGTTTCCATTTTCTTACTTCTATCTCTTTGAATGACCCTTTCAGGAGATGGATCATACTTTTTGTTCTTGAATAATAATTTTCCCTTTTTTTAAATCTTAGGGAGAAGGACACTTCTCAGATTACCCCATCATATCCCAGAGCATCCCATAACCTGCTGTCATTTGGTGGTTCCTTGTTTTATTGGTCAGGCTGCTCCTTTAGTGTCAGTCTGTCCTTTGTGAATAACAATACTAAATACCTGGAATAAAACTGTGACATCAAAAAAGAAAAAGTCAACTAAAATATCAAAATTTTACAAGGAGGAGAAAAAAGAACCAAAGGATTTCAATGAAGTCTGACAAACCAAGCTATTATACACTGTTAAAAAAAACCCCTTCTGGCTGAAAACCTCAGTGATAGGTAATTATATTTCTAAATGAGGCAATCATTGTTAAGCTATGAAGAATATAATTAATTTTATAACATTCTGTAGTGTTGTAGTCAATACAGATAATAGACTTTTTGAGATATTAGCTGTCCAAACACATCCAAGTCATTTAAAGAATCTCATTGTGCATTCTCTTACCCGAAGTCAACAGTAATAAAGCTCTTTTCTGTCACTCACATAAACCCAGACAGGAGCTGAAATGAATTACTGAATTTAAAGAAATGGGTGCAGCTCCACTTCAGAGACATTCCACCAGTTTCCAGCTTTATTTCAGGAGTCTTTTGGTTTGCAAACACAGCACACTTTAGTTTGCAGTGGGCCAGATTTGTCTGTTATATAATCACACTGATTCGAGCTAAAGATTAATAGGAGAAGGGGAGAAAAAAAAGAACTAAGCAAACCAAAAATCTAAGAAACAATTATTCTTTCAGATTAGGGACCATCAGAGTCACTTCTGTGGATCTTATCAGGGACAACAGAGAATCCACCAGAGGAAAACTCATGAGGTGAATTGCAAATGCTAAAAAAAAATTTAAAAGTAGGAATTACTCTTTAGACCTCAGTGAGAAAAGCTCTAAGATCCTAGAACAAAAGCTTTGACATGTAAAAATACTCTTCTGCTTGCAAAAAAAAGATTGATTTTGGTGCCAAGATCAGTCCACAGCTACAATCTCTGAAGAATATAAAGAGGATCACAGCTCAAACAAGAGGCCAGCAGTTCACATCTTAGAGAGCAAAGCTGAGGTCTGGAGAGGCTTGTGCAAACAGGACTCTTTGGGAGCGAGAGATGCTTGGAGAGAGACCAAGGAGGAGCAGATTGCAGTGCCCCAGTCCCCACCCCACAGCTCACACTCCAGAGAGCATCACTGCCTCTGTTTCTAACCCCACTGAAAAGCACCACTGCCCCACACCTGAGTGTTTTGGGGTGGTCAGGGTGGTGCTCAGGGAGATAAAGCAAGTGCCAGTGTGGCACCCAGCTGCTCAGGGGAGGAGCTTGGACCTGCAGAGGAATGGTTGGATTGCCCTGTGCAGGGCCAGGAGCTGGATTTGGAATGTCCCTGTGACCTTGTTGGTGGGATGAGATCTCTCAGGCAGGGGGTGACCTTTGGGTGTTTCTCTGACACAATAGGACACACTCCACTGGAGGGGGTGAGCTGGGATACTGGCTCTGTGTGGGAGCACAGGTGGGACATCAGGGCAGAACCAGGTGGGGGGAACCAAAGTGTTGAATCAACACTGTTGATTCCCAGAGAGGCTTTTTGGTGCCAGGAAAAATGCCACCTATTTGCATTCAACAGCAACCCCTGTGACAAGGTCTGTGGGTAGAATCCCACAGGATTTTACCAGCCTGTGCTATGCTGAAGGCAGAAAAGTAAATGCCATGGCATCATGGAATATCCTGAGCTGGAAGGGATCCACAGGAGCATCCAGTTCAACCCTGTCCCTGCCCAGACACCCCAACAATCCCACCCTGTGCTTCCCTGGCAGCATTGTCCAAACCCTCCTGGAGCTCTGGCAGCCTTGGGGCTGTGCCCATTCCCTGGGGAGCCTGGGCAGTGCCAGCACCCTCTGGGGAAGAACCTTTCCCTGATCTCCAGCCTGACCCTGCCCTGGAACAGCTTCAAATGTTCCCTGGGTCCTGTCCCAGGTTAAAGAGAAAAAAGTGGAAAGAAACAAGGAGTTTATGTTTTCCTTCCTTTCTCTGCTCCCTAAAGTTAATTTAGGCTCTGAGCACCCTGACCCAGTGCAATGTGTCCCTGCATTTGGCAGGGATTTGGAACAAGGTGAGATTTAATGTCCATTCCAATGCAAACCATTCCATGATTGTATGAACTTGTGCAGATACAATACTCAGAAAATGCCCACAGGTAAGTTTTGCAGGATAGAAGAGAATTGTGGCAAAGAGCTTGTCTGCCATTCCCACACTTCTGTTTCCTGTGGATTAAAATGGCAGATTGACATAAATCAATCAAATACTCATTGTGTGCTTACAACTTGTGGAAAGGAACTGAAACCAAGATCGCTTTTTGTAGTTCCCCCCCCGTCCCCACTTCAATGACAGTAATTGGCAGGACATTGAAATTGAAGGACAATGAGCTGTTCTGTGCAGTATTTTGACTCGGCAGTGCTGGGCTCCCCTAAGGAAGTCAGATACCCCCAGAGCACGCACTCCTTTTGGAATTCAGAGCAGGGATCAATGTTATTGCTGCTGTCCTTCACACTGCATGTCCATCCTGGCTGATGTCAGGGGCAAATCATAAGGTGCTTTCCAAGATGATGGGAAAAATAGTGTGGAAATGGCTCTGAGTCCAATTACCAGTGTGAGGGGAGACTGTGAATGCAGAAGAGAGTGCAGGTCTCTCTGCCACTGCACAGCTCATTCCTGAACACAGGGCTCATTTGCAGAAATGATACAATTATTTTACCTCCTTATTGCACAGAATATTTTAGTCACCACAGGAACAATGTGAACTTCAAACATGTGCAGGTTCCTTGTGAACAGACCTAGAGAAATGCTGCAATTACAGACTGCATTACAGTCACGGGTATTACAGTGAAACAAGGCTTAATTTATTTAGTTATTTCATCCTTAGCTAAACTGTGTTAAAAAAAAAAAAAGTGATTTTATATGCATAGCAACTATCCTTGTCACAGGAAAGTCTTAGAAGTGAACAAGAATCATGCCTTTATCCCACATAACCCTCCTGTTCTGCTTCTTTCCTTCAGGAGGAGAGGAAAGAAGGGAAAAATGAAATTAAAAAAAAAAAAACATAATGCTAAAAGCAAGGAAAAATTCACAATTCCTGGGCAGGGAACACTGAGAGGGAGAAGCTTTTCACAGCAGTGCAGGCTTGTAACCATTAGTTACAACAGCATCTGAAAAGCCTGGTGACACAGTTGTGCTTAAAATGAAAATGTTAAGCACAGAGCTTTGTCTTTTTGGCTTTAGCAGTTTGTCTGCGTCAGCTGCAGTCCAGGCTGGGCTGGACTCAGGAACTCCATCCTTGTTTTCCTGTGCAGCCCCAGGGGGCTCCAACACCAGCAGTGCATCCCAGGTCCCTGGGTATTATCTTCCTTCCCATTATTTAATAATCCTTGCAATTTGAGCCTTTCCAGCTCTCCCCTCCCTTACAGAGGACAACTTGTGACAGGTACCCCATGATATGTAAGTTCCCTCCACCAGCTTTTCCTTCTCCTTCCCTGCAAATGCTTTACTCCTTTGTTTAAAACCTTCTCTTTGCCTCTTTTAATTGCACAAGTTCTGAGTAGAACAACAGAATGCAATTTAATAAAGCAAACAGATTAATAGAGAGAAAAACAAGAGACATTAAATAATAGTCTCAGCAATTAGATGAGGAAAGGAATTAAATCACTTAATTTGAGGGCCTTAGCATTATTCACTGTAGAACTTAATTGGAATTAATATGCAGTATACACACATTAATAAATGTCATATATGGGTGGCTCTTTAACGAGGAATATTGAAAATAATAGCAAAAAGGATTAATCTTTATATTCTCAGTAAAAGTGCTTATTTAAGGTCTGGCAAGCTCCTGTTGTAATGAGGAAGTTATAATGTAGAAATAGAGTGCTATGAATGAGACAAGGTTCAGCTGTTGGAAGAGCTCTCAGGTTCAAAGTGAAATAAATGTGGTTGTTTATTGTTTTTTTTTTTTTTTTTTGCTGTTATTTTCCTGTCATCTGGGCCAGCCTTCTGCTGCAGAGGCTGTTCTGAGCACAGGAGTGGAACTGGAATTCTGGGGGATGTCAGGCTTTTCCACAAGCTGTTCTGCTCACTTCAGTGCTGCATTTTTCAAGGGTTAGCCTGGCTGGGGCTGGGGAAATTGCAAGGTCATTGTGTTGTATTTCTCCTGCTTTCTGGAAAAAAAAGAGAAGTTTTTTACTCTTTGGCTCAGTTTCAGAAGTTCTGAAGCAAATGGTCAAGGTTTATGAGAGAAGTGGGTGTGGGCCGTAGCAAAGAAAGTGGAATTTTCTCTGTTGGCTGGAGCCAAGAGGTTCATTTGATAACAAATGATCATTTTTAGGCAGCTTCTGGAGGCAGATCCTGAAGCTGTCCAATTAAAATGTATTTATTTTATCAGCCAATCCCTCTAACAAGGACTATGATTGTAAATCATGGACTACACCACCCAAAGGAATACCCATTGTCTCCCTCTTTTCCCAAGGAAAGGAAAGACAGATCTCATGAAATGAGATTAAATGAGGGGCTAGAAGTGCAATGAAATGTTGGGGCTGGAAGTGTCCTTCAAAATCCATATTCTGACCTTGAGTCACTTCTTGAGTCAGTGAAAGAATTTGAGACTCAGTATTTGCAATCTCTCTTTATTGCTGAGAATCTGTGAAATTACCTAATGATTTGTTTTATAATTTCACCTCTTCTGGTTAAACTCTCTTGCTCTGTGTGCAGTGGGATTTTTTTTAATGTTCTGGAGGAAACTCCCACACTAAACACCAGTGATAGCAAAGAACCAAACCCAGAAACTGAATATTGCTCATTCATTAAAAGCCCTAACATGATTTACTGGCCTTGTTACAACAGCATTTTCACAACTTAATATTTTATTTCTACAAGTGCTCCGTCAATGAAGTAAACATTCCAGCTTTTTAATAGCATCTCCCCAACAGATATATTTAATTGATATTCCACAGCATAAAAAGGGACTTCACACTGGCATAATTTAAACCACTACACATGAATATCAGTATTTTTTCCTTGAAATTCTAGAAATTATATAATTGCTGCTCTTCTAATTGGATATGAGTGTCATCACCTACCACAGGGCAACTGATTGCAGGAATAGCTTAAATATTCTGCCCTGTTAAAACCCTTTAATGGCAAAGCCTCCATGAGCACAGGAAAACCAGAGTTAGCAGAACTCTTATGCTTTTAACAGCTTGTCAGATTTTATTAGACTTTTTGAGATTCTGTATTTGCTTTTTATATCTAAACCACTGAGTTCTTATGAGGACTGACATGTTTTGTAACAAAACAAGTAACTTGCAGTGCTGTGGTGGAAAGGAGGGAAAACTGCAAATGTATTTATGTGAAATAAGTTATTACACAGAGATTTGTAGAGGGAATTAATGTGATGTGTATTTACACAAGTACCTGGTTTTTTTCTCTGTTTCAGGCTTTGGCAGAGAACCAAGGAATTGTTGTTTAAAGAACACATGGCTGTGCTTCCACATGGAACTAAAATTGTGCTATTCCACCCTGTTTACATGGTGAAAAATAAATCCTGGGCCTATTTTTAAAATATCTCAGTTCTGCCCAAATTGGTACAGCAGAGCAGACCTCTTTCATAAAATTTAAATATTCAGGATGAGCCTATTAAAGCTCTGGGATATTCCCAGTCAGGATGTTATTAATCCTGAGAGAATCTGGGATCATATTTTCCAAACTCTTCCTTGCAGGAGTTAATTAGATGCTCCAGGGTCTGCGTGTCAGAAAAATGGAAGGTGGAAGTTAGTGAGAAAGTTCTCATGGGACAGCACAGATGAAATATTGCAAGCATTGCAGTTCATATATATTGCATATATATAAGTATGTATATATTTATAAGTATGTCTATGTATATGTATGTATATATATATATGTAAAAAAGTACATATAAAAGTATATATATGTATATCTATATAGACATACATATATATGTATAACCCTAACACCCTAACCCTAAATCTAAATCTGACCCAAACTCTAACTATATCTATATAAAAATCTATATTTATATATATTAGATATATAGTATATAATATACAAAATATATTAGAATATGTGTTACATATAATATAATAATAAATATACAAATAATATATAAATATAATAAAACATAAATATGAATATATATAGTATATAAACATATATATAATGTATTAATGCTTTATATTGTATGTTTATATATTTTATATATAAAATATGGAAATAAATTAGAAATCAAATAAAAATATATAATATATAAATATATATAATACATCTGTAAATATATATTATATTATATTATATTATATTATATTATATTATATTCACACACACACATGTTCACTGCTGGATAGAGAAATGTTCTGATGCTTAATGTCCATGCCTGCCTGAAGAATTCCCCAGGTTCCCAAGCTTTTGTTCCATAAAATACCATTGGGAATGTTCCAAGGAGCTTATATCTCTCCAGTTAGGAGTCCAGCCACAACCAGATGTATCACACAACAGCATTGAGCTAAATGTGCTCCAGTAACAAATTTAAGCTCAGTAGGTTGACTTTATTTTCTTTTTATAACTGGGAGGACAACCCCAAGGAAATATTTGCCACAGTAGTCCAGGAAGAAGGAACTCGTTTGGGTTTTGACATCATCCAGAGGAATGGTGGGGCTAAAATGGGGGAAATACAAGTGAAGGGTCACATCAAAATCTCGATAAATGTTAATGCAGAACATTCCACCGCTGGAGCTGTGCCAGGGCAGGGTCAGGCTGGAGATCAGGAAAGGTTCTTCCCCAGAGGGTGCTGGCACTGCCCAAGCACCCCAGGGAATGGGCACAGCCCCAAGGCTGCCAGAGCTCCAGGAGGGTTTGGACAATGCTCCCAGGGATGCACAGGGTGGGATTGTTGGGGTGTCTGGAAAGGGACAGGAGATGATCCATGATCCCTGTGGGTCTCTTCCAGCTCAGGATATTTTTCATTATTCTGTGATTTAATCAGACTGAGGTAAAGAGCAAATTCCTGGTAAGTCAAAGGTCTCTGCCTACTGTGCATGGCTCCTACCCACAGAGGTTTTTTATGGATAATTTTACCTTGGCACATTTTCCACATCCCTAAATATGAGTACATGTGCACTCAGGATGTCTCCAATAAAAATAGGATAATAACTTTAGATTCTATTAAAAGAGAATCCACAGGCTGCTTAAGAACCAGAATTTCTTTGATTTTCAGGAGAATATTTCTGGGAAAAATGCAATATTCCACCCTGAGCTCAACTGAAAGAAAGGGTTGGGGGTGGGAAGTCTTCTTTAATTTTCTTTTGTTACTTTGCTCCCACGCAGACATGCAAAAATAGTGTTTAAAAGCCATTTAATCCCAGCATGCAGGAACAAAGGAGCGCATTTTTGCTGTTTATATCAATCTAAGAAGAGAGCAGATATTCCAGACTTATTGTTGTCCTTATTGGAGTACTTAGGGGTATATTAAAGCAGACAACAGCCATTTGTCCCAATAAAGCAGCACAAGTATTTGCCAATTTATGTACTCCAGCAGCATTTGATATTAAAGCCAAGGAAAATCTTTACTTTAGCCATGAGTGAAATTCTCCTCTTCCCATATTTCAGCCTTCTTGGCAATTTCCAGGCAATCTCCCACTTGTTATCAGCAAAGGAGCAGTCACCCCAGGACTGAGTTGGGTAATTTGGGAGCACAGGTGGAGGAGAGCACAAGGTGTGCCAAGAACATCCCAGATTTTTCTGCAGACAGAAAAGCACCCTCTGAAATCCCTTCCAGCTCTCTCAGCTGTGTTTGCACATTTCTGCTTCCATCCTACAAACACTTCTGTGCTGGAGGCACACAAAGATCTTCTTGGGAATGGCATCTTCCTTCAATTCCCAAAGTGGTTTCTGTCACACACTTCTTATGACATCCAGAGAGGCTTTGGTTACAAGGGAAGTCAGACCTGCTGGATTCCACATGGCACAAACAAGGTGAAAATACACTTGTGTTCTCTATGAGCATGTGGGATTATCTGCAGCTGGTGGTTTTAGCAGGAAGTCTTAAACGCAAACCTTTATTTTTATGTGGTATAAAAGAATGCAGAGAGTTTGGCAATAAAGTTTTTTGACACAAATTCAGGAAAAAATTTGAAATAAAAATCAGTCCATCTTCAAAATACCAAAGCCAGTGAGATTTGCAGTCTTGATTTTAATCTGCACTGCTACAGCTTTGCTCCCACTGCTTTGAAAAATACAAAAATGCTTTTAAATTTTTTTTTTCAATGCTGCTGAAATTTCAGAGTTACTGACACAAAAATATGAAAAAGGAACACATCCTTTTAATATTTATTTTAACTGTTATTCTCCACCAAATTACATTGCATTTTAGTGTCACTCTTTAGGGACACTCTGTAATTCCTTGTGAGATGAACGATATTATTTAAATGAAGGACAAAATAATTGGTTTTTCCACTCTCTAAAAGCCATTTTGTCTGTGAAACTTTGCTGCGCATGGAAGGAAGACAAGTTCAGGAAAATGAGGGATGTTTCCTCACTTTAGCACTTCCAGAGGATGGAAGTGCTGACTATTTAAGCACAGATGTGAGAATAATTTAAGGAGTAGTGTGTTTAATCCACCTCCTCATGCATTTGTCTTACTAGGAAAGCCCTTCACAGGGAAAAAATATGATTGATGGGCAAGTTAGGTAGGGATGAGACACCTGGAATTTAGTGCTTACATGGTTTTAAGAAGTCATGGATGATGTGTTAATTCTGCTTGTGCTTATCCTACAAGCATAGCCTTGAATATAGAAATACAAGATCAGACTGAAGCAATTGAGAATACACTAAAGGAAAGAGGGTGATGGCCTCTTTTCTATACTCTAACAGATGTCCAAAACTTGGACATCTGTTAGAGTATGGAAAAGAGGCCCAAAATCCTGAGTATGGAAAATGGATGCCCAAAATCCTGAACTTTAGCACTTTTGGAATTATTGTTTTTAATTTTTATTCCGGTGTCTCATTGCTCTGTGATCAATGTATTATTTTCTCCAGGTATCTATTATTGCCATATCAGGACAACAGAATCAATCTTGGCCTCAAAATAAATTGGATAATTCCTTCCATACTGTTTTTATTGTGTAAACCATTAAAAAACAGGCTTTCAGTTATCACTCCCCAAATTCCCATGGGTTTTTTTCCTCACCAAACTTTCAGGCGAAGTTTATTTATACAGCTCTTCTGTGGGTCAATAAAATAGTTAGGAGATACAAGAAAGGGAAAATCTGGAAATGTGGGGAGGGCCTCACCTCTGCTCTGTCTTATCCATCATTTAAAAAAAAAAAAGTGAAATAAAATTACTTTATAATCTTTTTGGTAGGGACATTGTAGCAGACAACTGCAAGGCTGTGTCCTGAGCATGGCAACAGTTCCCAGGAAAGATTGTATGCTGGGAATCAGGCTGTCAGCTTCTAAAAGTCTCAGGAAATACTTCAGGAAAGTGTAAAACTGGCTGAAAATTTCTTCAGCTTCCCACTGGGCGCAAGTGCTGCTTCTGTGGATGTGCCCATCATGCGTGTGACAGTGGATTCCTGGCCAGGAAGGCTCTGGCTGAGTGAGCCCAGGATCAGAACCTGCACCCTGGGAACACCAGAGCTCTGCAAGGATGTGCTGAACCATTCCAGCCCACTGTGGGCCTCATTAGAGATAAACCTGTGCTTAGAAAAGGGATCAAAAGTTTAGAACAACCTTTGGGGAAAGCCCCCCATCCATCCCTGGGGTGGGGAATGGCCATTTTGTGCATAGAAGTAAATTTTTACAACACTTGCAGTCAGCAGTAAATCATAGAGAAGTCACAGAACCGTGGAATGGTTTGGGTGGGAGGGACCTTAAAGCTCATCCAGCGAGCAGGGACACCTTCCACTGTCCCAGCTTGCTCCCAGCCCTGTCCAGCCTGGCCTTGGACACTGCCAGGGATCCAGGGGCAGCCACAGCTTCTCTGGGCACCCTGTGCCAGGGCCTGCCCACCCTCACAGGGAACAATTCCTTCCCAATAGCCCATCTAAACTATACTCTCTGTCACCCCTGGGCATTTCTTCTCCAGGCTGCACAATCCCAGCTCTCCCAGCCTTTCCTCCCAGCAGAGCTGCTCCCTCCCTCTGACCATCCTGGGGCCTCCTCTGGACATGGTCCATCAGCTCCAGCTCCTCCCTGTGCTGGGATCCCCAGGCTGGATCAGTATCAATAATTAATAAACTTAACTGACATAAAAGAAACCAAGGCCTGTTCCATCACAGAGTGTTGCACACACATTGATGCAACATGGCAAAACAGTTAAAAAATGCCTGTTAACTTGGAGTTTGGATCATTTCTGTCAGGTTTAAAGGGACTAATTCACTACCAACTCCCCATTAGGTGAAGATTCAGAGTTTATGGAGCCTCCTGAAACAGTGTCATTAGAAATGCCAGATGTGTAGCTCCAATATGCTGTAGACTTAGACTCTAATCCAAACATGTCAACAGCTTTCAAGGTGTTTGTGCAGATCAAGGGAGAGGAGCTTTTCACTTCAGCTTTTCCCTTCTGTTCTGCTAATAGGGTTAACACATGTTTTCCAAGGACAGGGAACAGGATCCTGGTGCAGACAGTTGCTTAGAAGAGTAAAAGACAGATTGAAGTTGGCAGGATATTAAATAAAGTTAGGCACTTTCAGGTTCCTAATCAAGCTTACAGAAAGTTTACAAAATATTTATGAACTTACCTTTCCTTTGAAAAAGCTTTTTGTTGTTGTTGCTGTTGCTCCAAATATAGAACTGATTTTTCAATTGAATTTTTCTTCTCTGTTCCAAAGGCTCTGACTTCTCTCATCAAGGCATGACTTTGCTTTACTTGTTATGCAAGAGCTCTGAGTCATATGAGAAAGGAGAAAAGGCAGCAGCCTCTCTCTCTTTATTTTTCTGTTCTTGCAGGAGACTGACAAGATACAGCTTAACAACAGCTTATTCTTCTGTCTAATTGGGATGCACAGTGGACAAAGTCAGAGATATTTTAAATCAGAAAGTAAGAGAAGTTAAAAACTTCTCCCAGGCAGGAGAATACAGGACAAGGACAGTTTGAGGAGACATTCTATCATCAAATTTTCTCATTGGCAAAACATTTTAGGCACTTTACTCTATTTTTTTTTTTTTACCTCCTACACGTCAAGGGTACTCAGACAAGCAGAAATAATGGCCTGTGGCTAATGATTGAAAGGGAATGTCAGAGAACTGCTAACCCAGACACATGTGCTTTATAACAAATTTCCCTCTTCCCCTTGCTTTCCCACTCCATCCAGGACAAGCAGCAGCACTGGATACGCTGCCACACCTTGGAGACAGAGAATAACATCACAGGATGGGAAGGACCTCCAGAGGTCACTGAGTCCAGTGTCAGGCAGCACAGGCACAGTTACAGGAGGTCACTAAGAGCCTTTCCCAGCCCAAGGATTTGCTGTCTCTAACTATGAAAATTTCACAGTGTCCCTGGGAAATCAGGGGAAAAATCTGACCACACCGCTGGCAACAATTTTTTCTTCTATCTAAACAGAATTTTTGATGTTTTGGCTTGTTTTTGTTGCCTCTTTGTCCGCTGGAGCACGGCTCTGAGAAGAGTCTGCTCTGTCTCCTCTCCACCCTCCCACTAGGCCACTGTGCAGAGCAATATTTCCAGTTTATCACAGCTGGAGGTACTTGCCCTGGGCTCTGGCCCTTTCTCCTGGGATCACAGCCCTCCCCATCCAGATTGCATCCCAGTCTGATGCTGTCTGCAGAGCTGCTGAGGATGTTCCCTGTCCTGTCCATCCCAACATCAGTACCAGCCCCTGGGGCTCCTCAATAGGATTTGCCACCCACTGGCTGGACTTTGTACCACCAGTCACCTCAGAGCAATTTTCCAGCCCATTTTCTGCCCACCTCATGCCCTTATCAACACAGCTCTCCACTTAGGTTAGATGACTTTTATGGAAGGCTCTGTCCATGACCTCACTTTAAAGAAAGTAAAGAACACCCACTGTCCTTCCCAGGTCCACATGGCCCCTTGTTTCACTGTGGAAAGTGATCAGGTCTGGTCTGCTTTTCCCTTGGAAGACTCTTGATGGATTTTATTGGTCTCAAACTGTTCTGCATGGGTCTGAATTCTGAACAAGATGAGGAAGCTTGAGGGAATGAGGTGAAGCTGACAGGTCTGGGCTTTTTAATCTCCCTTGTCCTTCCAGCAGGTGTGTGGGATGTGACTTTCTCCTGTCAGTTTGCTGCATCTCCTGGCACCTCAGAAGTGGTGGAGATGGTAATGATGTCCCAAGTTTTCCTTGGGACAGCTCCTGGGAAGCAGGTCCCACTTTTATCTTAGTGATGAGAAGAAACGTTTTGGAAATATCCTTGACTGACCTGGAAATATCAGAGGAACATGAGCTGCTGCAGGAAAGATCTCAAATGAAAGCAGAAAGCTGGTTTTGAAGCAGATTGACTGCTTGATCTGCTAGATAGATAGATAGATAGATAGATAGATAGATAGATAGATAGATAGATAGATGAGAAATTAAAATATGATGGACCACTGTTTCTTGGCTGTCTGATTTCTCTGTCTTCATAGGAACCCGTTTGGTTTGCAGAGAATATCTGACTGTTCTCTGGAAAAATAGACTTCTGAGAAACAACATATAAAATTATGCTGGAAACAAATATTATCTTATTCCTATATATTATGTATTAAATATGCATATAAGGAGCTGGGCCACCTCTTTCTCTGAAGCAGACATGCTTCAAATTGTGATCATTCATAATGTGACCTGCAGAGATAAAATAAGCTTTAAAAATTTGTTGGTTTTATAGTCAGGATAGCCAACACCTCCTGGATTTGTCATGATTTGTCCTTGGTGAGAAGGGCTCTTCTTTTCCCTTGCATCTTATAAATGCTTTTGATATGCTTGCAATTTTCATTAAATATGATTAGTAGAGGAGTGTAGGTCAACAAGATTGACCAGGGATGATCTTGATTTAACTTAAGCTGAGAAGAAAGTCAGCAAGGCAAATACTGGGAGACGACAGAGGCAGATCAATTGGATTATGATTTTCGGTGCTTTTGGCTGAGTGATTAAAATGACCTGGAGAAGAACTTCCCTCAGCACTGATTCCATTTAAAAGGTGAGGGGAAGGGCTCCCATCATGTGTCAGGAGTTGGTTTGTGGCTCTGATGGGCACTTTCTGTATGTGTCAGGTTATAAGATTAGAGACCCTGCAGGCACCTGTGCTTTAACCGGATTTGGGAAGACACGAAGAACCTGACTCTTCCTTTTTCCCCTAGATCAGAAAGGATGTTTAACCAGCAGCTGTATTTGTTTTGAAAGATGCAATTGGATTTAGCCTAATCCCAGAGACAGGGAGAGAGAGCCTGGGTTTATTAGCTGCTCTGACGGGAGGCACCTGCCTGAATCCAGGAGCACTTGGAGGAGCCAGAAAGCTCCGACAGAGTCGTGCTGTTTATTCTGTAACAATATGTTCTGATAGATTTCCAAATTGATGATGCGAGGAGCCAGGCACAAATTGTGATTTACAGCACTGTAATGTTGCTATCCATTTCCTCTCAATCAGCAAGGAAATCTAGCAAAAAGTGCTTGCTTGTATACCAGGGAGAAGCTTATTTACATCTACCTCGAAACCCACCCAGTTGTAAACACATTGTGGCTGAACACAGGGAAATGAAAAGCACTTCAACATTTTCTCTCAGCAATTTGTGTCTCAGCACACGGCAGAGCCTGTGGTGCAGCTTAATAGGTTGTTGAGAATTAGCACATTGTGGGGAAAGGTCTCTGTGCCTGCATAAATGAGCAGCCTTGAACTGGGTTTCAGCAGAGAAATGGGAGACAAGCTTTAAATAAATGAGGTTGGGGGTGTTTTTTGCACTGCTTGAAATGTTTTACTCTTGCAAGATTAGTGTGAGGAGAAGAGTGTTTGCTCTTTCCAGGGACAGGAAGAAGGAGGTCTCAGCTCACATTGAATTTCTATCCTTAGCTGTACAAATGCTTCCCAGCTCATACACGAATCAGGGGTGACCAGGGATGTTCCAGAAACTCAGCCCTTCTCAAATTGTTTTGAGCTTTTCCCATCGGAGGAGACAACAACAGTGTCAAAGTTTAAATGTTCAAAGTTGAAAAATAATTGAAATAAACTGAAACCCCACCATATTTACATTTCTTGTGGTTTAGAGAAGGCATTTTGTGTTGGAAACAAAGGGAATGGAAAAAAGGAAAAGCAGAAAACAAGGACTGAAATGGACAAGTGAGGACTGGAGTGTGAGCAGGAGGGTCATGTGTGAAAGATGGGTGGTGTGGAAAGGAAAGGATCTTCAGAGCTCATTTGGTCCCACACCCCTGGGACACCTTCCATTATCTCTGGTTGCCCCAAGCCCCATCCAGCCTGGCCTTGGGCACTGCCAGGGATCCAGGGGCAGCCACAGCTTCTCTGGGCACCCTGTGCCAGGGCCTGCCTGCCCACCCTCACAGGGAACAATTCCTTCACAATAGCCCATCTAACCCTGACCTCTGTCAGTCAGAATCCACTATTCCCCCTTGTCCTGTCTCTCCATCCCTTGCAAACAGCCTCTCTCCATCTTTCCTGTTGGCTCCTTCAGGTCCTGGAAGGCCACAGTGCGGTCAGCCTGAAGCCTCCTCGTCTCCAGGTGAACAATCCCAGCTCTCCCATCCTTTCCTCATTCAGAGCTGCGCCCAGAGACAGTAATGGCCTTAGTAATCCACAAAATTTCCTATGGTCAAGTTTAATAAAGAATCTTAAATTTAATATTTAATCTTAAATTAAATCTTTAATTCTTAAAGGATCTTAAAGTGCAAAGAAATGCACTTTATGACGCACTTTTAGATCAATTTAGGAGAAACTCTCCAAGTTTCTCCTAAATTTTGGAATATTTCTAACATGAACTGTTGGAGAATTTGCACCATGGTTCAAGGAGAGGTTCAGTTGCCATCTCATGTGCGTCTTTTAAAATTCTGAAATGATTTAGCTCTCAGTTTTTAACTAAGGGAGTTATTGACAAGAGAATGGCAGATAATTCAGTGCAGCCACTCAAAAATCAAAGATGATATGAACCTGGGCGATGCAGACAATATTTCCACTTTCACTTCTTTTGGTAATTCAGTTCCAAGAGGTTTTCCCTAGCCCTGACTTTCCTGGGTGTTTATTCTTCCCTTCTTTATCCTCCTTGACTCCAGCTATCATAGTGGATGGCACATTTTCCCCCAGCAGCAGCTGCATTTTGGGGCGTGTGAGATGATTTTCCAAATATATTCACTGCTAATCCCACCAAATTCAATACCTATAAAATATCAAATACATTAAAAACATACAGCAGCGAGGTTTTTATGATGACAGCATCATAAAAAAGAGAAAAATAAACCAAAAAAACTTATTTTATGACATCCAGCACATCTTATTGTTTCCACAGCTCAAGGAAAGATTAGTGAGCACTGTTTGGAAGACCAGAAAATGTGATTATTTTAATGGACACCACATTCTGCACACACACACTATGGCTGAGGAATGGCAAAATAAATCAGGGAAATATTTCCATCAGTATCATCTTGAAAGTCCAACGTTTTTATCTTTTATATCAGGTGGGAATACCTCAGGAAGTAAATATTTTCTTTATCTTTCATTTCACTTTTAACAGCATTCTGTGTTTATCTTCTCTCTGTATTGCCTGAGATTATTTCTTTTGAAGAGAGAAGATGGAAAACAAAACCACACATTTTATTTTGTGACTTTCATCTTTTATGGCCTTATTATCTGGATGGCTACATCTCCTTGTGTACTGTGCATACATGAGAGGTAAAGTAATTAAAGATTTTAAACAAACTGTGATTTTAACAAGGAAAGTTACACACACACAGAAGGATGGGCTTTATTTCTTATTTTAAGGTCTCTCTTATTTCCTGAAGAATTAAAATGATTCTGCTGTTGATCCCTAGGAGGACACAGGGTGTTTTTGAGGTAACACATGAAATGAACAACAGAAGAAATCATAATGTGGAGATAAAAGTTGAATTTCTCAAAGTGCCACTGAATGTGCAGCAGTAAAAGTTTCAGTCTTATTCGAGCACAAAGAAGCCAATGGACCAAACAACCCAAACTCCACAAGACAAAGGCCTGGTTTTAAGCTTTTTGAATTCTCCTGAATTCAACCCAGTTCAGCTCAGTTCATACTGAAACTAATGGCATGTTAGAAGAATCTGAGCATCATCTCATTCAAGGAGAAAAAAACATATATTATTTTTTAGCAACTCATATACATTGAAGGTCTAAGGTACCAGCAACTTTTCTCAATGGCCTTTTGTAATAACCTAAAAACAAATTTCCAGAAATCCATCAGAAATTTCCCAGTTTATTGGTAAAATGTTGCTATATGATACATTTAGAGTGCATATATAATGAGTCCTGTTCTGGTGTATCCTTGTTTTAAATAAGTTCTTTACACAGTGAGGGAAATATTTACTATAATATGCAATTTTTATTCTATAATGGCTGCTCTAATTCTCCCTGATAAATTTGACTTTGCCTTTGCAGCTCTGCGTGGTGCCTTTTTTGGTGTTTGGAATCTTGTTAACATTCTTAATAGAGTATCACCCCATGAAATTATAGACCTTAGGGGATAAATTAAGGTAAAATAGCAAGTAAAAGGATCACTGAGGTGTCATTGAAATTGGAACAAAATTTTTAAAGGAAAAGCAATGTTTTACTGTATCCACAAAGAATTGTCGCTGTGGATTTGACCCCCCTGAGTTTACCCAAGTTCTGTTCTCTCTCAGTGCTGGTTTACACAAAATCACTCAAATAGGATGAAAACAATCTCTGCTTACAAACAAACTTAAATAAGAGCTGTGGGGAGAAGGAGAGGAGGAAGCAAGGAAGGAAAGCAGAGGATGTATTTTCCCTATTTGTGACTCCTTATTATTATGAATCAGCCATCTTACTAAATGTGGATATTTTTTTTTCTGCAAAAACTACCAGAAAGAGCATGCACCTCATAAGAATAAATCACTGTGAATAGGCCTAGCTCAGAATTCAGTGCCAATGGGATTTAAATACATCAAATATTCAAAAAAGAGAATATGTGGCACTTAACAATGGGAAGATATTGGCCACAGGTTGGACTTGATGATCCTGGTGGTCTTTCCAACTTTCATGATTTTATGGAAATGTAAATGCTTTCACAAATCTGTTCTGTACATTTAAAATTCTGATAAAATTTTATTAAATAATATAATTTTTCTCTCATTTCTAATATTCTGGTTTAAATTTTCAATGTTTAACACAAATAGCTAACAAACCTCTAATCAGGTATTTGTGTTCTGCACTAGGACTAAACAATTTCAAAAGCAGTTTAATGACTAAATGTTTAACATGAATAAAACTAACTTGATTTGCACTGTAATGCACCCAGAAGTTGGAAGAGAAAGGGCAACTTTAGAATGAAAAGTAACAAAGAGATTTTGTCAGTCTCTGGTCTTTATTCCAACCTTGTTAGTAGTAAAACCCCATTTTTTGGTTGGTGTCTCTGCTCCAGGTGCAACATAAAGTACCTGCCATCCTGTCACTGAGATAGATCACAAACCAAAGGGCCATATGGTTAAATTATTCTTAATTTTCTCCCCCTGTCCTTTCTGCAGCCCATGTTCCCCAGCCAAGGATGGGTGAGATACCTGCTGCCCATGTGCGCTGTAACAGAGCTGAGCACTGGTGCTCCCATTCATTTTGATTATTTGGGACATGAACCTCCTTTTCCAGGAAATGTGCCAGTGGCAGTGGTGACAAAACTGCTGCTCTCTTCTCTCTCACCCTCGAGCTGCACTGTCAAGAACGGCTCATTCCTTGTGCCAGCCTCTGCAGGTTTTGGGGGTGGCATTTGTTCTTTGGTCTCTGAAGTGTGGTGTGGAATCCAGGGCAGCTGCCAGGGAAACAAAAGGAAGGTGTTTCTCCAGTACAGAGATGCTGACTTCAGGCAATCTGCCAGGCAGGGACTGTTTTCTCCCCTAATAACTCTGAACACAGCACTCAGAGGCTTCTCCCTTCTGCTCTGAGCTGTTGAAGCACGTAACTCATGGCAGCCCAGAAAGCACATTTGAAACGTCTAAACTCTGAGCTGACAAGGCAAGTCTGAAGAAGAGCTTTAATGATCTTTAGTGCTACCCCAGCCTTTGGGGTTCCACAGCACAACTCTCATCTCATCACACCTGTGGACTCAGGAGGGGCCTTTCTGCTCTGCCAGGGGAAAATCAGAGTTCTGGTGTTTGGCAGGACTCATTAACATCTCCTCGTGCTCCATGACAGTGTTTAACAGCCATTCCCCCCCCAGATCCTTCCTCTCATTTGTGACCGTGTTCACAGGGGTCCCCAGGATGAGGGAAGAGATGAGAATCCTGACTCCATGTTTCAGAAGGCTGATTTATTATTTTATGATATATATTATATGAAAAGAAAATGATCTATTACAACTATACTAAAAGAATAGAAGAAAGGATATCATCAGAAGCTAGCAAGGAATAGAAAAGAAATGATAATAAAATCTTGTGACTGACCAGAGAGTCTGAGACAGCTGGACTGGAATTGGCCATCAATTAAAAACAACCACATGAGACCAACCAAAGATTCACCTGTTGCATTCCACAGCAGCAGATAATTATTGTTTTTCTTTTCCTCTGAGGCTTCTCAGCTTCTCAGGAGAAAAACACTGGCAAAGGGATTTTTCAGAAATGACACTCATTGACCCTCTCTGCCCCATCACCATTTGGAAAAGGTTCCACATCCTGCCTTAGCCCCTGGTGATTTCTAACAAATCTCGTTTCCAAAGGGTTGATCTGTGCCCTTTTACACCTGGCTCCACATCTGAAGGAGCTGACAGCTTGTCCTTAGGAAAGATTCCTGAGCTGAAAATAAGGATTTAGTGTGACTACATCTCCCTTTGCCTGTTTTGGGGTGGGTATTTTTTGCTGTTAAACACCTCTGCCAATGGCTTTGTTATTGCTAAGGCACAGGGAAGCTGGAAGCTGTCAAATGCAGTAACATGAATTGAAAAATATCACTCTCTCTCTAAATCAGGATCACAGTTGTGACCAATCCTTTTTGCCTCAGAGATCTGTGGTGCCGTTTGCAGGGGTACCAGGAAGAGGGAAGAGATGAAGATCTGACTCCATGTTTCAGAGGGCTTGATTTATTATTTCATGATATATATTATATTAAAACTATACTAAAAGAATAGAAGAAAGGATTTCTTCAGAAGGCTGGCAAGCAAACGAAAGAAATGGAATGATAATAAAATCTTGTGACTGACTACACAGTCCGAGCAAGCTGACTGTGATTGGCCATTAATTAGAAACAAGCACATGAGACCAATCACAGATGCATCTGTTGCATTCCACAGCAGCAGATAACCACTGTTTACATTTTGTTCCTGAGGCATCTCAGCTTCTCAGGAGAAAAAATCCTAAGGAAAGGATTTTTCATAAAATGTGTCCGTGACAGAGATCATCTCCGGTTATCTGAAGCAGAGATATTAGAGCAAGAGAGAACTGCACATATTTGTGGATGAATTCTGACCAAAAAAAGAGTTAACAAAATCACCTGGTTAGCAGTGCCATATTTATATATTTTAGAAAAAGGCTAATTAAAATGGGGTGCATTTAATTACCATATAAATTCCAAGTTGTCCCAATTGAGAGTGGGAGGAACATGAGAGAACTATACCATTAAGCACTTGAGTAGGTGCAATGATGTCCATAAAATGCTTGTTTAATCAGTGTGGGTACAAACTGGTGAGAGCCTGCTGGTTTTTTACAGTGTTTCCACAGTCAGGCTGACTGGTTTGGGGTTTTTTTGTTTTGTTTTTTTTTGTTTTTTTGTTTTTTTTTGTTTTTGTTTTTTTTTTGGTTTTTTTTGGGTTTTTTTTTTTTTTTTTTTGTTTTTCTGTAGGTTTTTTATTTTCCCTTTGAATTAGAACTGCCTGCATCAGCCACAACATGGGATATCTCTGTGCAGCAGTCTGACCTTATCTCCTGCAGCAGCACAATGCTGTGAGTAACTCTGGTAATTGTAGGGCCAGTGACAAAGAGAGAATGGAGCAGGGCAGGGATTAGAAAGCACCAATGGAGAGGAAGAATCACATCATTGTGGTGTTAGTGATGCTTCCCAGTCTGGAGCCAGCTGCCACAGCAGTGTGAGATGCACAGCTGGCTCAGGAGCTGGGTGAAATCACTGCTCCATGCTGCTGCATCCCTGCTAAATCAGTCAGGGCTCCTGGAGAAAGATTATGGGAATAAATGAGCACCTGCATGGGTCTAGGAGCAGAATCCATAGCTTTGCTCCCACTTGGAGGCAACTGCATTAGGAGATGTAAGGATAAGTTATGTCCTGTCTGTCTGAAAAAGTCTGTGCTACAAGTGCCTGAGACATTCTGGCACCCTTGGGTACCTCACTGAATGTCTCTGTGCTCTCCCAGGCACCTCAGACAGCTGTTCCTCATTCATCAGGAAATATGGGGCAGAGTTTGCTTTGCATATTGGTAACAGAAAGCCATCAGCAGAATTTACACTGCAAATAATGGTGTAAAGGAGAACAAACTGTTACAGCAATTCCCAGCAGCAGAGGCACACAGAGAGACAGGAGCTGCCTCAGGCAGAGTGTCTGGGTGTTTGTGGCTGTTAATGTGCATCATGGATCATAGAGAGGGTGGGGAGAAGGAGCATTAGAGCAGGGACATCTTCCACTAGCGCAGGTTGCTCCAAGCCCTGTCCAGCCTGTCCTTGGACACTGCCAGAGACCCAGGGTCAGCCACAGCTTCTCTGGGCCTAGGCCTGCCCACACGCACAGGAAGGACTTCTTCCCGATATCCCATCAAAATTTCTCTCTGGCAGTGGGAAACCATTCCCCTTTGTCCTGTCCCTCCATCCCTTGAAATTGTCTCTCGCCATGGTTCCTGTCAGCTCCTTCAGGCAATGCAGGGCCACAATGAAGGCACCCTGGAGCTTCTTTTCTCCAAGCTGCACAACCCCAGCTCTCCCAGCAGAGCTGCTCCATCCCTCTGCCCATCCTGGTGCCTCCCTGGGCTCTCTCCAGCAGCCCCAGCTCCTCCCTGTGCTGGGGCAGCTCTGCAGGTGGGGTCTCACCATGCTCAGGGGCACAGGGGCACAATCCCAATCCCTCCCCTGCTGCCCAGGCTGGGGCTCAGCCCAGGGCAGGGGTTCAGGGCTGGGGCAGCTCCAGCTCTCACCCCCAGCACCCCCAAACCCTTCTCCCACGGCTGCTCCAGCTGCTGCTCCCAGCCTGGACTGACCCCAGGGGCTGTCCTGAGCAGCCCTGGTTGAACCTCCTGGGGTTCCCATGGGCCGCTCCTGGAGCCCTCTGGATGTCACCCTGCCCTTCAGGGCTGTCACTGCACCCTGTGCTTGTACAGAACTGCTGATGTTGAGAATGAGATTAGACCATTTAAAAAGAGGAAATATGTAACAAATCCCCTTTTCAAGGACTATTACACATTGAGATGACCTTTTGTGAGAGGGGTTGTGTAATTGTTAATTGTGACTGACAGCTCCTTCCCACAGCTGGGAATCTGGCGCACACACCAGTGCCTCCCCTTCTCATCACAGTACAGGCTGCTTTTAAAATATTTATCTATAATTATATATACATATAATATTAATACATAATATATATATTAATATTATATGTATATATAATTATAGATAAATATTAAAATTATTAAAAATTATAATTTAAATTACAATTATATGTTGTAATTAATACAATATATAATTATTACACAATTATATACTGTATTAATTACAATTTATAATTGTGTATTTAATACAATATAATATAATATAAATAATTAAATGCAATATAATAAATAATATAATTTATTTACTAATTATAAATAGTAATTATATTAATATATATTAATATATGTAATATATATTTATCTATGATAATATTTATATAATGATGTTGAGATGTCTCATGCATTTGATTATTTTAGAAAGGTTGGCCCCAAATCTGTTTATCGATTGCTTCCATTTCCCAAGCTGCTGTTGTCAAATCAGTCTCTGCATCACTATACAAAGATCCAACAAAGATGTTTATGAGATTTCTCTTCCTTCCCATTAAGATTTTGTTATCTCAACTTCATCCTCTGCCAGCTCAAGTAATTGAACTGTGTCCTTAGTTCTTACCTGGTTTCATTACTCAAAATAGAAGAAGATAATTAAATAATTGTGAAAACATCAGTGTTTGAAAAGGGTAGGAGACACAAAGAGAAAGTCTGCATCCTTAAGTGAAGGAATATGGTGTCCAACCCCTCTCTGCTGGATAGAACTTAATGATGCTCCCCCTAAATTAGTGCTAGATGTGAGGAGCTTCAGGAAGGATATAAGTTTCTAGGCTTTGAAAAGGAAATGGATTTCTATTTGTGCAATTCTGTCTTGCTGCTGTTTTCACTTGTCTGTGTTTGGAAGTGCCCAAGGCTGGTTTGGAGCAACCTGGGGTAATGGAAGGTGACCCTGCCCATGCAAAGGGTGGCACTGGATGGACTTTAGGGTCTCTTCCAACCCAAACTAGTCTGGGATTTTTTGTTTAATAAGCACAGAACCTCTGGAAGCTCATCCAGGGAAAGGATGGCTGGAAAAAGCAAACATGACTTGATCTTCCTGAAGGACAAGTAGGAGGATTTGAGCAAGCTTAGGCTGGTTTGCCCCATATCAGATCCTGGGAAGGTGACAGCAAATAATCCTGGAATCATTTCCCAACACAAGAAAGACAAGCCCAGCAGTCAGCAGGGATTTATGAAGGGAATACTGTGTTTAATTAACCTGGCAGCCTCCATGGGCCTGGTGGATCAGGCAGAGCAGTGGATGCTCCAGGCTACATCAAGACCAAGTGTGAGCTCGGTCTGTCCAGGGGCCTTGGACAACCCTCTGTGCCCTCGGGCCCTGGTCTGGCCCTGCTGCCACCCAGAGCTGGGGAGCCTCTTTGTGCAGTCCCATCTCCTGTGCACACCTTGACACGTCCTTGCTGTCACCTCCTCCCACCTGGGGTTGCTGTTGGGTAGACACAGAGGTCTGGGATGTGAGGCACAGCAATGGGAATGCAGCTGGTATTAGGTTATAATGTGATCAAAGAGGTCCATGGCTCAGCCAAGTGGCACCTGCTTACACAAAACTTATCCCTCTTATCCCTCCCTTTTCCCTTTATTTTCCCATATTTACCCTCTCCAATCCTTTTTGTTATCTGCACTCCATTTTGTTTCCCCTGCCTTTGGTTCTTCCCCAAGCATCTCTTATGTTGTCTCACACATCTCCACCCTGCTCTTAAAACAAGCCATAATAAATTTTATGGGGTCTCCAAATGCCCATCTGTGGCACCCCATAAGTTCTATCCTCCTGTAGGTTGTAACTCCCTTTATTTTTCATGCCTTCCTGGGGACAAAATTTATTTCCTTGACTTCATCTCACATCAGGAGCACAGGGCAGATCCTTGGTTGTCCCAGCAGGTGCTTTAAGTTCTCCCTGGTTGCTCTCTGCTGCCTTTTCCTTATGTTTAATGAGATTTACCATTTGTCACATAGCCTGGCTCCAAGTCCTGGGAACCAAGCAACATTTCAACTCAAAATTCACTTTTCACAAGACTCTAATTTTCACAGAAAACTGTTCTTCTATCTATAATTAGGAAAATAAATATGACCCCTTTTACTTTGAAGCTGGCTCATCCTTCATAGAAGAACTGGTGAAACCTTTTGGTTATTCAAACTGACCCCAACACCTTGGCAGGTTTAATTCCAGCTCCCTCAGCCTCTCCTGGTGCTCCAGTCCCTTTCCCAGCTCTGTTCCCTTCCCTGGACATGTGTGAGATGTAAGGGAGGGAATGAAAGCAGAGCAAAATTAAATACTTTACAGAAGATATGCTTAACAAAATATTTAGACTAGTCAGTCATTATCTCATAATTAAAAAAGAAAGTCCAAAGGAAAGCAAATGAAAAGTTGTCTTTCAAATAGGTATTAAAATGCTAATGTTTCATGCTTTTAATGAAGGTTCTAATAAGAGTGGAAGATGAGAGTGATTGTAACGGGTGAAATAGCAGTTCCCACTTTAGCTGTCATTTTAACAACATCATTTTGTGGTTCTGTCAGCTTGTTGGAGCTCTGTTGATCCCCATGTATTTCATTTCCTCACTGAGTGTCTGCCTGTGTGAGGCAATATTGTTCCAGTGTGAAGTGTCTTCCTCTCTGTGCAAGTGCTTGAATTGATCTTTAATCTTTTCTACAAATGAATTTTTCAAAATTATTTTTGAATGAGCTTTTAGTGCCCGTGAAAGGTGTGAGATGCATTTATTCACATTTTTTCTCTTTTTTTTTCCTCTCTGAGTCATGACATGAGATGCATATCTCATTCCAAATGACAACTTCCTAGATAAAAAAGTCTCTCCAATTGTATCTGAAGCTGCAGCAGTGCAGATTTGCCCATATTAACTATTATAAGTTAAGGCTATTAAACATCTCAGCACCTCACAGCTGTGATGTTTCCTGTGAGCTAAATAACTTTGCAAAAGACTTTGTACATTTATGAGAATTTCAGACCCACCTTCTTCCACTCTGTCATGTTCAGCTTTAAATTCAATTTCTTTGGCATTCCTTCTCCCTTCTACCTGGCACTGATTTCAGTCATTCTCTAGAAAAGAGCTTTGCCTGTGAAAATATGAAGTAAAATTTCTAATTTGTTTCAAAGGGGCAACAGGAGAAGTCCAGGGAGTTTAAGGCTGTCACAGTAGAGTTTGGTTTTTACTGGTAAACAATGTATTCCATATGGACATTCTCCTGTTTGGCTGTTCCAGAGGGGACAAAAACTACAAAGAATCCCCAAAACACACAGAAAATCAGTATTTATTTATTTATTTATTTATTTATTTATTTATTTATTTATTCATAGCAGAATTTTCAGTTAGTTCAGAACTGAAGTTTAATACTAAATAATTTCAAAAAAGGGCATCCAGCTGCCAGTGGCCAAGGAAATATACAGGTGCTAATGGATTCTACCAGGATTGCAGTTTCAGAAGACTGAAATGCTATCCTTTCCTGACAATTTCCTGTGATTGCCACAACACCTCCCTGCTGCAGTTTTACTTTAATTTTTTTCAGCAAACATAATTTTCTCATGCAGGAAGGAGCCTTCTATCCACATTCACAGAACAAAGAGGGGAAATTTCTATTAGTCTGGAGGGTGAAAAACTAAAGATCTAAGCAATGGAATTCCAGAACCCGAGAGTGGTTTGGGGTGGAAAAAACCTTTAAGTCCATCCAGTGCTTTACTAATTGGTTGCTTTCAATTTATTGATTTAAAACATAATTTAACTTTTGAATTGTGAAGTGCTCACCTGAAAACTTGGTCTTTCTTAACAGATATTGAGAGAAAATATTCACTTCTACATAAAACTTTAAATTCAGATATATATTCTTAAAATATAGAGATAAAATTATAAGAACAAACAGAAATTTTAAGTTATTTATTGTAATAATTTACATTTTTACATTTACATCAGCAGTGCTTTTTCACTGCAATTCTTACAAAGCAAATAAAAGTTAAATGCACTGAAAATGCGCAATATTTTTTGAATCTTTTGAGTTATTTCATGTCATTGTAAAATGTGTTCGGTAAAACTTGTAGACAAACCTAATCTGTGAGGTTTCAGAGAGAGGGGTCCAAACCCCATTATTTATAAGATTAGATCCAGGAGTTCTCTCAGGGCTTTTTCTGAGGTGTTCATGTGCCTTTCAGTGCCATGGATAAACAGTAGCCACGCTATTTAAACTCCATTTTCCAGTACAATCCCTGTTCATCCCCTCCCTCTGCCTCTGCATCAGTGCCTTGATCTGCCTCTTCAGTAATTTTAGGCAAAGGCAGCCAGACTTGCCTAATTTAATTTAATTGAATTTAATTTAGCCCTTGAAGGCTGTGCCCCTGGCTGTGCCTTGTGCTGCTCCTTCTCCCTCTCTGCCTTTCATGCTCACATTTCCCCCAGCACCTGGGTTGTTTCCACAGCCACCAAATAATCTTCACTCTGCTCAGGGACCAGCCTGAAAGGAAACTCTCTTTCAGATCACTTTCAATGGATGCAGAAATTTACTTTCCCAAGTAATTCAGGCGACATTTTAAGCTCATTTTAGCAATCTCCAGCCAAACATGTGATTAAAAAATGAAGCACATATTTTAGCTCAGTTTCATATTCAACCTTTGAGGGATTTCTATAAATTTTTCTAAATACGCATACAAGGAATATCACAGAGGATGCTGACTAAACAGAAGTATTTTAAAATTTCTTCTGCTTTATCAATGATGGTGCTTCAGTGGTTGTGGCTTTTGAGATGCAACTAATACTGGCTGCTGCAGTGGATCAGGAAATACTTTGATTTAGTCTTATGAAATGAGTAGCCTTTAGAGGGAAACTTAGATTATTGCTCAAGCAAAGAAAAATTTAAAAAGTAAATTAAAAAAAATAACACAACAAAAACTGACCCAAAACAGTAACAAAATATTTCTATTAGTATGTGAAAAATGTTCTATTTACTGGAGGAGTTCCCATATGAGGAAAGGCTGAGGGATGTGGGAATGCTCAGTTTGGAGAAGAGGAGGCTCCATGGGATCTTATTAATAATTATCAATATCTGATGCAGAGGAGCAGTGAAGAAGATGCTGCCAGAGGTATCCCTGTCAGAGTACAAGGTAAAGGGCACAAATAGAAATAAAAAACCCCAACTTTGGACATAAGAATACTCTTTTGCCTTGAGGGTGGTCAAACACTGACAATTTGCACTCCCAGATTTCAATGACTTTGAACACAGGGGCAATCAGTGAAGGGATCCTGATATCTGATTTCTTTATCTCACTTCTGCAGACAAGACCTTCTGCATGGTCACAAGGGTCTGCAATTTAAAGTCTGATTTAAGTTGCACTAAATAATTTGAAAAATATAAAATTAAATGCATGTTCCTTTATCTCTTAATGATGTTGCAGAAGTGCTATAATACATTTTTAAAGTACAGGGGCAGCTACTCCCTGAGGCTTTCAATTCCACTTGGAATCACATAAAAAGAGATGATAAAAGACACATTTAAAAAAAATTTACACAAAACTTGTTTGTTATTACTTTGGAAAAGATAAAATACACCTTAGCTGCTTCTCATTTGAATGTGTTATATTCCTTTTTGTTTCCCCTCTGTAAAACATTTTTATTTTCTCTTTTTTACTTCAGACCATGGATAGACAAATATTTTTTCACAAGGCTACAATAAACAATATAAAAAGATTGGGTACATTGCTTTGATAGTCTGCAATATAAATGTATTTCCAGGGTAGCACAGGGAATATGGAGTGAACAGGGGTCTCTCAGCTCTTTTTGAGCCAGAAGGTCAAAATAATGAGTAGTAAAAGGATACTTGGATATAAATTTGGACAATGACCTTAAAGAGGTGCAATGAATTGCAAGGGGCAGCAGAACACAGTTTAGGAATTTGAGTCTCTTTTCCCTGGAACTCTACAGGGTTTCCAGAGAAGCAGTAAAAGCTGTGAGTCTTTGAGAACCCAAACATGACCTCAGATGTGTGCAGTCCCCAAAATATTCATGAACATACCAGAGAACCTATGAGAAGCCAAATATTCACCAAAGTAACAGGCGAATTTTCATTGCTATTTTCATTGCTGCTGAAAAGAGCAACACATGTAAAAAAAAATAGTCTCTTAGCATATATCCTGCAATATTTCAACACAGAATGCAAACCTGAAGCCAAAATGTACTTAAAGGAATGTGTAACTCCAGCCAAGTGCTCCTGCAGTGCCTTTGGTCATGTTAACTACTTGCAGGTTGGATTTTGAGACAATGAGAGGTCAAATGGTTAAAAGAAGCAACAGAATGAGTATATAAATTCAAATGAGCTGATTTGGGGAGAGTTTGGAGTCCGGACTCACAGAAAACACTGAAAAAGTTGGAGTTTTTGTACAAAATCTATAGGCAGTGCTCATTGTAATGCACAGTAGCTTTGCTGAATCTTTAATTTAGTGCAAAACACAAACACCTCCAGCTCACTTGACAAAATGGTACAATGTGGTAGATTTAGTGCACACCTGTGTGGCAAAAGACTGTGCAAGAGTGTGTATTTGCAAATAATTAAAACATAATTTTGGAAAAGCTTCCCATTAAACCACCTTTCCAATTCATTTACTCTCGCCATCCTTTATTCCAGGATCAATTATTCCACAATAATGTCGTGCATGGTTTTACGAGGCCAGAGCTGAATGGAGATTTAAAGGTGGTTGTTGGAGAGTTTCAGGATTATCTGTTATTCCTCAGGCTGCAGCACTGCAGGAAAGATAAATTAAAGAAGCAGAGGCAGAAAAGGAAGCAGTGTTTCAAAGGAATAACCACCTTTATGAGGAAACCACTCAAACATCTGGAGGCAGGACTTGGTGACTTCCTTATATCCCTGCTCCCATTATCTGCATCCTGCAAGTGCTCCAGGATCATCAGTTCATGGGATAAGGCAGAGAAATAAACGTTTTCTGCAGACACAGAGGATGTGTCTGTATAGAGAAAGAGAGAGAAAGAAGTGGGTAAAATAATTTTGGTTTTGAAATCTCAGAGCAGATTGTGATCCTCATCCCATGCAGAATGCAAAGACATTGCAGATATTCATTCCATCCTCACACAAATGCTCTCTGCAACAATAACAACAAAAACAAAACAAAACTCCAAACATGGCCTGTTTAGAATAGAAATTAATTGCAAATTGTTCTAGCAGTGTTGCCTCTATTTGCCAGCTCTAAGAATAATCATCCTATTGTAGAGAAAATTAATCTTGATTCTTAGTCTTTCATCTCACTCCTTCTTCCTACACAGGGCCAGCCCACTTTTTCCCTCAATCACTTCAACTCAGCTGGAGAGCCACTCTGAATTTTTTTCCTAAAATCAGGAAGATATCAAAACTGCCATATACCCTCTGGGTTAGAGCAGAGATCTCTCTGGCTCAGTATCTCAGAATCACACAGGATCCCAGAGTGGATGAGCCTGGCAAGGCCCCAGTGGCTCATTGGTGCCACCTCCCTGCTCCAGCAGGGCCATCCCAGAGCTCAGGGCACAGCAGTGTCTGTGTGGCTCTGGAACATCCCCAGGAGGAGCCCCCAGAGCTCAGGGCACTACAGTGTCCATGTGGCTCTGGAACATCCCAAGGAGGAGCCCCCAGAGCCTCTCTGGGCTCTTTGACTGTAAGAGTCTGAATGAGGGATGTGGGACTCCAGGCAACTCTCCAAAATGCAGTTTATTCCATCCAAGAGGTTACAGCACTCCAGGGTTGTGGGTGACAGAGCTGTGCCTACAGCTGTCAGCTCCAGCTGCAGGCAGGCCTGGACACCCTTAGTTTAGATTACAAATGCATTATAGACTTTTCTTTGCTGAGCATGTTAATACAGCAGAACCAATCTATACCTTAACTTTTATCTATAGCCTATCATAACTACTATAATTACCATATTCATGTTACTGTTCTCCAATCACTAAAAGTCAGTACATTACAGTTTAAGCTAAAAGCTGTTTCTCAGTTTTCTTGAAGTGGAAAATTCTGAGACTTTTTTCTACTTGCAACATTTGCTGACTTTTTTGCCTGTGCTATCTTTCTGCTTGGTAAAAACATCTTGTTTTAGGTGGGTTTATCCTTTGCTTTTAGTCATAAAAACCCCTTCTAACTAACACACCTTTTGCCTCATTGGTTATCCAGTAAGATTGGCTCTTGTTGGCAATTGTTTTCTTCTATATCAAAACTTGCATCCATTTCTATTCTTTCCTCAGACTCTACATTTAAAATTCTTTCTGCCAAGCACACATATCTGTGAGATTTTCTTGTCAAAATTTCATCCTTCCCATCATTTGACCACACATCTTTAATCTGGATGTCTCACACCAGGACTCAAGGAAGGTTTTCTTCTACTAGGCACATTCCTGGGATCAGCTTTAAGCAAGTTGCTTGTGAACAAAACACGCCCAAGAACCAATGGCTGCATCGCCTGCAAAATGAGGAGGTGAGCAGAGCCCTCAAAAATGTGATCCTTTTTGTTACCCTTCAGTGATGGGGAAAAGTTTCTAGCAGTGTAACTGGAAAAGCAAAACCTCAGGAGCCCAGGTTGCTGCAGAGGCAGAAGGAGGGTTGGTTTCTGCAGAGGCTTTATATTCTCCACTTGCTCTCCAGTTACATCATAGATTAGGTTACAGCTGGGTTTGGGAAATTAAAGCTCCAAGAACTCAGTTTTTTACTTGATTTCCTACTTCCCACCCCCTGACTTAGATGGAGAGCTTATGCTGGGAACGTTGGGCTGAAGCCTTTGGGAAATAAGCTTAAAGAAGTGAAATTGTTCAATTTTGTTCAATTCAATTTTGTATCATTGCCAGAGACAGGAAGAGGCTGATTAGAGCTGGAGGTTTGGAGTGGTGGAAAGCCTTATGGTGCCTTTCTGTGTTACAGCCAAGGTGATGATTTTAATTAAGGTTTAGGGCTTGGAAATCTGGAAGTGGCTGTTCTACAAGGCCACAGGAAAAAAGAAGAGGGACAATAACAGCACGTCCTTTTTGTGCTCTGTTTGTGGGGTATAATGAAGGTTGCTGCTAGCAGAGTGCTCAGGAGCAGGGCTGGGAGCCTAAAGAACACACAATCACTCTCCTGCTGGATGCTCCAATCCCTCAGGGCTCTGTCAAGAGAGAACAGTTCACTTTCCTTTACAGCAGGATCAGAACCCTGAATCAGAGCACCTGGAATTGAGATTTAGGAAAGGTTTAGCTGGGGATGCTGTTCTACTTTGCTGGGGTGATGCTGCAATGTGAGGTCACTTGTGTTTGACCTTCCTACAGATATTTTCCCTTGTTTGTGATGCAATTGGGAATTCAAGGCCTTTTTAACAGCACTTTAATGTGGGTTGCCAGCGTGGGAAAAGACTTGCTTTTATTGACTGATGCCTTACATTTGACTTTCTGTAATCCACTGCCCAAGAAATTAAGGAATAAGTTTATTCACATTAGAACCTAAGCCAAAAGTTAATTTCCAGCAGTTTCATCATGTGCCATTAGAGTTAAATGACAACTCTACAGCTTTAAATAAATTCTCTTTGAATCTCTAATGTTTCTGTAAAACCCAGGAGATGTAGAAATGTACAGTGAGATTATCCTAACTCACCCCCAGTGCCTCTTTCTCAAATATCAATTAGCACCAGGAGTGGTGTGCAGGTAGGGATGAAAGGAAGGTCACAGCCCATTTCCTCACTTTCAGGATCCAACAGCATCTAGTAAAAAAAAAAAAAGTGTTTCTGAGTATGGATAATCATGTTTTGGCCTGCCATGTTGTTGTAAAGCTCTGATCATATTTAGCAAGTGTCTTTTTTCTGCCTCTGAGGAGTTTGCCACAGCTGACTGTACAATTTTGATTCCAAAACATCAATTCTAACCTTAAATGATCAATAAAATAAAATGTAAGATAAAGTTTTCTCCTGAACCAATACCAGCCAGTCCCATAACCCTCCACTGGGGATTTTAGCCACTTGGCTATAATAGAAAAAATCCCATATTTTGATCTTTAATATCCACCAAGCCATTCCTTATCACCAAAGCCCTTGCAGAAGGCTGCAATAAACCTTTAATCTTTAATTTTCTTTAATCTACTCTTAATGCTGATCAAATTTTAAAGTGTCATTACCTCTCCCCTAATCCTCTTCCTACCCCCAGGAATTTGTAAGCACAGAGGAACAAACTGGGCTACAGAACATTTGTATTTCTTGTTTGGTCACAGCCCAGATCTGCCTACCTGGACCAGGACTTTCCCCTAAATCCATGCTTGGATTTACCTCAACACTGCAGGCTTCAGAATCCAATGTATAGTGTGGGATCCTTAATCTTTAAGTTCTAAACCCCTTGCCATCAAAAATCCTTAATCATCAAAAAAGCCTTATCAATACACTAAACATAGGCTTTGATTTGTCCAATCCCTTTGGAATTCTCATGGTTGTGCTGCAACCAAGGTTGTAAATTGATATTTCTGCATTTGGCTGCTCTGATCTGACCAGAGCCATATCCAAGAGTACACGTTAATTCACTTTTGGACAATTAAAAAATAGATTTTTTTTTCTTTTTAGTTGTCTAAATGCAGTCCAAAGTTATTTGGACCAGCAATAAATATCCATCCTTAAATCAAAATTGAGTGCTGAGGGGTAAATGGTAAATCTAGAGGGCAGATGGAAGAGACAATGGAAATATCAGCAGAGGCAAGGCAGTTTGCAGAGTGCTGAGCCCACAGGCACCCAGCAACGGACACCTAGCACCACCCCCCAAAAATGCCCTTTATTTCAGCCAGAAATTATGCACTGGAGGATGTGGCAAGGCTTAGGCCCCAGGAATCCTTTCCTGATTCCAGAGCACCCAGCCATGATCAGGGCACAAAATCAAAGCTGTAATTACAGCTCCAGAGGCAGCACCTACAGCAAAATGCAACTGAAGGCAGCGGCTCCCGGTGATAACCTCTTATCTCTTGGTGCTAGATAAGGGGAATCTAACATAAAATGTCTTCTTCACATCCTCTTCCCTCAAATCTTAACCCTAAGCAGGGTCATGACCCAGACTTGAATTACACCAGGGAGCTGATAGCTCCAACAAAACGGGATATTTGATGGAAATCTTTGAGAGCAGCAGCTTTCTTCTGTCTGTGCACACTGAGTCTTGCATTTACCTCAGCAATTCCAGCCTCTTTGCAGAAGAACTGCCCCCAAAACAACACCTCCACACCCAGCTGGTTCCCCACTTACACTCCCCAAAACCTATTAACAGTTCACCCTTTTATTTTCTGTCACACAACCTGAAACCAAATTAAAAAAAAATTGAGCTAATTGTGCTTTTTTTTCCACTCTCCCCCAAAAAATCTTTGAAGAACATCTTTGTTAAAAAAATAATTAAAAGGTTCTAATCTCTCCAAAACTTCTGTGACTGAGGATAAAATACTCCAAATTTCTTTCAGAGAGCTACATAAAAATATACATTAGCTCAGCTGCAAGAAATTGGTGAAATGCACTCCTGACTCACTTGTCAGTGCATTCCCTGGAAATAAAACCTGGAATTTCCTGCCAGGCCTTGTTGAAGCTCAGCACTGAAAGGACCAGCAATATCAGCCTACTAAACACTTGCTTTTTATAAAGATTTTCTCAGTTCCCAGAGGGGGAAAAAAATCCCTCAACCAGCGACTGTAATCTGTTCTGCAGAGGGGAATCAATAATTGGCAGGAAACAAAATAATAAATAACACTGTCCTGCTGGACGAGGAGAAATGGAAATAAGAGTTCTGGTGCAAATGAGGAATGACAGAAACAAGGGAGGAGAAAACGAGACCTGCCATGTAACTCCATTTGCAAGAAAATGGGGTTTGCCTGCAATTTCATTGTGAGAGAACAAAAACATGACCAAAACACCTCTGTGAGATGCCCAGAATGGAGTGGGTTTTCCTTAACATAGAAACACAAATATTCAGTAAACAGTTTTTATTCCAGTGTCAGAACCTGGGCACGCTGCAGTGTTGTTTGTTGGGCTGCCATAAATTGTCTCATTGGCAGCTGCATGGCAAAATTCAGAGCTGCAGTACCAGAGCCCTGATGAAAATAGTTATTTGGCCTTAAAAATTGCAATATTTTGTGAGATTGACCCAGGAAAGACATTTCTTGTCCCAAAATGGCTCAGTGGTTTCAGCAGCGCAAGGTGAAAGTCACCTTAAAATTCAATATTGTTCCAAGCTTTTCACTTCCCATCCCTTCTCCTTTCTCTCTTTGTGGCACTGGATGGTGCAGATAACAGCATGATAACATTTATTCTAATAAATTAATGCTGATAGAGTGATAATAATGCCAATTACTCTTAATTCCCTTGCAAACTGCAGCTATTTCTGTGTCTTGAGCATGGTGCAGACTGGAAGGTGCTGCTCAGTGGAATAAAATATTCTGATTTTAAATTCAGTAGCCTTGCAGTCACCGTAATTAGGACTCATCATTTCTCACACCTCAGCTTGTTAGTGTGGCACATTTTTATACCCCAGACTCTGAGGGTCTCCAACCTACCAAGGCAACAAAGTTGAACAGATTTGTCCCTTATCTCTTTTATTTGAATCATTTTTTTTACAGCAGGCCACCATCAGAAGCTGGGATTGCCAATGGAAGGTCTTGCTGTGTATGTCTGATTAAAATCTGCCCAAAATGGGGTGTGGGCCATGGGATGGGTACACAGGCCCAGCATCACCACCAACACAGAATATTGAACTGTTTGCCTTGTAAAATGCCCACATTTTGACTCCCAGCCAGGAATGGGAGCTCACAGAGATGAGAACAGAGCTCAAATCTAATTCCATCAAATGAAGTGAATTCATTTTGAATCGAGAAGCTGAGCTGAAAGCTATGACAATTTATTACTTGCTCCAAATTAATTAAACTTCAGGGAAGAAGAAAAGACCAGCAAATTGCATGTTATTGACATAATTAAAATGCATCATTTGTTCTCCTATTTCATTTTTTTGTTTTGCTAGGGAAAAAAAAAAGAACTTGGAAAGAAAGAAGCTTTTTGAGTGAGCAGTTAAAGTAATTAAAATAATAAATTCCAGCATGTTGAGATGAAGGTATAGATCACTTGTTAAGGAGGGTACACAGTGTCATTTACTGACATTAGAGGAGATTTGGAAGCATCACCTGATAAGTGATAGCTGGCAAAAAGCATCAGCCAGCACAGAGATTGATTTCTCAGCAACCTCTTTCAATTTAAACACTGTTCAATACTGCAGCAAAAACACTGCCTCATCCAGAGCTCTGAGAATGGACAGAGAGCAGGTAAGACATCTCTGGCAAAAAAAAAGGTGTTTGGGCAGGAGGCGAGTTTGGAAAACATTAATCTATGTCATAAATATACTGAATTTAAACTACTTGGTAAGAAAAAATAGCAATAAAAATAAAATTGTACAACAGCTCATAAGAAAAGGCGAATGTGGGAAGTCAACTCTTTCTTCTTAGTGGTCAATTTAACCACAATGAGCAAGGTGAGGTCATTTAAATAAATAGAAATGCTGTAAAATGGAGGAAAAATGAGAAAATTTAGCACCAAAACCAGCTCAAGGGTTATGGCACAGACATCAGACAAAATGGGATTTACATCTGGCCGTATCCTCCACTTCTCACCCCTTGATCTATTACTTCCTATATTTAAAATGTGCATTATCAAAAATATAGGTGACCTTTATATTTTGGCAGGATTTTCTCTATTTTCAAACAGCTGAGTAAATGCATTTTGAAAATAGCAGGAATTTGGAGGTCACAGAGGCCAAACCTCCCACACTCTGCAGGTAGTGAGGCCTTTCCAGCCAGGTTCCTCAGGAAATCATCAGTGGGTGATACAAATCAGCAGACAAGAAATCATAAAACCCCCCAGCTATGAGCAAACCTCTTTTTCCAGGTGATTCAGCCTTAATGATGTTCACACTGTGTCTGCAAGAGGAGACCAGTGCAGGAAAGGCAGCAGGGATGGAAAATCAGGAGGAAAACTCTGCCACAGCCACATGAATAAAACCAACCAGATGTTCATGTTTTAGTGATATTAATTTTAGTGAAATAGCAGATGAAAGACTGTGATGGGAAGAAGAGGAATGGTTCTGCCAGACACCCACCCAGCTGTTTTCCCTCCACAGGGTGGGGAAGATTATTCCATGGGAAAGCTCAAGATGATCACAGGGAGATCACTCACCCATCACTGTCATGGGCAAACCAGACTGGACTTGGGTGAACAACTTCATTTATTGCCATGTATTAATACAGTAAGATAGTGAGGAATTAAGATAAATCTAAAAACAACTTCTCTTCTCTCCCCTTTCTTCCCAGGATTGAAGAACTTCTTCCCTGGGCAGTGACCGAACACTGGAACAGATACCACAGAAGGTGTGGTATCTGTACCCCCCTCCTCACTGGGGATATTCCAGAGCCATCTGGACACAAAACTGCACTCTGAGATGGCCCTTCTGGAGCAGGGAGGTGGCACCAGATGAGCCTGACCCATCCTGGATTCTGGGATTTACTCCCAACTGTTTTATCTCCTCCCATATGGGAAATGAGAGTGGTGTCGTGAAGTCCCCAGGATGAGTTGAGAGATGAGAATTTGACTCCATGTTCTCAGAAGGCTGATTTATATTACCAGATAATTATTGTTTTCATTCTTTCCTGAGGCTTCTCAGCTTCTCAGGAGAAAAATCCTGGCAAAGGGATTTTTCAGAAAACATCATGGTGACAAACGAGGGTGTTGGTCAGACTGTAACTCTTCCTCTCTGCTGGTTCTTCATCTTTACACCTTTAAGTCCTTCCCATGGGATACATTCCTTCAGGAACAGACTTCTCCCAGCTAAAGGTCCTGACAGAACCACACCTGCTCCTGTGTGGGCACCTCTCTGTGGGACACAGCCCTTCCAGGACCTGCCCCTGTCCAGGCTCAGGGATGTCAGGACACATCCCTCTGCTCCAGGGTGGGCTCCTCCAGGGGCTGCAGGTGGATCTCTGCACCCCCTCCAGGGGCTGCAGGTGGATCTCTGCTCCTTGGGCTCCTCCAGGGGCTGCAGGTGGATCTCTGCCTCCCTGGGGATCTCCAGGGGCTGCAGGTGGATCTCTGCTCCTTGGGCTCCTCCAGGGGCTGCAGAGGCACAGCTGCCCCAAGGAATCTCAAGGCAATCTCAGCTCTGGCACCTGCAGCAGTTCCTGCCCCTCCTCCTGCCTTGCCCTGGGTGTCTGCAGAGCTCCCTCTTTATTGACACCTCAAGGAATTCATCCCAGAGATGTCCCCAGTGCCACCAGCTTGGCTTTGGACGTGGCAGGAATGAGCTGTGTCCATCCCTGATCTCCTCTGCCAGTCCCCAGCTGCCCAGACTTTGCCACACCATCCCAAGAAAGTGTCACAGCCCTTCACAAATGCCATCAACACTTGTCAATTTATTCTTAGTCTCAAGAGACTTCACATTTTTTAATTGAAACCCAGCCTTGTTGTCTCCATAAAAGAATCCAGACATCATTTTCATTTAAAATGCACTTCTGTCCCCCAGGGCAGCAGATGAAAGTTGGAAAATGTGAATCTTAACAGATCAAACAGCACAAGTAAATTAAAATGGAATAAGTTGCTGCTTTCTGAGCACATGGCCATAAAGCAAATCTCACAAATAATGGCTGTTTTTCATTAGCCCTAAAGCACCCCAATAGCCAAGATAAAACCCCACAGTGTTATGTCCATGGCATCCTTCAGCAGTTTCACACTCATTAAGTATTTCTGGACAGTGCTGTGATTTTATTTCAGGAGCAGGGAAGGACTGATGGAAAAGCAACTCTGATAAACCCCCAAACCCCAAAAACACTCCCCCAAGGCCTATTATATGGAATTTCATTCTGAATTCATCAGCAGCAAGCAATCAGGAATGCTGGGGGTTATTACGCTGTGTTAACTCTTACAGAATGCATTTGAATCTCTAGATCAGACTTTGCAGGGGCTAAACTAAAACAATTTGTGGAAGGACAACCCCTAAGGTTTGAAAGGAGGAATAACAGAATTTAAATCTCCCTGCATAAGATTTCTGCCCCACTTGTGTTCCCCACTGCTGTGTCCCCCACACATCTCCACGTGTGATGCTGATTTTTATGATCAACACCCTCTGGCTATGGCTTTTATTAAGGTTATGTCACACCTTGCAGGTGGCTGAATATTCATTAAATATATATATATATATATATATTTCAAATAAATTAAAATACATAAAATTAATCTATTTATTCATATTTATGAAGAAATGATAAAGCTCTTTTGGCTTGAGTAAATGAGAGAGGTTCAAGGTAATTATTAGTAGGCACTGGGTGAGAAGAATCAAAGATTGCCATGGGACCGTGTTAGTTTTCTACAGACTTAGCTGGGAATACCCAAGAGCTCAGCTGCAAAAATGCAAAATGAATAATAATAAAAAATTATTAAAAAAAAAAAAACATTGAAAAATATATCTAAAATTCACTTGCTGAAAGGTTTGGTGATTCAGTTGTGAGTCTAATTGTGCATCTCTGCCCTTTTGCACTTTGTAAATACCTCTGTTTCTTGAGGGAAATCCTCATTCTGCAGAACTTTGGGATCTGTTAAAAACCCAGGTACTGTGGAACTGGATGAGCTTGTTTTTGCATAATTGCAACTGTGAGCGTTATGTTACAACAGCAATTCCAGTTGATGGCTCCAATTTTGTGTTTTATAAGTTTAAGCCAATTATCTTTGAATTCCACACTCAGAAAAGGAGAAAATTGAGGCTGCAATAATTCTGAGGTCCTTAAGATTCCCCAAGTTGTGTTTTATACCATGCTGGTTGCATGGCATTTTTATTCCTAGGAAAGGGAGTTTTATCAGAGGTTGATTTAGCTGTGAACCTCAGGATGTATTTTCTGTGAGGGGAATTAATTTTGAATAACAACCCCTTATCCCAGGGTTGTCAAATCTGGATGTGATTGAGGCCTCTCTTTGTTCCTCTTCTGTTCCATGAAGTTTTGTGCACTGAAGGACTGAGATGGTCAGAGTCTGGCACATTTTCCTTAACGAACAATGTGCGGTTTATTCACAGTCTCTCACCTTTCAACAAGTCCATTTAAATTGGTTTATTTTTGTGAAAGACAGAAAGAATACCTTAAATTGAAAAAAAAAAATCCAAGGAAAGGAGGATTTAGAAAGTTATTGCAATTCCTCACTGAATAATGTGCTATACCAGGAATAATAAATAATAAATACAGACCAACTGAACAGGAAATTCATGGAATTGCTGCATTCCAGCAGCTCCTCTCCAGGATCCCAGAGAGGCAACTGAGGTGTTTTTTTGTTGGTTTTTTTTTTTTTTTAATCTAATAACTGAAACTAAGAAATAATAATTTGATTTGAAGGCTTTTCTTGTGTCCTAGGCTCCAGTCAAGGTGGTTGGCACTGAAAAGCAAAGACCTTCTGTCCCACCAACAGAGCTGCATTTCAGAGCAGCAAGACAATAAAAGAGGCAACTGGCCAAGCTGGAAATTCAGAAAGTCCAATCATATGGGGAGAAAATCATAACCAAACTCCAGGTGCCTCTGTGGAGATACCCAAAGTCAACGGGACAAGGCCAACCAGCCCCTAGAGCTCCCTCCAAACTCAATTTCTTGGTCTAAATGATCTTTGTGAACACATGAAAAGCAATCCTATCCTGTAAAGGCACCACAGACATTTCTTTTCACCAAAGCCAAAGTACAAGGAGAGAAAATGGAAACCATTTTCTGGGTGAAGATTTCATCTCTGTTTCTCAGAGCAAGGATGGAGGAATCAGATCTTCCCTCTGCCTCTGGAATGGCTGCCTGGGGAAGGAACAGAGAACAGGACAGGGAGAATAGAAATCAGAGACTAATCCCAAAAATATAATATTCATCTGGCAATGAAGGTTTAAACCTTATTAGCATGCCCTAACCTGGCATTTGACACTCCAGAACTGAAGTTGTTCCTTGGTGCTAATTTTATTTATGGTCTCACTCAGAGGCCCCCCTCGTTCTGTGCAGCACCTGCTTTATAACTCTGCTCCTCACTCTCAGGGAAAAGAGAGAGGATGAGTTTTAAAAGCCAAATCTTAAATGCCAAAAAAAATTAACATACAAATGGGAGCAGATGTTGCTTTCATAAAGGTTCACAGCACACACACAAAAAATTCCATGGTGATCACTACAGAGGGTTTAATCTCTCTGCTGTTACTTCCATCTCTCTTTTTTCAAATTTGGAAATAATTTTAAATACATTTCAAGATAGATGGCCATCAGTTTGGTAGTCTGAGTCTGGTTTTCGTTTGTTTGGTTTTTTGTTCGTTTTTGTCTTTTTTTTTGTTGTTTTTGTTTTTTTCTTTTAATATTTTTACTCCCAAAGAACAAACCCAATTCCCACCTAGGGCATGTTCTAGTCCAGGATCATGGAACAGGTTATTCCTAGGGACTGCAATGAGTTTCCAGCTTAATCACATGTATTATGGCAACATTCTTGTCTCACAATATTTAAGTCCAAATAACAAAGTGGGAAGATTTTAAGAGAAATGCCAGCTGATCCAGTATGTCTGGTCCCCAAATTTTAACCTAAACTGAAGCATTTTTCCTTTACCTATAAACAGATTGGAGAAGGCATCACTTCCCTTCCCTAAACGATGGATGATTGGATTTTCCAGCTCCTGCTGACATGGCATCCCCACAAAGCAGTCTCACATCTCTGTAGGATTTCCTGTGGAAATCAGCAGATAAATAATTAAAGGTGTTTGCATAGTGGAAGTTAATGAAAGCAAATCAGGAAGCGTTCCTGAGCACGGAACTGGGGCAGGATTTTGTCTTTTAATCATTGTGAACAGAAAAGAAACAGAGGGAAAGGCACCAGAGAAAGAGCTGAAAGTTAATTAAAATGCACAACCTTCTGGTGTTTCCAAATTATAGATTGACCTGGGGCAAATTTCCATTCACCAGGATGTTCTGTAAACACAGACTTACAGAGGGTTTGTTCCTTTTAAATCATATGGAAAGCCTTCTTTATCTTTCTTTTTTCTTTTTTTTTTTTTGGCCAGCTGAGTAGTTTGAACAGGTAGAATTTTGTTATTTACCAAACTCATTTGTAATCTTCTCTCATCAATTTTTTTAGAAATTGTTGTTTCTTTTTTTTCTTCTCCAGCAAATGAATCAGTTTCTAAACTTCTCACATAACAGAAAGTGGCTTTGGAACCCATAAAACCACAGTTGCACATGACAGGCTTCTCTGTAGCTCCAAGGTAAGTCATATTTCCCACTTAAAAGTTATTATTTCTTTATCACTTCACACCCCAGATTTCTGAACTTTCACTGTGACATTTCCTAAAGGTCACGTTACTCAAACCCTTCTACCATCAATCACCTTCAAAATCAGCTGTTAGAAATTCCCAAAAGGAATTTATGTTTTCTCTGGGAGATGCATCTCAAGAAAGTTGTGTTCATGAGGCACTGGTGTTTGAAGGACTCCTCTCCTCAGGGTTCTGCCAGAGCCAGGTTTCTCTATTTCCTGAAATTTCCTTGTTTGCTGTCCAATTGGGATCTTCTGTAATTCCAAATATCCATAAAACAATACATGTAAATTCACAGAAGTTGTTTTCTTTGGGTGGAAACAGCCCTATCAAAAGGAAGAAGTATTGTTATATGGAACTGGAAGAGTGACTTAGTTTGCTCCTGGCATGAACAGAGACAGTAATAAACAGTAAATTAATCTCAGAATCATTGAATATTCTGAGTTGGAAGGGACTCACAATGATCACTGAATCCAGCTCTTCAGGAAGTGGCCCATTCTTGCTTTCACCTCACTTCTCTTCCCAATTTTTCCTTTGCCACGTGCTGGATGTGGAGCCTAAGCCCTGAACTACACAGGTATTAAACACAGAAAGCCTGCAGGCATCTTTTCCTTTTCTCTGCCAATTACCTGCCTTCAAAAGGGATAAATACTTAAAATTTTTAGGGCTCTCCATTGAATAAACTGGGGAAATCAATCTGTATTTCGAGGAATATTTATTAGTCTTGTTTAATAGAGGTTAGGATTATTTTTGTTCCAATTTGGCTGAACTAAAGAGCAGAATAATACTGATAATATCTGCAGCTAGACTATGCCTGTAGTGCTTCAAACAGTGCTCCCTTATTTAGAGATTAAGGAAGCGATTGGATTCCACCCAGACTAATTAATGGTAATCTACAAAATCATTCAAAGGCTTTAGTCTGGTTTAAAAAGTGCTGGCACTAATTCCTTTAAAACTCTTTCAAACTCAAACCACAAAGCCAAGAGAAGTTGAAAACCTGAGGAATGATGGCATTGCTAAAATCAAAACAAACAAAATTCCCAAATGCAGTTTACTTGCTTTAAAATGTAGTTTTTTAGGTGGAACATGATGAGTTGGTGATTAACACCAGAGCCAAGTTAGCAAGACTAGCTTCAACCCCCTAAAATACAAAATGAAATGAAATGAAATAATACAATAAAATGTAAATAAAGCACCTTTCAGTTAAAATGCTAAAATACAGGAAGGGAAAAAAGATATTAAGAATGAATTATTTGTTCAGGTTTCTTGAATAAAGGGTTTCATATCAGTGAAAGCCCCCACAAAAGTCTAAAATATCTGTGCCTGTTATATAATTATATGCTTGTAGGATTACAAACATGTGCAGAGAAATATATTCAGAGAGACATAGAGGCTTAACTGCTTTAGTTTTATCTCTCTGGAAACATGCTTTGGATGAAATTCCCAATTTTCCTCATGTAAGTAAACCAGCAAGTTTAGAGCACTCAGTTCCTGTAGTTTTTATTTTATGGGGCCAGGTTTGGTATCACAGGCAGGAGCAGAATTCCGAGGATGTTGCACCTGTGATCACGAGAAACCTAAAGTGTGGCAGATGGAAGATAATCCATGAAAAGTGGCTTTTTCAGGAAATGGGAAATGGGGTGATCCCAGGAGTGGCATTGGGCAGAAAAGCAGCAGGACCTGCCTGACATGTGTCTCTTCCTAGGACTCCACATTCTGGAATTCCTGTAATTCAATATTCTGATCTGGCTTCTGACTCGGAGAAGAGGAAAAAAAAAAAAAAAGCAAAAATAAACTAAACAAACAAACAAACAAACAAACAAAAAAACCCCCACAAACCCTCTGGCACAGATTTGGAAGGAAGGCAGGCAATATTTTGGGGAAATTAACATTTTCCTGTAGTTGGTTCCCCTCTAATTGTGTTGTAATTGCTCTGGGCCAGCTTTAAAAAAGAGGCTGTCCCAGAGGGTGGAGGCACCGGAGAGACAGAGAGGGATAATGGAGAAAATGTATCAGAGCTGTGTAAATGAATGTTCCTGAAAATTAATAAAGGAAGTAGGGGAGGATGGATGTCAGGATCTCAAAAATGCTGCAATGGAAAAATACAATAAAAAGGGAATTATTACCTTGGGAGTGACTAAAAACAATATAAGATTCTTTAAATATATAAAGGGGAAGAGATAAAGGGCTGAAAAGTGAAATAATTAGCCCACTAAGGGATTAGGGAGAAACTTAATATAAAGTGAACAGGATAAAGTGGGAAAATTAAATGAGTTTTGCACTTCTTAGTATTCATGAGGGAAATCTGAGCTGAAAGAGGATAAATAAAGGAACCCTGTTTTCCAACTGCTGGATGGTGCAAGGTAAAGGATGTCACTTGGACAAGTCAAAAATCACTAACAGCAGGTACAGCTTGAAAGAAAGGGGAGGAAAAAAAGGCAATAAGAGACTGAGGAGTTTCTTTGGAGAGAAAGAGGGTACAGAAGAAATAGAGAAATAGAGAGGGACTTATCCAGATCCACAATTCCAGTTGTGATGATGCACAATGGAGAACTGCAATGTGAAAAAGTTAAATGCATTTATTTTATCACGATGTGATTGACTTTAAGGGAGTGATTACTTAAAGGCCTGTTTACCAAATATACTCCTCACAACAGCATAATTATTGAAAAATTACATGTATTAACTTACTAGGATAAAACAGTAGAAGAAAATTAGAGAGAAGAAAATTAAAGGCAAGAATTGCCATTTTTGTTAATGATAAATCTAAACATCAGAAGTTATAAGAACCCATTCAGACTTTTGCAGCAGTTTCAGTCCTAATTACATGCAATTATTACACTGCATGAAAAAGAAATAATCTCCAAATTACCCTCTTTTGTATTGCCAGTGTTGCAGTCTAAAGCAATTTTTGTGTATTACTGATAAATAACAGAATTAAAAGAATAACAGTACATAATTCCTGGACAAAATTCCCTAGAAATTAAAGAATAAAATGAGTATTCTGTCAAAAGAAAACTCAAAAAAATGGGGTAATATTTCTGCAGTCACTCCACAGGTTATTCTGGTACCAAGCTAGAACCTCAACCACAGGGATAATTAATCTTCAGAAAATGATATCTAATCAGAGGATAGGATTTATTTCAATGCCATTGAGGACAAATACTTGCCTTCCCCTTAAATTACTAATTTAATAATATTTATTAAGATGCACACACTTATTCAAGTGTCCACAATTAAATAATTTAGCACAAAGGTGCTGCAATTTCAGTCCTAAAATTGATTGTATAACTTGTTACCTATAAACTTCAGGAGCTGCCTGTGTAAATCCAGCTCATTTTAGTGCTTTAAGGGAATATTCACTATACAAAAGCACTATACAAAAGTGCTTTTGAAAAGCAAAAGTTCTTATTCCATTTGTTCAGTACAGAGTGCTGTGCTTAACTACTTTGGATTTGAAATTGGGAATAATTAACCTCTCCAAAACTGGTTTTGGGTTCTGGGAGATACACAGGGAAACTGCTGGGGAACAGGAGGGAAATTAATTCACAATCACAGAATCCCAGACTGATTTGTGTTGAAAGGGACTGAAATTTCATCCAGTTCCCCACCAGCAATGGGCAGGGACACCTTCCACTAGCCTAGGATGCTCCAATCTCTGTCCAAGCTGGCCTGGGACACTTCCAGGGATCCAGGAGCAGCCACACCCTGATAATGTGGCAGAATTATATAATTATCATTACTTATAAGCAGTCTTAGCAGACATATAATTAAATATATATATAGATATATAAATATGTACATTCTGCTAATTACAACAAAAACAAACCCCAGCAGCAACACCCAGAAAAACACCCTAAAATTAGATCCCAGCCTCCTTAGTTCATAAATTGAATTTTAACTATGAAGTGAAAGTTTTTTTTTTAAACATAATGTGTTTCCATCAGTTTAGTTGATACCTGCCTCCCTTACCCTTGAGGAATCACATGGGGACAGGATCTCCTTCCTTAAGAGGTGACATCTCCAATTGTTCCTTTGCTGTGTCTTATTTAGTGACAAGAAATGTACCTTCAGAAAATCCCACCTGCAAACCAAGCTTTTTTTCTATTTTTATTTCCTTTCCTTTAGTATGGATTTGTCTGAATGCAAGAGAAGGAAGGTCCAAGCACTTTCCCTTGGGAACGGCTTTCAAGGAGAGGCTCAAGCTCCACAAGCTCCTGCTCTGCCCTCCTAGAACTGGGATCCAAACCTCCAAAACTGCAGAACCTTTATTGCCCTCACTTATTTTTGGAGCACCTCTTATTTATCTTATTGCTGAAATATTTGGGTAATTGAAGCATGCAGGTCTCTGTTTCAGCGAGCACAAATTAATGACCTTTGCTCCAAATATTTTATGAATACTTTCAGTCAATTAATTTTTATTATTTCCATACCTGTGGACATTATGGACTGGTTCTCAGGTAATTAATTTTAATGGCACCATGCATAAATGGCAAGTCCACCTTCCAAAAGGGGGAATTTGGCCCTTTTTAAATTCAGATTTAACTGCATGAGATGCTCTCATGCCTCAGGAGCTGCCAGGGATATTAGGAATAATAAATCCTATGGACTTTCTGGCTATACCTCAGGGGTCACCCATGTTTTTGGGGGAATAGTCACAAATGGGAAGCAAAAAGATGTGTCTATCCTGTATTTTTACTTCTGCACACACACATGAGCGCACACACAGAATTCCAAGAGGAGTTCATGGGGGAATAAATTTTACTCTTTCTTACCATGAAAACAGAAATTATTCCATTTATTAAAGAAAATTAACCAAACCAGTTTCTTATGAGTTGAAGGGGTTTGATTGCTGAGGAATAAAAAGGCTAAACATGACATTTTTAGCTGTCAGAAGCTGCTGCCAGCCTGACAGACCTCCCTCAGAGGAGGGTGTGTGAAACCTGGTGCTGCAACACCAAAACTCTCTGAGGGAGTCGGAGATTAGTGTTAACTTGGGGTTAGATGGAGTTTATAAATAATCCTGTGAAATGCTGTGAATTAAGGCCTTCTCACTTTTATTTTTCCTTTCTTACATCACCTTTTCACTAATCTTATCTCTGTTACCCTGTGCCGGTTACCTCTCAGGGTCTGAGCTTCTGTCCCTGTGCTGGGTGTGACAAGTGTCATCCCCATCAGACAGAATTACTGCAGTTAAGGAGAATCCCACTTTTAAAGAGAATTAAAGTGTTTTATTTAATGCCCTCTCTTCTGTCCCTGCCCAAAGTGCTGGGGCAGAAATGTCCGGCTCCTCCAAGCAGGAGGGAACAAATTCTCTTGGAATGGGCCCTGAGCATTCCTCCCCAAACCCCGTGAGTTAGAGGCTGCCTATGCCCTGAAGGCTGAACCTTTATTTTCCTTTCCAATACATGTGTTTTGTTTATTTATTGAGGAAGAGGAAATACTCTTTGTTTAGTCTTTGCTATGAGGACTCATGGATCACTGTAATGATCCAATTGATTTTTAAATCCTGCAGAGCTCTTGGCCTGGCTGATCTCTTGGCAGTTTTGAAAGGAGCACTGAGTTATAATGAGCAATATCTTTACTTTTTTATGTAACATTTCTCAAGAATTCCACGGCAAGCGCCGACTTCCCTCTCTGCTCTGTCCTTGAGAACAAGGTTAAGTAGATAACCCACTGGTTTTAAGCACTTTTAGGAGTTTCCTGGGGGAAATGAACACCTGCTGCTGCCAAATTTATCTCCTTGGCCATGTCCTGTGAAGCTGTTCCATGTTGTCATGTTCGAGCCGTCACACAGGATTTAGGAAGCTGTGCTGCTGCACGTGCATTAATCCAGGCTTCTGATGGTTTCTCTTTCTCTTTTTCCACTTTTCTCTACAGAAATTCTGTGAATTTGCCTCTGCACAACCCTTTCTGTTTCTGACACTGTTTCACCTCATGAATTTTAAATTCTGCCAAAAGAATGTCTACCAGTTCCATTAAATGCCACAAAGTTTATTATAACTAAACTGTAAAACACTCTGTGTGCCTCCATAGGAACTTTCCTGCTACCAAAGAGGGTGCATTTTGTTCTTTTATATAGAAATAACATCAAGAAGATCCATTCTGCCAGCAAAGATTAAGCTGTAAAAAAGAATAATTCATTTCTTATTTTGAAAGGGCTCTGATACTTTCTTTTCTCCTGGGATCAATTTTTAGTGCTGGGATTTCAAAGCCATCTAAACTATTTTATGTATCTGTTTATTGATATGTTTCAGTTCTGCAGAAATGCACAGAAATCAAAGTATAAGAATAATCAATAATGACTAATTAGGGTCAGACTCAGTCACTTCAGTGATCTGTACAGTGTTCACCTACAGCCTTTTTTCTATATTAATTCTAATTTTATAATTATGAGTAGAAACCTCCATTATATTAGTTTGTAATGATTACTGGGAACTCTTCTACAGCCAAACACATGGCAAAATCAGGGACGAGCCCCATAACCTGCATTTAACCTAAAAAAATAATATTTTTGCAGCAATCCTTGCAATTTCTTGTACCTTTTTTACATAGTCATCATTTTAATAATTGAAACTTTGGGGCTCATGCAGCTGCCTGAGTTAATTTAATTTATGCATGCAAATATGCAAAGGAAGAGTTCCTGAAGGCCAACATTTGTCTGATGAGTCTTATCTCCCTTTCTTCCCTCTGCAGTAATGGAGAGGATTAATCAGGCTCATCACTCTCTTGATTGCTGGAACTTAGTTTCTTTTCTGGGTTAATCTCTGCACTGACCAGAGAGGAAGCCTTGGAAGAGAAGGTTATTTAAAGTTGCTCAATATCCCATGTAATGTATGAATTAAAGCCTTTTTCCCAGCTCTGTTTCTACGTTAAGTCCAAGGCCACTAAGGGGGATATTTAATTTTTGGGAATATTAGTGTTCATCTACAAACATGCAGTTTGAAATTCCTATCCCAAATTATGTGGCAGCAGTGAATTAAAGGAGGGGAGGGATGGTGGAGGTTAAAACAGCTGCATTCTGGAACATCAGATTCCAATGGAACTAAAACAGCAGTTGGCAACAAATACTCTTATTTCCTGCTAAAACATATCAGTTTGGCTTCTCCTCCCTCTGATAAAAATCCTTCTGACTTACCTCCATAAGAATTACAGAGTTCCAGAATGGTTTGGGTTGGAAGGGGCATTAAAGCCCACTTAACAATTTTTCTGTCTTGGCTCCATGGGGCCTGAGGGAAGCAAGAGGTCAGACTTGTTGGTCTTGGAGGTCTTTTCCAATCTAAATGATTCTATGATGGTAAAAGGATGATTATTTAATATTATTGATAATTATTTGGACTTTCCTACCCTTTCATTCATTTGCAGGGCAGCAAAACCTGTACATTTCAAACTCTGCTGCTTTCTAACAATGCAGAAAACATAAAAAGCTTTGCTTCAGGTCATCAGTCCTCTGTTAGAGAATCATGATTACAGGTTTTAATCTAAAAAATTGCAGTAATAGGCCCCCTTTTAAAAGCCATGTCAGGCACCCAGAACAGCCCCTCTGTGCCCCTGATTTAGCAGGAATATGGAGCCCATCATTTTCTCCCTGGCTTCCAGGGATGGAGGTCACCCACCCCTGGATTTTGTGAGTGAGGTTGTGCATCCCCAGCCACCAGTGCGGGGATGGACATCAGCCCACTCATCCCCAGAGATGGGAGGGGACAGGGCCCAGGTTCTGCAGGAGAAATCCCTCAATTTCCTTGATTGAGTGTCTTTGCCATGAGTATTTTAAACTGTCCTTAATTTAGTTTTTCCCTTTATTGATTATCTGACTTCCCAATTAATGCATCCACTGAGAAGCTCCTATGTTTAGCTTTCAATCTCTTTTCATACGAGGCCACAGAACACATATTTCAATTATAATGGACTAGCTAAGTAATTAAGGAATAATAAATGAATAAAAATCCCATCATAGCAGTCTATTTAAAATGTCTAATTAAAACTACAGCACACATATAGAATGAGGGAGCCATTAAGGTTGGAAAAGGCCTCCAAGATCATTGAGTCCCACCATTAACCCAGCACTAAACCATGTTCACAAGTAGCACATCCACATTTTTTGAACACTTCCAGGGGTGGTGGTGTGGCCCTTTTCCCATGTCTGACCAGCCATTTCTATACAAGCAATCAGAAACACACACATCAAGAATTTTGCCTGATCTACATTTTCAGTTCCTTCAGGAAATTCAGGTGAAAAGGGAATGCTGAGTCGTTGTTAACCAGCGCAAACTGGTTAGTGTTAACCAGCTCCCAGTTGGCTCAGAAAACTCACAGTTAGTGGTGTCCATTTCTCCAGAGTTTTAAGATTAGGAAAAGGGAACCCCTGAACTGTGGCTCAGTTTTTATTTGTCCCAGGAGCCAGAGAGACATCTCTGTGTCAGCAAAACACAGGGCCTTGGAGACTACCAAACAGCCAAGATTTCCAATTATTTCAATGTTCAGAAGGCACATTTATCCAAAAGGGCCCACAAAGGGAAAATTATTTCTCTAATAAATGTTTATTAGGTGAAGAGTGTAAAATAAATCCTACCTTAGAAGCATAGGCTGAAGTTCTCAAATAAGAGGATAAAAACCCCATCCTCTTCCCCTTTCCTACCCCTTCCTTAGTTGCATCCCTGCAATTAGAATGATAGTGATAATGAGAATGCTTAAACTGAAAGATCTTAATCAGAATTATTTAATACATAGTACAGGCAGCTATAACTGATGTGGTGCACTATTTATTGGAGCAATGATATTAAAGCAAGAAAAACAGTAATTAAGTGGAGATTGATGTCACTCACCTATCCCAGTGACCGAATCTCTTTCAAGGAGTGACCCTGAGGGGGTCCCCACTCCAGGGAGGAATCTCCACACACTCCCAGGAGGAGGGAGATGTTACAAGATCCTCCCATTAAAAAGTGGGGCTGGGCTTTTATTGGCACAAAGTGACTGATGCCAGATGTCCCCAGGCTGGGTTAGACCAGGTGTCAGCACTGTCACCTGTTGGTTCCTCTGTCAGGATCTCAGGAGATATTGCTTTTGCCCAGAATACTGAATTTTGGGATGGATGAGTCAGGCTGCTCTCAGCATCCTTCAGCCCCAGTCATCCCCATCTCCATCCCACTGATCCCTTGGCAAACAGGGATTTGTCTGAGCTGTGTTTCCCCCATTTAGGCAGAGCTCACAAGAGGAAATCTCTGTAAGATAAGCTCAGGATTTTAAGGAGAGGTTCCTCCTGGGAGGGCAGTCACAGGCAGGCATTCACCAACACTCTCCTGCCATGGTAAAATCTATAAAAGCTGAAGAAAATATTGATTTGCAGACCTAAAAATTTCCCACCTAAAAGTTTTTGTCTTTCCATTTCAAAAAATAAGGGAATTGTGGATGCTCTTACACTGATTTTTCAAACTTCAGATCACTCCTGACTTTTTTGATTGTTTCCTTTCCCGGGAGTTTTTGCACACTTAGCAGTTTTTCAAAAGGAAGGTGGAGGGGAAACCTTGATCAGATGCTTCTCTGAAAGACTTTTCACAGCAATTCATCTGTCATGTGTGGAAGACAGGTGAGAGAGAAAATTGCTTATATTTTATGAAAGGTTTCTTATTTTAAAGGAGAAAAAGGCAGTTATGAGTCACCTCCAGTGCAGACAATTATCTTTCATGGAGACTGGGCAGCACTTTTTCAACCTTTCCCATCATGTGTGTCCCTAAAATGTTCCCAGAGACTCCAGCTGGGTCAAATTAAGCACACTGAGCTTCACAGAAGTTTGAAGCTCACATGTCAACAACCTTTTGTGTCCTTTGACTCCAAACTTTTTCCATTGGTGGGCTGTGACCTGAAGCTTGCTTTGCTTCACAGTAATTGTATTATCTGGTTGAATTTCCTGGCCACACTGGAATGAGGTAATTTGCACCTGAGTGGGGACATCCCCACAGGTAATTCCATCCACAGTCTCAGCAGAATGGCTGAAGAGACAAAAAGGCTCTGCAAGGAGCAGTTTTCCATGTCTGGAGAGGACCACGGTGGTGCTGCAGGCAGGAGTTATCCATATCAACAATATCTGGTCCTCACCTTTTCTGTACCATAGCTGGAAATTCATTTTTCATTTCCTTTCATACACCTCCCACCCAGTATCAGAAAAATGCACTTGGATGGTGCCTCCCCATTTAATGCTTTGATGTTTGTTTAGCAGCTTGAAAGAGAGAGGAAAAACAGAAAAACAAAAGGCCCTATAAATCTTTAGAAATCCCTATGTTTTGGGTTTTTTCTTTTGCTACAAAGAACATTTATAATGTAACAGTTTAAAATGCCTTTAAAGCTTTGTGCTTTTGCCTAAGTTGAATAAAACAAAGCCACTGAATATCTTTAAAAGGCTGTAAAGAAGGATGCTGCCTTGTGTCACTCCATGATAAACTATTTATTTAAATGCTTAAAAGGAAATTGCCTGAAACCCATGGAAGCACTTCAGCGTGAAACAAAGGGAGCTGAATGTTCAGAATTAAACTCACTTTGTGAGCAAATTCCCCAGGAGTTCACTTTGGTCCACACTTCATGTGAGACCAAGGGTCTTCTGCAGGGACAGGTGTGGGGATTTTTTTACTTCAGGTGAACAGTTTATTATGGGTTGGTAAAAAAGTTTTGCCCTTAAGCCATCTATGCACATGTATGACTGCAGGAAATACAACCCCAAAATGGGTAATTGGAAGAAAATGCAGATGTTTTGTTCAGCTGCAAATGCCAGCTCTGCTGCCTGGAGGAGCTGCTGACAGGATTTAATTCTTTTGTGACTGCAAAGCAGCGGTGGAGTGAGCAGGCACTGACAGAGGTCTGGAAATAGAGGAGAGCCTGTGCACAAAATGTATTCCAGTGTCAATTCTAACATTTCACCTCCTCCAGCTGGAATTTGCATGACAATGGTGAGCAAGAAACCTTTCAGCAGCAGAGAAATAAGTGCTCCCTCCAAAACCTCAGCCTGCCCACACACAGGCTTTGCTGTGCTTGCTGAGAAATATTTCTCCAGTCTGATCCCACTTTATGGCTCACCATGACCCTCTGTATCCTGCTCATTTCTTCTTTGGAGGCTGGAAAACAAAGCAGGGCAGGTTTAATATCACAGGATGGGTTGGGTTGGAAGAAATCTTAGAGGGCACCTCGTCCCACACCCCACCATGGGCAGGGACATCTTCCACTATCCCAAGTTGCTCCAAGCCCCATCCAACCTGGCCTTGAATAATTCCAGGGGTGATCTTAAAGGTCTTTTCCTATATCAATGATTCTATGACTCTGATTTGTTGAAAACTGCTGATGGATTAACTTTTAGCCAGCAGATTCCCTGACGGATCGAATCCCACCAGCCCTGTGCAGCTGGCACAAAGCCACTTGAGAGCATAAACTCAGCAAAAACTCTCTCTTGAATGATATGACTCATTCAACACAAAGGCACTTTGATCCCAATCCACATTTGTACCCAGGGTGACTTGGAAGTACAACAGATTCCGTATTAATCATGGAACTCCACCTTATCTTCCTGCATTTAAAAAAACAAACCAAACAACACCAAAACACTCAACAAAGGAACTAGATAAAATCCTTTCATGTCCTACAAGACAAATGACACGCTGCCTCTACCTGGTGCTGGCTGGCAGCTCCTTGGGATCCCATTCCCAAACAACAGCAGCTGGGCTGGGCTTGTTAGGATCCCATTCTCAAAAAACAGCAGCCGTGCAAGGCTGCCCAGTGTTGTGTTGTCCCAGTAGCAGGAAATTGTGATTGATACCCACTCAAATTGGTGGAAGCAACTTATTCACTAATTAGTTCCTCCTTTCAGCACATTTAGCCCAGACAGGTGAGATGAGCTTCTTGGGAAAAAATTTAAATGGCTTGTCTACAGTTACTCATCACTTGGTGTGGATGGAAGGAGCTTTCCTTTCTGGCAGTGCCCTCGCAGGTAAGGCTGGATGCTCGCTCTTCTTTAATTTCTCTTTTCTGAGACACTCACAATTAATATATAGTTATTTGTAGTTTCCATGCATTATTTATTAAATCAGAGATAAACCAGGGGCTCCACAAGTATGGCAGGGGAGCTTATTTTGCCAAGGGTTGGATGGAATCCTAGAATGGGACCTTAAAATAAATTTCATTCCATCCCATGCCATGGGCAGGGACACCTTCCACTTTCCCAAATTGCTCCAAGCCCTGTCCAACCTGGCCTTGGACACTTCCAGGGATGGAGCAGCCTCAATCTTGCCAGGCAAAGCAAAAGTAAGCACAGCCAGTGCCCACTAGACAGTGGAAATGGAAGAGTCATTTGTCTCTGCCACATCCCAGTCTCCAGACTGGAAGGATCAGATCAGACTGACACACTCATCTGTCATGTGAACGCACCCATGCTGGAAGAAATAACCTCAGCTGATGATAATGAGACAGAAAATCAGGAGGATTAGCACATGTGGGCTGCTCCAGGAGTGCAAGGTGAGCAGAGCTGGTTCAAAGCCAAAAAATTACAGGAGCGCTTTTGATAAAAGACCAGTTGTGGCACAAAGCTGGAATGAGGCAAGAGAACAGCTGAGGAGACAGAAGCTTCCTGCACAAAGCAGGAGATTGTGAGCACACCCTGATGGGACAGGTACAGGGGACTCCCTTGAGAAAGGTGCATGGAAAGAGGAGCACAGACTGACAAAACTGTCCATTATAAACAATAAAAAAAACTAGAATGTTTCAATTCTGTCACTTCAAAAGATATGCCTAGTTCTTCATTATTAACTTCTGTCTAATTGTTTAATTGCCTGTTAATTGTCAGAAGGTATGCCTTGGTGGGCAATCAGGATCAAACAGCTTTGGCACATTTGGAGTGCAAGGTTGTGTATAAGGTATCAATAAACCCCTGAAAGAAAGCTAAATAATAATAATTATGCCTTTCTTAAAAGAAAACTGAACACATTTTTTTCTTGTTTTGATGGTTTTATTATCTGAGTATTTTGACTCTTATTTTCAAAGCAGCGTGAATACAAAATTAACATCTGCTTTCAGAGCTGCCTTAAGTTTATTGAAAATGCTCATTTATCCAAATCTGGTGACAAGTGGTGATGACTAAATTAATAGGCAACTTGGCAAGTGGAATATTTGATAAACTGCTTGGAGAAGTGTGAAATACCTTTCTCCAGCTGTGGAGAAAACTTTAACTGAATACATATCTGAATAAAAAAATGTGATTAAATAGAGGAATATCTAAAGCTTCTGGCGGTAATGATTGAACACAGGAATTTTCTGAGGTAACAATGGTCTCATATATGCTGTCATTAGTAAAAAATGGTATATAAAATAAAAACACTGGTCCAATAATAACAACCTGCTAGAAAAAGATTGTGAAACATGAATGGTTTTAACAATAAAGTAACTGTTTAGCCTAAAAATTTAGAAGGAAATACTTGTAAAGCATTACAGTTTCCTACCTTTGCTGTCAAACATGATAACCCTATAGGATACTAATTATTTGAAAATAGTTATTAATAAAACCATTAGAATCTTATTTAATAGAACAAGATTTTCTTTGCATAGGTCAGTTTATACCCCTAGGTAAAGTGTCCTGATGTTTTTAAGTGGGAAATCATTCCTTTTCCTTCAAGATAATTAAAGGTTAAAAGTCAAAAGAAAAACCAGGCAGGAATGAAGCATAGAAATCTGTGTTAAATGTTCATGGGGGTAAATTAGTTTGTTTGGCATATGGATGTGATATTACTAAGGGACAGGACTTGAAGCTTTTAGGAAAATTTCTTCATGGAAAAGATGATCATGCCTTGACACAGGCAGTGGTGGAGTCCCCATCCCTGGAAGTGTCCAAGAAATGACTGGAGGTGGAACTCCATGGTGTGGTTTAGTGACATGGTAAGGTTCAGTGGAAGGTTGGACTTAATCGTCTTGGAAGTCTTTTCCAATCCTAATTCCATGATTCTGTGGAAAGGTTGTATTAGACTTTATACGGAATTTTCCAAAGAAAGCAAATAAAGTCCAACCAAATAAACAAAAAACCCAACCACCACCACCTCTAGCTCAAAAAGAAAAATAAAAAAAAAAAAAACCAAAAAACAAACCAAAACCAACCAACCAACCAAAAAATCCCCACAAAATTTTTCATTTGAATTCTGAGGCAGAATTTGTTGGATTCAGAGGGGACTTTTTCCAGGTCATGGCAGAGGCTGATTTCTGCCCTGGATTTCAGCTTGAAGGCAGAGACCTGAGAAATCTGCCCAGTGAAGGTGGAAAATCCTCCACTTCTTGGATGTCACAAACCATGGCTTCCGAAGGATCCAATCCAGCAAATACTGAAAGCTTCCAAACAAACTGAGGGAAAAAAAAAAATTGCTTTCAGTTTTGACAAGACAAATTTGCAAAATGAAATTTTCATCTATTTAGTTTTCAATTTGTCTACTCTGCTCAAGACATCCCAGCCCTCCTTTCCTTCCCACATTTCTGATGAGGATCCATCCCAGCTACATCTCTGGTAGATAGAAAAGGGGATAGGAGCAACTGAGGAGAATTAATTTGCCTTAGTTCTCCACCAGAATAGGTTTGGAACTCATATATTTGTGAAGGTGGTCATGAGGCCCTGGCACAGGGTGACCAGAGAAGCTGAGGCTGCCCCTGGATCCCTGGAAGTGTCCAAGGATGGGGCTTGGAGCAACCTGGGACAGAGGAAGGTGTCCCTGCCCATGGCAGGAGTGGCATTGGATGGGCTTTATGGTCCCTTCCAACCCAAATTATTCCATGATTCTGTGATTCCAATGATCTCTTCCCTACCAGTACTTTTACAGCTATAAACCCAATATTTTCGAAGGCTCACAACAGCTCCTGGGGTTTCCTACACTAATTCCTTAAATCTGCAGCAGAAAATGAACCTTTTATGTGGTGAAGGAAAAGATTAGAGCCTGTCCCAGTTTTGGGCAGACGTGCATATCATTTACCCTGTTTTGCTGTGTTACTCTATAAAACTTTATGACCCTCCAAGTTTTATTTTTTTCAGAGCCCCAATTAAAGGGCTGGGATATTCTGCTGGTTTGATCCAGAGAACTGACAGTCTCTGTTGCTGACAGCTAGCAAATGATCCACCAGACACTTGGAACTGCAGCTCAGGAGCCCAGCCATGGGCTTAACGTGAAGAATTAAAATCTCTTCCCTTCAGCAGAGCTGAAATGCCTCATTAGTGCTCTAAAGGAAGAATTGAGGGTGCAGCACTGCTATAAATAGGATTCTCTCACTAGCTGAAGTCATTATTAGCCTTGAGAAGGAAGGAATTTCCAGGCTGATGGATGTGGGGTTTATGTCCTCATGATTTGGCCATGTGGGTTGTTTGCCAGTGTTCTCCCCACTATTCATCTGGACTCATGTACTTCTAAACTTCCCTACCAAAAGCCAAAAAAGGCCACGTTTAAAAAGTTCATCAATTCCTGATTTAAAAAAAAAAAACAACACAAGATTCTTGAAGAGAACAAAATCAGCAGTTCCCATGGTTATATTTTGCTTCACTTACCTACGCAACTCTTCTATTCTGGTGATATTTGTCCCCAAATGGCATAACTTCCCAGATTTCCTCTCCCAAACCTTAAGCTAAAATTGCCTTGACAAACACTGAGCCTAAATTTCAGGAAGACTATTATCTTTTGAAAATAAAGTCTTAATTCTCAGTGCAATTTTCTTATTTGGGTCCCTAACAGAGTCATTTTTCCGTTTCAGAGACAACTGTGGATCACAGAATATCCTGAGCTGGATAGAGACTCCCAGGGATCATCAGCTCCATGGAACGCTTGATTTTAATGCCAGTGCTTCTACACTTTTTAATATCCTACACCAGGACACTCCTTTTCAAGGACAATTACAGCAATAAATTCTACTTGCTTATTTAATTGAGGGTAATAATTTTTAATATATCCTAGCTGAAAAGCAGCATTCTGAGTTTATTTGCCCAAGTGCTGTTCAAGTCCTCCCCAAGTGTGTATTTTTATGCATGACATGTACTTCTCATCTACAAAAAGGTGTAGCTACAATTTGAATCATTATATAAGATGGTGTTGCCTGTGCTCCAGAAAGACCTTGTGTTCCCAAGTTTTCTTCTTCAAAGCTGTCTGAAAGGAATTAAAAATCTCAAAGACATTTTTAAAGTCTTCCCACATTAAATTTTTCACTTCACTGTGAGTTTGAATGCAATGTGGAATTAGAAAGCAAACAATATGTTTTTTATCTCCAAGCATACAGCTCCAATTAAACATCATAAACTGAGCCTGTTGCACCCAAAGCTGACTAAATCAGGAAGGAAATGGATACAGTTGTGGAAGTCTTGAATAAGAAGTTTATTTTATGCCACCAAGGTCCTTTTCTGTGGGAGGAATTGTCTCAGCCTTGTGTATCCAAAGTGTGATGTGGACTTTTGTTGTTAATTATAATAATCCACAGATTTTTGAGATGTTGCTTTGTTTATGAAGTCTCTTATTAGGCAAAAGGTTAATGAAGATATGACTCACTGCAAGCTCCTTGGGAAAAGATCAGTTTAAGCACTTCAAAGGTGAGAATCTAATTTCTTATATCAACAGAAAAATTTCAGGAATGTGTCCATCAGCTGTTCTATGGGCTGGCTGCAAATAAAAAATCAAATCCCTGGAGAAAAGTCTTCAATCAGCAGATGCACATGTCCTGTGCTGAATGATGATATTCCAATGGTTTTTCAGTTCCAATAATTTCCATTCCAATTTGAAATATTAATATTAATTCCAGTCTTACCTAAAGTCAGGGGGAGTTTGGCCAGGATAACAGTGGATCTGAGATAATGAAGGACCTTGGCATTTGACCTGTGATTCCATGGATCAAGCCCCTGAAAGGAAAAATCCCCCACTCAGCTCTTTTTGAGTCTGCATTATGAGGTTTGGCCCATGGTAATGTCAAAGCAGGCTTGAGTCTGGAGAAATCCAGAAAGATGAAAGTAGAGACTGAAGTGATTTCCACTGGACTTCAGTGAGCCTGGGACAGCAAGATGTTACAAGATCTTATTTTATGTGTATTCCCATATTACTGCCTTCCCAGAGTTAATAGTACACCTGACTATAGGAAAACTTAAGGCTCTTTATTCCCAAAGGAATCTTTTTTTTCTGTTTTATCAACCTCATTACCATAGAAAGTCAGTGAATGTAAAGAAATTTTTAATGTGAGAGAAAGACAAAAATGCAAAATTTCTTTATCAGCAAATATTGAAACCTGCATATCAGGTTATTATTACCAATTATTATTACCAATTTCTGTCTCTGTAAATTTGTTGACTGAGCAGCACCTCCACCAGCTTCCAACAGGGTAATGAGTAGAGAGTGGGACATGGCATGGACATTTTCTGATTTTTCTTTCTTTCTTACTCAGCTATTCCATGCATGATTTGCTTCACAATTTCCAAGGCTATCAGAAGATAAAACAAATAAGAAAACTCAGCTGCAAAAGCTGATAATCTTTATGCAGTATAATAAAAACCCCATTTGCATCAAGGCTGTTCCAGAAAGCCTGAATTCCAAGAAGATTGCCTGAAAAGCAGGGAAGCAAAATTCCAACTGCTGTGCAAGGCAGCTGAAGAGGAGCCTGCTTGAACAGTGACTGAGAGAAGCAAAACAACCCCACAGACGAGACTAAGGCTGTGTTAAATAAACCCCTCATGTAGCCACACACTGCAAGACTCTGTCTGAAAGTGCAGCTGAACTAAACCCACAGATAGATCTGGCTTAAGTCTGCCAATAATCACTGGTGGATAGGTTGGAATGTCAGAACAAATTAAGTGGGTAGTGATTCTTCCCTCTTATAGCTTCATTACTATCAGTAATCTACTATTACTTCATTACTCCACAGTAATGCTTCACTCATTGTAGGCTTAGGACTTCCTGCATGAGCTCTGCTTTTCTGTGCTTTCATTCTGTCGCTTCGTCCTGTTTCTCTTTCAGAGTCTGTAAATTCATTAAATCCTGTATGAAGAGCTACTTCTTCTGCCTAATTTTAAAGCAGCTGTTTTCTATCTTCCTTTGAAGTCCCCTAGATCTGGTCAGAGGTGACCTGGAGGGCTGCTCCCAATGGATCCTGGACCCTGGGAGTGATAGATCTGCCAGGACAGACCTGGGAGGGACCAGACAAGGATCCTTGGTTCCAAAGTTCTTTGGGAGCCCTGGTTTTGGAGCTCCAACACCCCTGTGCATCCCGAGCTGTGTTGGATGGATGGGCCTGTGATGTCCTGGTGGCCCCTGGGCCAGGCCTTAGGGGGATTTGGGTTCCTCCTCCTGTTTTTCCCTCCTGGAGCTCCTTGGAGACACCATTCCAGGTTCCTTCCAGCCCAAACCATCCTGTGGTTCTGTGAACACCTCTCTTTGTTGAGAGAACTCCCTGGCATGTCTTGGAGAAAAGATCAGAACTCCAGGCACAGCATTCCCAAGGAGCTGGGTTCTTCTTGGATGTTTTTTTTTTTTAAGCAGCCTTATGATGTTTTGATCCTCACTCCTCTACAAGTTATTCTTAATATTTCAACTATTTTTTTCTGACAGTGACTGAGCACTGAGCCTTTTAATGGAAGTATCCACTGATACTTTTCTTGGAATTACCCAGTATAACCTAAGAACTCATTCCAGAGTACTGACAGAAAGATTTCAGTCCCTCATTTGGAAGTTAAACTCTTTCTCTCAATGTGTTTTATTTTCCTTTTTCTTACAATGAATCTCACCTGCAGCTGAATGATCCTGTCATTCCCTCTCAGCAATCCCTGCTGCAATCCTTAACCATGGTTTTTACTTCTCACTTATTTCATGAGATCTGTAAATTATGTTGTGCTCAAACGTCGCAATTGCATAAACAGGTATCAGAAATTTAACAGGTGAAATATCAAGGGCCAAGTTTGATTCAGGTTTCAGAGGCCAATTCTACGCAGATACAGAATGTTTCCTGCTTTCCTATTTTTCTCCAATAAAAGAGAAATTTTATTTAAAATTTGGACATAATTCAATTATGGGATGTTTAGTAATAATTTGTTCCTTCCACAAAAAGAACAGCAATCTTTTATAGCAGTTTTATGAATTAACAAGCATTTAGGAGAGTGTAAAAAAATTGAATTTGAAAACAAGTTGTATTGATAGCTCCTAAAATAACAATTACTCATGGAGAACCATTTCAAATCAGTTTCTAATGGCACAATTCAGCTCAAGGTTTGGTGTAGGCTGAAAGTTGCACTTCTCTGAGACAAATATATTTTATCCACTGATGGGGAACAGTTTTGATAGAAAAGTAATTCCAGTTTGCAGGTTGCAATATCTATAGAATTAGAGAAATGTGCTTGCCTAGAAAAAGACAAAGAAAACAAGTGCATGGCCATATCAGCATAAATGTAGGTTTAAGGCTGCAATAAGGATTATCTCAATTTTTGTTGGAATTGTATTTATTTGTTTTATTCAATGGCAGTCGCTTGGATCTGACAGTATCTGGAGATGAAATCTAGTAATGGAAAATTAAAATGTGCAGTTTCAGCTACAGGGGTTTATCTTTGATAATGGAACTATCCAAGCAAAACTTGCCTTTATTGAGAGTTTCACCAGCAGATGGTCTCTGTCCGAAATGGAAACCCACTGAAGGAAGAACATTTTTTGCTGTTAATCAGCACAAAAGTTTTCTGGTTTTTGTGTCCCACCTTCAAGTCTCATTAAATTTCTGGAAGTCCTTTTTCCTATCCATTCACCCCGAAAGACAAGGAATATCCAGCAGACATTTGCATTAGTGCTTGACAATATTTTATACCAATTTTTTCATGCTCTTTGCCTGACTATGAAGCAACAGCACAGATTATACATAGATTAAAACAATCAGGTTTAATTAGACTGCTGATTAAAGCAAATATTTTCCTATGCTTAAATAAACAGGGCCATTAACACACAACTTTCTGCTTGAAGGTGATGACTTGGTTTCAGTCACAGAGTGTTTGGAATAAAGTGTGATTGAGCTTTTGGAAAGGACAATGATTTCCTGAGAAGGTGACAGGAAAATTTCCCCTGTTACATGTATAAAATGCCAAGACATGAAGCCAATGGACCAATGATTTGAAAGGCTGGAGCAGCAAGCAGAGCAACACTGAGAAATACTCGTGACATTGGCATTTTTCCCCCAATTTTTTTTTAAATGTTATAATAAAAAACATTCATGCTGTAAACTGATAAATGAGTGCAGGCTTGTCTTTTTCAGTTGTTCACAGTGAGCATTGGAATAAACCCTGCTCCTGCTTCCATGCCATCTATATTAAATGGGAGTAGAGGAGCACAGACAGACAGCAATCACACCCACACACCCATGTTAAATTTCAGGTTATGCTCATTCCTAAAGGAGTAGCACCAGGTCAAATGAAAATCTTTCATGTGCCATTTACTGGTGTTTTTCTCAGAGAAGCAACATTTATTTACATGAAGGTAATTTACTGTAGATGGAAATTCAGTAGCAGCACTTGAGGCTAAACAGAGACGTGAAGCTGGTAATAAAACTTGGAGTAAAACTCTGTAATTAAAGCTCCACTGAGAACATGAAACAAATCCATGCATCTATCTCCACGTATATGATTACATATGTCCAGTGTTACCTCGTAGACAGATGAGCCACCAAAATGAAATATCAGCGCTGCCTCGCTGAGTGAGGCAGAGAATTAAACCTTCATAGCTAGATTTGCCAGAGAAGCATTGAAATAAATCTCTTTAAAAGACATTTTAAGGACATAAACAAGTGTTGTATATACCCACAGCAAAATTAAATGTAAAAATGTATTGCCTCTGAGGCAGAACAAAATAGTTGCTTGCAGTGAACAATATTGCACAGTCGCAGCATGGGCTTGGAATTCTATTTCAGGGAAGAAGCTCTGAAAAAGAAAAACACATTAATAATAAGCTTCTGCCTGTGATAATGGAAGTTTTGAAATCCTTGATTTTAGTGTGCTGCGTAAGTGAGGGAAATATTTATGGGTCTTTTTTCCCTCCTTTTCCTTTTCTTCTTTTATTTCACTTAGTGCACAGCCCCCCTTAAAAAAAAAATATAGGAGTTTGTTTCTTGGGAAGTGTTTCTCTCTCCCTCTCTTCTCCTTTTCCTCCATGAGCTGATTCCTTACGTGCACAGGCAATACATAACTCCTCTGAAGCAAATGGAGGAGCAGCAATTCTCTCTAATGATTCCCATATGGACAATAGGGGATCTGTGTCAGATGAAAGCATCATAAACAATATGACAGCACAGAACCACAGCAGATTTCCATAAAACCTGGTAATCATTTGCCTTTTATTTTATATTTGCTTAGCATGCCCGGTGTAACTCCTCCCTAATGCACTGCCAGTGCATGATTCCAGCATTGGAAAAAGAATTTCCTCCCTCAGACTTGGATGAACTCATAGGTAGCTGAATTTTTTGGGAACAAACACAAATCTTAAACCCCTCAAATATTCAGTCATCCTGCAACAGGCCATGGGAAACAGTCAAATGAGAATTCTTCCCATTTGTCTCAACAGAACAAGAGGAAATGACCTCAGGTTACACCAGGGGAGGTTCAGGTTGGACACCAGGAAGAATTTCTTGATGGAAATGTCTCAGGTTCTGAGTTGTTGGAATGGCGTTGAGGTATTAAAAAGTCTTTTTTCCCAGGCCCACACTGGAGGAAGAAGTTGAGATTCCTCAGCTCTGATTTTCAAGGTTGTTTCTTTTCTCTTATCTATAACATTCTTTCTCTGACCTGCTGAGATCTGTCCAGCAGGTCGGGCTGTGGCACAGTCCCTGCCCTTGGGGTGGTGTTAGCTTTTTATACTAAAAACTACATGTACTTTATTTACAATAATTTTCCAATACCTATCACCTATGTTAGACAGTCTGTCTCTATTTTAAACCTATGCAAAAGTGTCACCATCACAGCAGAAGATGGAGGACAAGAAGGACAGGACACGCCCAAATTCCTCCATCTTGCCCCTATTCTAAATCCCCAACATTCTACTTTTTCACCCTGTGATAAATTCACTGTCATTCTACTCAAATTCTTGTGGCTTGTAAATCTTCACACAAAGTTGGTAATGGTTTCCATGGGCTAAAATCGAAGGCGCAGGTGCTTGTGACTCCATGCCAAGGTCTCTGAGCCCCCTGCCAGTGTCTCGAGTCCTCCAGGGCAGCCAGAGCAATCTCCTGGGTTCTGACAGAAATATTCAATATTGTCAGGGGCTGCCCAGGGAGGTGTTGGAGTCCCCATCCCTGGAGGTGTCCCAGGAACACCTGGATGTGACACTCAGAGCTCTGGGCTGTTGACAAGGCGGGGATTTGACTCCATGGTCTGGGAGGGCTTTCCCAACCTCAGTGATCCTGGGATGTCATTCTATATTCCTAGGGTCCTTCATTGTACCACCAGGACTGATGGGTTGAGTAAAGTATTGATTTTGCTCTTTTCCTAATGGCAGATTTTCTGGTGTGTAAGATAATGAAGGGGAGGAATTGCAATGTGCAGAAGAAGAGCTAAATGTACATAATCATCCTGGAGCTTCCCACTGTGACAGATTATCCTGATGCTCTGGAGCAGATGTACTATATTTATTTAATATCTTCAAACCAGCATGGATACAGCCTTGTGCATTCTGCAGTCCCCATAGGAAATCATTATAATTTTCCATAATTTTTTCATCTTTAAAATCTTGGAAGACTCTCACTTTTATATCCACTTCACCACCACATCAGCTTCTTCCTTTTTTAGAGTAACTCCTTTGAGAAGTGTCATATTCAGTGTTCTTTCACTGATGAGAACTTGAATTTTGATTTTAATGGAGACTTCTCTGGTGGATGCAACAAGAACAATAATTATTGTGTGAATAAGCTTGCTTTCCTCCCAGACAAAAATAAATTTCCCAGGTCTTAATTGACACATTTTTGCTTGTTCATTTATTCTTTTTTTTTTTATACAGCTTGTCTTTTCCATAAGTTTGAGTCTTATTTTTTTTCAATTTGGGTGGATTAAATGCTTTTAATCCACACACACACACTCCTTCATGCTGTACATATTTCCCTGAGGAATACTAATATCTGCCAGTGGGAAATAACTGCTGAACAGCAGCTTCCTTTGTGCTGAGCTAATTCAGGAAGGTATTCACCTTGCCCTCCACAGTGTTAAACCAACTGGTGGTTGGAAGGTTTGACCTTTTATTTCTAAATATAAAAATAAAAATGCCAAGGCAGCTGTAGGGAAGCGATTAGAAAATTGCCCTTCCTGGGAGACAAGAGAGAACAACCAAGACCTAAATAGAGAAAATGCAAATTAATTGTCCCTTTCCTTCCTCTGCCTGTCAATAGCTGGGTAAGAGAGAATTCTAGACCTATTCCATTGTCTGGTGTTTAGTGCTCACATGGAAGAACACAGCCAAATTCTTGCATAAGATGATCTCAAAGCATTGTCAATTGTACAAGTTAATTAAATCCAATCAGGTCCCTGAGGAATCAGCCTCTAGGACTCCTGAGGCACTTTGGCTCCATTCCCTACTTGAGTTTTATTTGGGAAATGGTGCAAAGTCTTGCTTAATTAGAGGGGTGAGACATCAACACAAGGCTGGAAAAAGCTCTTGCAACAAAGGAATGAGCAGGAGTTTTCCTTGTAGAAGCAGTGTGGGAAAGCCAATGGACATGACTGGGAAGGGATTTGAACTGAGGACTTGAAGAGAGCTGTCAGAGTGCACTGAAATGGCAGAAATCCCAAATCATTAAACCTGAGCTCTTTCTCTTGGGAGAGGTGAAATCTGTACTACAAACAACAAGTGGTGGCTAATCGTTGTCATGGAATGAGTGATTTTCTGAGGTGAGCCTCAGAAATTACAGAAAGATTCCACACATTGTCAACATAATAATCTGAACATTAATATTTTACATTTGCATCTTTTCTGTGCACCCTTTTCATCATTATATTGTCCAGGTAGGGCCCCTCAAGCTGGTGAGGCTGTGACTTCAGCCTAATCTGAAATGAGAATGAATTTTACACACTATATTTAAAGCTGGTGCTTCCACTGCCATTATTTTATGTTCTAAATATAGGAATTTCACATCTTTAAAGTTGTGGTTTTAGTCAGTGAATACATTTGCTTAGGACACTGCTTGGTGAAATATTGGATGAAGACTCTTTGCACCCAAGATGAATTAATTAAAGAAGAAGACCTGGCATCATTTATGGCAGCTTGTGAAGGGCCACTTTTCCCTATGAAAATCCTGACATTTTAGGGACCTCAAGGCACCACTTTTTTCCCCACCAGACAAAGAACTCTTGATCAGTTGAGTTCCTCATTTATCTATGTGCTTTTCCTCAGCCATCTGCAAAACAAGCAGGAGGCAGGAGCCCCCTGACATTCCATAATAAACTACTTGTATCCCAGAACATGTTGTGTCAGAAACTCCTGTGCAAACTTTCTGCTATCTCCTCATAAGTGTTTTGCTCCATAAGTGCATCTGGAAGTTCAGCTGTTTCCAGTTTTTTTGTTGATTTTTTTTTTTCCTGAGCTTACATTCATTGCCACTATAATGAAAACTTTCATGGTTCATTACCCCTGAGTGATAAATTTAGGCAGAGAGTTCATTTGTCTAGACAGGAATATCTGAAATAGATGAACCGAGACCCAATTTTACTGTAGTTCATGAGATGAGGGCTGTACACACCAACAGGCACTCAATATTCAAAAAGAAATATTTTATATGTACAAATGATGCAAATAGGCTGAAGATTTGAGACAATATCAATAGATCATACCCAAGCATGAGTGACTTGGACACTTATAGATTTTCCAGTTCAATACTCTGTTGCCCAACAGAAGAAGCATTTTAAACACTTTACAAGGGCTCTTTAATAAAATGCTGTATTATTAGAGAGGAAAGCTGACACCATTCTCTGCAACACCTTCAAAACTGAGTTGTTTTTTCTTGAATTTATTAATTCTTTATTCTTTCAAAGCCGCTTGCTCCACTTAGACCCTCAGTATTCCTTCTGTGTAAAAGCCACATGCCCTGGGCTCTCACCATTTGACACTGCAAATATGAGCAAAACCCTCCCAAAAAAATAATCTTTTAGGATGTTCTGTAGATTATGTTTCTTCACTGCTTCCTTAACCAAATCTTGCCTTGGTTCGGTCCTTGGTCTCAGATTAGGAGTGGAGAGTCAGCTGCTCGTGGAAATTTTAGGACCACGAAAACCACACTGGAAGATTATTCTTGTGTACACAAAAAGCTCTTCAAGATTGTGTCTATTTAATCTCGTGGTTTTGCACAGATTGAGGCCATCCTGCAGACAGACCAGGGGGTTAATACACAACAAATTTGTCCCTTCCGTTTTTTCCAAGCAGTCTCCAAATCCTAAAAGGCTGAAACACCCAGGTAAATCCCTCAGATTCCCTACAAGAGTAAAGAATATACTGCTGAGGAGAGGCTGTCTGGGGGAAAAAAGGAAGGGAAGATTTATTTCTGCATAAGCAGGAGCAGCACTGAGCAGGGATAGAAATACATGGGAGATAAATCCTCAGCTGCAGTCTGAGATATGGGATGCTTCTCCAGACAGGGAATTCTCAGCTGCCCAGCTGAGTAGAAATCTACCTGCCCAGCCAGGTAGATATAAAGCTTTCCCTTGCCTTAATGGTCCCTTGCCTTGTTCAGGTGGACAGTTAAGAAGGTGTTATTTTATGTGTTTACTTTAATTGTCTTTTTTTGAGGGTTTTTGGTTTTGTTGTTGTTGTTCTTGGGATTTTTGTGGTTTTTTTGTGCTTTTTTTTTGATTGTTTTTTTTTTATTTATTGTTTTGGGGTTTTTTGTTTGGTTTTGCGTTGGTTTTTTTGTTTTGGTTTGGTTTTTTTGGGTGGGACTATTGTATAAAAATTTTTAAAAAACCCCAAAAATTAGCTAAGTGCCAGCCCAAAGGAATATTTAAAAATCTCAAACCCTTTTTGGACACAGGTATTATGTCCCACTCATATTTACTATTCTTCCATTTCCTCCTACTTGCCAGCTGATCTCCAGAACAATCACTCACCAAGTGCAGCCACCTCAATTATAATGTGCTATGGACAGAGGCTCTCCTACATGATAATCAGGGTAGAGGCTTAATTAGAGTGTTGATAAAAGAGCTATTTGAACTCTCCTCCCTTCTTAAAATTATTTCTCTTACAGACGTCAGTGGGCTTCAAAAATCTCTCACAATGTCTGGGGGGAAAAAAAAAACCCTCATGTTTTGGTATGTGTGGTTTCCATGGCTGAGGGCAGGGAGGAGCAGTTCCTTCTGAGGTGAGCTTTTCCTTGGAGAGATGGAATCATGGAATGGTTTGGGTTGGAAGGGACCTTACAGCCCATCCAGTGCCATGGGAAGGGACATTTTCCACTATCCCAGGTTGCTCCAAGCCCCGTCCAACCTGGCCTGGGACACTGCCAGGGATCCAGGGGCAGCCACAGCTTCTCTGCGCACCCCATGCCAGGGCCTGCCCACCCTCACAGGGAACAATTTCTTCTCAAGGTCCCATCTGACCCTGCCATTCCCCCTCATCCTGTTCCTCCATCCTGTCCCTCCATCCCTCGTTCCAAGTCCCTCTCCAGCTCTCTTGGAGCCCCTTTAGGTACTGGAAGGGGCTCTGAGGTCTCTCTGGAGCCTTCTCCTCTCCAGGTGAGCACTCTCAGCTCTTCTAGGCTGGCTCCAGAGCAGAGGGACTCCAGCCCCTGCATCAACTCACTGGCTTCATCTGCACTTGCTCCAACAGGCCAACACTTCCAAACATTTGACCTACAAAGCTTGACATCAAATATAGGTATTCAGATGTGCATTCTGCAGGCACACATCCCAGCAGGAATTCCAGCAGGTATTTGAGGTGTCCTGCATGTTTTGTGTTTTTTTTCACAATCCAGGTGAATGGATGTTGCTGGGATTTGGTCTGACTGGCTGCTGGAGGGGAAACATCAGGATTATTCCAGTTTGCTTAGCAACAGCTGTGACAGCTCTCCAAATCAGCACAGTCCCTCTGCCTGGCCAAATGACTCAGCCAGACCAGTCCCATTGTGTGTATTTATTAAGCTGTGTACATAATAACCAGCCAAAGGCTCTAATAATAAGGAGAAAGTGGATTTCATCCACATGGCATGTCCTCTACACCAGTTACTTCAGGTGGAAGCATTAACAGGAACTCCAGCAAATACAATTACCAACCTTCCTTAATCTAAAGCCTTGATAAACACAAATTAAGGAATTTTAAGCCCTTGGAAAATTGTGTATTCATAGGCCCAGTGAATTAAACCTTTGCAGTGAACCCTCAAAATACTCCTGCTAATTTAAATAGCAAGTCTGCAGAGGATGCCAATCCCAATGGTGCAACATAATTTCATTAAAATCCTGCTTTTGAGGCAGCACACCAATATCCTTTAACCTCCAGGTTCATTAAGTTATGATCTTCTAATAGAACTTCCTATAAAAATTCCAAACAGGTAGAAAAAAACTGAGAGAGGGTGTAAAGAGCTGTGAATGGCACAAATCAGAGCTGTGCAGTTACAAGATTTGAAACAGAGCATTCAAGGATGATTCTTATGAAAAGAAGAAGTTTACAGTGAGAAATAGAAATGAGATTTCATTTTAATCATATGGTTTTTAGAAATTTTAAGCAGGTATTTTCTGTTTGAGCACTGTGTCACAAGGCAAGTGGATGGAATGGAGTAACTCCAGCAGACACAAGAGCAGCTTCGTGCTTGTTGCCATAAGATTTCCCAGCAGGATTGTGTGTCCTGCCATCCAAGGTTTGGGGATCAGTCAGTGCCAAGCTGTGCCTTATTCTGAGCTGTGGATCCTGAGGCCTTCTCCAGCTCCTGCCTCTCTCTGTTCAGTGCTGGTAGCTCAAAATTGGGTTTTTATCACTTTATTTGCCACAATGATTGCAGTGTCATCAAGCTGGCAGTTAGAGAAGGAAGGGTTTCACATGGATAGGACCACCAGTGATGGCAGAATTCACCCTCCGGTTCAGAGGGAGATTTCTCTGTGGCTGTGCAATCCCTGGCAAATTTTTCCCCCAAATGATTCCAACAATGCCCCAAGTGCTATTTCGAGGATGTGTGGATGAGAACGTTGGGTGGGAAGCACCAACATTCACCACAAGGATCAGTAAGGAAAGAGAAAAGATGGGATTTGAGATGGGATCGTGCCCCTATGCCCCTGAGCATGGTGAGACCCCACCTGCAGAGCTGCCCCAGCACAGGGAGGAGCTGGGGCTGCTGCAGAGAGCCCAGGGAGGCACCAGGATGGGCAGAGGGATGGAGCAGCTCTGCTGGGAGGGAAGGCTGGGAGAGCTGGGATTGTGCAGCCTGGAGAGGAGGAGATTTGGGGTGACCAAATTTTGGCTTAAAAGAGCCAACAGGAAACATGGAGAGAGACAATTTCCAATGGATGGAGTGACAGGACACAGGGAATGGCTTCCCACTGCCAGGGAGCAGGGTCAGATGGGATTTTGGGAAGGAATTGCTCCCTGTGAGCGGTGAGGCCCTGGCACAGGGTGCCCAGAGAAGCTGTGGCTGCCCCTGGATCCCTGGCAGTGTCCCAGGCCAGGCTGGACAGGGTTTGGAGCAACCTGGGATAGTGGAAGGTGTCCCTGCCTATGGCACTGCATGGACTTTAAGTCCCTTCCAATCCTAACCATCCTATGATTTATTTTATAATTATATGAAATCTTGCTTGATTTTGAAGTTACTGATGTTATTGCAGCTCTTTTAAGGGGTCAAAAAGCTCTGAAAGCAAAACCCCTGCACAATGTTCAGTGATGGATCAGGGGAGTGTGTGCCAGGGAAGGCCATGAAATATATGTGCATTTTTACTGGAATGTGCTGGGTTTATAGCAGGATTTTGGGTGCCTAATGAGAAAAGCTATGGCTGTAAGATGATCAATAAAAGATGAGAAAGGTTTTAGGATTAGCATCAGAAAACTCTTAAAAGGCAGCAGGAGAGAGAGAGAAAAAATACAACTTTCTTATGAATGTAAAATGGACAATTACACAGAGGAGCTATTGCTCAGGTGTTGCTCTGCCTTCATGTTTTCTCTGTGTATCATTTTCCTTCTGCTCTGAACATTCAGCAGGAAATGAGTTTCCATTTCCTCAGCTGCAAAGTCTGGTGGAGACACCAAGACAATTCCTTTCCCTGCCTTGGTGTGGTGGTTGGAAAATTCTGTGTCAAAGAACATTACTTGTCGTAAATGAATTGTCAAAAAAAAACCATGGAGGAGAAGAGGAAAAGAACATTTTGACAGGTAAAAAAATCCATCAGATACCTATTAGTGCCCTCTGGAAAATATTCTGGTTCTAGGAGGGCATTGAAAGCTATGAAATATTGTCAGTGTCACTCTGGAACACCTGAGGATGTCACTTAGCTCTCCATTAACAGAGAAAACTGTGTTGGTCTGTTGTAAAAACGGGTCAGAAATCAGAACCAGTTTGCTAAATAAAGCCAACTATGTGTATTTATTCTGAGTGTGAATCAATCCTGGTTGTCCATGCTGCAATGCAGCAGTGGGAGGCACATCTTTCAACCCATGAGGAATCATAAATGATTAATGCCTTCTGATACCAAGCCAGAACTCCTCAAGTTAAATAAATCTTCATTGACTGATATGATCTTAGAATCCAATTTGATTTTCATTGATGTAAATACTAATTAGCACCACAGAAGTCTGTGTTTGCAGCAAACACAATAAATGGATAAAAAAAGGGTTTTGTTTGAATCCCTCTGTTTGCCAGGAATTGTAGCTGCATGTAACATGTGTCTCAATAAAAGAGCCATTGTGTGAAGACAAAAAAATATTTATTTATCTCCAAGAGTGGTTGAAAATGCTGTTGGAATTTTCTATTATTTTTTTTAGGGTAGAGAGAAAGCCACATACCTTCCCCTGTTAACTTTCAAGGATTTGTTCAGATATAATGAGTGCAAGTCCAAAATTTCTGCGACCTCTAGCATTTCCCTCTAATCCTAACAGAGAGAGAAAGACTTGCCTTTGCTGCATGAAGGATGCTTGAGAATAAATGAGTTGGAAATAAAGGAGAGAATTTTAAAGAATTTCAAGCATTAATAAATACATTAGGTGGCATTCATTACTATTTAATCCACAAAAAAAGGAGACAGGAGATGCTGATCCCCACTGAATGGAGTTGTCTGTAGTGTTCAGTGTTCTAGCCCTGGATGTGTCTGATGTCCTCAAGGTCTGTCCCCAGCCTTGCCAGGCATGGAGCATTCAGCACTGGGACCAGTGTCCCACTGGCTTTTCAGCTGGATTTGGAGAGCAGGACACAGATTCAGCACAGACACAAAGGATTCTGTGGCTTTTATTCAGGAGATGGACATATTTAATTTACAAGGCTAAATTTAGCTCAAGTGTTTTGGAATGGCTCTGGGTAAAACACAGTCTTGGCTCAGCCTGGGGAAGCAACCGGAATGAACTTTGTTATCAGGGGAAATGTCCCTTTTTAAATAAAACCAAAGGATAATCCGGTTAAATACTGAATTAATATTAAACAGCTCTCTTTGGGGGGAGAAATGGAGTATTGATAATGTGTGTCCCAGCCCTCTGTAAAGCTACAATTCACTGCAGGCTTCTGCTCTGAGCAAGTGGCACTTTAAGCATTAGGCAGCAAAATACTGCAGGTGCCTCAGAGCACAGCTGGGAGATGCTGTACTTCCAGCAAGTCAAATATGAAATAAATGGAAGGTAATAAAAAAACCCAGGAAATAAAGTTATGGTTGAGCTACACAAATCAGGCTGATTTCTGGGCACCACCCAGATATTCTGTGTGATTTCACTTTGAAAGGTTCAGGGAATGGGCACAGCCCCAAAGCTGCCAGGAGGGTTTGGACAATGCTCCCAGGGATGCACAGGGTGGGACTGTTGGAGTGTCTGTGCAGGAACAGGGACTGGATTCCATGATCCTGGTGGGTCTCATCCCGCTGGGGATGTTCTGTGAGTCCATGAATGAAGTTTACTGAGCCACCAGCCTTTGGGTCCCAGCTGGATGTGAGCAGATGCTCAGGAAGAGTTAGAGACATTAGAAACCTCTGCTGGGTTTTAGACGTTCTCCAGGGCTCAACCAGCAACCTTGGGAAGGTGGCAGTGCAAGGAATATGATCCCAAAGGATCTCTGAGACTCTTCATGAACTATAAGGTTTTCTTTTTTGCTTTCTTTTTATTAAGGCTGAGAATTAGGCCCAACAGGAAGACATTGGTGGAAGAAAAAAATTCTTTGATAGTCGCTGTTAGCGCAGCTTCCACTGTGATACTGATGATAAGGGAAATCAAATACTCCATGGAATATTCCACACTCCAATCCCACCCTGTGCATCCCTGGGAGCATTGTCCAAACTCTCCTGGAGCTCTGGCAGCCTTGGGGCTGTGCCCATTCCCTGAACCTTTCAAAGTGAAATCACACAGAATATCTGGGTGGTGCCCAGAAACTGGTAAGTCTCCTTATAGATATATATATTTTTCCTGGCATTTCTTTATTTACAGAAAGCATTTGTTCCTTTTTTCCACTTCCTTAGCCAAGCCCAATATTATTTTTCAGAATTAACAATTATTTAAAAACTGATATCCTCAAATAAGGTCTCATATTTCCATGTGTCAGCTGTCCTGTCATGCTTTAAATGGATTATTGCACAGTGATTAAAAAACTTCTACTTGTTCTGAAATAGACATAAAATTCTGCATTTGGGCAACAATTTTCATTTATGCTGCACACAATGATATTACTCAAGAGCCACAGCTAAACATACACCCAGAGAAATATCACGTTTTTAACAGTGGTCCTATGGAACAGCGCCATCCTCTCAGCCTTGCCCTAGGTGGAAGTTTTCAGGCTGTTGAATAAAACCACATTTTATATTTCTGGAGCAGCTGTTAACCTGCCTAATAAACTGCTCAAAAAACCAAAAAAGCTTTTTGCTAAAACCTGGGGAAGGTGGGGAAGTTTTCCTTCTCTATCCTGGTATAACATCACCCCAGCAGCACTGATTATTCTGGAGTGCCTCAATATGGAAAGAGAGAAACCAAAATTAGCTGAAAGGCTTTGAGTGTCCACTGGAGCTATTTAAACCTCACAGCTTTGGGCAGCATCCAAGCTCACTTCAGAGCAAAATCCACAAAGCTAGACAAAGGCTGGTTTCAGAGGTTTTAGGAAGAAAAATGTAGTCCTAGGCAAACCAGGTTTGGAAAGAAATATTTAAGAAAAGAATGTCCCTCAAATCTGATTCAGATGGAACATTTTGTGTTATAAACACATCTAATGTCCTTGTTGAGAGAATCACAGAAAATAAGGCTGACAGAGACTTCACTAGACTGAAATTCAGTACTTTAAGAGAAATAAACACCATCAAGGATGCTGTCTTCATAATGTCTTCACCAATGATTCCTTGTCCTTTTCCTGACTTATTTATCCCTGGCTGCAGATTAAGCCCATTACTCTTGCCTAATTCATCTCAGAAAATACATTTTTTTTCCTGATTTTTGCAGTTGCATGCTTGCTGGCTGTTCCCACATCTTCCTTTAGTTTTCCCTTGTCTAGACTACCTTGGCTCTTTTAATCTGTCCTTGCAGGTCATGTTTTCTACATGTCTAACTATTTTTTATTACTTATTTTTCTGCTTTTACATTTCATTAAAAATGTGAACACACCTTTCCATCATAAATTCTTTCTACTCTGCTACCAGCTTCCTCCAGGGAGAAGAGCTGGAGTAATTCTTCTCCCACTCTTTCCAATTTCCTTAATATTATCTTACTTGTTTTATTATTTTAGATTTATTTAAACTGCTTTTCTAACCTCTGCTTTCTTTCCCCACCCTCTGTGGATGGCTGGGTGTCTTTGAAAGTTTCCTTTTCTATTAAAGAAACCTGAGGAGTCAGCAGTTCAGTGAGCCTGATATACAGCAGCTTTCAAAACTTGGAAAATAAATTTGAAAGTGTCTTACTATCACTGGGGAAGGAAGAGTAGAGTCAGTCATAGAAGGCAAAGTTCTAAAGGTTTGTATTTTATCTCATTTCTATCACTTTATTCCTTTTCACACTTAGGATATTGCAATTTAATTGTATTTAGGGTACCAAATGGAGAGTGAGGCTTAGAGAAAATTGAACTGAAGGCAAATAAAACTTGCATGTGGAGTGAAGAACAAGATGAAAAAGGAGAGAGAGCAGGCAAAGAAAACATTCTCTCCTCAGTAACATTTTGGTATTTGAAGATCTTTCTCATGCTGAATCTGAAAACCTCTCAGAAAAACACCTCTTTCAGCACAGCCCTTCCTCCCTACCCCAATAAAGTGATAGTTCACTGAGCAGGAAGGGGGGCAGAAAATCTGGTTTGCAGAAAAAAGGTGGAAAAATACTTTAAAGGGTCAGCTCCTGGACTGCTGCTGCCCTGCATGGTGTGGTGTGGGGAATCAGGACATGTCTGTCAGGTTTTAAATCAGAAATTTCAGAAATTTCATTCTTGCCTTAAGGATACTCTTTTATGGCTGAATATTTAGCACCATGTTCAATCCAAACCTCCTTTTTCATTATTAAATGTTGATTCAAAGCTACCTCAGCAGATTCCCCCTGGCCATGAAGAGCAGTTTGATGGAGAGAAGCAAAGGAAATATCTTTGGGGTTTTCAAAGCAATGACTATTCCCTGGGGAGCCTGTTCAGTGCCCAACCACTCTTTGGGGGAAGAACTTTTTCCTGATATCCAGCAAAACCTCCCCTGACAGCTTCATGCCATTACACATATATGTAATATAGATATATGTGAAATATTGATATATGTGTAACCCAAACTGAATAAGAAGTCTTTTCAGAATCGAGACACATTTTTTCTCAAAATTAATAATCTAGTGATCTAAAACATCAGAAAAAATATTTTCTTTGGCTATGAATTATTCAGGCAAATATCAGAGACTTTCTATTTATGAGCTGTGTGAATGACATCATCTTACACTGGTATGAGACTGCATAAAACTGCATTGTGATTAAATAAGCCTTTTTACTCATAACCTGCAGTCAGATACAAGATCTGAAATAAACACCATGGAAGTCAGCTCTTAAAATTATTATCTGGAGGAAATGTAATATTTTTAGAGACAAAGGATATAACTGAGCGGGTTTTGTGGATGTAACAGAGGTCTAAAGGGGGCCACACTGACCTGGCACCACACTGGCAATGTGTTGTAATTGTACCCTTGTCATTTAGGAGCTGGGTATCCAAAATGAGAGTGACACTGAAGTACTTCAGCTGCCACTGTGGCTCCCATTAGTGCCACATGTGTTCCCGAGTGCTCTGAGGGCTGTCATTAAGGGATGGCGGTGCCAGCACCACTCCCTGCTATCCCTGCTGATCCCTTTCCTCCCTCACTGCTCCCACAGCCTGTTTTGTGTCCCTGGCTTTGCCCCAGGTGACAAGGAAAGCTTTGTTTTCCCCTTCCCAGGTGTGCTGCACAGGGCGGGAAGTGGTGGCAGTGGTGCACAGCAGTAAAGGTGTTCTTACAGTGTTGGAATTCAGGACATCCCTCTGGCAGTCCTGGATTGTCAGAACTCCTGCCAGGGGGCTCAGAGACCCTGGCACAGAGCCCAAGATGCCTGTGCCTTTGATTATGACCCATGGAGCAAATTACCAACCTTATATGAGGATCTGCAAGCCACGAAAATCTAAATAGAATAGTAATTAGTTTGTCACAGGGTGAAAAATGGATTTTTTGGGTTTTTAGAATGGGGATTCAGGAGGTAAGATGGACGAATTTGGGTGTGTCCAGGCTTTCTCCTTCTTCTTCTTGGCCTCCATCTTCTGCTGTGATGTTGGCCCTTTTAGATTGGTTTAAGGTAGAAGCTCACTGTCTAACATAGGTGATAGGTATTGGGAAGTTATGGTAAATATTGTACATGCAGTTTTTAGTATAAAAACATACCACCCTGGAGGTAGCCAGTGTGCCTCTGTCTGACCTGCTGAATGGACCTCAGCAGGCCAAGAGAAAGAATTTTATAGATAAGAAACAATAAACAACCTTGAGAATGAGAACAGAAGAGTTCTGACTCCTTCTCTGACTGCTGGACTGGGAAAAGAGACTTTCTAACACATCTCGGGGTCACTGTGAGCAGCAGAAATCCTGAGATTGCAGCTCCTTGCAGTGCGTCCTGAGCTGGCAGCACAGGCTCCTGAGCCAGCCTGGAGATTTGTTTGAGCTTGTTTGGCTGTGACTGCAATCCTGTAACCACCAGGTGCGCACTGCCTGCATTGCCATGACCTGGATTTACTGACTGGTGTGGCATTTGCTGTGTTAATGCAACTGCAGCTATCAAAAACAAGAATTTATTCTGCATGGGCTGAGTCACCCGTGACCCAGAACAGAATAATGGAATCAGTCAGGTGGCAAAAGACTTTTAAGACCATCAAGTCCAACTGGTAACTCATCACTGCTCAAGGCCACCACTAACCCATGTCCCCAAGTGCCACATCCACGTGGCTCTTAAATCCCTTCAGGAATGGGGACTCCATTCCTATTAAACACTGAGGCAAAGAAGACATGAAACACTTCAGACTTTTCCTCATTTTTTTCCTCAATGTTCTTCCCCACATCCCGGAAAGGATTGAGACTCTTCTTGGCCCTCTTTGTTCATGTATTTTTAGAAATATTTAGCATAAAAAACAATGTGTGTTAGGGGCCTGGGAACTCCAGACAAAGGATGAGAGGTGAGGGCAGAAATGAGCAACTCAACAGTCACCAAAGGAGTTCAGCCTTGGGATAAAGCTCACTCTGAAGACACAGCTCAAATGCAAGATGGACTTAGACATAGGACAGAGAAGATAGATAAAATCATGTTGACATGTGTAACAGCAGGCTAGCAACATCAAAATGACTCCATAGCAAAGGGCAGGAAGCTGTGAACAACAGGTTTCCCATGGTGGAAAGGCCTTAGGGTGACACCACCACTAAAATGTCCTCCAGCCCGAATCTGAAGCGACTAAGAGCAAGTCCCCTGTGAGTAGTGGAACAACAGGACAGTATCAGAAGATTTTGAAGAAGTTGGTATATGCACATAGGATTTAAAATGCACTTTTAGCATTATTGTAACTTTATTTGTAGTACTGCTCAGATTAAGCTTCTAAGACTTTTTAGTCAAAACTCATAAAATCAAGGAATCATGGAATGGTTTGGGTTGGAAGTGACCTCAAAGCCCATCCAGTGCCACCCACTGCCGTGGGCAGGGACACCTCCCACTGTCTCAGGTTGCTCCAAGCCCCATCCAGCCTGGCCTGGGACACTGCCAGGGATCCAGGGACAGCCACAGCTGCTCTGGGCACCCTGTGCCAGGGCCTGCCCACCCTCACAGGGAACAATTCCTTCCCAATATCCCATCTAACACTGCCCTCTGGCAGTAGGAAGCCATTCCCTGTCTCCTATCCCTCCATTCATTGGAAATCGTCTCTCTCCATCGCTCCTGTCAGCTCCTTCAGGCACTGCAAGGCCCCAGTGGGGTCACCCCAAAGGTGCTCCAGGTGCACAATCCCAGCTCTCCCATCCTTCCCTCCCAGCAGAGCTGCTCCATCCCTCTGCCCATCCTGGTGCCTCCCTGGGCTCTCTCCAGCAGCCCCAGCTCCTCCCTGTGCTGGGGCAGCTCTGCAGGTGGGGTCTCACCATGCTCAGGGGCACAGGGGCACAATCCCCATCCCTCCCCTGCTGCCCAGGCTGGGGGACACAATTAATCCTTGCCTTTGTACTCCAGGTGTGTTTCTTTTGTTGTGAGAAGGATTATTAGAGGGAATTCAAGCAGCAACTCTGTAAGTTGGATGCAACAAATTGTCAGTGCTGGACCTTCTGAACTGAGGCTCCAAAGCCACCTGCCCCTGCTGGGGGGTTCAGACAAGCCAGGTCCATCTCTCTGTGCCTCATTATTTTCCACCAGCAAAATGAAGGTAGGGAGGCTGACCTGTGCTGACAGAAAGCTCTGGAGAAGAGGAGGAAGGGAGTGTGAATCAGCCTTCAGCCAGCAGGAAATTCAGCGCTGCATTTCAGGACTTGCCTCCCTGGGGAAGTTTTGATGCCCAAAAGTTCACAGGTTATCAGACAATGTGTCTGGAAGTGCTCCAGTTTTAGTCCTGCTGTTGACTCCAATGTAATGGGGGAGAGGAGAAGGGAGAGAGTTGGGTCTGGATCCATTTCTCCAGTGTGGACAATTTGCTGATCTCCTGTAAACTCCTCAAGAAAAGCAACTGCAAGAAAACTTTTCAAGGAAAAAAGTAGGAAAAAAAACCTAATGTAAAACTATGTTTTAACTAATGTTAAACTACGTAAAACTAATATTATTTCCTATTTTAAAAAATAATTTGGGCACCTTGATTATTATTAAAAACTAACCACTAATCGAATCTCTACAATGTACTACATGAGACACATAAGAAATCTATTTTAGTCCACATGAAATCTGGCAGTCTTTGAGTTCATAAGTTGCATTTATTTCATCTCATCTGTATGTGTTCATTTATAAAAAATAAAATATGGCACACAGTGTATCACTTGACTATATTATTAAATCATGTTAATTGACTTTGTAGCATCTAAGCTTTTTACTGCTTTTTTGTCCTGGTAAAAAAAGCACAAAATCTCATTGAAGGATACGAGTTTCTTCCTCAACATCAAATCACATTAATATTAAAAAAAAAAAATTACAAGATTGCAATGCAAAATTTCATCATTTTGATTTCAATTCTTTTGGTGACTGTGCATTGTTCTTTTCTCTAACAAGAAAAATAAAAAATAAAGAAAAAAAAGAAGCTGGTCAGCTATTTTATCAATGATCAGTACCCAAGTAAATTCCGACAGTTTTCTCTCCCCCATTTCTACCTCTAAAAATTTGAGAGAAGGGATAAACTGAAAGATTAATTTGTCTCCTATTTCAGACAGATGATAAGAAATCTGAGTAAAGCTGAATATTTTGGACTTGAAGTTCAGCAGTTCCATTGTAGAGCAAATTGAATTTTCCTGATTAAGACAACAATGCTGTTGTCTTAATCTTAAAACCAGGGTCCTATAAAAGAAGAGCAAGCTGTTGAAGTGCAGTGTAAACCAGTCAGAAAACATGGCCTTACTTCTTCTTATATCTCAGGAAATTATCACTGCTTCAAAAGTTCCTCAATGCATTCCTGTATTTCCAGTAAAAAAAAAAGCACACAAAACCCACCAAAAAACAAAACAAAAACAAAACAAAACAAAACAAAAAAAACCCAAAAAAACCCAAAGAAATGCCCAACCATTCTTTGTACAAAACAAAATCACAAAGAATGGAGAGAATTATTAAAATGAGAAAGAAATGCCTTTAAATATGCCTTTAAATAAAAATAGAAATTAGCATGACATTATTTTGCATTGAAACATTCAGCTCCTGTCATCTTGTCCTCCATTAAGGCAACATGAACTGATAAATACTGATTGAGTTTAGCAAAAATGTCATGTTGGAATAATTATTAGGAAAACAAGAATTTCATTCCAAAAGCTATCTTTTCACACAGGTTTCTATATGACTCAATCCCTTTAATTTAGTAATGACATAATGGAGATGAGTTCTCCTGGATAGTGCTAACTTTGAAGGACAACATTTTTAGAACTGTGTTAATTTGTAAATACTGTATTTTTTTTCTAAAAACCCGAATATTTTACCATAGGCTGGATTACACTGAGAGAAAAATCATGGAAAATTCAGGTTTTTGTACTCTGAGGGAAGTAAGAACTTTTGCTTTGACACTTGAATTTTTTTCCATCAATTACAGCCAGCTTCTCTTTGCTCTACTCCTGCACCTCTGCCTTCTGCTACCTAAAGTGATTTTAAACAATTCCACTTCTTTCACCTCATACAACTTGGAATTCTATTATCCAGATCTAGGTCCTCAGCATTTGACTCCATCCACACTGAACCATGTAATTGAAGTTTTCAGATCATTAAGAAGAATTTGAGGGGCTCAGGGTTGCATACTATGCCATGACAGGAAAAATCTCAGCAATATGAGACATATGGAAAATTCAAATGGGACTGTCTTGAAATTAAATTCAAAAATATGAAGGGGTTTTAAAGAATATGTTAGAAGTGAAATGTGTTTGATGAAACAACTGCATCTCGTTGACTCACAGAGTTCTGATAGAAAACTCCTCTACCTTGAAAGAACAAACTTCACTGAAAATGAATTTGTTTTACATTAACACCTCTTCAGTTTGTAAATTTTCTGGCTTATTTATTGTGCACTGAGGTAAGAAATGTCCTACATACCATGGAAAGATTCAGGACCTGCAAAGCAAACTTTCACAAGAATCTGTTCAGAGCCCAATGAATACAAATATACTTTTTTTAACATGGAAAAGGTTTGTTTAGGAATTAATTAATTGTGTCCTGATGCTATAAAAGACAGATGAACTTTCTTGAATATTTGGGTTCCTCTCTCTGAGAGCTCAACTATTTCCTTCTAATTTCTAAATTATTGTCTTTACTAGTAAGGTTTTCTTTGGATTTAAACAAGTCAAAGCAGAGCTTAATTTATTTTGACTTGTGTACCATGACTTTGATCACAAATTAAAAATTTATTTCAGTATCTGTAAATCATTGGAAGAAAACTGCTTTGGAAAAGCCCAGAGAAATTACCTTTCCCTTCTTCCTTGAGATTTATTCTTCCTTATGAGTTCCGTTTGTTGGAATTAAAGTGAAGAGAATTTCTGAAAAACTTGGAAGGAAATGAAAGCTCGTCCAAGTGCTAACTTCTGGATAACAGGTACCAAAATATCCTCTGTTCACACATGATCAGTGCTGTAATTAAACCAGATTTGCCTTGAGGATAAATTCATCAATAGAATAAATTTGTCCACTTAAAAACCCACGGTGATGAGGGTGATCCAAGGCTCAGCTGGAGAATGTAATGGGAGGGAGGGATGTGAGGAGCAGGGAGTCCAGCAGCACTAATGAGGAGGGATGAAGGGCTTCCTCAGCTCTGAAACTTGAAAGCCTCTCTTTCTCTCGGCATGCAGGAAGTTTATTTGAGGCTCTATTAAGGGAAGGCTCAGCTGAGACACTGACAGATCACTTGTGGGGAATAGCAGCCATTTCACAAATACACGCTTTTCAAAGAGATTGATTTGGGGAGCTCTCCAAAGGCTGGAAAAACTCCACAGTCAGATGAAAGTTGGTAACAGCAATAAAAAAACAAAGGATCTATAGACATTAGAAGAAATTCTACAACTTTTTATCTTATTTTCCCCCCCAGCTATGCTCCTTGCTTTTAGGATAGTATCCTTAGCATACTTATTTCTACCCTTTTGCCTCTAGGCTTGAATTCCTGTGCTTTGTATTTAGGGATGTTTCTTTGAGGTGCTGGAAGCATCAGCATCCTCTTTTCGTGGTGTGGGACAGGAGAGGTTTGGAAATACACCAGCACCACCCTTGAAAACTTTCCTATTGCTCATTTTAGGGAGCATTTTGACAGTTATGAGCCACCCTCTTGCTCCTGATGTGGCAAGGGGTTGGAACCAGGAGCCTGAGAACCAGGTTTTGAGGGGAAACCTCATTCATTGGCCAGATTTTTGAGAAGGCACCTCACTTCTGAGCCCCATCTGGGGCACCCACAGCAAACTTTTGGGAAGGCTGCTGTGAAAACTAAATAATACAGTTGTGTCCACTTCTAGGATTCTCCATTTCTTCCAAGGCCAGGTGGCTCCAAAGTCCTGTTCAACCTGGCCTTGGACACTTCCAGGGGCAGCCACAGCTTCTCTGGACTAGAGTGTCGCCATCCTCACAGGGAAGAGTTTTTTACTAAAATCCCATCTAATTTTTTCCTCTTTTAATTTGAAGCCATTTCCCCTAGTCCTCTTACTCCATCCCTTGTCCCAAGTCCTTCCCCCGGTCTCCTGGAGCCCCTTCAGGCACTGGAAGGGGTTTTAAGGTCTCCCCAGAACCTTCTTCAGGGATGGAGATGGGGACAGGATGAGCTTTAATGCCCCTTCCAACTGAAACCATCCCATGATTCTGAAATTCCCCATCTTTCCCATAACCTAATTCCAGATAAAAATTTTATAAGCCTTGATGCATGGATCGTTTCTAATTTCTAATGGCAATGTTTGTTACAGTAACAATAATTTGGGATTTTGAGATGATTCCATATCCTTCGGTGAAGACTTTCTCCCATGTGTGCTGTGGCTGGTATCACACCATGGTTTATACAATTTCTGCTGAGTGCTTGGGGACAGGTTTTGATTCTCCTAAAATCACAGAGTGACTCAGAAAAAACCCAGAGTTTAATAACACAGCTGGTAATAGCAATGAGAAAACTGCACACATTTTTCTAAGACCCACAGATTTTGCACTATTTTACATGGACTCTTTTTTGTCCAAAACACAGTTCCTCCATTTTTACTCTTTATTATTAAAACTGCTGGTGTTTCATCATTTCAATCAAAATGAGTCCAACTGACAAAACAACCCAAAAAGATTCTTCCTTCTCTCCACTCAAAACCTCAGAACTTTGCAATGAATTGAAACAAAGGTTGAAATGAAAAACTCGTATGAAGTGAGAGCTAGAGAATTGAAACACTTATCCTTGGTAAAAGAGAACATTGGCATTTTTCTTAGGAGGAATGAGGGCTGACTGGAGAAGGATTGCAATCCTGGGGAAATGCACGCTCCTGTCTTCCCTGGAGGACAGATTTCCCAGGTGGGGACAAGTTGTGAAAAGGAATTGTTCCCTGAACAAATAAATTTATTGCTGAGGGAGCCCTGCCACTTGTCTCCATATACTCCAAGAGAGATTAGTCTGTCAAAAGAAAGCCTTGTTTGGAACTGATGAGGTTCCTCTGTTATTTAAGGAAAGTGGTAAAAAGTAAGGAAAGTGATTAAAGCAAGTGTTGTCAAAAAAAGTGACTTCTACCTCTTACTTAATAAAAATCTTGTTTCTGTTCTTTAACATCAAACCTTAACACAATTTTAGCAAGTAGACTAAATAAATATAGCGTAAATATAGTATATATATTTAGTATAGTATATATATTTAGTATATATATAATATAGCATATAGTATATATAGTATATAGTATATATACTATATATTATATAGTATATATACTATATTGTATATAGTATATAGTATATAGTGTATAATGTATAGTATATAGTGTATAGTGTATAGTGCACAGTGTATATATATATATATATATATAGTATAGCAAATAGACTAAATAAATATAGTAGACTAATAATATTTAGAATTTTATAAAAAGTAAAAAAAAGGAATGTTAATTCTGTTCATTAGACAAGGTTCATTGCAAAACTGCAGTTCTTCTTAATTACTTTTCCTCCAGGAGCAGTTGTTGTGGAGTGATCCTGAGCTGAAGGAAATATGAGTTTTAGCTCCTGTCCTAATCACAACACCTTGCTCATATCTTACAAGCCCTTCAGTTAATTATCTCCAAGAAAACCTCGATTAAGGCTTCTCTTTTTTTTTCTTGGTGCTTTGGCTTTGTCAGAGAAGTGCATGTTAATGAAATAACACCCAAATGAAGCCTCCTTTATCAGGAAGCAAAGCTCAGGGATGATAGATGAACACTTCATTACATTTTCTAGCCTTGCTTTCTTTTGACTGAGAGATAAACAGTGTAACAAATTGCAGAACAAAAAAAAAATAAATATATATATAAAACCCCACTTATCTTCACTAGCCAATAATTATACACAAAAACCTTTCAAGTGTAATGAGAAATGAGGTGAAGTGAAAAATATTTTGATCTGGTTGGAGCTTAAATAAACAGGGAAAAAAAGAGCAATGCATATTGAGAATCTTTCCTCATCAATCAGAGCCTAATGACAACATTTAAATGACAGAACTGGGTGAACTCCACTGTTACAGCAAGTTTTAGAAGCTGGAACAGAGCTGAGATTGCAAGATTAGGTTATTTCTGAAGCAGTGTCCTGACAAGGGAACATTTTGAACTCAATTTATTTCTCACCTAGACCAGACTATTAGAACGATACCAATTTAATACAACTCTCAGGTGCCTCTAAGGACCTGTAGCCTTATTCTCAGGGAGACCATCACTGCCCACAGACCTAAAGGGCCTGAAAACTCAAATTACACTGACTAAAAGACATAAACCATCCTGTTATAATTGTGTGCTTGGCTAAGAGCAATGCTTCTGCATTTATATTTTTACAGAGCAGCACCACAACAGCCAGGTCAGGAGGCTTAGAGGGAACTCAGAAGGAAAAGCCATTTTGATTTTAAACCAGAGCTGATTTCATTCAGCAAAGCAAGCCACAAGCAGCAAGGAATGTGGGGCTGAGTGGTTTGGGATAAATGCAGGAGCACAGAGGAGAGGAGGTGCTGACTGCAGAGTCACCATCCTTTGTTCTCCTTGAACTGGTAACTCCAAGTGGGGATTCGGATGCAGCTTTTTGCACGATTCGGGACTTCATGATGACTCTGATCTGTCCTTTGGTTTAATCTGAGGTTTAATATCTCTCATTTCTGACACCTCCATACCCAGACACTCCCATTCATTCTCCATTCGCATGAACCCTGGTGTCTCTTACAAATATCTGTACAAGGGCAACCACACTGGTCATTCACATCCAAAAATAACAGGAAATGTAGAACATTATTTAATAGGGTTTAACAGCAAGGAAGAAACCAGCCTTTGGCAGGTTTTCATGCTATCTATTGTAAAACATCTGTTTTACATTGTTCTATCCTCTACTGTGGTTATTTATAAAAGGAAAGGAAAAATATGTCTGTAGATACCAAACTACCTAATTCAGGATTTTATATTTAAATTGTATGCACATAATTGTTTCCTGTGAGGGTGGGCAGGCCCTGGAACAGGGTGCCCAGAGAAGCTGTGGCTGCCCCTGGATCCCTGGCAGTGTCCAAGGCCAGGTTGGGTGGGGCTTGGAGCATCCTGGGCTAGTGGAATGTGTCCCTGCCCATGGCAGGGGGTGGCACAAGATAATCTTCGAGGTGTCTCCCAACTCAAACCATTCCATGAGCCTGTGAATCAATAGAAAAACTGTGCATTAATGTTCACAAATATGTTCCATATTTCATTTTCCTTCTCCGTTTCCTTTTCTTTTTCCCTTCCCTTCCCTTCCCTTCCCTTCCCTTCCCTTCCCTTCCCTTCCCTTCCCTTCCCTTCCCTTCCCTTCCCTTCCCTTCCCTTCCCTTCCCTTCCCTTCCCTTCCCTTCCCTTCCCTTCCCTTCCCTTCCCTTCCCTTCCCTTCCCTTCCCTTCCCTTCCCTTCCCTTCCCTTCCCTTTTCCCTTTTCCCTTTTCCCTTTTCCCTTTTCCCTTTTCCCTTTTCTCTTTCCTCACTGTGCATGCTGTGATGATAAAGTTGCCTGTACTGTGACCCATCACAGACATTCCTAAATTTCCAGAGCCTTGGCCTGTGCCAGTTTGTGGCACAATCAGAGCTCAAACCCAATGAGTTTGAACACAAACAGCTTCCCCTGCACACTTCACACCCATAGCCTGAGAAGGACTGAGAAAGACAGGAGCAACCTGCCATCCAAATTTCCTTTTGTTTTCATTTTGAAGTGGAATTCACGATGCTGAACAGAGCTGTTCTGATGGATGATTTTTTTGGAGCATCCAGGTATGACAGGGTTTATTGCTCCAGCCTACTGAGAGGGAGCAGATCGAACTCAGATCTTGGTTTCTTCTTGCTAGCCATCCTGAGAAGACAAGAGAGCAATTTGCTGAGCACTTGTGTCCTGATCAAAAAGCAGCAGCAGCAGCAGAGTTGGCCACCCATGAATTACGTGTCCAAACTTATCAATATCTCCCCAAATAAACACCATGTTTCAATTCCCTCTAGGATGAATGGAGGCAGGAAAGTGATAATGAAAAATGATTTGTAAACAATGGCAGGGGGGGTGTTGTGGGAAATTGCACTAACACAGGAGGCTCAGTAGCTGATACTTGGCAAAGGTTTGCAAAATATTATGGGGGCTTTTTAATATCCCTATAACTTTTGAATAGTGAGGGTTTCGTAGCTGAATTCAACAATAATGAAAAGGAATTTTGAGTTTGGCAAGAAATCAAGAAGAGAAAGAGCAATTGAAAGCTGTACAATTGTATTATAAGAATACCTCAAGACTATCAATAGTTTTCTGTAGGACAAATATTGATTCAGTCAGGAGATAAATATGCATCCATGGGAAGAACTCTGGAGAGTTCATTCATGCTGGAAATTAGCACATTGATCACAGCCTGAGAGCTTCTATCGGTTTTCTCCTCCATGCAAACACTTGCTGCAGGGATTCCTGAATTCTGAGGGGAGGAAGGGCTTTTTCTATAGCAATTCAGGATTTTTCAGGAATATCTGTGAAGCCCGGGGCAGATACACCAGGAAACACCAGGCAATCATATATACAAACATATGTGATCATATGTATGATCAGGGAAGTGGCAGTTTACAGAATTTTTTAAAATAGAATTGCAATAAACCAACAAGGGGGAAAAAAGAACTTTAGTTACATTGAATAAAAGCTGCTCTGAAAACAACACATGATTCATTTTCCCTTCCCTTTGCTTGCCATAAACCAGGAATAAAATCCTGACCCAACACAGACACCATCAAAAGCTGACAGAGCTGCAGATAGCCCTGAAAGTGCTGATGAGGTGTTTGCTCCACAAAAACATTAATTACACCTAACATGCACCAAACATCAGCTCATCCATGGAAAACTGTGGCTGCAAAAGCACCAAAGAAACAGAGAAAGAGACACTTGGTAAGCAAAAGTCCAAATTTTTCTCCACAATTTCTCATCTGCATTTGTTATTTATAGAGCAATATGTGTAGCAGGCCAATAACTTAATTTGAAGTGGGATTTGAGGGGGGTTGGAAGGAAACAACAGCATAAAGACAATATTTATTTTCAAGTTGGCTAGACAATCAACAATTGTGTCTTGATCATCTAAAAATGTTAATTTTACCCTAGCCCAGGCAATACAGACAAATACAGAACTTGTCCATAACGTCATTCAGGGAAAAATCCCCAATGTTATTAAAATTAAATGGAATTGCAATTGAAAGTATTTAAATAAGTGCTTAGTTTGAAATAGCAATTAAACAATATCTACATATTTATAAGAAAAATACGGGTTAGTTTTAAACATTTGGATATTAAAATAACATGAGGATTTATAGCAAAAATAAATTTTCATTTTTGCTTAATCGCTTTATTTACAACATGCATCCAATTAATATTTTATTGGTTTATGTAGTACTTCAGATTGTATAAAGCCTGGATTAGGAGAGGAAAGAGTTTCCCACTAAAGTTTATTTCTAGCTAAAGTTTAGAGTGGAATCTCAGAGCAATGTACCCTGAAGTGCATTTTTTAGCTCTGTTTAAATCAGTATTTTATTTCCTTGGCAGAATCCTACAAGCACTGTGCATTGAAGGGATGTGTTAGATGAGATGGATCATGTCTGACATGGAAAAAAGAGAACAAAAAATCACTTGATGGGATCTAAGTGGCTTGGAAATGCTGCAGTTTTCTTACAGAACCCATTTTTATTATTCTTATCGATGTGCTTATGTTTGTTGTGATTTCCACTTGATTTATGCTCGAGCTGCTGGTGAGGCTCTGTTTAAGTTTATAACCACATAATAAGAGACATCCATTGCCTCCAAGATAAACAGACAAGGGGAAAGATGGAAAGTAATGATATTACAGGAATTTCAGGGCTAGGAAGCAAATGTACATGGAGAAGAAATGCCATTTATCAAAATCACAGGGAATTCCTGCAAAAAAACCCCCAAAAACAAGAAATGGGCTCAGAATACAAAAGCATCTTGGATTATCTTTGATCCCAGGGTCAGGCTCTCTTTCAGAGAGTATCCCTTCAGGATTAAGTGGGAAAGAGAAGTCTGGAAAAGTTTTCAGGGTGTCACAAGATGCTCTGATTGAACTTTCTAACAGGTACAGTGCTAAATATTGCTGCCGTAAAAATCTGAAATTTCCCAGGAGATGAATTTAGAAGATGGGAAGAAGATCATAATTATGGTGTTGTATCCATAAAGCTAAAAGCTTGTAAAAATAGTCATAAAATCTGTTATCAAAGAAATAATTTCTTGTTTTTCTTAACTTGACAATAGCTATTTTCCTAATTATTATTCATAGACTCTGTGGGCTTTCTCAGAGAGGATCATAAATCTTGAGAACAAAGAACAAACCAGTTCCTGGACTCAAATTCTTCAAGCAATTTTTTTCAGTTCCTTGTTTTTCCTTAATACATTTTCCTTCACAAGTATCCATCTCTTTCAGTTTTGTAGCCTTATTAAAACCTTTTAATGCAGCTTTCCAGAAAATTTCTAGAGAATCACTTCTTCCAAAGCAGAAACACATTGATATCCTTCATATTACTGGGAATATGAATGCAAAATATATAAAAGTATATAAATATAGAAACATATTATATCTATCTATATCTATATCATCTATATCTATATCTATTTTATATGTATAAACCATATATAAAATATGTATTATATAAATTTATATTTATACATTATCTTTATTTTTATATTTACTATTTTATTTTATTTTATTATATATATTTACATTTTTATTTTAGTTTTATTTATAAATATATAAAATATATTTATTATATACTTTTTAATGTATTATATATTTATTTTCTATATTTGTTTCTATTTATATTTCTATATAAATATATTTTTACAGAACAAAATATATAAAAGTATTCATCAATATGTGTACAAAATATATAAAATTCAGAGATCTTCATCATCTTCTTTTGGAGGCAGCTCTCCAGGATGTTCAGGAGTAAATGAAGCATTTCTAATGGGAAGTAATTGCTTTTAAGGTGTGTTTTCTTTGGTGGCATCATTTTGTCTTCATGACCCAAGCAGGAGAAGAGCATCAATCAGCAGTGAGTAACAAAAAGCAGTGAATGGAACCCTTGAGGTTAAATTTAAATTGTGGATCAGTGCAAATTGCTGCAGCTGGAAACAAATCTTCTCTTCCTGAGATTTATTAAATAAATGCGTAATCATAATTATCAATAGCACCTGGTTTATAAAGCCCTTTTCACTTCAATACCTCAAAGGACTTTATAAACCATGAGGTAATTCTATACTGGGTGTCAATAAAATAATAAAAGGACATGGGCAGGTGAGTGGGGAGGTCAGACAGCTTCACAGAGGTGTGGGCTCTTCAAAAGTGTAGTAGGACATTGTTGATTTGATTTTTTAAGTTTTTCTAAGTCTTTTGATGTTTACATTCTTGTAACAAACTTTTTCACACACTTTATGTAAGTAACTTAATGTTATGCACTCTCTTATGGAGGAAGAGAAATTTGATGAAGTGTTGGTTTGTCCAGTGTCATTGGAGAGGCAGCACTGTCACCCTCCAATCCACTGTCACTTTTGGAAATCTATAAATGCTGGAGTCAAAAATTATTTATTCTCTTTTCGCCTTGCAAGTGTCCGCATCATGTTATTTCGTGTCCTAAGTGACAGGAGATGCCAAACCTGAGCTCAGTGATGTTCAAACCCAAACCCCAAGACACAGAGGGAAACCCTAAAACTCTTCTTGACGCAGTTTTGTGTCTTCAGCCAAAATGAAAAACCAACTTTGTTCATTGTTTCAGGTCTAAATCAAGGCAAATATCAGCAGGACTGCTCAGTGTTGTAAGGTAATTTTAATCTCATTCCCATCTTCTAAATTCATCTCCTTGGAAACTTCAGATTTTTATGTCATTAACATTTAGCACCATACCTGTTGGAAAGTTCAACAAGTGCATCTTGTAACACAGTGAAAACTTTCCCAGACTTCTCTTTGCCACCCAACCTTGAAGGGAAATTCCCAGAGTGTTTGGAGTTACTTGGCAATAACCAGTACTTTAGGACAATGTCTGGAGTAAAACTCTGGAATTTTTTATGGTAATTGTAGCTAATTTTGATGTGGAAAATAAGAAAAAGCCTTGCACACCTCTTTTGTTCTATTTTTTAAGTTGACTGTATAATTTACATTTTAAGTGCTCATTAAGGTGAAAAATGTCAGGGCTGCAGAAAGAGCAAATAAATTACCTTCATGTCTTTCCCCCCCCCCCTTTCTTATTATTAATCTGGAGACCACAGAAAGGGTATTCTCAATTAATCTGGGAATGAATTTATAACATGTCAAATCCCATGCTGCTCCAACCCCATTACAGTTCAGTTTAATTAGGCTTTTCTCCCTGCCTGCAGATAGGAGCATTTGTAGTAGGCTTTAAAATACTACCACTACTATTAGATAGTTACTATTGTTTAAAATCAATTATGCTTCATGGAAAGTTATTGCTCACAATTTTATTGCTCATGCTGGAAAACCATGAGATTTCCTGTCTCCAGATGCTTTGCTAAAGTGTTTGCATTGTATTCAGCTCTTGAGATTTCCAACATTCCCAAGGAATATTCACAGCTTCCAAAAGCTCTTTTAAGGTGTTCAGAGGGGGTGTGACTGCACAGAAATTCAAATTCCTGCTGACTAATGAAGGCTGAAAGTCTTTTATCACGAATCAAGAGGTGAAACTAAAAGTGTTTTAGACTTCAAGCTCTGAAATCTTATGGCACTTTGCTTCAGATTCTTATTTCTGTCTTCCCACCCAACAAAAAACCCCAAACCAGCCAATAAATAACCAAAACCAAATAATCCCAAAGAAAACACATCCAAACCATGTCCAAAAAACCTCTTCCAGCAATAGGCATTAAGTCAACAAAAACCCATTTAGGTCAGTGGTATCAAGGTCTTCCAATATTCAGAGTTCCAATGACCCAAATCCAACATTTTCCTGTCAACCAACTTGTACCTCCTGGATTTAGGATTCAGGATCCAGGATGGAATCTTACCACACAGAGCAATTGAGCCATGAAGTTTTTGCACAGCTCACAAAAATTTATTTCCCTGATGTTGTTTCCTAATTATTTAGATTTAAATATTACTCTAATTAAAGAAAATTCCTGCTTAACAAATCTTATCCACCTGAATTTGGGAAGACATTTTTTGTTCCAAGGAATAAACACACAGATAAAGCTCCAAATTCTATAATTTTAAATAATTCAGGGCTGCTTTTATTCCAATTCTTCCTGTTTCTGAGCAGAACTCACTGCATGCATTTTCTGTCCCAGACTTTTGGGTGTAAGATTAAATTTTTTGCATAATTTTGTACAAGCTTGAAAATTTAGTTCAGAGATATTTCAAGGAAAAACATCAGGTTTCATTCAACTCTTTCCCCTACCATTTATGTTCACAGGGCTCCAAATACACAGACCTTGGATAACCCCATTTATAAATGTTCTCTTTGAATAAAATATCATAAATTTCCTCAGTTAATTTACATCTGATTTAACTTGCTGAGTGGGTTTTGTCCTTTTCCTGTGCTCAGAAACTGTGTTCAGTTGTTCACAATGAATGCAGATTCTCACCCAGCTGTCTGTATTTTCTACATTTATTTTTTAAAAATTTTAAATAAATTAGAGTCTTATAGGAACATGTGGATAATTATTTTCAGGAGTTTATGGAGAAGAAACTAATCAAGAATTAATTCAAATGAACTTTAACTCTTATTTAGAATTTTTTTCTTCATTTTCACACATTGTCTCTTATAATTTCTGATGGATCCTCTTGCCTGCTGGAGCAGGAAAGGTCTTTCATTAGTGTTAATCACAGTGAGGATTTCACAGCTCATAGAATGCTCAAGAAAGAAATGCCCAGTAATTACACCTCCAGCCTGGGAAACATAGCAACTGCTTGGGTCCCGTTCCCAGCTGAGGAAGTGTTTCCTGGTGACAGTAAATTGCTTTTATAGCATAAAAATGTATGATGATGCAGCTAGAAAAAAATTCCCAGTGTGGGAACAAAGTAATGAATAAACAGTGACACAAGACAAGGTGATTCTGCCTCTCTTCACTGTAAAATGTGGTGAGTTACTATTCAATATACGTTCAAAATATTCCAAGAAGATATTTCCAAAGGAAAGTAATTTTTTTTTTTCTCAAACACTTCTGCTAGCTGATTTATATTAAAATTAAAGGATTAAAATGAATGTTCAACCAGCTCATTGCTTAGTTTAAATGACCAAATAAGTGGAGAAATTTAGTGTATTGCAGTAAATCATTGCAAGGGTGCTGTAAAAGCCCAGGGTCCTCAGTGTTTCGTTCTTTCCCAGCAGTGATGAAATTTCCAGCAAAATTCTGCCATGAGTGTGAAGTTAACTCTGGCAATAATTGTTCATTTTGTTTCAAGCTGAGCTTGGTGTTGAAAACTTTTCACAATCAGCCATTTCCCTGAAAAGTTTAAAAATAGTCCCTAGGATGAAATATGTTACAGAAAATTTACATGTGGCAAGAAATAATGCAATGCTTGTCTTTCTAGGGCCTGTAAACTTCCAGGGTATGAAAATAACTCCTGATAAGGAAGTGATTTTAATGGGGTCAAAATAAGAATGGATGAGGGGCTTTGTGCTTCCCTCACTTCATTTTTTCCCAGCGAGTCTTGAATTATCAGAGGCAAAGGCTGTGACAGCTAATCCAACATTCACCAGCACAGGGAAAACCTCTGAAGGACAGCAGGAAATAGGAACTGTGAGAAATAGAAATAGCTGATTAGTAAGGAGGTACAATCACATCCCTGGGGTGTACAGTGAATATTTGAGGTGCTTGATTTTCCCAGCTGTTTAAGAAAAAGCTCTTTGGAGAAACCCAGGCAAAACAAAACTTCATGAAGCTGCTTTCAAAGCTGATATATTGACATGAGAGTTTAATGGGATTTTCTCTCTTCTGTTCAGTCTCTTGTTCTTTTATCTGTACTGTGCTATGTGAATAATCTCCCTTCAATCCAAACAAACAATTTATATCCATGGATTAATGGCTGCTATGCTCACCCTGAATTTTCAATGCTCTTCTAGCATTACATCTCACAGATACCACGAGCAGGGGTCAGCAATTCCACACCCACCTTCCAAGAACTTTAGATTGGGCATTTGGAATAACAAATGAAAATTCCTGGAAACAAACCCAGCTCTAGAGTAAAAAAACAGGAGGAATGATTTCTCACTGCCAGAGGGCAGGGTTAGATGGGATTTTGGAAAGAATTGTTCCCTGTGAGGGTGGGCAGGCCCTGGCACAGGGTGCCCAGAGAAGCTGTGGCTGTCCCTGGATCCCTGACAGTGTCCAAGGCCAGGCTGGATGGGGCTTGGAGCGACCTGGGACAGTGGAAGTTGTCCCTGCCCATGGCGGGGGTGGGATGGGATGATCTTCAAATTATTTTCTAACCCAAAGCAATCTGGTATTCTAGGATTTATCCCTGTTCTAGAGAAATGGCAGAAAGGGAAGAAGCAGATGGATATTCAGATCTGTCCATGTCCAGAAGAAGCAGATCCTTACATCATTTGCAAAGTGCTCAAAGGAGGTTTGTAGAGGCTGGTTTATAGAGGTTGGTTTGTGAAGCTTTCCCAAAGACAGAAACATCTTTTACTCACTTAGCCATTGAAATCAAGTCCTTTATGTTTGTAGATCTTCCATCTTGAAGATGGAGCTCTTTCCACAGGCACACACTTCAATTTAGGGCGTAAGGCTGATTTCAGATCCACTCAGACATAGCAAAGGTCTGAACTAACAAACAAAGCAATAAAACAGATTGTGTAGCTGATGTAGCCACTGGCAGGACACAGCTAGAGTTTATTATTCGTGTATTCAGAGAAATGTTGCCCTCAAATCCCCCTGTTTTGATGTAGTGCCTGTGGTTCAGTAGTGTCAGCACTGCTGAAGGTGATTGACTCCACTCCTGCTGCAGGATACAAAACATATACCAAAAAAAACCAAAAAAAAAAAAAGGAAAATCTGCGTCTGAAGAAGCTCAGGCTGGCACAGCACCAGGCACGGTGATTAATAAATGATAGATTTTGGAGCAGCCCAATATATTTCAGAAATTCCCCTGTTCTGCTGTGTAATACACCATCCTCAGCCCTGAGAAGGAGAGAAGTAGAAAACAACAAACTAACTTTAAGATATCTGCTATACTGCTTTTCATATTCAAAGAGGGTAAATGATGTGTCATCTTAAAAAGTCTATTAGATCTTCTCTGATTTAGAGCAGAAATGCTGTCTGGGAGAAGTTCCTACCTTTTTCAGACAGTAAGGGAGGTTGAGATGGGTCTCTCCAGGGAATTCCTTGGCATCACAAGGAATTTTTTGGTTTTCACTGAGATTTATATTCAACAAAAAGCCACTGTCCATTAGCCAAAGCAGAAACAATGCTGTGCCCAGCCTTTAGCTTAGAACAAGGGGGGAAAGAGCTCTCAAATGAAGCCATGCTGATTTGAAAATAGAATGTGGAGGGAATCCAAGGAATAAATATAAATCTTCAGCTGGACACCCAAGTCATTATAATCCTGAAAAGAAATGGAAACCTGCCTGTTTCTTGGGAGAACCCCTCTCCTCAATAGGTGCAGCTGTGTGGCTGTTCTCCTGAGGGAGAGGAGTGAAAGGAGCAGGTGAAACTCCCCTGAATGGGAAGTCAGGGCTTGGAGGCACAAAAAGAAAATGAACAGCTCCTGCCTGGGGATGTGAGGCTGAGGTTTTGCCATCAGCCAGAGAGACTGAGCTCAGCACTCTCCAAAAATGCTCTAGACGCGGGGTTAGTGCAGGTTTAGCTGTATCACACATTGTTTCTTTGTTTCAGGCTGGTTTTCTTCATTTCTTTTGTCTGCTCCTGCACGCGTTTGTGTGAAAGTCAGGAGATTTTCTATTCTTAGCCTTGTGGAGAAAACTGCCTTTATTGTGTGAGAGGTGTGAATGAAGGAAGGAAAGTTTTCTGCTGGGGAATTTGAAGGGGAAAGGGTGTGGACAGGAATAAAAGGAAAGAATCAGAGAATCATTTAGAATGGAAAAGAACTCCAAGCCCTCCATGCTCACTAAACCCTGTCCCCAGGTCTCTCTTTTTTTTTTTTTTTTTTTTAACACCTCCAAAGGTGATGATTCCACCCCTACCCTCAGCAGCCTTTTCCAATGCATTACAGCCCTTTCTGTAAAGAAATTTTTCACGATATCCAACCTGAGCCTGTCCTGGCACAACCTGAGGCCATTCCCTCTCATCCTGTCCCCTTCTATCAGGGAGCTGTGCAGAGCCACAAGGTCCCCCTGAGCCTCCTTTGCTCCAGGCTGAGCCCTTTCCCAGCTCCCTCAGCTGCTCCTGGTGCTCCAGCCCCTTCCCAGCTCTGTTCCCTTCCCTGGACACGCTCCAGCCCCTTTATGATAAAAACCAAACAACCCCACTAAACCCTAAACACCAATAAAAGGGAAGAGGGTGAAATAAAAAGCGCAAACAAAAAAACAACCCCAAAATTCTCACCAATCTCCCCCTTAACAGTTTTAGGGAGGATTCAGCTTGGTTATGGCACAAATAAATACCTTTGACTCATAGGGCTGTGAAAAGTCTGTAGCAAAATGAGGCAGGTGAAAGTGCAGAGACAACCTGTGCTAATGAGACGGGCATATTAACAGATCAAGGCTTCAACTGGAAAATCACCTGGAGGGACAAGAGGAAAAGCTGTCAAATGTTGATGGAAAATTCCTGGGGGGCTGCTTGAAGCTGTACATATCCTGATCCCACAGTCTAGAGGATTTGCAGAACTTTCTAAAGAAGATTCCTCTACATCCAGTTGCTAAACAGCTCAATACAGGCAGAATATTTAAATGCCCATGCACAGAAAAAGTTACTTTTAATGATGCTGTTTGAGATTCTTCTGGGCACAGCATTGTTTCTGCTTTAGCTAATGAACAGTGGCTTCTCATTGGAAATAAATCCCAGTGAAACAAAAAAATGTTCCTTTTGTTTGTTTGAATTCTAATACTATCCTGAGCTTTAGACATAGAGTTTCTCATGCTTTTTGTGCTCCTGATTTTCATAGAGCTTTTTACTGGCTTAAAAAAAATATCTTCCCTTGATAATTAAAAGCAAAATAGATTAGACAAAATATTTCCATTCATTTATTCAGCAACAAATAATCTGAATGTGTAACAAATATGGATATTAGAGAGGAGAATTTCTTCAATAGAAAAACTGCCCAGGAGCAGAGCCCAGGTTAGAGTCCAAGGCAGAAGTGGAAGCCTCTTGGATTCCAAGGGAGTAACAAAACCCTTCATTTTTCTATTTTCCTAATATGTTTCTACCTTCTACCAGAAGCAGAAGACAAACCTGTGACAGTGCTGGCATTTGACTTTCAGATCATAACAGCAGCAGGACATGTTTAGCTGCATTTTCAGACCCTCAGCAGGCAGAAAAACTGACAATACCTAAATCATAAATATTTTTCCCCAAGAAAATGAAACAAAAGTTTGGATTACATCTTTGCCTAATTAAATCACAGACAAGTCTGGGTTTGCAATCTTCCAGAGATGTTTCTTGATAATTTGCTTAACTTTCTGACCTTCCTAGGATGAGGAAATAGTGGATTGGTGTGGTGAAATACCTCAATAATGTTGTAACTTGGGCCAAATTCTTGCCACTAACTCCTCAGGAAGGAAAGGAGATTTGGAGTCATGGTGTGGGGTCATGGTGTAGGGTCATGTAAGAAGGTTGTAGGGTCTGGAGTGGCCTTACAAGGAGTGGCTGAGGGCATGTCACAGACATCTTTTCTGAAAAATCCTTTCCTTAGGATTCTTTCTCCTGAGAAGCTGAGAGACCTCAGGAACAAAATGTAAACAATGGTTATCTGCTGCTGTGGAATGCAACAGGTGCATCTGTGATCAGTCTCATGTGGCTGTTTCTAATTAATGGCCAATCACAGTCAGCTGGCTCGGACTCTCTGTCCGAGACAGAAGCTTTTGTTATCATTCTTTCTTTTTCTATTCTTAGCTAGCCTTCTATAAAATTCTTTCTTCTATTCTTTTAGTATAGTTTTAATATAATATATATCATAAAATAATAAATCAGCCTTCTGAAACATGGAGTCAGATCCTCATCTCTTCCCTCATCCTGGGACGCCTGTGAACACCGTCGCAGAGGGCACTTGGTTTGTTCAGCTGGAGAAGAAGAACCTGAGGGCAGAGTTTATCAGGATGTTCCTCCTGAGGCACAGCTGCAATCTCTGCTCCTGGGACAGGGACAGGACCCAAGAATTGCTAGAGCTGGGCCAGGGCAGGGTCAGGCTGGATATCAGAGAAAGGTTCTTCCCCAGAGGGTGCTGGCACTGCCCAGGCTGCCCAGGGAATGGGCACAGCCCCAAGGCTGCCAGAGCTCCAGGAGGGTTTGTACAATGCTGCCAGGGATGCACAGGGTGGGATTGTTGGGGTGTCTGGGCAGGGACAGGGCTGAAATCCATGAACCCTGTGGGTCCCTTCCAGCTCAGGACATTCCATGATTCTGTGCCTGTGCTCTGTGCCTGAATTCAAGCAGGATGTAAAAAATAAATATGGAATTTCAGTTAAAAAAAAAAAAAAAGCCAGATGACCTTTCCCCAAGCTCAGTCTAGAAATAACAAAATCCATATAAAGATAAACTTGTGGCAGCAGATCTGTCTGCAGAGCCATCCATCACTGTCCCACAGAGTGAACAGGGCCCTTAGGAGGGACAATCCCAGATAAATAAACATTGGTGTCTGTGCCTGGCACCAGTTCATTATTTTGTCAAGGAGATGTGATGGACTGCCCAGGAAGTCTGCAGCAAGTGCCCAGGATGGACAATTTTTGGCAGTAAATGTCTGTAGGATGAGGTGGGTAACTCAGGGATGTGTCCATCAACAGAGCTGCCAGGGGGTCACTCATGGAAGGATTGGAAATCAGGCTGTGACCTCTCTGTCATTCTGCTCCACTCTGCCTTATGGCACACCAAGGGGAAATATCCAGGTGTGAAGGCCTCCAGGAGAGAAATTTCATTTATCCTGTGAGCAGCTGGATATGAAATTCAAACACCACAAGATCATTGTGATGGACAACAAAAGACCTTTTCAGAAATCAGGAATTCCCTTTGGAAAGGCTGGTTTAAACTGTCCTGCCAGCACAAACTGCTTCTCACTGTTCATGTCCTGTAACTCTGCTTGGGGAAGTCAAGTGAGGTGAGGGAACATCAGCAGCTGGAGCCTAAAATTCCTGAATAATCAGTGCTGTCTCTAGGGAACATTTTTTTCCTCTGGAGTCTGCTCCAAGCCAGTGTCTTACCATGGCATTAAAGGGGCTTCTCAGTTTTCTTATCAAGTATTAAATCGAACCCATGCCTATGTTTCTCTCACTGTTTTATTTCCATATTATTGCAGGCCTCTCTACCTGAAAAATATATCTCTTTACTTGCAATTCTGGCCTAGAATCACAAAATAGAGGAACACTAAAAAGCTTTTCTTTTCAGCTACAAATGATGAAAAGCAAGGCAAAACTGTTGATACTCCTCTCTCTCTCCCATTCAGAGCCTGTTTGCAGAGCACTTTGAAGCTTCATAAACTGGTAGAATAAGCAGCACTGGATGACTGCTGGAAATGGGAGGAGTATTAATGGCAGAAAGAGAAAGTTTGTGATGCCTTATGGAGCACTGACTCATATTTTCAATAAGAACAACAAATAGAAAATCTCAAAATATTGCAGTTCATCCTTTACACTGAAAAAAAAGGATTATAAAAAGAGATATAAAAGCTATTTTAATGAAACAGCCTCATAGCCTCGCAGCAAAATGTACCTGGTGAACTGGAGGGAAGCCAGGAGAAAAAGATCAAAACCTGAGGAGGCATAAATCTCCTGTCACCACTTTTGCAATAACTTCTGGAATTGTTTCTGTCATTGAATAGTTACACTTAAAAACCTCTCATACATCTTGAGCGTCAGTAATTAACATTTTCTTTCTTTTTTATGATTCCAGGAAAAGATGATTTAAGAGGTTTTGTCTCTTCCAGACTCTTGTCTGACAATGTTCACGTCTGAGGAACAGAGTGATGCATTAGGATTATAAACCTGGTTTATATTCCACAGGGAAAATTTGGGCTTGGAGATGCTGCAGACCTTGCTTGGGGTGGTTTGTCCCCCAGAAGAAGCTGATCAGGATTACACCAATGCTGTAGAGTTGATAACTGAGTTCTCTAGTATTTATAGTATTCAGCTAGTGCAGTTATTTAATATACTAACAGCAATATTTAATTATATGAGGCAAAAATATTACACAATTATCATACACAGAGTGTTGGACATTTTGCAGTTCAGATCACTACACTTCTTTTTTTTGTTGTTGTTGTTGGTTTGTGTTTGCTTTTGTCAAACAAAAGAGATTTTCAGAGCGAGATTCACACAACCATTACAGCCGGAAGAGGCCTCCAAGATATTCAAGTCCAAACTTCAAGCAAATCCCACCATTCCCACAAAATGTGGATAATGATGGAATTTGGATAATGGAATTTGGAATAATGGTCCCCATCTAGAAGTAAATTTTGGAAGGACAGGCAGAAAACCACACAGAGGTGAGGGGTTCAGGCAGGGATTTTGGTTGGGGTTGGTCACAGGACCCAGGAGAGGCATTCCAACATGGGAAAACATGGAACCATGGACAGGTGAGCACCTGGAGCCAGAGCAAACCTCAGTCACTGTCACAAGCTCTTTTGCTTCCTGAATGTTCTAAATGGACTCTTTTAATTAAATGCAGCAGGATCCCACTGCGTTTCTGAAGGATAGACCAAAGGCAAGCCCTGCTCTGCCACATACAGGAGTAACCATGAGGATCTTGAGGAATATTTTGTGGAATATTTCCCACCAGTTTGTGGAATTCACAGAATCCCAACTGGTTTGGGCTGGAAGGGATCTTAAAAGCTCATTTCCTTCCAACCCTGCCATGGGCAGGGACATCTTCCACCAGCCCAGGATGATAATAGTTGAATTAATGGGAAATCTTTGAAAGACCAGTGGATTTAGATTTAATTAAGAAACCCATGAACCACAGCAGTATAGTGCACAGTGTGAAATATAATCATTAATGTAAAGGTTAATAAGTTAATTAGCCACATTTAACTGTTTAATTCTAACAAATGTTCACCTATTATCTGTGTTGGGAGCCATTTTGTTTCCTCTGTTTACACAGCCTAGGGTTTTCTATCCCAAATATTCTTTACAGGTATGAAATTCAACACGTGACAAACTGGCTTTGGTTAAAAAATAATAATAAAAAAAGGAATTACGGCCTTGATCCTAAATCCCACTTTTTATTTCCAACTATAATATAATGGACTTGAGTGAGGTTTAAGACACATCCTGGAGCAAGCTGTAATAATTAATCTACATGACAGGATTTAGCACAAATCCATCTTTGAATCGCAATTTTCCTCCTTGCTCCTGGGCAGCAGAAAAATTCCACTGAGCAGACCAGCACAAGAGTCCCACTGGTTATACATTGGCGCAGTCTGCCTGGAGAGCCAGCAAATATGGTCCTTTCAGGCAGAAAATAAAGCAAAAATAAAGATTTTCAGATTTCTCCAATGAGAACATAAATATACCAGTGAACTTTTGAGTCTGCAAATCACACCAAATATTTTCTTATTTTAGCCGATATGCAAGTGGTGCTGAGGGGAAGTAAAAGTAAATTTTTTCCTATAGAAAGATCCAAGATTGTTACTTCCTTTGTGAGAAGTGGCAGCTTGAGTTCAACCCAGGCCTAAATACGAGCACATCCCTTCAACTAAAGAACAAATTGATGGCATTATTTATGTGATATTTAAAATACATAGAGCTGACTGAAGTGGTGTGATTTCCTCAGAACAAAATGGGAGCAATGTGACATTACAGGGGCTGTAATAAAAGGAAAGTTGTTCTGCTTTGTTCAGAATCACCATTTTTGTTTCTCAATTGAAAACCAAGACAACTGCTTTGTAATTCAACTTATTTACTGAAGAAGATGAACATTTGGGGACATTTAGTAGATTAAAATATTCTCCTGCACATGCAAATTATCCAGTAAAGTGCTATAAACTCATTATTAGCATTTCTAATGTAAAAATATAAAGGTTTGTATTTGGAAAGGTTTTAGCTTTTGCTTTAATCCAATATTTTGGACACTTTCTGTAAAGAGACCTATCTACAGTTTAGCTGCCAATTCACATTTCTATGCTCTCTTCAAAGTACCCATAGCACATCATTCCTCATGACAGCAAATCCAGTTTCTGGGTGCCTGATGCTGACCTAAACCTACAATAAGGGAACAGCAAACATAATGTTCCACTGTGAAAATGCTCTGAGCTTCTCAAGACTGTGTTGGAAAGGGCTTGGAACAACCTGGGATAGTGGAGGTGCCCCTACCCATGGCAGGGGGTGGAATGAGATGGGCTTTACCATCCCTTCCAAACCATTCTATTTAAGTCCATGAAACTTTTTCAAATGCCCCAAACCCAGTGATATCCCAATATGGATTTGAAATTGCAGTGTTTTGGCAGAATTTGTGCCAGACTGGACATGGTGGAACACCTTGCCCACCTCATGTATTCTTTAAGCAGTCCAGGGAGCTGGAGCTCTGTCCTTTCTGGTCTCATTCTTACTCTCTGTGTGTGGAGATCTCAATTTTCTTTCAGCCTTCTTTCCCTCTTCTTCTGTGCAGTGAGCACAAAGGCAGGAGCACTAACACACTCCTAAGGACAAAAGCCAAAACATCTGCTGGATGCAACAGAGACACCAACAACCACAAAATCCTCAGGATTTCTTTATATCATAGAGGTTCACAGAATCCCAGAATGGTTTGAGTTGGAAGGGAACTTAAAGCCCATCCAGTCCCACCCCTGCCATGGGCAAGGACACCTTCCACTAGCCCAGGGTGCTCCAAACCCCATCCCACCTGGCTCTGGACTCTTCCAGGGATCCAGCCACATTTTCTCTGGGCACCCTGTGCCAGGGCCTGCCCATCCTCACAGGGAACAATTCCTTCCTTACATCCCACATAAATCTCTCTTTTTCTACTTTAAAACCATTCCCCCTTGCCCTATCACTGTCTGCACATGTAAAAATTCCTTTCAGTATTCTTTATAAACCCTCTTTAGACACTGGAAAGGGCTCTGAGGTCTCCCCACAGCTTTCTCTTCTCCAGGTGAGCACCCCCAGCTCTCCCAGCCTGGCTGCAGAGCAGAGGGGCTCCAGCCCTCCCAGGATCTGTGTGGTCCCTTCTGAACCTGGTCCAAAAGATCCACAGACTTCTGCAAAACCAAATTCTAGCTCCCAGCTCTAAATAATGAAGTCCTACTGCTCTGTGACATAAACAAGACCAGGAGCCACTTCATCCTACCTCTTCAGCCACCCCTTTAGCAGATCTCTTTCCACCCTTTTCTCACTGCCAGTCCCTGTGTGAATCTCCCTTTGATTTGTGCTTTCCCTATCATCCCAGCATCCCTGAATGAGCTGGCACCACTTCCCAGTTCATTCAAACAACATGGCTGAGGTCAGCCCCTGAACACCAGAAGGACCCTGCTGTGCTGGGGACAGCCACACTCGAGATCCCTTCAGAACTGAACTCCTGCTTCCCTCCCTTCAAAGCAAGGATCACCCCAGGCCTCTCCCAGAGCTGTTTCAGCTGGGAAACAGGACTTTACACAGACAACAGGCCTTTGACTGCCCCTCTGATGCTTTTGATTTGACTTTAAAGCATGCCAGCATCAAAGCCACCAAGGAAAGATGACAGGAAATGTAACTTGAATCTTTCATAATGCTGGTGAATAAAAACGTTACAGTTCCACTAAGGAACAGCCTGCTAGTCAATGTTTTGGACAATAAATGTGGATGTTTTGGAGGGATGTTTTCCAAGTTGAAAGGTCTCTTTCATTTTCATGCATTCCTCCCCTCTCTCCCTCCTTCAGGCAGCCCAATTTCCCTGTGTTTCATTCTTGTTGGAGACCCATGGCTCATTTTGTGAAATATCTCTCATTTTACCAATTTTTCAGCAAAAAATATTTTGACCAAAACAAAAAGCAAAACTTGGAACTTCCACTAGCCTGCATTCTAGAGTGAATCCAGAATTCTTCTAGACCATTATCTTCTTCAAATTTGGCTAAATTCAGTTAAACCTAAACTAGGTTAAGAATTAGAGGAGTCAGACTTGGTATCATACAGCTTCCATTGCCTGCGGAGATGGAAAATGATCTATGATACACCCAGGGCTTGCTTTAAGCAATTCATCCCCATTAATTGCTGATATCAGATATCTGCAATGAATTGTGAATGTCATGCTCTGAATGAATGATGTTCAATCCAAACAAGACTATTAGCGTGCCATTCCCAAAGGATTAACATTCCACCATCAAATCACTCAGATATTGCTCAATATATTGCTTTCAGAGCACTGCATTAACTGAGAAGGGTGTGTATTAATGAAACTCCCTTGGAACAGATTTCCTTTTAAATTGCAGGGCATGTTTTATCTGAGTGGATAGCTAAGATAGTGAAAAGTGGACTGGAAAGTTGCTGAATATTAAGGATTCATTTTCTTGGTATTATTAAAAAAGTATTTCTTTCTTTTTCTTGGTAAGTTGGCACCAGACATGCTGTATGCAGACTTCCAGTTCACAGAGTTTAGATGTAGAAGGAGATGTTGTAGACAACAAGGGTGGAAGAATGAGAATGTCTCAGAACTGAGAACACACTAAAAATCAGTAATATTTGTTGTGGCTGATTCTGTACAAAATAGGGGAACAAAGTTGTCATTTTCAACCTGATTTTCCAAGAAAATCGAATTCTTGTCATTTACCTAAAACTCTTAACCTTACTGGCCATTTAAACTCAAATTTAGCAAAAGGACAAACACAACAAAGATATTTAAATTAATAAAAAGTGTATAAAAATATATAGATGGATAGAAAAAATATATAGATACATAGAAAAACCCTCTGCTAATATATCTCAGTAAAGCACTGCTTCACTGTCTCATTCCATGCAGGGCAGGATATGATCTGCTCAATGCCCAGGGAATATCTGGGTGACTGTGGTTCAGGAATCACCTGTTTTTTACATTTTGATCCCAGTACATCCAAAATTAAAGATGCCCTAAGTCTAAAAAGCTGTTAGACTTTGTATCTCCACTTTTGCAGAGCTCTGTTCTGATCCAGACACCTGAGATGAGGAATAATTTGCAGGAAGCAGTGCTTTGTTTGCAAAACATCACAAGTCAAGCCGTGCTTTGCCAGAAACACTTTCCTACCACCCACCATCTATTCCTGCCAATTTTTGTTGCTCCCCATGACAGTTAAATTTGCAATTTGATTAATGACTTCATTCCAGTGCTTGGAGTGTGTTTTATAGTACTAGTTCCAGAAAAGAAAGGCAGGTAATTAGACAAATAGAGTGAAGTAGCTCAAAAGACTTTTTAAGTTGTTAATGTAGTAATAAAGTATCATGAAAAATATGACAGAATGAGGCATCTCTAAAAATATCCCATTTAAATTGAAAGTTTCTCTCTTTTTCTGCATTTTTCCTGGAACAAGGCAGCCAGGTCTTTGCTAAATGCACAGAAGTGCATGTTAGATGATCCTCTGGCTTAAATTATGGAACAGGTCTTAAAAGTGAAGCTTGGTGTTCACCTGCAGGTTCCTGGTCATAAAGCACAGCAAGGCCAGTTCAGAGAACTGGCTTTAATTGTGACTTACAAACATCACTCTTGGTGCCAGGTTGATAATTGAGATAGTTATTTTCCAGGATGTGCACCAGCAGCTGGGGGCTAAAATCCAGAGAAGTCCTCTTTGAATTGCTCTTTATTTTTCAGTAATTGACTAATTTTATCACTCACACCTGTCTTGTATAAAGCCTGGTGGTAACCCAATGGCCTAAAAGAGTTGAGATATATCTCCTCTGTCAGTCCTAAACCTCTCCCCTTAAAGATTTTGTGAAAAATATTTCAGAAAGCTGGATTTTAAACTTTTGTCAAGACACAAGTTGGCATAAGCCAATATCACCCTTACATGACATAAGCATATCAAAACTTGCACATGGACTTGAAGGAGCCAGGAATTCTGGTTTTGACATGACCAGAATATTTTAATAAAGATTATCAAGTAAGTGGCACAATTTGAAATGCAGAGAAGTTTTTGGAAGGGATCAGTATTGCTCATGATGATGCCTTGATGGCACTCTTGTACCCATCAAAGACCCAGCTGTACAGCCTTAACAGGAAAGGATTTCCAGAGGTGGAAATGTAAAGAGAGGAGATTGGGAATAGGAGATCAAAAACTCAGTCTCTTGTGTAACTGCTTTGGGCATTCTTTAAAAAGCAACAGCTCTTCCAAAATTGTTACATAATGTTGCTGATTTTGATGCACCTGCCCTTGCTTTGAAGTGCTAAAGGAGAATTCAGCTTTCTTCTGCAAGTGCTTCTGTCTGTGTTGTCAGAACTGTAGAAACATCCAGGTTTTTAACTGAATTGCCTGAAGTTGTGTGGAATGAATGTGGACCTTGGGATTTCATTGAAGAAACACCCAGAACTGACAGACTTTGAGATCTAACATCTCTAACAAAGTACCTGAGTAACTGAGGTTGGAAGACACGTCTGAAGGTCGCCCTGTGAGATTGTCCTGCTCACAGAGATAGCAAGTTGGCCAGTTGGGTATTTCTAAGGATGGAGACTCCATATTCCCTCTGGGCAACCAGCTCCAGGATTTGATCATCTTCAGAGTGAGGAAGTTCTTTGTTCAAGTGGAATTTCCTGAGTTTCAGTTTGTGTGTTTTACAGAATCAGAACAACAGAATATCCTGAGCTGGAAGGGACTCACCAGGACCCTACCTCTGATCCTGCACAGAAACCCAAACAATCCCACCCTGTGCATCCCTGGCAGCATTGTCCAAACCCTCCTGGAGCTCTGGCAGCCTTGGGGCTGTGCCCATTCCCTGGGGAACCTGGGCAATGCTGCAGCACCCTCCTGGGGGAAGAACTTTATCTTGATGTCCAACCTAAACCTCACCTCTGTCCTGTCCCTGTGACGCAGAGCAGAGATTGGAGCGGCTCCTCAGGAGGATCTGCACCCTTGGGTGAGGTCCAACCTCAGCCTCCTCTCCTTCAGCTGAACAAGCCAAATGTCCTCAGCTGGTTCTTACATGACCTCTCCAGACCCTTCTCATCAGTTAAAGCCCTCCCACAAGTCAATCAAGATGGGTAAAACAGCAAATGAGAAATCCAGAAATATTCAGAAGACAATCATAACTAAAGAGTTATATATATATAAAGGTCATAATTGTTTTACACAGACTGGAAAACATCTCTATCTGGCTTACAGAAAGTTGATTGGGTAACGGAGCTTCAGAAAGTCACATGTTTAATAAAGTAGTCCCAGTTCATGCTGACATTTTAGCTGTGTACAGTCCTACTGCATTTCATCAGGGCAGTACCAAGGGAACAAAATAAAATCCCTTCCAGTTGTTTTTTCTTGTGGTTATCATAGAATATCAAATAAAAGATTAAAATGGCCACATGGAAGTCACAGAAATCTGTTTTTACACCATATTGTCTAGCTACAATAATAAGCAAAGAAACTTGTTGTGAATTTGTTATAGTTATTATCACTCATATGATTAAAAAAGCCCTACAATTACTGCTCACCAATATTCAGCATCCTGGAGGGAGAAAAAGAGCTAAATAAGGATCTCTAGGATGCCCATACATTGATGGAAGAAGTAGCTCCCCAAATATTCCATTAGTTCCCTTAGAGCTGCTTCACATTCCACAACATCTGGGGGGGGGGGGGAGTTCTCCAGGAAAAAGTCTCTGCCTGGGAGCTCTTTCACTTGAAGGTTTTCCATATCCTTTCTTTAAACTCAGAATGCCTGATTTCCATCAAATTATCTTTCCCATCCTCTCCTAATTGAAGATACTGAACCCTCAGGGTTCCCTGTAGAACGTTTTCCCTCTTTCCTACTCTCTGGGTCAAGTTCTTTCCTTACCTTTTATATGCCTTTGGAAGTAAAGCTGTTTAACACCCTGCAGCTTAATGTGGAGGAAATTAGACATGTCCCAACCATTATTTCCTTTTTCTTTTTTATTTCTTTTTTCTTTCTTTCTTTTTTTTTTTTCCCCATTTGGGTTACAGGGATTTTCTTGGTTGGGGTTTGAGGCTGTTACAAACTCCACTTCTTGTTTTGGAGCTGTGGGGGGATTATCAGTGTAAAACTGCCAGCATTGGGTGTTGGAGATGGAGCTTTAAGTCCTTTGTCCTGAGATGTTCTGTGGAATTCCAGAAGAGGTGTAGTCCTCACTCTTTGGTTCACAAGACCAGTGTTTTTCATAAACTATCAGGGTATTTTTAGAAGTTGAATATTTGGTTTTCTAGGGCTCCAAGGAGGGTGAAGAGCATTAAGAAGGTGGGGAAGGAGGCAGGGCAGGTCAGCTGGCTGGTCGTGGCTGTCCCACTGGATGGCTCCCAACTGCTGACAGGATAGGGAGGCTGGCAGGGAGCACCCCGCAGAGGAGTTGTGGGAGAGGGGGAAAGGTTTTTGTGCATTGTTTGGGTTTGTGCAAGGAGGGGATAAGAGTTCCAAATGTCCATGCAAAGGTGTCTCAGGCTTTGTCACCTCCTCTGGGCTGCTTCCTGTGACCGTGTTCACAGGGGTCCGAGGTAGAGGGAAGAGATGAGTATCTGACCCCATGTTTCAGAAGGCTTGATTTATTATTTTATGATATATATTATATTAAAACTACACTAAAAGAGTAGAAGAAAGGATTTCATCAGAAGGCTAGCTAAGAATAGAAAAAGAAAGAATGATAACAAAAGCATCTGTCTCAGACAGAGAGTCCAAGCCAGCTGACTGTGATTGGCCATTAATCAGAAACAACCACATGAGACCAATCACAGATGCACCTGTTGCATTCCACAGCAGCAGATAACCATTGTTTAAATTTTGTTCCTGAGCTCTCAGCTTCTCAGGAGAAAGAATCCTAAGGAAAGGATTTTTCAGAAAATATTATGGCTACAGCTTCCCTGCTGAGAGCAGTGCCTGCCCCTGGCAGGAAACAGAGTTTAAAGCCAGCACAGAGAGCACCTGTGTGTTCTCTGGCCCCAAATCCCTGGGACAGCAGCTAGCAACCTCCTAAGAGCAGGTTCCAGCAAAGGTCAGCAACGAGGAGGAAGCCACAAGATCCAATTTCATCATGCATCTCCTCATCTTCATATCCAGAGATGCAAAGATGTCTGGAGAGCTGGTGGTGACCTCTGGATGTCACACTGATTAATTGGGGGAGCATGGTTTCACCCCAGGACACCAAGTGCCTGCTTAGATTAATTATCATTCCCTCACAAGGCTATTGCTCTTACAGTCCCTCCCTCTACAGTCCCTACAACACTCCTCATTCAGCATGGGAGGTTTGCAACAAACATTTTGAAGATCATGGAGACAACTTCTAAACATATCCTTCCTTTTGCAGGGGTTGAAAAAAAACCAGTTACTCATTATTCTGTTTAAACATACTAAAAAGCAGATTTCCTAAACTGCACAGCACTAATTAGCAACTGCCTTTTTTCAGGTAAACATATCCATAACAATTAACAGCTACTAATAACCGAGTAAAACCTTTAGTGATTGCAACTGAGCTACAAAGTGACACACAAGTCAGTTCTGAGGCATTTGGCTTGTCCAACCCACCTTCTGGGTGTCCAGGGGGAGAAAATCCTCTGTTTGTGTTCATGATGGAGATCCCTGGGCACTAAAGACACATTTTTTGCATTGTAACAGCACCAAAGGACAGTATTTCTTTAATTAAATCTTCCTCTCCTTCCCCAAAATGCATAAACCACCTCCAAGAGATTACAGGTACCTTTACAGATTCATCTTCATAGGATGGGGTGTTTTGTTGTTCGGGTTTTTTTTTCTGACAAGAATATTAATCCCAGTTCTACTTGAACTGGATTCATGATGGAAACAAGAAATTTCTTATCTACTAAAAGTAATTTTATTGGCACATTAATAATTTTAGGAATAAGGATCAAGTGGGGCACAGACATAATGATTTGCAGAAATCATGAGGAGAAAATAAAGAAAGAATGGCAGTTGGTTTTATTGAAGACAGGGCATGAGAAGACGCTTTTGCAAAGAGGAGGACAAAGTTTTCTGAGCCTGTGATGCTTATGACAAAAAGTTATGGACATAAAATGCCTTGGAATACTCAAATCAGGAACCAGGCAGACTTTCAGACTTTCAGAACTCCTGCATGATCAAATGAACAGATGCTTCCCAACGTATTTCGGTTTCTCTAGTCAGACTTTTTTACCATTTTTACAGACTTCTTAAAGACAGATGACAGCTCAAATCCATGCATTCCTGAAAGAAATCTCATTACACTTCAGGTTCCCCAATCACATTTTCAAGCAATTTAAGCCACTCCTCCCCCTGTACTGATCCTAGCAAAGCTACTTCCACAGAGAACATTTTTATTCTGTAGGCATTTTAGCCTATTATGACAGACCAGAGTTTGCAGCTGATACATTGCCTTTCTTTTATTTCTTTGAGGAAACCTCTGGTGACCCTGATATTTAAAGTTATCAGATTGGAGTAGTGCACCATTAGTAATTTCTGAGCTTGGCTGGTTTTTTCCCTTTCCAGAACCACCTCTCTATGTTGCTGTGCTATTCCCCATCTCCAAAAGTTGAGTGTGGAGCCATAGAAAGGAAAATGTAAATGAAAAAGTTCCTAATGCAGTCTGGCTATGACATGATTACAACTAGGTTAAATGTATTAGTTCTCCACATATTACACTAGAGGTCATGCAACATCTAATTTATTTCCTTGACTTTCACATTTCACAGTCCCCTGAATGTAATTCCTTTCAATTTTCCCTGCTGTCGGTAATTGGTGTGCCACACATCCCTCTTCTCCAACAGACTCCTTCTGATTATCCTGGCACTGCATTCTGTGTATCCATTAACAACCAGGGATCATACTTTCCCCTAGGCCTGCTTTCCACTTCTCTCTCTCACACTCATTCATTTGGTAAGGGCACCAAGTCCTCATAAATTTTATGTTTAGAAAGGTTGGTATTTTCTTAAGAAGGAAAAAACCCCCAACCCCACAAAACTTGCCAGTGGCTGAGGTTGTTTTCTAGCCCTCACTTTTTGTCTTGTGTTTCACCTCCCCCTGTGATGTCTTGCAATGCTTTCAGAAAAGTCTCCTTTAATGCAGGCAGGGCTTTCACCTCATCGTGCCATATCTTTAAATGCAAGTGACAAAGAAATGTAAAGTTGAGATTATTTTGTAAACTGTTGCAGGGAAAATGGAATATCAAAGAAGATAAGAGTTCAATTTTGTTTTCAGCTCTCAAAGCTCTTCTTGTCACTTTTATTGCTTCCTTGTAAAGGTTCTCAGGGTCTGCATCTGGTGGCAGCACCAATTTTGTGAGCATGGGAGTCTGAGTTCTAGCAAGCAGATATTTCTTACATCTAGCTTTAATCAGTAGAGAAACTGATTTGTAATTTCCTGAAATAGTCTGTGCAGATCGTGGTTGCAAAGACCCTCTCGCTGTTCCCCAGCCCCTAGTGGTTCAGCATTTCATGTGAAGGAGATTCAGTTTTTTACACATCTCTTAGTTATTCCCAGGTTTTAATCCTGTCCAAGCAAGAACTAGCATTTCTTTGCACCCAAACTCCTGCTGTCATTTTTACTTCCAACTTCCCCAGGTTTTGAGAATCTGTTTTGTTGTTCTTTTGGCACCTGACTGCAGTCATTCCTCCTTGGCTTTCACATTTGAACTGGAATTTAAGACCTGCAAATCCAGAACAGTAAGCAGGAGAAGGTACCGGAAAGAGAAAGAAATTCATGGGGATGTCTCTTCCAGCTTCCCTTCTCTCTTGGGAAACCCTCCTCTCCTCATCCCTGCTGCTTTTGCTATTTTAACCCTATCTGAACCTGTTTCTGTGAGGTTTTGAAGTCTTGGATAATTCAAACAGACAAAAGACATGTGGGCTGTCCTGTCATATCAGGCCTGCTGAAATGATTCTTCTATGAGGCTGGACGTCTCCTCTTAGAGATCTTCTGACATTGGTAAAAGGTGTGTTTGTCAAAGGATAATGGAAATATAGGAACACAAGGACTCACAATCTACCTTTGAGGGGATTGCACAGAGCTGGGAAACCTCCCAAACAAGTGATCAATTCAGAATTAACTTTAGATTTTTTAGAAATTTTGAATCTATTTTGATTTCCAGATAGTTTTGCTGCTGAAGCATTCCTTTCTGCAATATCATTTGCCTGTAAAGATTGAAAATTACTGGTTTGATTTTATTTAGAGTAATCCAAAATTAAACCTTACCATTTCCATAGGACCTGTTGGCTTTTGAGTTTTTTTATTCCCATCTCCTTCCCCTTCCCCTTCCCCTTCCCTCTTTTCTTCCTTTCTCCAAAGGCCTATTTAATTACTTTTACAAATCAGATTTCATGCCTTTTTCTATGTTCAACTGAAAATCTTTTTCTTCAGTAATCAGATCCACCCCAATTGCTCATGGCTGTGTATTTTCATTAAATACTTTGCCCCAGAATCTGCTCAGTCAGACATTGTGGGAATGAAAATGCTGACAAATAATTCAATCAGAAAATAAAAATGCCAGATGGAGATGCTTCAACACAAGAAGCCCCACAAAAAAAAAAAAATTAAATGGGTACAAGTTACTGCTGGGGATATTCTGACTTGATCTCAAAGGCAAATGTTTCACAGGGAGAACAGTCAGCCATTGGAATGATCTCCCCATGGAAGCAGTGGATTCTCCAAAACTGGACATTTTAAGTTTTGCCTGGATAGAGTGCTGGGCCATCCTGTCCAGACCAAGAGCAGCTGGATCAGATGACCCTTGACATTCTTTGTATTCCATGATTCCATGATTTAACTCCCAACAGGACAGCAGGATACTTTTGTCCTTGCAGGGACACAGGGTCTTGTGCACAGGAAGCCACCGGGGTCTTCCATGAGATTTTGCCCTCATGCCTTGGGGCTATTGTCTTACAACCACTTTCTTTCCCCACAGTGAAATAAGTTAGCAAATACCAAACATGATCCCTGCTCCACTCCACTGTTCTTAGAATCACCAGCCTGGAATGGTTTGGGTTTGGAGGGACCTCAAAGTCCATCCAGTGCCACCCTTGCCATGGGCAGGGACACCTTCCACTGCCCCAGGTTTCTCCAAGCCCCATCAAACCTGGCCTTGGACACTGCCAAGGATCCAGGGGTATACCTGCAATTCAGGAACTGCTCCAATTCCCCCAATGCACTGCTGCCTCTTTAACTGCTCTGATGTAGCAGATTGCCAGCTTATACTGCAGCAATTACCTTTAAACAACCCATGCCCATAAAACCTTGGAGATCACTTAGGCTTTCTCTCTTCAGGAGAGTCAATTGCTGCTTTTTCAGGATGCTGCAGTCCATTGAAATCTGGGGTAACATACTGCAGCAGTTACTGAACACCAGCATCTCCCTTTGCCTGGCAGGGAGAACAAATCATAATTCAAATTAACCTCGCTGTGTAATGAAATTTTGTTACGTGTCATTATGTTATATTATATAGTATCTATAAATCAATCCCAGCAAGCCATTTGCTTCAATGATGGCTTTTTGTGTGTGACACAGTGAAGCTGGAATCCTCCCAAGGAATAATTTTTCAAATAACAGCAAATTCCAAAGTGGAAAACATAGAATTTCCTAAAACAACAGCATTTTGGACCTTCAAAACACTTCATTATATTTAAGAACCAATGAAGACAACTCTTTTACAATGTACTTAATGAATTTTAATTCTGACAAGGAAGTTGGTTTTCCTGACAGCCTTTTGGAGGGAGTTGTGTCCAAGTGTCCCTAAATCCTGCTGTCACACTTCCTGCCCTGCTCTTGGACCATGTCACACAATCCCTCCTGTCCCCAGTGTCACTCTGGGTTATCAGAACCTCCAGCAATTTGTGGTTTAGCAAGAACATTTTCAGGTTTTCGCTTCAGAAAAATCTGTCTACAGGCAATTTTGATGTTTGAAGTGCTCTGCTGCATTCAAAGGTGTTGCCTTAAAAGGTTTTTAATTGATTGCTTGAAATGTTTCAAAATTAATTGGGCGTGTTGCTTCCTGGGCATTTTGCTTTCCCAACTATTGTGTTCTACATGTATTTCAGTGTCCAAATAAAGCTTTCAGTAAGATTGGTTTTATGTTTCCAAGCCAATATTTTTTAAAATGCTATGGGGAAAAAAAAAAAAAAAAAGAAAACAAAATGAGAGAAAATGTAATTTTTTAGAGGAAGTCTAATTTTTGCAGTTTGCTTCATTCACACTCAAATTCTTTCCACATTTTAAAGAGCACAATTAACCAGAATTAATCTGGCTTGATTCACCATAATTTTTTCTGGGTTTATGTGGAGTGAGGGTTGTTTTTAATGCCATTACAAAAGAATAAAACTAAAATAAGGCAGTAGTAGTTAAATTCAAACACACATCCCAGGTAGTAAAAACATCTGTGGGGGAAGAGCTTCAGATATATTTAGATAAATAGATGCTTCAACCACCCAACACTCAGAGGTTTGTGACTATTGCTGGTTCATGGGAGATGTCCCATCCTTGTCCCTGGGAGCTGTGGGTGGGAGCGGAGGGCAGGCTCTGCCTCACAGACATCACAACACCTTCAGCATTTGGGATTTGCTGCTTTATCTTCCTGGGCACTGCTGGAGAAATCAGATTTGCAAAACCAGAGTGCAGAATCAGTTTAGTCCTCAGGTTGCTCAGTAATTCCTATTACAGCCAAACTCGTTCCTGGTGCAGCTCCATCTGTTCCCCATGAAATAATGTGTGCTGAATTTTGCCCAAAGTGGTTAAAAAGCTTGAGGAGCCATTAATTTTTGTAAATTTTGGAGGCACTATCAACATGAGAAGGAGAGGGGTTAGTGATGTAATTTGGGAGGCAATGGATAAGAAAAGGATTTAATTAAGGGTAATGGGAAAGCATTAAGGCAAAGGAAATTTGCCAGGAGGTTGATTTAAAAACATATACAAATTCTCAGTGCTCTGATCAATTTAACTGTTCAGTAGGCACCAGAATAATGTTAGAGTCCCACTGTTTGAAGCAATTAAATGCATGTGTTTAAAATAGCAGAACCACATAAACCACAAATAGAATGTGACACTGAGGGTCTCTTTCCTCACCAGGTGCCTCTGCTTGGAATTTTTTTGCCAGCAGGGAGGCTAGACCTGGCAAAATATGATAATATTGCCAATTACTTGGCTTATTAATTTGTCATCTTTGAGTCTAGTTTTGTTTTAAAGTTTGGTTCCAACTGTTCTAACAAAATATAATTAAGTGAGCGTGACAGGACAAGGGGGAACAGCTTTAAACTGAAAGAGGACAGGGTTAGACGGGATTTTGGGAAGGAATTCCTTTCTGTGAGGGTGGGCAGGCCCTGGGAGAGGGTGCCCAGAGAAGCCGTGGCTGCCCCTGGATCCCTGGAATTGTCAAAGGTCAGGTTGGATGGGGCTTGGAGCAAGCTGGGATAGTGGAAGGTGTCGCTGCCCATGGCAGGGATGGGACTGATGAGCTTTAAAGGTCCTTCCAACCCAAACCATTCTATAAGATTCTATAAAAGCAGAATTTTAATTTAACTTCCTTAAATGTAAATTGTTTTTTCCTGTTTGTTCTTTGCTTTTCTTCTCTGCAAGCAAACTGCAATTAAATACATTCCTGAAACACTGAGGAAAGCAGTAAGATTTTCCAAAGTGCTCTGTAAATTGGAAGAATAATCATCAGTATAAAAAAATCCCACTTCCTATGGCACATCTTTGGCTGAAAAGCCCTTTAAAAGCTCTCTTAAGTAAGTTTATAGCTGCTTATTTACATCCCATTCCACAAGTATTTAATGCCATTGATTTCCCCATTTGGGCACATCATTAAAGGACAAGGCAGACACCTGTGCTCTGGAGAGAAATTGAGTGGGGTGATAAAAAGGGAGAAGATTAAGAAGGCTACTTGCAAGAGAGAGGCACACGGAGCTGAGGGAGTTTATCCCTGCAATTCCTTAGCTGTCACCTCACAGCCATGTGACAAAATCAATGGGAACACCCTCAGTTCCATGGCTGGGGACTGGGCCCTGCTGGCAGCACACGGGGGATGGACCAAAGTGTGTGACAGTTCCATGAGGCTCCCAGCTTGGAAAGGCTGGCAAAGAATTGCTTGGTTTGTTTTCAGCACCCCTCTGTTGCAGGTATTCATCTTCCTCAGGTGGATCAAGGTGCTTCCATCTCGGGTTTCTGTGGTTGAGATGACCCCCGAGGTGTTAGAAAGTCTTTTTCCCCCAGCCCTGCAACCAAAGAAGAAGTCAAGATTCATTGGTTTTGTTTTTCAAGGTTGTTTATTTTCTCTTATCTATGACATTCTTTCTCTGACCTGCTGAGATCTGTCCAGCAGGTCGGGTTGTGGCACAGTCCCTGCCCTTGGGGTGGTGTTACCTTTTTATACTAAGGACTATATGTACTTTATTTACAATAATTTTCCAATACCTATCACCTATGTTAGACAGTCTGTCTCTACTATAAACCAATCAAAAAGTGCCACCATCACAGGAGAGGATGGAGGACAAGAAGGAGATGGAGGACAAGAGAAGGACACGCCCAGATTCCTCCATCTTGCCTCTTGACCCCCATTCTAAAAATCCTAAAATTCTACTTTTTCACCCTGTGACAAATTAACTATCATCCTACTCAAACTCCTGTGGCTTGTAAATCTTCACACAAAGTTGGTAATGGTTTCCATGGGCTAAAATCAAAGGCACAGCTGTTTTTGACTCTGTGCCAAGGTCTCTGAGCCCCCTGCCAGTGTCTTGGATCACCCAGAGAGAGCAGAGGAATGTCCTGGGTCCCGACACTTTCATGACCAAAACCTTCCCAACACACCTCTGTCAAGTGAAATCATTCCTGTAATTAACTTAATTCACTTTCATACTGATACAAAAACACTTAAAATTTAGATGTTTTTAGATATGCTTTTTCCCTGATTATTTTTCATTGCAAAAATTATTCTGGGGGTTTTCACTGGACTTATTTTTCCATCTTCTCCTGTTTGACAGCATGATTTTGTGCAACAGACTGGTGACCCAGACATTGGTCATGTAAAAAGAAAATCCAAAACCAAAAATAGGTTTAACATGAATTTGAACTGAAATCAGATTAAATCAAAATACAGCATCTTTAGACAAAGAAAAAAAAATTCTTTGAATATGCTGATTTAAGGAGGGCATTACTTGCAGAGGACATTATGGATTGATGAAGATGTCAGCAGGATGAGAAATAAGAGGAGCCCAAATGAACAGTTCAGGTCTTCCTGCAGAGGCTGTTATCTGTGTTGTGACCTTTTGAGCAGGACTCTGTGAGATGAGAAGAGACAGATATGAACCAAAAGACCTCCTTATCTCAGATCTCATTATCTTTAAGGCTCACAGTCATGGGTCAGGTCAAGAGAAAGAGACATAAGATATTACACTGTGTGTGATGGTTCTTCATGGCAACACTGAGCCTCATGCAGGGCCAGTGCAGAACACACAGCATCCCTCTGTTCCCAGAGAAATGTCAGGCATTTCTTACCTCTCTGCTCTTATCCCACTCCTCCCAATCCTTCTGCAACCACTTGATTTAATTCCTGTCAGCTCTTCCTCAGCCATCTTGATGCCTTAAGTTTTAGCTTTTGTGTTTTTCAGATTCTGTGCTGCTTTAGTGTGTGGGTCTGGGCTTCATATTAGGGGATGGTGAACTCCGTGCACAGAGCAGGGAGACAAAACAATTCCTTCTCTAGCTGGGGACCAAGGACAAATGATCCAAATCTCAGGCCCAAGAGCATAAAAAATGTGGACTGCAGAGAGAAAAACAAGAAGGATGGGACTGGATGGGCTAAAGCTGTAATTGGACAGTTAACTCCAATATGCAAATGGAGCAGAACTTATAAAACTGTCAGACCCCATGAGCGGTTGTGCAATTTGTGACCATTTTGGTTCATTTTGGGTGCAGCCCTGGCTGGGTTCTTGTGCTGCCCAAGGTGGATCCATTGAGGTCTTTTAATAAATCCCTACTTTATTCTTTAAATCTGTTTTAGATCAGCCTTCTTAAGGCATCAACCTTCCACCATTTCCTCCTGGCACAGACTTTGTCCAGAGACACTTCTACATCAGCAGTTTACCTTTCACAGCATGTTTAACAACACAACAATATCCTATAATTCAAAAGACGTCTTAAATAAATGAAATACAAATTATAAGCAAAATATTTCACCCACAAATAATATTTAAAAAAAAATCTTTCAAGTTGCAGATTCTTCTATAGCATGAGAAATGTTTGCTGACATGCTCCCATTCATCTCCCTCAGTTTTTATTTGTTTGTTCCTGCCTGATGTCATCTCCCCTCTCTTTGTTAAGGACTGTCCTTACAAATTCAGATTTATGGATGAATTTTTATCTCTTCTTCTAAGGATAAATTTTGACAATCCAGCTCTGAAGTGCTGGATGTTAACCCATTATTATCCCATTTACTGAAGCAAGGCATTCAGGATTTTTAAGGAAGTGATGTGTAAGAGCCGCCATAGTCTCTTGTGGGCTGGACAGTTTTCATGGAATTTCAGAATGGTTTGGGTTGGAAGGGACCCAAAAGCCCATCCAGTGCCACCCCCTGCCATGGGCAGGGACACTTTCCACTAGCCCAGGTTGTTCCAAGCGCCATCCACTCTGGTCTCAGACACTTTCAGGGCTGGGGCAGCCACAACTAAATGTGTTTCCTCAACTCATGCACAAGCAATGGGATTTTCCCCTCTCTCTAAGCTCATGTTCCTATTTTTTTCTGAGCCCATTGTTCCCACCATTTCAGCTCATGTTGTAGGGGCTCTTCTCTGGTGTGGTTTGCTCAGCTGTGGGAAGCCAAGCTGTCCCAGCTTATTCCCAGTATTTTTTGCCTAATCCTTTTCCAAAGTCAGCTCTTGACTCCAGGTCTGCCCTGTCCCTGCAGGGATCTGAGCCATGCCCAGTTCCCACCACTGCTCCCCTCTCTGTCACACCTACAGTGCTCTCCTGTCCTTCCTCCCTCCCTGTACCCCACCTCCCCTTATGGGACCCTGAATGTGTCCTTCCAGGGTGTTGTGTCCTTCCAGGGTGTTGTGTCATTGGTGCAAACTCAAGCAGTACTGAAAAACTTCCCAAAGTATCCAAAAAAGATCAAAAATCCCATCATTCCACACAGACATTTCAGAGGATCTGCTCTGCCCTGGCAGGTCAGCTCATTTTATGAGTCACCTGCCACAATTTTATTTTATCTCAGTGAAGCCAGAAGGAACAGAAATGGCAGGAACCTGCTTCAAATGTCAACCTCATTAGGCTTTTAAACAAATCACTTTAAATGAAAGTTACATATTTTTAGCAGAAAGCACAATAATTTTGTATTTGTTGCAAGTCATCCACTGGTATCTGCTCACAACTGTGAAATAAAGATGAGTAGATAAATGAGGATAATTTTTATTTCCTGCTATGTTAACACTGCTGTTATTCTCTGTTCTCCTTTATGGCTGATGTGGGTATGATTTTAGAGGAAAAAGAAAAGAAAAAAGTAACCTAGTCAACTCCCTGCACCCTTTAACCTGTGTTTGAACTGCAGAACCAGCACCTCAGCTCATCATTTTACCTACACGAAGGCAACAATTACAGGATTTTTCATTCCACCCCGTGTTCTACCTCCTGATTGTCTCATTGCAATATTGCAGTATTGATAGGACAATTTCTGAGCTGCTCTGTAATATTTTATTCCACACAATGTAATCTGCTGTTATTGCCTAATCCTTCTGGTAGCACTGTGCTGATCTGTCTCTGTGCTGGTGAAATGGTGCCCAGAGGAACAGCCCCAACAGGGTTCATTTCCTCCTCTACCCAGTTCATAAAACACACACCTCGTAATGCCAACTGAAACAAAGAGTCAGAGGTCCAGCAGAGTTGCAAATATTGGCTCCAGGTTGAGTCTCTCTGGGATCCATACATCCATAAGAGAGGAGGGAGCAAATCACTATAAATTCCAATATGGAATACAAGAGGCAGCTAAAAAAGAGGCTTTTGTGAATGGGAATTGAAGCTCCTGGAGCTCAGTGGTGCTGTCAGATGTTTAACTTCCTAGCGTGAGAGGAAGTCATTTAGCCAGGAGGGAATTAACAAAGAAATGCTTTCATAATTGCAGTTTTAAATTGTTTCTCTTATCATCAAATTATAATCATGCATGGAAGCGACAGAGGGAAAGAAGTTCAGAACATGAGGAAGCATAAGCAGCATGATTAGCATGTTTTCCCTGAGGTATGGATCCAGCAAGAGAAACACAGAGCAGTTTAAAGATCAGGGATAGAATTGCTGGGCATGAAAAGGAAAAAAAAGATTTGCAGTGTGAAACTTGTTTAAACCAAATCCATTAGGCATACTTATATTGGCTTAAATAGTTTCACATTTTCTAAGTATTCTTCTCTAAGTGATCAGAGTTCTGGAGGTGCTTCCATTCTCAGCAGTTGATTAGAAACCTTTAGAGAGGAGTGCTAGAACAACTTGAGGATAATGTTTTGTCAAATGTTAAAAGCATTTGAAATCACTGCTGCTTCTTTCAGTGATCAGCTTAATCAGTGGTTAAACTTGGGGGTTTTTTAGTAGAAAATTAACCTTGTTTGGATGACATAGTAATTTCTTCAGTGTTCAGTTCTTCCATATATTTTTTTCCTTCCCCAAAGGAAATGAATAAAGGACTTAGGATAAATATAAGAAAAGTCACAATTTCTCATAAAACACATGGATGTAAGTTTTTTTTTAAAAAATCAAGACAAAAATGAAGGATGAGTAAGGTTGGAAGGGACCAGGGAAATTGCTGGGCTCAGGCCCTTCCCAGGGCTCTGGGGCCATGGCTGGGCCTGGGGCAGGGCCTGGGCCTGCTCTGACCTCTGCACACAGGGACAGACAGACAGGGACAGACAGGGACAGACAGGGACAGACACAGGGACACTCAGGGACACACAGGAACACTCAGAGACACACAGGGACAGCCTCTCCCTGGGGCTCCTCTCCAGGCTGAGCAGCCCCAGCTCCCTCAGACTTTCCTGGGCACAGAGATGCTCCAGGCCCTTGCTCAGCTCCAGGAGCTCCTGTCCCAGCTGTGCTGAGGAGTAAAACAAAGCTTAACAAAAAAACTAAAAAATGCCACTTGGTGCATCCATGTCACCATGTCAAGGCCAAATGGAGTGATGGTTTTGTGGCATCTTCACACCTTGCTGCCACAGTCTGGAGCTCCAGTGTGTGAGGTGTTCCCTTGTGCCCTGAGGGCTTCTCCAGCCACCACAGGCTGTGTGCTCACTTTTGTCCCAGTGAAGAATGTTTTAATGGAATTTTACATTCTAGAATGTCCTGAACTGGGAGGAATCCACAAGGATCAAATCTGACTTTACTCACAGGAGCTGCGTGCTCTCTTTTGAAGATGCTCCGTTTCTTTTCCTTTTGCCACGCTAATGATTTCTTGCTTCATTTTTTGCCTTTTTAGATGCCAAAACTTGTATCTGTTGGCCCCAAATTCTGTCAGGGTTTGGTTTAAATCACCATTTAAAATGAATTAGAAACATTTTTGTGTTATGTGTTAGGGAAAGAGTGGGTTGCACACTTTCTATTGTCACCAAGGCAGGGACAGAAAGCAGAGCTGCCACTCCTGTTGCCACACAGCACTTCCACAGAAACATTCCACCAGCTGTCACTTTTCACACTGAATTCCAGAGAGAAGCTCTATTCCTTCTGTAAAATCCTTTCTTGCCTTACACCCAATTTCTCAATTTCCCTTCTCCAGGTCTGCTTCTGAAGAGATCATCAGGCCTCTGGTCATTTGTCCATCTGCCTGCAAAGGGAGGGTTATGAATTCATGCTGGAAATTCCAGTTAAATTTACCTAAGTAGGAGATTTTTGTCACTTTATACTAGAAAAGCACTTCAGAAATGTGCAGGCAAATAAAAATAAACCTGTTCCAATCTGTTTACAAAATCTCAACACTGTCACTGCAACATAAACACTTTATGTTTTTATGTACTTTGGTGCGAGACATTCCCTGTCACTGGTGCAGTTTGCAATTACAGGGAAGTGAGGCAGAAAATAGCAGCTCCAGAATGGATTAAAGTAATGAAGTTTGAACTATTATTTGAAAGGTTGTTGTTATTTTAATAAATATTTAATCTCCTCAGCCTCATGGATCCCTAATTGATCTTTAACTATTATTGTTCCTGGACGTTTCTCATCAACTTCTAATTGCTGGTTTAAGGCAATGGGGAATCAAGAGGATAATGACAGTGGCTGTGGGAGATTGTTACAACATTCAAACATGCTTAATAAAATATTTTTAACTGCTCTTTGCTGCAAAGGAAGGCCTGAAGTTCATATCAGCTACTGGAATGTGTTTCTCACAGTTCCATGATCATATCCCAATAAACCATTACTAATAATTCAGAGTTTATATCCAGTTTAGATGAATCTATAGAAAAATTAGATTGTTAAAAGCTCTCCATATTAAAGGGAGGAAAGCATTTCATAGCACTGAAATAAAGCATTTTGGCTGGTTTTTGGGAAATCGCCTCCAGGATTCATGGAGAACATTAGGAAAACACCATTTATAATCTATTTATATTGTTTTAATAAATGATATAGTTAACCTCTTGCCATGGGCAGGGACACCTTCCACTAGACCAGCAGCAGTAGTAGTAATAATAATAACAATAATAATAATAATAATAATTGTTGTTGTTGTTGTTGTGGTTGTTGTTGTTGTGATAATAAATAACTGATATTTTGATAAGTGATTGAAGTGTTTTTAAATCACTAATGTTGCTATCAGTACTGATATTATTAGTTTTATTGATTCATTAATATTTAATTAATATTTAAACTGGACAGACCTAAGAATTGATGGTAGCTTCCATCATATTAAAATATAGCAGCTTTATATTATATTTATGTTTCAGTTTTGAGAACCTTAGCATCACTAGGAAGCAACAGAGAAATTTAGGCACCTCCAGCAGGAGGGAATTTTGCATTGCACATGAGAAAATGATGATTTTATTCTTTGCTTGGAATTTATTTGCAGTAAAGATGAGTTTGTGGATTAATATTATATACATGCCCATAATGGGATTAGAACATGGTGTTGGGTTTGTTTTCAGTAGTGGTGCTGAAATAGAACTGAGGGTTGGAAGTAGATGATCTTTAAAGCGCCAAATCTTTCTGTGATCCTCTGTCTCTATTTAGTTAGTGTTACATTGACAATACCCTCTTCCAATTAGCAGATTTATTATATTTTGTTCTTCTGTTTGGTATACAACATTATTTATATACATATTTTTAAACTTTCCTTAAGAAATCATAGAGGTCTTACCATATTTGCTGCTGCAAAATGGTTTTTGCTAGAGGATGACTCTTGCCACCACTTCGGTGACAGCTAAGTATTGAAATGTGTTTGAGTATTTCAACCATAATTAATACTTTGCTAATATATTCCAGGCTTCACGCTTTGCTAGGCACAGACACTGCCTAGGAAATCAGAAGTGATTGAAGTGCTCTGAGAAGCATATGCTCATTCTGATTTTTATCCTGATGCCACAAAAATTTCAAATGGACTCCCTGTGAACAGGCAATGAAATGAAATATTGTTTTGTGAACACAGGTCAGGCAATTGGCCATCATGTTCCCAGGTCAGGAGCAGGCAATTTGCATCAGTTTGCATATTTATATTTGGGAGAAGATGAGATCCGCTGTTTAATTTCTTTTTAAATGATTCTCCGTGGCTGAGAAGAAATGTGCATTTGCATTTGATCCTTTGTGACATTGTGCAATATTTGTGAGTATTGTTGGTGAATCTAAATTACCCCTGGCTGATTAGAACAGCTCAGGGCTGGCTGGCTGTACAATGGCACGTACAAATATGAATGTTTGTGGGGCTTGAGGCAAGATTGCTGTTCCAAATTAATGCAGGTCTTCTGGAATGAGAGGAACTAAACTTTGGAGAAAGAGAAAGAGAAAGAGAAAGAGAAAGAGAAAGAGAAAGAGAAAGAGAAAGAGAAAGAGAAAGAGAAAGAGAGAAAGAGAAGAAGAGAAAGAAGAGAGAAAGAGAAAGAAGTCTTTGGAAGGATACAATCAAAGGTGTAGGATCTTCAAGGTGCTGAAGATGTGAGCTGGAACCAGAACCCCCTTGCCCTGGGCTGAGCCCCAGCCTGGGCAGCAGGGGAGGGATTGGGATTGTGCCCTTGTGCCCCTGTGCTCAGGTGAGACCCCACCTGCAGAGCTGCCCCAGCACAGGGAGGAGCTGGAGCTGCTGGAGAGAGCCCAGGTGAGATCAAAGAGATGATCCAAGGGCTGGAGCCCCTCTGGAGCCAGGCCTGGAGAGCTTAGGGTGCTCACCAGGAGAAGAGAAGGCTCCAAGCACATCTTAGAGCCCCTTGCAGTGCAAAAGGGGCTCCAGGAGAGCTTGAGAGGGACAATTAATCTAAAACCGTAGTGACGAGACAAGGAGAAATGGCTTCACATTTAGTTTAGGTTAGAAATTAGGAAAAAATTCTCCCCTTTTGTAGGAATGTGTCCCCTGTTGATGGAGTGACAAAACTATCCTTTGTCTCCTTAAAAAGGAAATAAGCCCAGAAATTTCTCTCTTTGATTAGGTGAAAAAGGCATTTCATAGGCCTAGGAGACTTCACCTCGAACTTAAGGATAGCTAATTGGACAGGAACCAAAAAGTCCCACCTGGGCAATATACAATAAAAAGAAGAGAACAAAGAAACTAATTACTTTTGTGAGGTGTTTTACCAGGGGAAGGAGGGCCTCTTGCACCTGGATCAGTTTTTCTCTGTAAAGAGTTTATTATTTTGCGTTTTGTTTGTTTCCAACTCTGCAACAGAAGCCATCCTACTGATTTTATGCCTCTAAAGGTAGCTGAGCTATTTTGGATGTGAAACAGACCTCCAAGAGCTTATGAGATCTGGCTCGTGGAGGCTCCTATTACACCCTTTGAGGGTGCCCAGAGAAGTGGCTGCCCCTGGATCCCTGGAAGATTGAAACACTTCTATTCCATAGAGGGAATTTTTTTCAATCTTCCTTCCAATTCACAGTTGATTTAAAAATCCTTTCACTAAATCTAGAAACATTTAATAATAGAATTTCTTAATCAACTGTGATTTTTTAAAACTGCCTCCCTGAGAGTTCATTGCAGCACTCCAATTCACAGAGGGAGACACAAATTCCGATCTGTGGTCTCAAAGCAGGTGGGCTCAGAGTTCTGTGAGGCTGTTGGGATCTGCAGTCACACCCATCGACCCATTGTGAAATTCAAATGCCTTTGGAACTGCTAATTCCATAGGGTCATCATGGACAGCTCCATTTAGCCCATCGTTATGGCTCTGATGAGGGTGGTGCTTACAGGGCAGGCTAATGATAACATCATGCTGCATAAATTGCTAATTAAAGTCACTCCACTTTTTTGATGTTTTTCTTAATTAGTCCCAGGGGAAATGGGCAGGATGTTGAATTTCCATGCTGATTAGAAATACAGGAGCTGCTGCTGTTCAGATTTTATTTTGGAAAAAAAGAGTGGCAGCTGCAGGTGTTCAGAGGGTAGGGGCAATGAGCCCCTCATATAACCACTTTTAATAAACAATTTCTTTGAGGCACTTAATTTCTTCCCCCCATTCAGCAAGTTTCTAATGGACATCAACCTAACAATTCCAAGTTGACATTTCTCTGAAAAAAAGTAGGTTTAGATTGGATATTGGGAAGAAATTCTCTCTCATGAGGGTGGGCAGGCCCTGGCACAGGGTGCCCAGAGAAGCTGTGGCTGCCCCTGGATCCCTGGCAGTGTCCAAGGCCAGGCTGGATGGGGCTTGGAGCACACTGGGAGAGTGGAAGGTGTCCCTGCCCATGGCATTGGATGATTTCTAAGTTCCCTTCCAACCCAAACCATCCTGTAACTCTAATTCTATATCTTCAGCTCATAACTTTAAAAAAATTCCCAACAAAATCCAAAACCAAACTCTAAACCTTGAGGGAGTAAAAATATTTCTTAATTTTCATCTACTGCAACATTATTGAACATCATGCAAAGGAAACTTGTAGTTTTTAGTAAAAATTGGTTGTTTTTAAGCTTGTTTTGATCTTTTCTAGGAGCACATCCCTGTGTTTTGCACTGTGTGCTGTTCTGTGAGACACAGGTAATCAAGAATGTGGAAACAGGGCTCTGCAGCAACAGAGGGCATTTGGCAGGAGGAAGAAAGAATTGATTCTGATTTTCCTGGTCAGAACAGCTCCAGTCTGTGCCTGTGTGCATGTAATGAGGAGCAGCCAGGAGAGTGATTTAAAGTGCCAATTCAGAGGGGTAAAGTGTTCTGTGCATTAGAGTAAGTGGCAGAGGAATCATGAGGTGCATCTGCTTTGGAACATTTAGAAAGTTGTAACCTAGCAGAAAATGAACTCAGTGCTCAAATCAGTGCACTAATTGGAGTTGAGCTTTATTCTGGAATTTCACCTCTTCTTTATGACATTTAAGTTACAAAAACATGTGAGCAGGAGAGCTTAGCTCATTCTTCCAAATGTGTGCAGGAATTATCATTTTGAGAATAAGCTTGTGTTGAAACTGGTGCGAATAAACCAACAGGAATTTTAATTTAATCTTTTTTGTCTGTACATGTGGATGTACCTCAATGTAGATGTGTCATCTTAATGAAATTTTATTGAAAAAGTTAAAATATCCTGGAAGAAAACCCCAACATATATTAAACTGTCAGATTGCCATTTTTCAAAGAAGTGTATTTATTCCATTTGTTATGTGTATAAATGAGGATCCATCCTGCCTTTATGAGCCAAATAGAGCCAATTTAAGCTGCTGAAAGAGCTGCAGAATGTAATAGCTCACTCAAAGTCCTGTGGAAGGATTTATTGCCACATATATAAGTCACCTAATTTTGTTGTTTCTTCAGCTTAATATTTGACTGTAAAACTTACCTGAGTTCAGTGTAATGCATTTTTATGGCTTTTTCTGTAACTAAACCAGGGTTTGTGGAAGCAGAGCACTGCTGGGAAGACGCAAGGACAGGCTGCTGGCTCCCTCCCACCCCAAACTCCTACAGAAATGGTCTCAGGGGCTGGGACAGATGTGTGGACATCTCCCACATCTCCCTGTTAAGACACCAGGAATGGTGTTTGGCCCATCAAGAAAAAAATCTCCTACCTTTGAGAGCCACCTTTGGCAGTGGGATTGAGAGTAGGAGAGCATTACAGTAAGGGATAAAGGGACAAACAGCCCCAACACATATTTTGGGACTTCCTTCTCAACTGGGATCTTTGCAATGGAGGAAAGAGCTTTCTGAACACGTCTGTGATCTCCAAGCTTCAGCTGACACCCCCTAGATTTTGCACTGGTGATCCCTGTTCACTCTTTTCCTGGCACTTAGGACTTTACAGAACTCGTCATTTTAGTAAAAATTGGTTGGTTTTCAGCTTCTGAGTTTTGTCTCAGAATGAAGGGTTATCTTGTGCTTCTGTGGTACCTGCAGTCCTGGACAACACACTAGAGAGCAACCTGGAAAATTCAGGACTCAGAAAATCAAGTGACTCCTTGGTTGTCAAACTTCTTGCCATTCTTCTGCATATCAAGGAGAAAAGGGAGTTAAATGTATGTTTTGAAAGAAGCATTTCTGGTGGAATCATCCACAAAGTTTTAATTTAGGGTTTGCTGAAAGCCATTTTGAGCTTGTTCCAGTTAAATTATAGCTTTAGGGGTTGATGTTAAGGAATCCTGATGTTTCTGATCAGCTTTTAGTGAAAAAATGGGATTCTTCAGTTCTTGGGTTATCAACTGCTTTTTTTTTCCTTCGCAGACAAACAACCCTCAACTTTCTGTGTACAGAAATCCAATATTAAAGAAAAGGCCCCTAGAGTGCAAAGCACATTAATGATTTTTTAATTATTATGACTATATTTCAGAACAAGTGGATTGAAAATGTTCTGATTTAATTTTGAACTAATTGTAAAAGCTTATTTCCTTAGATGCAAAGTTCTAAACCCCTACCTTAATTGAATGCACATTTGCTCAGATTTTGTAACAAGAACATCTAAAATTAGAATTCAGACACAATGGTGCTGGATTTGCAATTTAATACAAGACCTTTAGGAATCCTGACAGTTTGCTCCAGGGGATAAAATAACAGTTGCCACTTTAAGAGATAAATTTTCTCACTATTATCCTTGCAGCATTTATGCAGCTATGACTAAGAGTGACAGAAGAACTCTTTACTGAAATAAATGGCCTGGTCAACAACCTTTTGGTGGCAGATAAAAGCTTCATGTCAAGTGACTTCAATGACCAGGCAGGAGGTAACCTGGCAACCTGCAATAAATAAAAGGCCCCCATGGAACAGGTCAGGAAGCATCAAGGAACTTTCGGCTTCTCCAAAAGTTCTTCCAGAATAATTTAAGGAACAAAGGGATGCTGCTTCAAGGTGTTCAACCAGCACAAAACTGCTTTGAAGGCCTGCTGCCTGTTGATAATTATTTAGGATACAGACAAATGTCTGAGGGGAAGAAAAATGGAGCTATCTAAAAAGGACTTGGCTGTTACTTCACCCGACATTCCCAATTATTTTTGCACCTTTTCCTTGTGATATTGCCTTCAGTGAATGCAAGAAACACAAGAGAAGGAGAAAGGAGGAAAGGTGTTCTGGAAAAATACAGCCCAGCCATGTGGATGCCAGTGTGAGGAAGAGAAAGAAAGCAAGGGATCACTAATGAAGTTGAAGCATAAATGATGTAAATAAAGTTGTATCAGCCATTAATACTGCTACTATTGAAAGCAATCTTGACTTGACTTAAAGTTGGGTAACTCTGGGGCAAAAGCAGAGCTTTGAAGGCAAAAGTAATTGAAAACTATTCAGCTCTGAGTGGTGCTGCTCTGCTTCTGCAGGACAACCAGCACCCTGTAACCTCCCTTCACAGGGACAGGTGACAGTTCCAGGTGTTGGATGTGCAGGGCCATGCACAGCCCAAGCTCAGGCTTCATGTAGAACATGCACGTGCCATCACGAGTGAGACAACTCCTCTGTAGGAATTGGGGAGCTGAGTGAACCTGTCAGAATGTTAGAATCCCAGAATCCCAGAATTATTAAGGTTGGAAGAAGACCTCCAGGACCACCGAGACCAAGCTCTGCCTGATGCCCACCTTGTCCCTAGCCCAGAGCTCTGAGTGCCTTCCTGGGACACCTCCAGGGATGGGGATTCCAACACCGCCCTAGGCAGGCCCTGCCAAGGCCTGACCACCCTTTCCATGCAGAAATTCCTCCTGGTGTCCAACCTGAGCACAGTTTGAGGCTGTTTCCTCTCCTCCTGTCCCTGTTCCAGGGAGCAGAGCCTGACCCCCCCCGGCTGTCCCCTCCTGTCAGGAGCTGTGCAGAGCCACAAGGGCCCCCCTGAGCCTCCTTTGCTCCAGGCTGAGCCCCTTTCCCAGCTCCCTCAGTCCCTCCTGGTGCCCCAGACCCTTCCCCACCTCTGTTCCCTTCCCTGGACACGCTCCAGCCCCTCAAGGCCTCTCTGGCCACGAGGGCCAGAACTGGACACAGCACTCGAGGTCCCTCAGCAGGGCCAGCACAGGGCACAGCCACTGCCCTGGGCCTGTGCCCACACCAGGGCTGGCACAGTCCAGGGCCATTGGCCTCTGCTCCACCTGGGCACACCTGGGCTCCTGCCCAGCCCCTGTCCCCAGCATCCCAGGCCTTTTCCAGCTTTCGAACCCCTCTGCCCAAGCCTGGAGGGGTTGGAGTGACCCAAGGGCAGGATCTGGCCCTTTACCCCATTGGCTTTGTTTCACATCCAACCTGTCCAAATCTCCAGGTGTTTACCTATTCAAAAGCAGGTTTGTGAACAGATCTCATGTCCAGTTTTGTGATCATTATTTATGCAATAAATTACCTAAACTCCTGCAGCAAGAACTTTGACTCAAGTTACTGAAGCTTTTGTGACAGCAGGAGCTGGTCATGCCTGAAATATCAAGGACAAGGTTCAGGAAACTGAGAACAGAAGAATTGAAAAAGGAACCTAGAGCCTCAACTTCCATAGGAACCAGGACTCATTGCTTTAGAGAGTTTTTCCCTAAGCAAAATGTATCCACAAGCAGCATTCTCTGCATAAAGTGACCACATTTGTCCAGCAGTAAGACCAGCCCAAAGAGAAGAAATTATTGTCTCCCTTCCAAAGCTCCAGAGCAGAAATGATCCAAATGTCCTGATCTCAGAAGAGACGAAGCAATGTCAACACCAAAGGTAAATAATTTCAAGATTAAGCCATAATTGTTGGGTTTTAATGACCTAGAAAGTGGAGTTCCTTTTCTCTTTTGCCTTGGCAGTTTCTCAGGCTTTATTAAATGTTGCAAATTGGAGTTTGCCTTGTTTTTTAGACAGTTTGCAAATGTATTCCTCCCTTTCCCAGCTCGCTCACGCGGGGTCAATTTTCTGCCTATATTACAATTCCCACAGTCCCGTTGGGAACAAAGAATGGTTTGTCAGGAACCTGCAAAAGGAGACAAATGATCTGTGCTCGAGTCTAATAACCTTCCTGAAGAAGACAAATGTGTGAATTGCAGAAGTTTCACCTGCAAAATCTCTACTGATATACTAATTAAGAACAGATCTCTTAACCCACTGCAAAAAAGAAAGGAACAAAAAAAGGTCCACTGAGAGAGACTGAAGAAAAAATTAAATTAATGGATGAGAAGTGGCTGAATGCTGTCCCAGAATGCTTTGCTGAGGTGGGATTACAGACAACCACAGTGCTTTTTAAACCAGACTTGGAAAGATTTATTGATATTTGGAGGATCTGTAAACTGCAGAGGGTTTTCCATGTGTAATCTCTCCATCTCTGCCCTGTTTTCCTTTCCTACAGCTCTAATTTGGCAAACAAGTCTCTCCATATGCTATTTTTCTTTTTGTCTTCTACTTGTTTCTGAGTTCTTCCTAAACTCTGTCTTCAAGGTGTTTTTTTCCAGGTAGGTGGGGTTGAGTGAGCAAAGTTATTCACACCTCCTACATTCTAAACTGCTAAAATTAAACCACAGCAGCTGCCACCTTTAACCCATGTACCTCACCCCAAACCACCAAACCAGCAACAGCAGCCAGTGATTTATGGGGCTGATCATAAACAGCCCAGTTCAAAATATGGAAAGATAATGGATGAAACAGTTCTTCTACTTTATCACATACACTACACCTTCTGAGAACAATTTTCACATTATTGTCAATTTTGGTTTAAAAAAATATTTAAAAACAAACTGCCATGCTCCAGTAGTTTTCCATGATATTGCACCCATCTGCTGAGTTTTATTTTAACACAAATAGTTCTGAAGCACTTCAAAGTAGCTCATTAATATCCTTAAAGCTTTGAAAATGACTTCTTTATCAGCAGTAAACTCCTAGGAAAATGCTACATGTGACATATAAGTATCACTGTCTTGTTAAATGAGACCCATTAACTTTTATCTGGAGCAACATTACTTTTTGATTTTCAAAGACTTAATGGTATCTAAATTTATTTTGCTTTTTAACTCGAAGTACTTAATCCTGCCTTTTTCTTATTTGTAAAATATGTGGGATATCAATGCACTTCAGAGGTTTGTGGTGAGGATAAATAATTCTGAGATTATGAGATGTTCATACAGCAATGGAGACCTTACCATGATGGTAAGGTCTCCATTACCAGAAATGGATCCAAAGTTTTTCTGCAATAATTCCATATTTATTTTAATAACTAAGCTTCTCCTTGTATCTCCCTATAGATATAAAAGAAATAGACAAAAATGTTGTCGAAGACCACAAAAAAAACTTATCATAATCATAGAATAATGGAATTGTTTGGGTTGTAAGGATCATTAAAGCTCATTCAGTCTGGGCAGGGGCACCTCCCACCTAGCCCAGGTTGCTCCAAGCCCTGTCCAGCCTGGCCTTGGACACTGCCAGGGATCCAGGGGCAGCCACAGCTGCTCTGGGCACCCTGTGCCAGGGCCTGCCCACCCTCACAGGGAACAATTCTTGCCCAATATCCCATCTAACTCTGCCCTCTGGCAGTTTGAAGCCATTCCCCCTTGTCCTGTCATCCCATCCCTTGTAGACAGTCTCTCTCCATGGTTCCTGGCAGCTTCTTCAGGATTGAAAGGTCACAATTAAGTCACCCTGTATCCTTCTCATCTCCAGGCTGGCCATTCCCAGCTCTTCCTGGCCTAAAGAGCCAGATACTCCAGTTCCCCCAGCAGCTTGGTGGCCTCCTCTGGACTAGCTCCAACAGTTCCTTGTCCTCCTTATGTTGGGGACACCAGGACTGGACACAGCACTGCAAGTGGGGTCTCAGCAGAGCAGAGTAGAGGGGCAGAATCTCTTTCCTCACCTGCTGCCCATGGATGAGCCCAGGATACTCTGGTACAGGACAGCAGGATCTGTCTGGAAATTTGGATATTGAGAGATGACCTGAGTGGAAGAGATACCCAAGGGGCTGAACACAGTCTGCTTGTAGCCGCATTTCTCTTCACAGAGAAAAGCAAGGCACAATTCTTCCCAATAATATTTTCTGGGTTTCACATTATCTGAACCTCAGAGAAAGGAAAACAACTCTTATCTCATTTGCTGTGCCTGTGTTTGTGCAAAAGTAGAATGCAATATGGAGATTGCTTACCCAAAGTGATGGTGTTTTGTTTCCTTGGCCTATCAGGGCCAAATATGTCTGTGTGTGTCATGACAGTCACAAGATTCTAAACAGAGTGTGCAGAGTGGAGTGCTTGGCAGATTCAGTTTAGATGTAATGTAATATAGTGTAATATAGTATAGAACAATATAGTATAATAAAGTAATTAATTACCCTTCTAGAGTAATTAATTAAAGTAATTAATCTAGCCATCTAGATAAGATGGAGTCCTCCTCAGCATTCTCTCCCCTTTGTTGGTGGTGAAAATATCCACTATATCTGCTGAAGACAGCACTCATTGAGAGCAGGCAAAATCTTATTCTTGGTGAGAGTAAATTCCTATAGTCCAGAAGGTTTTTGCCATGTGGAGGATTCTCTTTGGCTGTACAAGCACACCAAGCTGTTCACCCTGGGAGTCACCAACGCTGCTGGTGACTCTTCTGTCTAGGCTTGCAGTAGAAATAGATTTCTTCTGGGGCTGTAGCTGTAGCAGTGAGTTTTATTTTCTTTCTAACCAAAGCTGAAGTGCTGTAGGGCACAGCCCCAGGTCCAGAGTGGGATGTGGACAGTACTCAGCCTCTGCTCACTGTTTCACATCAATTGCACAATGAAGGCAGGTCAGAGGGAGCCTAAATCTGGAATCTTACTAGGCAAATACTCCAGCTTTAAATTAGAATGGTTAGTCCATAATAAATGTCCAACTATGTAGACATTTCTATGCAGGAAATTTGCTATAAAGATATCAGGGGAAGAAAAGAGTACTCAGAATTATTAGCCTACTTAGCTGAGTTTTCCATGTGATATCCCCATAAAACAATCACAAAAAGAGCTAAAAGTTCCTCATCTCATCCCACTTGCTTTGCTGCTTCTCAGCTGCACCCCAAAGAGCTCCAGAGGAACACGTGTAGCTTGTGTATTCACAGGGAGAGAGTCCCTGGCTGGGAAGAGAAGTTGTTTACTGTGAGAAGAAAGAGCCTGCATGACACTTGTGCTGCAGGGCACTCTCAGAGACTGCTGAAAGTTCAGTGCTCCCTGCAGGGTGGGACACGCCAGGCAGGATTTCTGCCCTTGGAGGAGCCGTGCAGCCTCTGTGTGATCACTCCTGGGAGCCTGCTGGGAGCAACAGCCCATTTACTCACTGCACCAGTGCTTCCTATAAATATATTTATAACCCTGGCATGCCTGCCTTCCCGTAATCTCCAGGGTTTGTCTGGTTCACGGAAAGCCATTATGGGAACTGTAAACTTTTATGCTTGCCCTCTCTAGAAATTGTGTTGAAACTTTTATAACGGAGATTTTTCACCTTTTGCTTGTTTCTCCTGAAATCTTACTCACAAAGCAGTTCCATAAAGAATTTTAAGCATTGCGAGGTGGACCCAGCCAGGTTTATTGTCTGCACCTGCTCCAGTTTGTTCTCTCTGCACTTCACTTCAAGAGCTCAGTTGTCATAGTCTGAGTGCTGTGTTCACTGTAATAACATTGATAAATACTTTCTGTTCTTACCCTAATTACTTGTGCTGAAGACACTAAAACTCTCCTTAAGAAAATAATTTCTTTATGCAAGATAGCAGAGTTTCTTTATAAATGTTCCAAAGAAAGGAGAAGGGAAGAGACAAAACAGGAGTTGTTTTGAGGTGTTGATTTTAATAATGTTTTGGCAGGCTTGCTTCTGGTTTTAGGAACTGAAGCAATTATTACTGTCATGCAAACTTCTCTGCTTGGCTTCATAAAACTATTGCTGAAAAGTTAAAATATTTCCTGAACACTGAAAAAGTCTGTGTGGAATGTGCTTCCCACTGAGTGAGAACAGCTGAGATGCAGTTAATAGACAGCTTGCAAACCCTTCCGTGACCTTACTGAGGGAGATACCAATTACCATGAGAAATGTTCATTATTGTCCATTTTCCAAGAGATATCAAGCAACAGCTAAGTACAGTTTTCTGCACACCCAGTACATGCACTTGTGTAATTGTCTCTGGGCAGGGAGAGTGTTTCAGGACACCACAAGGGCTACTTCACCTCTGGAGCAGCACTGTTGGAGGAATTCCTCGAGGGAATGCATCATTAAAGTTTATAAAGTCCATGCAAATCCTCGCCTGACAGCCAAGGCCATTTGCACAGACAGAACATCACAGTCCTGCAATGGAAAGAGAAGCTCTTTCCTATATCCCTAATTAAATCTGGAAGCCTGCTTCTCTTCCCCTGCCTTTTGCTCCCTGCAGATACCTGAGCAAAGTGAAGCTGCTGGGAATTGTTCTGTCCCTCTTGGCAGCTACAGAGGGGGTGACACTGCAGGAGTGAACCACACTGGTTCTCCAGTGACCACCCCAAGTGTCCTGCACAGCCCACAGCTCCAGCCTCATTCACACACTCAGGTGATGAATATACCTGTCAGAATAATAAGTGGCTGAGCCAAGACCTAACTGGAAAATGTGAGAAAAATACACGGTCTTGATTCCAAACCCAAACCGGAATATTTGCTCTTTTTATCCAGCAGTTTAGTCAAGCAGTAAACCAAGGACAAAAATAAAATGTACAGCCTTATTAAATTCTACTTGGAGCTACCTGATACTAAAATGAATGTGAAAATGGAGCCCAGTGTGCTTTATCCTTTAGCAAGGATGGGAAACATTTTCTTTTTCTGTAAGAACTCTGGTCAAGGCAATCAGAGCAATGACCCCTCCCAGAGAGGGCAAAGAAAATAGCAGAGGTGGTACGGGATGGAAAAGTTAGTGCCATGATGTGTCCCTTTGAGCCCTGGCTCAGTGGAGGCAGGAATGGGAACCATCATTATAAATGGGTCAGAGCATCTGCTAACAAGATTAGGAGAGATCCGAATTTGGAGTTCCTGCCTTTGTTTCTCTCCCCAAGTTCCTTTTGTCTCTGGTAAATCACATCATCCAGAACAGAGCTGCAGAGTCTCCATGACATGCTCCATTTGGGCTTTCTCCCCTGCCAGGACATGCGACAAGAGAATGAAGTGTTCCTTCTCTCCCCTGCTGAAATCATGCTCTCCTGCCCGTTATGAATTAGATTCACAGGCTGAGTATCTCCCCCTGTGATCAGCTTTCATTACTAATAACCAGCTCGTTCTGCCTTGCTAGAGAAAGCTTCTGACTCTCTTCAGACATTTCAAACACTGGAGCATGCAGACTTCTAATTAGTGCTGAAATATTCTGCCTTGCACTGCTCCAAAGCAGAGCAAACAGAGGCTGCAGAGGCTGCTCAAAGCCCAGCCAGACACTGACTGCTCGGCTCCCTGTCTTGTGGCTGCCACAACTCAACTGTGGCAAGAATTGGGGGCTTTGCCCTCTTTGAGCTCAGGATGTTGCCTCAGACTCTGTGGAGTTGCTGAACATTGCTCTCCATTCCAGGTCACCCTGGTTATCACCTCGTGGTTGGGTTTATTTTATTGCTCCCTGACCTTATCTGTGCATTCTGAATCAGTGATGTGATATCCTTGTTCCCCAGGCCCTGTACATTCATGGGAGTTCTGTTTTGAGACACAGGGTGGGATTGTTGAGATGTTCTCTGCAGGGACTGGACTTCATGATCCCCATGGTTCCCTTCCAACTCAGGATATTCAATGATTCTCTCTTTTTCCAAAATCAATTTATCATAACTTTTCAATTCCTACATCTGCTTAGGAAGCTTAAATCCTCTTGCTCTTCTACTCCTGTACCCCAAAATTATTTCTTCAAGTGGCAGAAACTGGGGAAAGATGACGTATTTCATCTGGAAGAAGCATCAGCTGCCTATTTCTGTCTAAAAATGATTCACTTGTATTTGTTTTTATGCATTGCTCGTTGTCTCAGAGCAAAGGCTGCTCGGCAGGGAAAGGAAAAGCTCTGTTGCCTGCAGACAGAGCACTCAATAGTTTGTGTATCTTCATCATAAGCATTTTCATGCATCCCTTCACTAAATTAAATAGGTCATATTGCCTTGTGATTTATAACCCAGAGAATCACTTGATTTCAAAGGGACAGCACAGGGTATAAATCAAAGGCTGAGTTTGACCCAACCATCTCTCTGAAAAGACAGACTTTCAGAGCTCCTATTCTTTATTTCTGATACATCCTTTTCAAGATGGGGTGATAAAACTGAGCGTGTGGTTCAAGGTGAGCTCCCGCACTGATTTACAGAATGGCCTTACAGCACTTTCAGCGCTGTGCTCTATTCTCTACTTAGCACTTTGTAACATCTTGTTTGGGTTTTAATCATTGCAGAACACCGGGCAGAGATTTCCACGGGCTGTTCACAATGACAGCCGGGACGTTTTCCCCTGAGTACTTACAGTTAATTTAGATCCCATCAATGTATCAATTGTTCCTTCCAGTGTGCCTTACCTTGCAGCTGTCACAGTGACTTTCAGCCCTATTGTGCTGCTGAGATACCAGGCTTTGTTAAGATCTCTTGTCCTTTCCTAGATTAACTGACTCTTGATAGTTTTGAGAAAATAGTTCCATGGAAATTTGGCCGGTTTGCAACTCTCATCTTTCCAGCGCAGGTACAAATGCTCACAAAACAAAATATAAAACAAAACAAAAGAAAAACAAAACATGACAAAAAAAAAAAAAAAAAAAAAAAAAAAAAAAAAAAAAAAAAAAACCCAAAAAAAAACCAAACAAAAAAACCCACCAAAAAACACAAAAAAAACCACAAAAAACCCCCACCAAGACAAAAAAACACTAAAAAAACTAAAAAAACCCCAAACCACCAAAACCTGCAATTTCCAGTGCAGAAAATAACACAAATATAATATTTCACTGTCAACGCAGCTTTATTTATGATTAGCTCCTGAAGCACACAGCTTTCTCAGCCCAGTCACAAGGAGTTAACGTTTGGCTTCTCATTAAATTAAAACTAATAATTTGGCTTTACCCTGAGTGCTGGGAGGAGCCAGGGAGACTGTGGAAAGCTGCTCCCCGAACTGTGAGCCCAGGGCAAAGTGGTGCTCAGCTGCAGTGGCATTTCCTTGGCCCACACTCCTGGCACAGAAGGTTCTGAGTGACCAGGGCAGGGTTTTGCTGAACCTCTTTGCCTTTTGATCCCATTTATTAGCATTTTAGGTATCATGCTGCTTGGAAACAAGCTGCCTATGGCAACAGGGAACGCTCATTCATCTCCCCACCACTCTTCAGGCCTTTTCCAGGGTTTAAGGTGACCTTGCAACTTATGAAGGAAAATAAAGGATTGGAGTTAAATGTGTTATAAATGATTGACCTACCTGGATGGCAGCTGATAACGTGCTGGAGGCTGCAGGGTTCAGATACTGAACTTCATTCTGAGTGATAGACGCTCTAAAGTGCAGATAACTCACATTGTAACAGCGACATTTCCAGAGAATTGGAATGAAAAATCAGGGGATTGTCCTGCAGTCAGAGACACAGCGTGGCACAAACAGGCAAAAAGAACAATTATGGCAGCATTAAGCTGATAAGAGCAGCGTTTTAGAATGATGTAGTGAGTTCAAGAGCTGCTCGCTCTTTGCTCTGCTCAGCCAGGTAGAGGGATGCAGTGTAAAAGGCCAGCCTGTGCTGGCACAGCAATCCCAATTTGGGGAAAGGAGGAAAAAAGGATCAGAGTTGTCAAAGCAGAGCTTCTGAGATGAAACATTTCTTGTGCCTGGCTATAAGAACACTTTGAAGACAGGCTTAGCCTGAAGAATGGTGAAAAGAAACTCATTTATTTCATGCAGTCCTGCTGCAGAAGAGAACAGAGTGGCTTCAGGTCAGAATTAGAGCTGATTGAGATTTTAAACAAAGAGCCCTTAAAATGCTCTTAAATTAAATTTTTTTTTTTTTTTTTAAGAAGTGCGATAAAATTGTCAGTGTAAAGCATTCCCTGGGCACAATGGAATTCAGGGTCTCTCAGGCTGAGACCCTGAATCAGAGTCTGTGGTTGTGATACGTGTGGGGACCTGGAGCTCAGATTTTGGATCTGAACTCACCTCACCTGTCCCCCTAATTGCTGAACTAGTGGATAATTCTTTATTAATTGGACATCCTTCCACTAATTTTTCATCCAATTAACCTTTTTTTTCTACTCAAGAGCTTAAAACATCCTTTTGAAATCTATTTTTTAGATTTACAACAGTTTCTCTTGTTTTTCATTTCACATCATCTCCCACAGTATTTTGTATGCCTACACCAATATTTTTGTAAGCCCATGTGTTGATTTTGCCTTTTCTTTAATTTCTGGAGTTTGGATTTTGTATTCTTTCACCATCTGCGTCCAAAGAAAGTATTAGAAGGAAATCACTTTCCTGCCTATTCATATATCCTGGATAAAGCAGTTATCCTGTTGCTAGGTTTCATTTTGGAAAAGGCAAATTCACTTGTAAACTCATAAAATAGCAAATATAAATTATTTCTCATGGAGTGAGGCACAGAATATCAAAAATAGGCCAGTGGTTTTGGTCCATTTATACATAACAGCCTAACAGGGAGGCTGTGAAGCTCTGGTTGAAGAGTCAGGAAAAAAAAGGGGGATTTCTATTATTCAATTTCTAAATTAAGGGCATTATATTCTTTAATCTTTTTATGAGAAACCTCTACACACACAAGAGCACACAGTGAAAACAAGGGCTCTCCTTTAATTCCGCTAGAAATCCTCAAGGGCTGCTCCCTGTGAGGGGAAAAAACATGCAAAAAAACTCTCTCAGATATTTTGAAGCTCTAGAAATGGGGAAAGACTCACGATTTTGCAGCAGTTTTGCTGCCCCATCTAAGAGTTCCTACTGAAAATGTATCCCTTAAACCAAAATCACTCTCCTGGGTGACCTTGCTCCATGTCACAGCAGCTCCAGGCAAAGTGCTTCTTCCTCTTAGGAAATGGTTCCAACAGCAAATCCTTTTACAGGTACAAATGCAATTTCCATCAGATTCAAGCATTTATCTGATCATTTTTTGCTCAATTCACACACTGAGGGGACAATAAAATAAGGGAATATCCTGAGTGGGAAGGGACGCACAGGGATCATGGAGTCTGACCCCTGGCCCTGCACAGACACCCCAACAATCCCACCCTGTGCATCCCTGGGAGCTTCGTCCAAACCCTCCTGGAGCTCTGGCAGCCTTGGGGCTGTGCCAATTCCCTGGGAGCCTGGGCAGTGCTTCCCCCAGAGGATGAAGAACCCTTTCCCAATATCCAGCCTGACCATCCCCTGACACAGCTCCAGCCATTCCCTTGGGTCCAAGGAAAAGCCATACTCAATATTAATTATTTTTCTTCTTAATTCAGACATAAGAACCCTCTTGAGTAATATTCTAGATAAATATTCCATGTTTTAAAAAACCTACATGTAAATAATATACCATGACAATATATATCTAGCCTGCAGAAAGCAAACCCCAGCTGCCATGTGAATCTGGAAACATGATAATTACTGAATTTGTAACAGGTGAGTAAATATTTACCGCTCTGTGATAGGAATACTGCAAACAGCAGAGGAGGAAAACACTTTGGAACAATGATTTGCAATTCCAAATACTTCCATAGCATCTTTCATTCACGTTCCTTAAGGTACCTGGAACTACAGTTTTGTTGATAACAACCTCTATTCCAGGTACCTTTTCCCCAGTGGATTCTGCATCAAGCTCTCTTCCTGCAGAGGTCTGAAAGGATTTTGTTTACTGCCAGCATAACCTCTGTTGAGTATCTGAAAGTCGAGCTGTTTTTCCTGCTTCATACATCACCTTCAAGAGTAAAAAATGTAGAGCTTGGAGTGGAAAGTTTTGTTGTTACTAAAATAAACAGGAATAAATTTGTTCTCCTTTGATTTTGCAATGCCAGAGGCGAGACAGCAGACTGTCAGTGAGACCATGAGATGATGCACAGCACAGAATGGAGAAAAATCCCAAAGAAAAGATAGAACAGAGCTGGAAAAGATCAATTTTAGATCCCTGTTTTTAACATCCTGTATATTATAAGCAAGGCTGCATTTCCAGATATTTCCAATTGGTTTTGTCAAACATACAGGATGATTAAATAAATACATTGAAATCTTGGGTTTACAGGGAAAATCATCATCAAGCTCTGGTCCCCCAAATTATTTTTGTCAGATATTGGAATGTAATGCTAGAGAAGGGAAGAGGAAGAGGAAGGGGTAGAGGAAGGGCAAGGAAAAGGGGAAAGCAAAGGGGAAGGGAAGTTAACATTCTTGTTCTGCCAAGGATTCTCACATTTACTTTCCTGTGTACATGTAAGTTTTCAAAATTCATCATTATTTACATCCTTCTCCTAATAATTTGTAATAATCCTTGTGTACCTCTAAGTGGAAATGGCAACACTTAATTTAATTTACAAAGCAACTCATGCCTGAAAGCACTTGGACATTTCTGTAGTTATAAAGTGTTTTCAGCTACGTGCAGCTTTCAGCTGGATAATTTATTTTTTTTCTGCAACTAATCCTGTGCTTTTTGTGCAGCATGTACTTAATTCCATGTGGGATTGGTGTCAAGTAGAGCACAATACAAGACACAAACGAATGTTGCTTACAACAAGTTTTACTTTTTTTCTTCCCTCCCCACTCCCCCTTCCTGCATTAACAGTTGCCATTTGTAAAGTGTGGTTCTGCTGAAATGGTGACAGCTAAATCAGCTGTCACCAGTGAATTTCACACCTTGCTATCAGTATTGTTATGGGAAAGAGAAATACTAATATAAAAACTTGAGATTTCTGAACGGAAATTTCCCTTCCTTTTTTATGTATTTATTGAAATACAATTGTACAAATCAAATCCTTGAAACAAACAGAATCCTGGAATGGTTTGTGTTGGAATGGCCTTAAAGTCCATCCCGTTTCACCCCCTGCCATGGGTAGGAACACCTTCCCTAGACCAGCTTGCTCAGAATTCACATGTCTAGAGTGAAAAACGACTGATATTTCATATTTACATGTATATTTTAGCTTCCTGCCACTGCTCTGATTCTCCCCATCCATTTCTCAGTTCTGCCTTAGGGCACCTCACCAGGAGGACCCTTCCCTCCAGACCTTCCTCTGAGGACCTGAACTCCAGCATGGAACTTCCTAGGTCTATATCTAATTATTCTGTGAAACTCCTGTACAGAATATTTGCAGTGAAATCCACTCAACCATTGCATCCCCCTCTCTATTTAAAAAAATCATCTGTGAAGCTGCTGACCTGGTCAGCCAGGTAAAAAAGGTCTCAAAATTAATAGCAGTAATCAAAAGTTGTCTACAATATTTTTTAAAATAAATATCCACTGTTCATGTACAGATTGAGAGCTATGAAGATATTTTCTCACTATTCCCGTTTAGAGTTAATTAGTTAAGGTTAGATATTAGGAAAAAAGATTTTGCGGAAGGGGGTGTTTAACACTGGAATTCACAGAATTCACAGAATCACAGAATGGCTGGGTTGGAAGAGACCTTAAAGATCATTGAGTCCAACCCATGCCCCAGCACCTCAACTAAACCATGGCACTGAGTGCCACATCCAGGCTTTTCTTAAACACATCCAGGGATGGTGACTCCACCACCTCCCCAGGCAGCCATTCCAGAACTTTATGACTCTTTCTGTGAAAAACCTTTTCCTACTATCCAACCTATATTTCCCTTGACACAGCTTGAGACTGCGTCCTGTGGTTCTGTCAGTGCTGCCACCTGACTGCAGGCACCTTTCAGGGAGCTGTAGGGAATGATAAAGTCACCCCTGAGCCTCCTTTTCTCCAGGCTGAACAGCCCCAGCTCCCTCAGTCATTCCTCACAGTGTTTGTGTTCCCAGCCCCTCTTCAGCCTCGTTGCCTCCCCTGGACATGTTCAAGTATCTCAATGTCCTTCCCAAACTGAGGAACCAGAACTTGACACAGCACTCCAGGTGTGCCCCCACCAGTGCTGAGTGCAGAGGAAGAATGCAGTGCCCAGGACAGTGGTGGAGTCACCACTCCTGGAGTTGTTGAAAAAACATTGTGGATGTGGCACTTGAGGACATGGTTTAATGGTGAATGTGGGGTGATGGTTGAATATGATGACCTTTTTAAAAATTTACTATTCTGTTCTATGATTTAGCTTAACCCAAGGCCAGGAGATCAGCTCAACCTCTCTTTTGCTTCTTCCCTGGCCCAGTGAGGTTTGGGGGGTGGATTTGTTCCCAGTGGCATTGGGGTCACACCATGCCTCATATTCCGTGGGCTGTCACAGTTATTTTGGTACCAGGTACTGGTGCCAGGGGGGTGAACATCACTGCAACCTGTTCCTGCACCAACTCACCTGCTCCATCAGGTTCCAGACACCTCTGGTGGGAAGGATGGCATTCCTGCCTGATGTCTCTTTGCATCTGAGGGGATGGAGGCTTCAAAAAAACACAATTCCTCTGCTTAATTGTTTACGATCCGTGCCACTTCCCCCAGCTGTGCTTCCTGGCCCCAGCTGCAACCTTGTGGAGCAGCTGGGAGCACATTCCCCTTCCGTGCAGACATCCAGGGGGAGAGCTTGGACTGCTCCAGGCCTCAGGCTGGCAGAAGGGATGTGCATCACTCAGGTAAATGCTCTGTGCCTCCAGGGAGGATGTTGGCTGCCATGTACCTCCCTCAGCCCTTGCCAAAAAATTATAGCAGCAACTGTGAGCGAAAAGGAAAAAGCAGAGGAGGCTGTTGTGCTCCAGCTGCTGGGAATGTGCAGCTTTTGTTTAGACTTCATAGGTCTAATTCTCATTTTGTTTACTTACCTTGTCAGCTTAGAATATGATTCACAATTATTGGAGGTGTTCTAACACAGAGAAATGAACCCACTGTTTGAGCTCCTGGGTTTGGCTCAGATTAATGTGTGTTTAATGGGGTTTGGTTGAAAAGCAGCTCTTGCAGTTCAGCAGAACTGTTAGAGAGTGGGGTGTTTGCTGAGAAATAGGTCAGATAAAACTAATACAATTAGATAACTAAAAATTCAGCTGAAAACTAAACCAAAACTTTTTCCTTTCTAACCATTTTTACCATTTCCCCTGTTTTTATTATTTGCTCAGTCTAGTATTCAATTTTCATTTTAATTAATTAATGATTGGAAACATGTCCTGTTTAAAATTACATTGCACTTCAAAGCCACAAGACGACAGGCAAATCTCTTTGGTTATTTTTTCACTGACACAATGAGAAGTCAAGGCATGTGTTTTTAAAGGTTTTTAAGGAAATTTTGTATCCTAGTAACACATATTGCTACCTGACTTTGTCTGCTCAGAAATGGGGAACTCTGTGCTTCCCTCAACATCAGCTTTTTATCAAAGTTTAAGCAAAGCTTCCTCAGGTTTGGGGGTTGTTTTAGGTTGGATTGGGGATGTGTATTCTATCCCCATCTGTTAGAGGTGGGGTAGTTATCTTCTGTACATTCGGCAGTTTTCTTTATCTCTTCCACAGCCAATCCTCCCTCTAGGAGATCTCTTCTGTTCATGGGCCATTAATTACTAATTATCTTCTGTCCATGGGCCAGTGACTGTCCCTGCATGGCTGATCAAATTCCATCATCCCATGGGGAGATGCTCGCCCAGGGGAGGAGCCAAGCATTCCTGCCTGGATACAATCTGAGCTTTGGGACACCCCAGCAGCCTTTGCCCCCTGCATTGCCAGAGGAGCAGCTTTCTGCTGCCCTGCATTGCCAGAGGGAGCCCAGGCCCATCTGCAGCAGCCCTGGAGCTGCAGAGGAAAACTCCCCCCTTGTGCAGGATCCCTGCTGCAGCAGAGCCACAGCTGGGACTGCAGGAGGGCTGAGCCCCCATGGGATGGGGCTGGGACACCACCCTGACACACAGGGGGCAGCCGACTCTGGCAGTGGTTTGGGGTTTTGTTTGTACTACTGCATTTATATTTTTGATTTTCCTAGTACAGATCTGTTATTCCTACTCCCGTATCTTTGCCTAAGAGCCCTTTAATTTTCAAAATTATAATAATTCAGAGGGAGGGTTTACATTTTCCATTTCAAAGGAGTCTCTGCCTTCCTTAGCAGACACCTGTCTTTTCAAACCTAGACAGGGTTTTGTCACATTAGTTCAGGTTTCTTCTCAGATGCTGCAGCATCGTCTCATCTGCCAGTTCCATTCCCGCCAGTTTTCCAGAAATGTGGATTCATGCAGTTCCTCAGAGGCAACTGACTGTGCTCTGAGGCTGTCAGCAAAACTCATCTCTAAGGACCAAGATTTAACTCTTTTCCTCCTCCTTCTTCCAACATTCCAGTTACCATGACAGCTTTTTCCATAACAGCCATAAGTGGTTAAAGACCTGTGACATATTCCTGGAGAAGTCTGAATTCACCACCTCAAAACCTAAATCAACATCCATTTTTTATCCTTTCCACCTTTCTCATCCACACTGTTTTTCTCATACTGGGATTTTGTTTTTCTCTATGGGCATCTTCTTGCTGTTCTCAGCTGGAAAAAAGAAAGTCAAAATCCCATGAACAACTTTGAATTCTTCTTTGTTGTCAGGATATGGGCACTGGAGTATGTCTGGGGAAAGGTCCAGGTAGGAAATAGAAGAGATTTCCTGAGGGCTGGAGTCCCTCTGCTTTGGACCAAGGCTGAGAGAGCTGGGAATGTTCATCCTGGAGAGGGGAAGGTTCCACAGGGGTTTCAGGCCAGGCTGGATGGGGCTGGGAGTAACCTGGGACAGTGGAAGCTGTCCCTGCCCATGGCAGGGGGTGGCTCTGGATGATCTCGAAGTTCCCTTCCAACCCAAACCATTCCATGATTCTGTGATTTTGGAGTGAAACATAATTGAGAGCCATTTCACAGCACGATTACTGGTGACCTACTAATTAAATTTCACAGGGGTGAAACAAGATGTATCTTCAGGGACAGTTATTGCACTGTAACTGTGCTAATTGCAAATCACCCCCACCAGAATACAGATCATTAAAAGGCTGGAACAGAAGACCTTAGGACTATTCTCTTTTTCCTGCATGGAAAATGATTGTTCAAATTTTGTGCAAATTCTGTATTTACTGTCTCTGCCTTTGAGGAAGATGATGAAAAGTAACAAAAGCAGCCTCACATGTCTAAAGTGGGTATTTGAATTCTGAGAAGTGGGTGGTAACACCTTCAATAACTTGCTCAGGATCAAACACACACAGTGTTCTAGACTGGCAGGTCAACGGTTTCTCCTGTTCTTAAAATTCTTCTCCAGTTAGTAGTTCCTTAAGTATTTTAATCCGTATTTAAAAGTATAATTTAGCCCATTTAATCTCGTTAATTCACTCATCATTCCTTCAGCTACAGGTAATTTTTTTTTTCCTCCTCTTTGAATAATAACATCCAAATTTTATGTAATATCCAAATGGTGGGTTTATTGCTTATTATTGAATCCTTAGAGGTCAATTTCTTTATTATTAAATGCCAGGATTATTGCTTATTGTTACTAGCCTGTGTTGTCGAATAACACATACTCATTTGTTTTGCAGTTGTTATTTATATTTATTTCATTATATTTTTAGCCCCTGAAAAGGGAAAACCTTCAGGACAGTTCTCTTATTGTCATCCAGCCCCATCAGTACATTATGATACTTAATAAAGCAAGAAGTCCAATTCATATCATTCTAAAAGAATCAACCTTTCTGCTAAGTCATTCTTTTACAATAAATTTGTATTTAGACCAGAATTTTTCTGAAGGTGCACATCTTTACCTGGTGGCTTGTCTCTTATTATATGCCAGGGCAAACCAGCTTTTAAAAATATCTCAGAAATCCCAGAAACAGTGATTTCTGCAGCCAAGAGCAGGGTGCCTGCATATGGTCTTGTGATGATGTCAAAATAAACCAAACATGAGGCTCCCAAATGTCAGGGCAGATTTTAAGTTCCAGCATTTGCTGAATGCTGGATTATAAAATAAGAGACTGAAGGGACATAGGGTTTATTTTTTCCAGAGTGCACTGTCTTTCTGCCATTATTTTATATTCCAATTTTCACTTTAAAGTTTGCTCCTGGAATACTGAAAGTTGGCCAAAGAGAAACATTAATGTTTCCGGGCTTCACTTGAAACAAAATCTTCAATATCAAACCACACGTGGCACTGTAAGGCAGTGCCTGGCCTCAGACTGCACCTGTAAAACCTCAGCTTCATTGCTTTGCTGCTTCTGCAGCTCAAACATGCTCAACTCCACCTTGGAAAGGGGTTTTTTTAAAGATATTTTCTTGTTGCACAAGAAAAACAGATCTGACTAACGGGCAATTTTAGGCTTCAGTTCTGAGCAATGGCTTTGTCTGTCTGGGAACTGGACATCAGAATTTTATTTTATTTTGTGAGCTTTTCCTTTTCCTTTTCCTTTTCCTTTTCCTTTTCCTTTTCCTTTTCCTTTTCCTTTTCCTTTTCCTTTTCCTTTTCCTTTTCCTTTTCCTTTTCCTTTTCCTTTTCCTTTTCCTTTTCCTTTTCCCTCTTCCTTTTCTTTTCTTTCCTTTTCCTTTTGCTTTTTCCTACCCCTACCCCTCCTTCCTCCTCTCCCTCTTCCTCTCCCTATACCCCCTCTCCTCTCCATTTTCATTTTTGTTTCTTTTTTATTTAACTACATTGTTATGTTGCAGAGTTAAAGAACATCTAGAAAATTATTTCATAAATATCAGACATTGAGCAAATCAGTACTCAAGGGTAAAACCACTGAGATTTTTGTTGCTGGGCATTCCAAATACATTTATAAGGAGAAGACTTGGATTCTTAGGAGCCAGGAGTTTTGATGGGTCTCCAAACCCAACAAGTTTCTTTGATGTGTATTTGCCTTTAGGAACCTCAAAGCAATGAGTTTATTCTCAGAGTGGAAGTTGAAATGCATAAATAAATAACAAGAGAGAGGAGAGGAAAGAATCAAATCACAGACTGGGTTTGGGTTGGGGGGGACCCTAAAGCCCATCCAGTGCCACCCCTGCCATGGGAAGGGACACCTTCCATTATGCCAGGTTGCTCCAAGCCTTGTTCAACCTGGCCTGGAACACTTGCAGAAAGGAGAGCAGTACAAATTGTGTTGTTTTTACCTCCTCCAGAAAAGTTATCCTGCTGAAGCAAAATAAACATTAGGATATAGCCTAGCAGACCTTGTAAGTCCATCATATTTCCATTGAAACATGCTTTATGGTATTGATTTTTTCTAACCTTGCTGAAGATCACCTACAGAAATAGACATAATTTTTTTGAATAAACTACACCAATTATCTGCTTGTCCAAAGCTGAGGAATTATTTATTTTTCTCAGTGCAGTATGACTGCCAGTATAATATAAAATGACTAGGACTATAATCAAAGGGTATTTCTGCAAATCACTCAATGACAATCTGAGGCAATTTTCAATTACTCTCTGGACAGATTTTTCCAATTGACTAGACAGAAAGTGGCAGGAAAGATTTAAGCAATGCCTTGTAAGTGCTGATCTGAGAACTTAGTACCAAATATCATCAATCTGTATCCTTCTGAGACTGGAAGATTTACAAACCAGGCTATTGAACTTACATAAGCATTCTGTTATAGAACCCTGTATCTGATGGTTCAGTATCATGGGATTTTAGTATTAAAGGGAATAACTATACACTCACACTCTGACTGTTTGCAATTATCATAGCCTTCCTTAGATTAATGACTGTCTGAACATTGACCCACTTTCTTTCCTGAAGATGCTCAGAAAGGTGCTTCACTGAGTTCCCAGCACTGCTATGTGAGTTTAGGCAGGTTTGATGTGAAAAGAACTAAACTGAGAGCCTTGCAGCAGCAAATCCTAAACTGTAACTGATAGCCTAAGAAATAGCTTCCAGAAATTTTAGAGTTAAAACATTCCCAAAACTGAATAGACATATGGTAGAATTAGATGTATATTTTTCAGGTTTTTTAATTGTCCTCATCTATTTCTAAGTTTTTAAGAACTGAAAGTTGCAACATTAGAAATATTTTTCTGTATTACTTCCCTGACATGGGAATCAGAGCTTCACATGGAATCAGGGAATAGTTTGGATTGGAAGGGATCTAAAAACCCATCCAATGCCACCCCTGACATGGCAGGGACACCTTCCACTCTCCCAGGTTGCTCCAAGCCCCATCCAACCTGGCCTTGGACACTGCCAGGGATCCTGGGGCAGCCACAGCTTCTCTGGGCACCCTGTGCCAGGGCCTGCCCACCCTCACAGGGAACAATTCCTTCCCAATATCCCATCTAACCCTGCCCTCTGGCAGTGGGAAGACATTCCCTGGGTCCTGCCCTTGTAAACTCTCTCCATCTTTCTTGTTGACACCTTCAGGCACAATGAGGTCACCCCATAGCTTCTCCTCTCCAGGCTAAACATTCCCAATTCTCCCAGCCTTTTCTCACAGCAGAGCTGCTTCATCACACTTAAAAAAAAAAAAAAAAAAAAAAAAAAAAAAAAAAAAAAAAAAAAAAACCAAAACACCAACAAAAACAGTGTAGCAAATGTTCTGTACCCAAATTCCAATCATGCAGTGTGGTGGATTTTTCAACCACGAATTTCTGTGCCCCTCCTCACAGGCACATCTGGAGAAGCTGACAGTGAAACATTCCCACAAGAGTCCCAGAACACAGAGTGGGAGCCATCAGCAGAAACATCAGAAGAATTTTACTTCCATAAAGCTCTTTATATTTCTGAAGATCAAAATCAGTGCCAGATTGAAGCAACAGTTTTAAGCAAACCTTGAGACTCAATGGTGCCCAGAGAAGCTGTGGCTGCCCCTGGATCCCTGGCAGTGCCCAAGGCCAGGTTGGATGGGGCTTGGAGCACCCTGGGACGGTGGAACGTGCCCCTGCCCATGGCAGGGGGTGGCACTGAGTGAGCCTTAATGTCCTTTCCTACCCAAATTCTTCTGGATTCTGTTTGTACACTCTGGTATGTAATAACCAGTACCTCCTCCAATCTCCTACATGATCCTTTGAGGAAATTTTCCAATTCAGGAATTCTTCTATCTATACAATTCTTCATATGTAGCCGAAGACACATAAACAGGCAAACTGTAATATCTGAGATTTTGTGACATCACAGCTCTTCCCAAAGGGCCTTATGTTTGCTCATGAAAGAGAAAAAGGCTCTTCTAAAATTTAAATAAAAATGTATTTTACAGTTTAGTAAATTGTTCTTTTAAATTTCTTTTGGGAGCAGCCCTACTGCAATTAGACTATTGTGAATATTTCCTTTAGAGAAAGCATTTTAATAAGAAAGCTGCAGTTAGCTCCTAGGCCAAATCAAAAAATAATGACTAAGTGTGTGTTAGGATGCTGCACACACAGGCTTTTAGCAAATGAACCAAACAAGGGAACAACTGATATGGAGACAAACCAAATTCACCACAGCCATCTTCCCATATATTCCAAATTATTATTACCACCAAAACACCAAACAAAACCATTTTGATGCCAAATTTGTTCTATCTCCATTCCTTTCTGTGCTGAAAGGCTAATTAAACTGGTAATTGTCATTCATATCTCTTGCTATTATATTTGTATTCAAAATTGCAATAGATGCAATCTGTGTGTATTTTTTTTTTAATTTAAGCACTTTAAAATTAATTTGAAGCCGTACAACAGCAATCAGAGTCTAATTAGTGAGATAATCAATTAATAAGCTTCTAACTAAGGGTTCTCATGTTGTAGATGGAGATGATTTCAACTGGGATGAAGTGCAATCTTTGTATTAAAAAATAATAATAAAAAGCTAAATCTTCCCTGCAGCCAGGAGATTAAGACACATCTGTTTGTTTCAGAGGTATCATTTGTACCCCTGTGTGGTGACAGTGGTTCCTGTGACTGTAACCACAAGAATTCCATTAAAATAACAGCTTTCTGTGGCCAAACCCACATGCCATTCCCAAAGCATTCACACTTCCTCTCTCCCCTTAATACATGCAAAGTGCTTCCATAAAGCCATTAAAGAGAATATAAAAAATTAGTTCAAGACAACCAGTTATTTGTCCAGGGAATTAATTGAAGGATGCAGGGAAGAAGTAGGGAGGAGGCTGGGATTAATAAACCTTAAAGTGCAGGCTTGTTGTGCCAAATGGCCTTTCCCCTGTAACTGTAAACAAATTTGGATTTTGAGCATCTTTAGACCTCAAGGTCCTGCATTAACAATGGCAGATTTTTCCTCAGGGAGCTCACAGTGCTTCCAGAGAGAAAATCCATGGGGGGAACCCTCATGAATTTAAGATCACCCTCAGAATTTGTGATCCACTCAATGGAATGGGGAAATTATTCTTTGTCTTTGTAAACTTTGTTTCCCTGTGCTGACATTACTGAGTGCTGGGAGTGCTGTGTCCAGTTCTGGACCTCATGACCAAAGAGATCTTGGAACATGTCCAGGGAAGGGAACAGAGCTGGGAAGGGTCTGGAGCACCAGGAGGGGCTGAGGGAGCTAGGAAGGGGCTCAGCCTGGAGCAAAGGAGGCTCAGGGGGGCCCTTGTGGCTCTGCACAGCTCCTGACAGGAGGGGACAGCCGGAGGAATCGGGCTGTGCTCCCAGGAACAGGGACAGGAGGAGAGGGAACGGCCTCAGGCTGGGCCAGGGCAGGCTCAGGGTGGACACCAGGAGGAATTTCCCCATGGAAAGGGTGGTCAGGCCTTGGCAGGGGCTGCCTAGGGCGGTGTTGGAGTCCCCATGCCTGGAGGTGTCCCAGGAAGGCCTGGATGTGGCACTCAGAGCTCTGGGCTGGGGACACCGTGGGCATCAGGCACAGCTTGAGCTTGATGATCCTGGACTTCTTTTCCAACCTTAATAATTCTGGGATTTTATGATTTTAACTTGATGAGTTTCTTACAGGAATATCTTCGCGGCCATGGTAGTTCCAGTAGTCCATTAAAACTTCCATGAACTTTACCAGAGCTGAGAGGTGTGCTCAGTTGGACTGTGCATCTCTTTCCTGGCATAAATTTCTGTAGCATATGAACAGCAAAGAAAATTAACTAATTAATTAATTAATTTTTTAAAAACCAAAGCTATATTTATTAATTTATTTATTGTATTTATCTAGGGAATAAAACCTATTCCCTAGACTGGGATGCACCAGAGAATTAAAAATTCTGCCCTTTTGCTCGACTCCACTCGTGTTGCAGTGAGATATACAGGCCTGACAAAACCTACAGGACTAACATTCAAAACCTTTGTTTTGGCCTGAGACTGTAAGAGGATTAAAACAAGACTTTCCATATGAAGAATTAACACAACTAATCCTGTGCTTTAATAATGAGTACAGGTTTAAATATGATCTGATTAGAAATGTGCTGGAATGATTTTCCTGTGTTGTGTGATGTGGATTTTTTTTTGGTGGGTTATTTTTGGGGTTTTTTTGTTTGGATTTGGGTTTGGTTTTTTGTTGTTTGGGGTTTTTTTTGGTTTTTTGGGTTTTTTTTTCTGATAACAGGTTATGAGTTTCTGCCAGGAAAATCAGCATGAAATACTCAATTCCCAGACTGAACTATTAACTTATTTTCAATCTGACTGAACAGTAATAGCTTTACCAATGAGACACAACTGTATAGAAGTTTATCTGTATAGAAGTTTTGTGTTTGCATCTAGGGTGTTTAAAGACATCTCTCTCACAATGAATCCATCCTGAATTGTGCATTCTAATACCAAATCTACTGCAAAGATTACACTGTAAGGTACAAGCCTGGGGTGAAAAACAGGGGGTGTTCCAGGTGCAGGGCACAAAAAGTAAAATATAATAAATAACCAAATTACCAAATAATGAAATAACCAAACAACCAAATAAATAAAAGTTCGGAACTTTTAAAATCTTCTTAAATTCAAAACTATAAGAAAGATCCAGATTGCTGTCTCTGCCTTCATCCTTATTGCTATTCCATAGACAATTTGAATATTTCTACCTAATATTCCTACATTTTTACTCCCTATGAAAAGACAAGTGTGAACAACAAGAACAATTATGAGATTTTATGTAATTTCCTGCAGAATCTAACTTATTGTTACCACAGGCACATCTTTTGCATATGTTTACTTTCCTAGGTGAAGCTACTGAAGCCCATAAATTTAAAATTAAAATTTTAAGTATACTTCCCTTTTTCCAGTGCATCTGCCAGAACAATTTGCATCTGCATTAATTTCTCCCTCAGACACTTGAAGAACTTCATTTCAGGTGACATAAACATGACTGACCTTCTTTTTTACCTTTAATAATTGAATGATGAATACAACAGCTCTAATCACAGCATCCCAGACTGGCTGGGGTTGGAAGGAGCCTCTGGAGATCACCCAGTCCAAGCCCTGCAGGATCACCAGAGCAGCTGCACAGGGTCACACCCAGCAAGTTTGGGGTGTCTGCAGAGAAAGAGAGCCCACAGCCCCTCTGGGCAGCCTGGCCAGTGCTCTGCCACCTCCAAGAGAAGATTTGGGTTGCCAGATCTCCCCTAGCTCTATTCCTGACGTGGGAATCCCACAGGTTATAAACATCAGGGAATGTCCTGTTGTCACAGCTGTCCCAACAGCCCCACCCACGAAGCCAGGAGTTGATTTGGGTTCCATTTCTGACCCATCCATGAAGCCAGGAGTTGATTTGGGTTCCATTTCTGGCCACACACTTTAGTTTAATTGGTGCAATGATACCAAAGAGCAACTTGGTCACCAGGAATTTTCACGTTCACCCCCAGGTTCTGACTTTTGGGGAAGAGCAGCAGAGGATGCTCCATGCTCTGGAGAGATCCTGGCATACTCAGCAACACCTCAGCCTTGGAATGTCCCATCCTTCTTGATCCAAGGGTCTGCATCCATTCACCTCTGGTGTTCCTGACAATCTCCAGTTGTGCTGGGTTTGAGCTGGGGTTAATTTTCTTCCCTTTTTTAGGGCTGTGCTTGAGTTTATGCACAGCACAGGGGTGATAACACAGATGTTTTTGTTATTGCTGAGCTCACCCAGAACCAAGGCCTCTCCTGCCCTTCCCTTGGTGACCCCAGGGATGACCCAGACCAGGTCACTTCACACTCAGGATATACAGGGGGGAAAGAAGGAGGACTGGGAGGTGTTTCAGGGGTGGTTGCTGTCTTCCCAAGTCACCATTCCATGGGATGCTCTCCTGGAGGTGCTGGACACCTGCCCAGCCCTGGAAAGTTTTGTGTGGCTTGTGTGGTGCTTCTGCTTCCCCTGTTCAACTGCCTTTATCTCAGCCCATCCAGTTTTTACCCTCCCAATTTTGTCCCTGATCCCACTGGTGTGGGAGTGAGGAGATGTGAGGTCCTGTCTGGGGTTAAACCATGGCACCAAATCTCATTAACATCCACTGACATCATTATTTGTTTCATTTCCATGACTGTCATAACACTTCTGCCCACAGGAATAAATTTATTAAGTATTTTGTTGCAGACTTGGCTAATTGAATAAAGCAAAAATGATCACACCAAAATTTGTGTTACAGCAGAAGTTTGAAAGCAGGGAAGTTCTTGCTGCCAGTCTAGAAGGCTGGGTTTAATCCTGAGAAAAAAATGATTTAGTGACTCAACTTACCACATGCTCTCAAACTAAAAATACTCTTTTCCTTTTTTCTTTTGGATTTCCATAATTCATTTTTTCAATCCTTTGAAGACTATCTTGAGAAATAGTCTAAGAGTCTAAAGATACCACCATATAAATGAATAGTTTTTAATATTTCATTCAGAGTATTACATCATAGGGTGCCAGACAAAAAATAAAGTGGATTATTGGAGCTACTCTCTGTGACCTTGTCACCAAAATATTCTGCATTTATTTCTCAGAATACTTCATGCTGCAGACAAAATTATTCATCCAGTGCTTATTAGTAATCATTTTTCAAGATAAACTCATTATTCCAAAGACTCACCTGTGCATTTTCTGATTCCCTCACACCAAATTCCAGTATCAAACATTACAATTACACCTAATTTCATTTAAAATTTAAATAAGATGTTTAAATCAGTATTTACTGTGCTGAACATGGAACTTTGCTTTGGTATCTGCTGAATAAAACAAAAACATCATTACCTCAGAATCCTGTAGGTATGTTACCTTATATTTTTCAGTGCAGTCTCAGCAGTTTCTTACTGGAATGATGTTTGTGTGTTATCTCATCAAGTTCTGATCCATGTTCAGCAGAATAATGTAAGAAAAGTAAGAATAAAATTGAAAATGAAAAACAGAGAGAGATCTGTTCTTCTGATATCATAGTTAAGTATCTTTGGCAACATATTCTGTATGCCAGAGAAAAGAATTAATTATCTGGCTACAGAAGTTTACAAGAGGAAAACAATAATGCCAAAAGGCAGGAATTAATTCTGGGGACAGCCTCACATTTCCAATTAATATCCTCTAAACAGAATTTCCAGTGAATCCAGGGAATAAATGAAAGAATTTTGGGCAAGTAGCATGTGGTGACTCACTAGCATGAGTGTAGGATCACAGAATCATGGAATATCCTGAGGTGGAAGGGACCCACAGGGATCATGGATGGATCCAGCTCCTGTCCCTGCTCAGACACCCCAACAATCCCACCCTGTGCATCCCTGGGAGCTTTGTCCAAACCCTCCTGGAGCTCTGGCAGCCTTGGGGCTGTGCCCATTCCCTGGGGAGCCTGGGCAGTGCCAGCACCCTCTGGGGAAGAACCTTTCCTGATCTCCAGCTGTTTCTTAGGGAGCAGAAGTTTGGCTGTTGAGGTACTTATGCACTAGGCTATATAATTTGAAAAAAACTTCCAAACATAATTGTCAATGCATTAGAAAAACTAAATTACCAAGAAAGTAGGTTATACAATTAAGAAACCCAAATGTGAGTGTTGAAGCAATAGAAAAGCTACCTTACCAAGAAATAGGAATACAATGATTTTTGCCATGAAGCTGGTAATAGAGATTAGGTGATAAATACTATAAAAAAACCCTCACACATGCAGACTAAATTAATGGCAATGAAGTGGGTCAGGAGGATCCCCTAATTGAGCTTTACTGGTATTTATTCTCAGCAAAACCAAAGACAATTATCTTTTTTTTTTTTTTTTTACAAGAAGGTCATGAATGGAATTATTTTGAATTATTTTCCTGAGTGACTCCTGCTGTGAGCAACATCAATACTCAAACATGCTGGATCCAATAGGAGTTTTTATGTTGCCCAGTGGTGCCTTTGAGGATAAGGTGACTCATTCCCTCTGAACGGAATATGGGAAGTGGAGCTTCCGCAATAAAAATATTTATTAAGGATGCACTTGTGAAGGAGCGTGGCTGCTGCTGAATTACCCAAAGGGTGGTTTGCCTTCTTGCTGTGATGGTCTGTCTCTGCAGGGATGGGAGGATCCCAGCTGCCATGGGTTCTGTTTCTGGCCAGAGGAATGCTGTGGTGGCCCAGGGAAGTGACCCCAGAGCTGGCTCTGCACTCCGGGAGTGTCCCCATGGGGAATCCTCCCTTGGACAGGGAATTCCTGGGCTTACAAAACTGTGAAAGGGACAGGACCCAGGGAAGGGCTGGAGCTGTGCCAGGGCAGGTCAGGCTGGAGATCAGAGAAAGGTTCTTCCCCAGAGGGTGCTGGCACTGCCCAGGCTGCCCAGGGAATGGGCACGGCCCCAAGGCTGCCAGAGCTCCAGGAGGGTTTGGACAATGCTCCCAGGGATGCACAGGGTGGCATTGTTGGGGTGTCTGGGCAGGGACAGGGGTCAGACTCCATGATCCCTGTGCATCCCTTCTCACTCACGATATTCCACAATTCTGTCAACATTTATAACCACACAAGTAAATTACAATTTCATTTGTTTGTTTTGTTACTTTCCCCATATGATTGTTTAAACTCTAGATTTTTCTGAGGCTTGGAGGGATTCAAAGGAAGCTACAGACACCTTGATGGTCTAGCAGAAATGAGGGTCCTATATTTACTAAATATATATATATATATATTATAATATATAATATAATAATATAATATAATATATAATGTTATATATACTTATAGTATATATAATATATATTATATATTATATTTATATAATTATATTTTATATATAACCACTATATTTATTAAATACAGGACCCTCATTTCTGCTAAACCATCAAGGTGTCTGTATCTTCCTTTAACTCCCTCCAAGCCTCAGAAAAATCTAGAATTTAAACAATCATATTGTAGCAGAACGAAAAGAAGAATAATTTTGATTACAAACCAGAGAAAACCCTGAGGTTCTCTTGAAAAAAGAGTGAAAAATAAGGTTTATCATTGTCTCCCATTGGCCTGATGCATCTCTGCAGGGAGGTTCTGATTCTCAGGCACACCCCCAGCCCAGGAATCTTCCCAGACTTTCTGTTTTCTGTTAAATTTCATTTGGAGTCTCTGGGTGCTGTTCCCTGCCCTTCCAGTAGCTGCTGCATTATCTCATTTCAGCTGCCCAGCCCTGCCAGTTTTGGGCAGGCGCAGGAAAAGAGAAGCTCCCCTGCTCCCTCCAGTGCTTTCGCCTTGACTTCAAGCAGCTCATGGAAGGCCAGAAAAGAGGATCCTTCCCTCTTCTTTCCAGGTCAATTAATCTTCAAAGAAATATCACACAATAAGCTGCAAACAATAATTAAAACACATCATTTCCTCTACAAATTGCTACAAGCCCAAATATACTTTCTAATTTGAGTATGTAATTAATGCAAATGAAGTGCTGTAATAAAAGCTTTTGGAAACCAGATCATGTATCAGAATGCAGCATCAAATAAATATTTCCAGTAGGAGTTAAATTTTCTTCCAGCCCTCAGTCTTTATCAGGGATAACCTCCCAACAAAACAGCTCAAACTACAGCCCTGGATTGCAGATGCCACTCCAGAGGTGAAGGCAATCTTATTTTCAGGGATGGAAGTTTTTATAAGGGTTTTAAATGCTTTTCTCTGAAGTTTTGTCCACTGGGGAGAAAAAAAATATAAAGAATAATGATCTCTATACAAAGTAAAAGGAAGTTTGGCTGAATAACTGACTACAGGAACCTGGAGGATATTGGGGCATTTAGAACAGAGTTCCATGTCTGAATATACCCAGTTAAAGAAACAAGTTAGGAAATAAATAATTTACCTTGCACAACATTTCCATGCCTTTGCTCTTTGTATTTCTCCTTGTTCTTTTAAAATATCTTGCACAAGGTGATGGTTCCATGTTTTCATTTGCTTCTTTCTGTCAAAAGAAGGTTTAGAGTCATTAACATGTCATATCTTGCTGTACCTCACCACCTGGAATGTGAATTATTAAATAACAGAATCATTAAGGCTGGGAAGGAACTCCAAAATATTCAAGTCCAACATTTGACCAAATCCCACCATTCCCACTAAACCATATTCTTAAGGACAGAAGTTTCTGCACTAAATAAGGAGTTTTATTTTCTTGGCCAGGGTGTTTGCACAGAGAAAAGTCTTTAATAAAATGTTTTCTGTCACCATAATTTCTTTAAATATTCACAGCCCATTGATATTCTTAAAAGAACTGGACACATCTCTCACTCCCAAAATAAAATAGCACAAGAAAGGGAAATATAAAAGACAAAGTTGCATGAAAAAAAAAAATCATATAGGTCATTCTTTGACCAAGTTTAGTAGAAGCTAAAACCACATTTCCAAATAGGGAGGTTGGAACTGGTGATCTTTAAGGTCCCTCACAACTCAAACCTTCCTGGGGTTTTGTAAAGAGAGGGGAAATTGTGGAACTGTCTTTAAGTATATAAAATCAGTGGTAATGCTTAAGTTCAACAATAAAGACTTGAATTTCTCTTGCTTTGCTTTTGACCTCCAAAAAATACAATTTCTTGGGTTTTTTTTCGTAAGGTAGAGAAGAGTAATAGGGAAAAAAAACAACATAACTTTTCAGTGGTAGAGGGAAAATCCATGGTAGATTGTTCCAACACAAATTATCTGCAGTGCTCAGGCTATGAACCAATGTATTCTATTGAGGTGTTAATGTTACACATTTTTATCAATTTTATTAAAACTTGCTAATTTTTTTTTTTAATTAATGTTATTAATGCTAGGGTTTTTTTTCCTACACCCTCACACGCAGTAACCAAGTTGTGTCTGCAGACTGATCCTGTCACCCACTTTTGGGTCAGACATTCCTTATTCTCCATCTCACATGGAAGTTCTTGAGGACATGCAGGCCATGTTTGGCCAAAAATAATATTTTTTTGCGTAAGACAAAGCTCTTCTGGAAGCTGTTACTGAAAGTAACTACTCTTGTTGGTTGTTTACTCAGCATTTTGGGGTTTACAGAAGGTATGTTGGCTCCAATATTTCATTAACATGATTAAACTAAGCTCATTACAGAGCAAATGGAATTAATTCAAATTACAGAAAACTTATGATGATTCCTGTACTTTATATATAAAATACATTTGCACCTTTTGGTTGAATAGAACAGTATTTGTTAATACATTACAGGCTTGTGATTTATAAGTATTTTAGGTATATATTGTCTTTTCAAATATGTAATGAAATTTACCTTAATTTAAATACAAATGCATATTTCTTTTCCAGAATATCCCTGAATTCTTCTCTTTTAATGAGTTTTACTTTTTAAGAAAGAAATCTCTTTAATTATACAATATTAATCAGAAGTAAAACACTATCAAAATGTTATTTTCTTTCCGCACAATGTGCTGCCAGTTAAAATGAAAATTGTTGCTATAAGTGACACTGAATAGTTTCTGTATTAATAGTCATACAATTATATTTCATTAAAAGCTAAGTAGTAATAAACAAGAAAAAAATGAAACATCTTCTTTGAATCCCAATTCTGCACTATCATTTAATGTTTTCTGCGTTTGCCCTTCTGAAGGGCAAATTCCATTAGGTTTTCATTGTACTGCTGAATAAATAAAGCAAACAAAATATATGCAAATTCAAACCATATTAGCACTGATCTCGAGTTTAATCTCAATGTAGCCTGAATTTATTTTATTTAATATTATTAATTTTAGGATGTTTGATTGAGCACCAAACAAACAAGTCATGAGGTTCAGTGCTGGAGCGTGTCCAGGGAAGGGAACAGGGCTGGGGAAGGGGCTGGAGCACCAGGAGGGGCTGAGGGAGCTGGGAAGGGGCTCAGCCTTGAGAAAAGGAGGCTCAGGGGGACCTTGTAGCTCTGCACAGCTCCTGACAGGAGGGGACAGCCGGGGGGGTCAGGCTGTGCTCCCAGGAACACGGACAGGAGGAGAGGGAACGGCCTCAGGCTGAGCCAGGGCAGGCTCAGGCTGGACACCAGGAGTAAAATGCAGGGAGCCCCCAACACAGGGAATTATTGACATCTGTCTCCATTGATTCAGAATGCTGAACAACTGCTTTATTAAAACTCTACTATATTACATTAATACTATACTATATTAAAGAGATACTATACTACAATGTATACCAAAGAAAAACCCGTGACTGTCCCCAGACAGCCAGGACACAACTTTGAGTGATTGGTTAATAAATATAAACAACCACCACCAGAATCCAATTACCAAATCCCTTTAGCTAAACAATCTTCCTAACACATTTCATATGTGCAAAAACAACAGGAACAGAGAACAGAGATAGGAATTGTTTTCTCTTTCTCTGAGGTTCCTCGCTGCGATTCCCAGGGAATATCCTTGGGAAGCTGTGCCTGCCTGCTCTCTATGAAGAGACCTGTGGCTACAGACACCAGGAGGAATTTCTGCATGGAAAGGGTGGTCAGGCCTTGGCAGGGGCTGCCCAGGGAGGTGTTGGTGTCCCCATCCCTGGAGGTGTCCCAGGAAGGCCTGGATGTGGCACTCAGAGCTCTGGGCTGGGGACACCGTGGGGATCAGGCACAGCTTGGATTTGATGGCCTGGGCATCTTTTACCAGCCTTAAGGATTCTGTTGGCTCCAAAATAAGATCTTTGACTTCCATGGGAAATTTTTTCTGGCTCAGATGCTGCTGCTGCTGTGGTTGATGAATTAAATAACTTGTCACCCATAAAACTGCTCAATGCCTGTAATCCCAGCCCTCCAGCAATGAGCAGCAAAATTCCAGTTGCAACACCAGAGTCTTCCAGGACCATGGTTTCACCAGCCAGAACACTGCCAGTTATCCCTACAAACAGCTTTAAAGGGTATGAGGGGTGCCAAACTCCTCTGGAAAATCCTGGCTGCAAGGCCAGAGTTCAGAGGGAGCTCTAAGAACGTTTCAGGATGTTTTATAGAACAGAGTGGACAAAGCAGCAGAAGGCTGCACCAAACCCACAGAGCAGCTCCTGCCTGGCAGCACAGGAGTCCTGCATGGGCCTTTTCCAAATCCTTTCCTTTTCCATGGAGACTGAGGCAGTTGGAAGGTCTGGCCCCAGGACTGCTGGATCTGTGCTCCCAAAAGGAGGAGAAGGCATCTCTTGGGAGTGCAGATGGAGGGCAATGACCTCCAGGAACAGCACTGACAGGGAAACCCATGTAAGTCAAAGCAAAGGAAATATATATAAATTTTATGGGTTTTTTTTGGTTAAGAACTCCTGAAAAAGAGGGTTTTGACAAGGGAAATTTGATTAAACAGGAATCTGAGCATTCTTGGGGACACAGTTTCTCAGTTTTGAGTGTCAAGCCAAGGCAAAATTCTGCAGCAAAGGGCAGATCTCGGGTGAATTTCTCAGCTCAAAGAGGTACTCCCAGCTGCAAATAATCTAAATAGGCAAGAGAGCAGTGGACAGATCTAAGAGGCAAAAAGGACATATCTTGGCATTGGTACTGGAAGATAAAATTAAGGATGAAATTACTTGCTTGGTGACAGTATAAAGAATAAAAACTTTCTCTTATGTGCTCTCTTTCAGCATTTTCTCTGCTTGGCCACGACAGTTTTTCTCCCCAGTGACTCAATTTTTTCCATGAAAATTAAGTCAGAAGACAAAGCATTTTAGGGAATAAGAGCAGAGATCCCTGACAAGTTCAGGATGTAATTAATTTCACTGCAGTTTTGCCCTTATTAATGAATTTACTGCTGTTAAAATAGTTGGTTTGTCTGAAGCACACACATTTCCCAGCTAAGCAGATTATCTAATACCTGGTAGTATAATAAAATAATAGCAATTAAACCCAGATTATGTTAACAGTGTAATTCCAGATCCTCCACTGATCACTTTGGAGGAAGCTGTGTCACTTATTCCTGACTCCCTCAAACAAAATACTCAAAGGTTAGAGGAAGTTTCCATCCTCTGGTTTCCTCTGAACTGTATTAGATAAGAGATTTTAATCAAAACTGGAATTTTTAGCCTGAAAGAAGTGACACCTGGGGTGTCAGTACAATAATATCTGGCCATGTATTTGTGATACAATACCATATTTCTGCTTTGTGGTTGCTCATTTACATATTTTGACAGAAATCTGAATATTAATTAGAAATCACCAAAGACTTTTACCTCAGGTCTCCTTCAAAATTTTGCTACAGGGTGAATCACTTCTTTTGTGAGCCTGCAAATATCTTCAACCTCCTCAATATTTCCCAAATATGGATTATTAAAAATATATTCAGAAAATATTATGTAGTCAGTAAAAGTATATTGAAAATCATGCACTGAGTCATGATCAACATGAGCATGTCATTCTTGATTATCAAAATATTCAATTAAAAACAACTTGAAACTGAATTGTTTCAACATTCTATGGTTACAATATTTGTATCCAGAATTTTTCTGGGAAGTCTGAAATCTTCTGTTAATGTACAGACTTTAAGGCTTTTATTCCAAACCATAGCAAGCAATGAGCAACACATTTTCCATGAGAATGGAGCTGTTAAAATAGATATTTCAAGGTAATTAAATTGATAATCTCTTTATTCTCCCATGTCTGCTCATGGTTTTAACCTATTGATGTGCCCACGCTCTCTGCAATTTCAGAGAGAGGGGTTAAAGAGTGAAACTGGGGAAACTCTTATGGAAAAGGATCTTCTTTCCTTTCATCAAAAGAGGTTTGTTATACTTGTGTTTTAAAAAACACTCTTTTCCTAAAAATATAAAAATATTTTCCTAAAGAAACATTCCAAAGAAAATGGACAGTGCATGCTAAAAAAAAAAAAAAGTCTCCAGGTCTCATAGGAACAGCTCTAAAAATGGGTAAGAGAGTAACTAAGACCATTATCCCAATTATTTGAGATACTACAGCATATGTTGCAGTTCCAGTAATTACAATCTAAAGAGTGCTGGAATGCACTGCAGAATTATTATTTAATGCACTGTATTTACTTTTAATTACTGTGTAGCTGCCTAGCCTTGAAATAGTAAAATATTTTAAGATCTTGCAGGGCTATTTGCTCCAATGTTAAAGTCGTTTCCATCATGATTTTTCATTTACTCTTCCTAATTTTTTTATGCACAAGAATATTTCATGGAGCATTTAAAGTTTGTGTTCACTTTTCTCCCTCCCAACAGCTGGGTTTTTTCAGTAAAATACTTCTTTAGCCTGTGGGAGCTGAGGCTCAGAGGGTGATTATCTGAACCACCAGAAAAATAGAGGTCAAAAAGTGCAATTTTTAATTCAGAATAAATTCACCAGTCACTGGGACTATGATATTTTCTTCTCAAGCACTTTTGTCCTTCCTTTTGTTTATTCAAGCAGCATCAAGGACTCTCCACACCAACTGGCATTTCATATTTTTAACTTAATTCAGCTTTACTGCTTCCCCATCCATTGTTCCCTGACAGGGAAAATCTACAACTTGCTGTTATAAATACTTTATGATGACCCTGTCTCCCGAACTCTTCATTCTAATCACAGTCCTGCCACATCCCATCCGTGTCACTTTGGATATATGGAAAATCATAAAAGTAACCCCCTCTCTCTCTCTGCTCTCTCACAGTCATTTTTCAGAGAGCCATAAAAACAAAGCCAGGGTGAATTCAGGCAGAATTTCAGAGCACCAACAATCGCTTTTTTTTCCCCTCCCTAGTGAGGGAAGTGCAATGATGGCTTCAAATTTCTGATTGAAAAATAAGCAGCTTCCATGTCCAACTTGTAAATTCATTTAAGGCTGCAATTTCACTGGCTTTAGTTTGCTTCTCCTTTTTCTCCTTCAGCAAAGGGAATAGGCAGGAAGGGGAGATGGGCTTGGGATGGAGCTGAGGAAGCTCAGTGAGGAGGAATAACTGTGAGGATGCTCTGTGGGAACAGGGCAGAGCTGGAGTCAATCCACTCCCTCTCCAGGCAAAGCTCAAAAATCCAACAGCAGCAGGAAGAAAGGATGAGCAACACAGCACTGAGGCTCAGGAGGTGGAATCATTGTCCCTGGAAGGGTTAAAAATTCGTGTGGATGTGACACTTGGGTGGTGGTGGATGTGGCAGTACTGAGGATTACTTACCTTAAGATTTTAGAGGGCTTTTCCAACCTTACTGATTCCATGACATAAGTATCTCTTGATACCAAAGCAGGAGCTCAGTGATCAGGGAAAAAGGAAATGAAAATTACACTGCTTGGAAAAAGATTTCACCAACTACATCCATTGATCAACAGGTTAAGCTCTCATGATTGCTACTGGTGAATGGCCTTTCAAATAATTTATGAAGGAAAAATCATGGAGGGTTTTTTCCCTTTGTTTTCACTTTATTTTCTCTCCTGGTTTCAAACACCCTGTCTGGAGTTCTGGAAGGAGTTCAGGATCTTGAGGAGAGGGAGAAAAGAGGAAAGAAGAATTAGAACTCTCCTGAGCTTCAGGAGAGCAGACTTGGACATGTTCAAAGATGGGATAAGGCCCTGGAAGGAAGAAGGGCCCAAGAAATCTGGTGGATATTCAAGGATCAGCTCCTGCAAGCTCAGGAGTGCTCCATCTCTGCAAATAAGGAGTTCATATGCATGGATGAGGTTGGAAACCAGGATAGATAAATTTAGCCACCCTTATCAACCATCCTTATGAATCCTGCTCCTCCTTGAGGCAAAGAATTTCCCTGCCTGGCTCTTTGAACTTGGGGTGCAGAGCAGTCACTGCATGTCAGCCACTCCAACCATCTCAGTCAGATTAATCTGTGCAGAGAAAATAAACAGTCATTATTCTTTTGCAGGCTACTGTTAAATTGTCATTTATCTTGTAATCTTGTGTCCTCAGCTTGGTTACAGGGCATCTTTAAGAGTTTGGATTTTTTTCTGCTGCAAAGTTTCTGAAATTCCCTGTGAAAATAAATACAAAATACAGTGAAAACAAACCCAGTGCAAGCATACCTTTATCAATTAAAACCAAAGTCTTAAAAAAGGTTTAAAAAAAGGTTATGAAACTGAGGTAGTGTTTTGTTTACTGTCACTTATTTGCTTTAAGGGATAATATTTGTATCCAAATACATGGCAGAGATTTAACTTCTCTAAAGAAATGAAAAAGTTCTGACCCTGTAGTCCAAATACCAAGACTTTGTTCTCACTTCCAAAATTTTTAGATGGGCATCCCAACCCTTCTAAAAGGTTCACGCCACTGATCTATTTTTACTTATTCAGTATAACAGTGCATATTAAAAATATTCAATTTAATATTTTTTTACTAAGTAACTTCAGAATCAACATGGTCATAATATGAGCAAAAAAACTTGGATCTGGGTAATGATATTTTCGGACAAAGTTGCTTTTTCAAAATGTCACCTGATTTTTTCTAGTTAATGTTCAAGTAAACATTTGCATTCATTTAGCATCTCATTTGACTTTCCCAGCCATTTGCCTGTACAGTTAAAGTATATTTCCTTGGGCTATTTAGGTGCAATAATTTTGATTTATATTCTGACATCTCCAACAATGTGGCTCCTGTCCACCTTTCCCTGTGGTGTTCCTCACTCTGCCTCTTGCTGAAGTAAAACTGTGACTCACTGGGTGAGTTCTGCCAGAACTTCCCCCCTGCAGGAGGGACACAAGGACAAGGACACACAGAGCCCTGCTCTGGTGCTTAACCTTGGCTCAGGCCACTGAGAAAATTGCTGAGAGCTGAGAGCCTGAGCTGTGAAACCTGCAGGGAGAAGAGAGAGGTGAAACTGCAGGGAGAGGTGGAAATCACCCACATGAAGAGGGATGAAGTGGTTATTGGGGAAAAACCAGGGAGACACTGGGGACCAGGATGCTCAGTTCAGGTTCTTGAGGCAGTCCAGGATTTTGCTGGAGGGTGCCAACACCTGGATATGGGGAGTGAAGAACCTCAGAGTCCTTGGCTGTCTTTTGTATGTCAGAAAATAAATAATCGGTTTATTTTGAAGCCCTGCATGTCCTGCTGGCAGAGTTTCTGTTCCCTGCTAATTGTGCCCAAGCTGGTAACCCAGCAGAGGGTGGGTTTTGTGTATTCACCAGCTGAAATCTGAATCATGGAATCACAGAATGTCCAGAGTGGGATGGGACCTACAGGAGCATCCAGTGCAGCCCCTGTCCCTGCCCAGACACCCCAACAATGCCACCCTGTGCATCCCTTGGAGCATTGTCCAAACCCTCCTGGAGCTCTGGCAGCCTTGGGGCTGTGCCCATTCCCTGGGCAGCCTGGGCAGTGCCAGCACCCTCTGGGGAAGAACCTTTCTCTGAGCTCCAGCCTGACCCTGCCCTGGCACAGCTCCAGCCCCTCCCTGGGTCCTGTCCCTGTCACAGGTAGAAGAACTTAGAGCTACCCCTCAGGAGGAGCTGTAAGAGAACTATTCATCAGGACAAAATCTGTCTGGGTTAGAGGCTATATAACCCTGAACTATTTCTGTTCTTGGCAAAGATGCATAGTTTGGATCAAGAATATGTGGACTGGATGTCCACAATCGAGATCTTTCTCCCCATCTACTTGTTTTAGGTGTATTCCCAGTGAAGACGTTTTTTTCCTCCAAATGAAACCATGTTGAGAACATAGTAATTAGTTTATCCCAATGGAGAAAGCAGGAGGTGTTATCTTCTCAGCCATTAACAGGACTAGGTTCTTGAGGCAGTCCTACAAAATTTTCACCAAATAGTTCCTGAAAACAATTGCCAGATAGAAGTTCTGAGCAGGTCCTGCCCTCAGCTGAACTGACCAGGCAGGGGGTCGGAAACTGCTGGCTAGGGCATGGAAAGCTGCTGAATGTGGAAAAGAAGTCCCAAAAAAAGACAGAAAAATGTCCTTCAGAACGGCAGAAGGTGTTTGGATCTTCACAGCCACCTAAGAGACAGTTGTAACCTTCAGAGGTGACTGAAAGGATATTTTGGCCAGTGAGGTTTTACAGGGCCAACAGCACCTTGAGGGCTACATCAGTAACAGCCCTTGAGGTCATGATTATCTTGGCATTGGTACTGGAAATGCCAAGTTTTGTACAGACATAGCAAATTGGGAAGCAAAGAGAAAATGTGAAATTAGGGGATTTCCATAAAATTCTCCCAAAAGATTTTCATAATATGCTGGGAAATATTTTGACTGCGTAGGGAAAGTAAAAAAGAGAGAGAAATTACTTTTTTTCATTCTTTTTATCTTTTCTATTCTGTTTTTGTTGTTGTTGCTGTTGCTGCTGTTTGGGTTTTTTTTTTTTTTGACAGTGGTTATTTCATTTGTTTTGGGTTTTTTTCTTTTCCTCTACAGCACTAGTTTGGTGCTGAAAATTTGCAATTTGTTTTTATTCTTTACTGAAAAACTTAAAGAGGTTAACATTTTTTGTTTAAACAAATCTGAACTTACTGCCCTATTCCTTATCCATTAATCCATTCCACTCTCACTCCAAGAGAACTCCTCATGTTTTCTGTCAGTGTCTTGTGTCTTGACTAGGCTTGATGCTGTAATCAACCACAAGAAACCTTTAGGTGTGTCTGGATTCACAAATACCACTCCAACTTCTTATTTTTTCAGAGAGAATAATCTCTTTGTTCCAAACCACCAGGTTTTATTTTACCAGGAGGAAAGGTCATTCGTCAGGTACCAAACTACACTTCCAGGCTAAGGTCTGCTTCCTCCTGGGGAAAGGTCCTCAAGTTGCACCAGAGGAGGTTCTGGTTGGATATTTGGGAAAATCTCTTCATTGAAGGAGTGGTTGAGCACTGGAACAGGCTACTCAGGACAGTAGTGGAGTCACCATCCCTGGAGGTGTCCAAAATTCGAGTGGATGTGACATTTTATGAAACAATTTAATGGGCTCCGTGGGATTTGTCAAAGGTTGAACTTGGTACTTTTGGATTTTTTTTTTTCCTTAATCTTATGGATTCTATGATTCTACATTTTCACAGTTTGAGCCCCTGAAAAATTGCTGATGGTTTGGCTGTGCTGACTGAGAACCCCACAGTGCACATCCCACCTACTGCCTACCCACTACAAACCCCTGGAATGTCTGGGAAGGACAGGATGAAGGGAAAAATTGGTGTGATTTATCTGGACTTTCAAAAACTCTGCAGCAAAGTCCTTCTTAGAAGGAGATTGTGGGAACAAAGCAGTGCTGAGGTGGGAGGTGAAGGTCTGCCTGGATCAGAAACCAGCTGAAAGAAGTGGGAAACAAAGAGCAGAAATAAACGGTCAATTTTCAGGCTGGTGAAAGGTTAACGCTGAGGTTCAGCAAGACTTGGAGACTCTTCAAGGACAACACTTACTGCACATGTAATTTCCCAACAAGCTGAAATAAGCAGGAGAGATCCTAATATAGATGGCATTTGGTGAGTAGCCTTTTCCATACAGACTTGGACGTCCAGGTCGAGACCTCAATTTCCCTCCTCTCAGCTCCAAGGCTGGTAGGCAACAGACATATCATTTCAGGCTCCCAAGAGATCTATTGAGATTGGAGCTTTTGGGAATACTTGAGGAAGGAGCAAAACCACAGTGAGTTTCCAGCCTCTTGAGCTGCAAACTTTAAATGAAGTCCAGAGGAGCTCTCATCTTTTATTACTCAGAATTCATTCAGTTGTACTCAGTGTATGACCCTTGAGTAAGCAAGCCCTGTGCAGTTAACACAATAGGAGCTCTGAAAGAGGGGCAAATGAGGAGAAAGCACCTGGAAAAATCAATTTCTCTCAGCTACACACTTTAGAGAACCAAAGAACAGACTTGTACGTGCATTTTCTTTTTTGCTGAATTAAAAGCATCAATATCTCTCTTCCCCATTGAAAAAAATCTTCATTCTTTGCAATATATGATACAAGAGCTAATTTATGATGATTGCTTAGTGCACTGCAACCACATTGGGACTGGTGCAAATGAAAGCATAATTAATGAATAAAGTTATTTTTCTTTGATGCACTCAGTGACAAGAGCATGGATAAGAGAACAGGGTGTACAACTGCTGGAAGTGCTGAACAAAGGAGGCAGCCTCTTCTAGCTGCATATTTTTCAGCATGAAAACAGTGCACTCTGTTCTGCATCCTTTTCAAGCAGTTTCAGGGTGAAATATTGTCTATGAATACATTCATAGATGCTCTTGGAAAGAGGAGTCGCCAGAGAATAAATGAGCTGCCAAGATTGTATCATGACACTCCTCTGGAGAAATATTTTAGCCTGAAAACTGATTCCTGTAACAGGAGTCAAAGCACACTCCATCTCATGGAAAACTCTGCTTGTCAGAGGCTATGTGTGGAATAATGGAGCACCTGAGGCAGAGAAGGTCAAATACCTGGGTACTTTTTGGGGGCGTGAAAGTGTGAGAGAAAAATGGGTCACACCTCAAGGTTAACGCGTTTCACACCTTATCATGGAGAGGAGAAAACACAATCCAGATGCAGATGGCATGGCTGATACCCCTCTGTCTGTATGAGTTTTGTTGAACAAGGGTCATTTTTAGAATCTAATTTTTCTGCCCCTGAGAAGGAAAGCTTTTATATTTCATTTTAGGGTAAAGTGGGAATGTAACTCATCTTTGTACAACTACCAGGCTCAACAGGATCAGAGAAGTCAAAGCAAGTCAAAGCATGCCTGAACATCACTGTGCACTAATCTTACTCTGGACAAATTGAACAGAAAAAGTGAAAGAGTTCTCTGAAAAATCATTAGTTATCAATCTGGGAAAAGGGGAATATATTACTGAATTGCATTTGTGTGGCAACTTGCTGACTCCTAAACATTTTGAATATCTGACCTCAATGGTGCTAATCATTGTAAAAAGTCTTATTTGTTGTTAAAAGATGAAATTGGAACATTGAAACATTTGGGGTTAAAACTTCCCCTGATGTGGAGGATAATGCTGACATACAGCAGGTCAGGATTTGGACACTGGCAAAGGCTGGGTACTGCCAGCACCAAAAAAAAAACCTGTTTTCTCTTGCAGTACTTAAACATCTAGATTATCTCTAGATTCCTTATTCCCATGGGTTGAGAATTAGCCCCATTTCTTTTTTTGTTTGTTTCTTTGTTTGTTTTTAGGTAAGAAAAGGGAATTTTAGCAATTTGCAAATTGCAGGGAGTACAAAAGCCTTGGCTCTGGCAGATCCTCCCCCACATCCCTGGCTTGCAGGATGGAGCCGTGAGAGCAGGGTATTTTCCAATTCCATGGAAGAAGCAAACTAAAATGAGTGGTACATTTTAAAAACCTGGTTTTGAATAGGATACCTCAGCAGTGCTCTGATGAAGAGAAATGAGTGTAGAGATGCATTGATTTTTAGTGTAAAAATACTGCTGAATCCTGGCCAGGCTGTGTTGTGCAGAGGGACCTGCCCTGCGTGGTTATACCACATCTCACTAATTATATTACATCTCATTAATCTCTTGCTTTCATTCAGAATACAAACAACACAAAATTTTAATCCACAGTGTTTGTCTCATTTGTTTAACAAGGTTTTTTCATCATTTTCTCAAGAATAAACATGCCATGACTTTTGTTTCTGAGATAGATAAATTAGCCTAAGTTGTTTGGTTTTTTTTCCCACAGTTTTCCTTTTAGTTTTCTAATTAACATAGGAGGAGAAATACACCTGAGGTAAATACAATTCTGGTATATTCCTAATACAAGTAAAGAATTTCATTGCTTCCAAACTCATTAAGTTAGTGGTTATTAAAGTATGCAGGCTGCTCATTGTGTCATGGAAAATAACATTCCTATTTTATTACCAGTTTCATTTCCATGGTTAGCACATTGCAGCCCTAATTACATTGGATACAGGGATCCACAGTTCTGTCCTAGCTTGCATTTTCATCTGACTCTGCTTGATACTTATTATTTTCAGCTTATTATAAACTATGCCACCAATAAAAGAAGCACAGCAGCTTGAAGTAAAAGATGATTCTAGAATCAGACTCCACGAGTGGGATTTGTTCTTCCCTGGATTTCTGATTGTCACAGATAAATTTCTTTTGCTTTGAATTAGAAGGTCCCATATTGTGAAGGTATTTTTGGAGCATCTGAGCATTACGCCAAAAACATGCAAAACCCAACTAAGCAAAGACTTTTGCAGATTTTGTGTTTTGCCTGAAAAGCTTTGGAATTGTTGGCAATTCATACAGCTCCATCTACAAAAGTGTTCAGTGTGTTTGATTTTCTTGTATTTTTATATTCTGATAAATGCGGGTTTATCTGCCAAGGCAAACATCAGAAAAAGAAAGGATCCTGCTTAAAATCAAGCATATTCATGCAAGTGCTGCCTTGACCTAGGTGCTTAGCAGTCATTAAATATTTCCTCTGAACAACAGGTCTGATTCCACTCCCAGCACAGCATCAGAAAAGGGGATTGGACAAAAGTGAACAAAGGAGTGAGGAAAGAGAAATAAGGCACTTGATGGTGTTTATAGAATCAGGGAATGGTTTGGGTTGGAAGGGACCACAAAGCCCATCCTGTCCCCCCCTGCCATTGGCCAGGGACACCTTCCATTAGCCCAGGTTGCTCCAAGCCCTGTCCAACCTGGTCTTGGACACTTCCAGGGATCCAGGGGCAGCCACAGCTTCTCTGGGCACCCTGTGCCAGGGCCTGCCCACCCTCACAATTTTCTCCTGCCTTTTCATTGAAATATCCCCTCTTTTAGTTTAAAACTATTCCCTTCTGTCCTATCCTGTCAAAAGCTTCCCTCCATCTCCTTTACATGAGCTCCCTTTAAGCACTGAAAGGCCACAATGAGGTCAGAGAGCTCACAGTCACTCAGGGCTTTCAGTTTTCAGCATTATTTTTACACCAGGGCTGTTTTCCCCAGATTTCTGTGGGACTTGGCCACCCTTACACTTTCTCTGGGACCTGTGAAAGTGACATCTCACAGCCACATGGGCAGCAATCAGGAAGGTCCATCTGGACTCTCTCCCAAATTCAGGATTCCTAAAGTGGCCCAGTCTGTGTATCCATGGTGGATACACATGAGACAAACCCAGTGAGTCTGATCTAATCCTTCTGGAAACTGAAGAAAACTCTCAAATTATAGTTGAGGAATGATCCATCTATGACACAGTTCAATTGACTCAAGCAAAACTAATAAAGACCAATATTGCTACCAGTGACAAAAGGTTTTTTCTATTGAAATGGTCACAAAGGGTGGGTTACAGCTTTGTGTGAGTTTGACATTAACTTCAGATGACTCTTTAAGTGTGGAATGGAAGGGACCCTACAAGAAAGATGGAGAGGAAATTTTTACTGAGGGCTGGAGGGACTGGACAATGAGCAATGGCTTCAGACTGAAATAAAGCAGGGATAGATTGGATATTAGGTAGAATTTGTTTCCTGTGAGGGTGGGCAGGCCCTGGCACAGGGTGCCCAGAGAAGCTGTGGCTGCCCCTGGATCCCTGGCAGTGTCCAAGGCCAGGCTGGATGGGGCTTGGAGCAACCTGGGCCAGTGGAAGGTGTCCCTGCCCATGGCAGGGGTGGCACTGGATGGGCTTTGTGGTCCCTTCCAAACTCAAACCACTCTGTAGTTTTATAATTCTATGATTTTCTTCATCTAATGAATAGAAATGATCAGTGCAGATTAAATTTACACATTTTAACACAGCCTTACACACACACAGCCAATGCAAGTGAATATTCATCAGCAGCACTTCAGCGAACTGCAATCACAACTCGTTTCAGACTGCAAGGAACAGGTGATTTTAGCCTTTGTTATGAAGAAAGAGCAATCACATTAGAGAGCTTTCTCATTCTCCCAGTAATGAGCTTGAGATGACATTTCAGGAAGGGTTTTGTGTCTCACATAACAAGGCTGTTTGTACATTTTCTAATGGAAGCTGTACAAAGGTATACAGCACAAGGAGCTACTGCTTGATTTTTTTTTTCTATAAGCTGAGAGTGAGTTAAATGTAAAATTACAGTAATTGTGAGCTGTTTTAGTATTGCCTATTATGTACTAGGCTTCATTTCAGTTATGGCTTTCCCCTAACTGCAGGGGAATTCTGAAGCTGTTACACTGCACTGTTCTAAAAAGGTAGAATGTCTAGGGATTGCTGATTTTCAGAGCCAAAGTTTCAGTAGAAATAGTCTCCAGGAGCAAATATGTATATGGACATTATTTGCTGTTTATATTTGGGGAAATTAAGGCACAGGGGATCAAGAAGGGCAAAGCAGTGCAGGAGACAGGGCCAATGTGGTGCTTCATCCTTCCTTCCTGGTGAAAGGCAGCAGTATCCACACTGTTCATTAAAGCTGAAGGAAAATCTTTAAAGGGAAAAAAATGTAAGAATAATCTTTAAAAATGCTTTAAATACTCATGGGCTGAACTGAAATAAAAACCCAAGGGAAAGAGAAACCAAAATCCCATTTATATCTTCAAGATGATAAGAGTTTTGAGTGGCCAGTGTGAGTCTGCTGGGGAATTCAGAGATGGTGACACTGCCTAAGACAAGATCTAACAATTATCATGTTGTGTATTTATTTCTGAACTGTGGAAAAAGGTGCATATTTATGAAAAAAGACATACATGGTCACACAGCAATATGGAAATGACCTGTAGAGATCTCTGGTAAAGTTGTGTAATGCATTTACCTCATTTAAGTCATGCCTTAAGGGAACATGAGCCGCTGATTGTATTGATTATATCTTAGAAGGGCAATGATTTACAATTCCATCAAGGACACTGCCATAGACAGTAGGAGGACACTGATGACAAGTATGGATGACAAAGAAGAGCCCCCTTGGGCAGAGGAGGCAGCAGAGTCAGGAGTGAAGCTGAGCCTGGGAAGAAGGGAGGGTGGGAGGAAGGGGATTTTGTTTTTGTTGTGTTTCATACTCTCCTCCTCTGTTACAACTAATTGGCAATAAATTAAATTACTTTCCCCAAGTCAAGACTTCTGCTTGTACCTTTAATAGGTGAGAGATCTCCCTGTCCTCATCTTGCCCCAGGAGAGATTTTCACCAGATTTCCTGCCCTGTCCTGCTGATGGAGGAGTGATAAAGAGGCACCAGGGGCAGCCCACCACATTGCCATCAGCAGGAGCTGTGATAGTATTTGCAAGTGAGAAAAAGTAACTCAGAACCTCCACTTTAGACACTTAAATGCACTATTTATCTCATTATAGCTCATTTATATCAAAGTCTGATCAGTGCAATGCAGTTCCCCAGGAAAAGCTCTAAAGGCCTCTCACTGGGTTGTTGCTTTTGCAATACAATCAATGCATAAAAATTCAACAGATAAATGCATCTTGTGAGTTTTTGAGCTTTTCTCTGACTGAAAAACAGGAAAGAGTTCATTAACTGTGTTCATCCAACTGTTTTTAGGCCTTTATTGATTCACTTATTGCTATAGCACCCAAATTAGTATGATTGATGTTGACATCTGCTCCAATTAAGTGATTTTGATTTATTTGGACTGTGGAAAAATAAGATTTTACAGTTTCTTTCTGATTCCAAATGTGCAAGTTTTTTGTTTTGTTTTGTTTTGTTGTGGGTTTTTTGTTTTTTGGTTTTTTTTTTTTTTTTTGTAGGGACCCTTTTAAGGGCCTTAAGGATCTTAAAAGTTTACTCCAGGGCTGGAAGAATGCTTTGGGGTTATGAATTCAGGAAAAGTTCCATCAGAAGTACACAGGAATGTTTACTGACTCACTAAGGATGGTTACAAAGAGCTGAAGAATAGGGAGAGGGAATGTCCAGATCAGGGAGCCACAAGTCCTTGTGTCCCTTTTCCTCTGAAGGCCACAGTGATTTCTTTCTTGCACCATCAGTGTTTTTATCTCAGCAGAACAACAGACTCAGCTCATTTAATGAAGTTAAATACCACAAAAAGAGATGGCAACTCTGATGTGAAGAGGCCACAGGACATTTCTCCCCTTCTACCCCAAAAACCCAAACAAAGCCACACTCCATAGGTTTAACTTCTGAACTCTGATGTGAATAACATCATGATGCAGGAATGATCTCCTTCCACTTGGGCAGAATAAATAGGAAGAAGAAATGATCCTGTGGTTTTGGGATGCCTTGAAGAAGTTAATGGTTTAAAACATCATATCTGAGCATAACAAGAGAATGAAGCCTTTGGGGAGTTGGATGCTGTAAAGGATGAAGATATATTCTGAACATAGAGAATCACAGGTTGTAATTGGAAGGAGGCTTGTGAAGATGATAGAAAATGTCACAAATATCAGCCAGGGATTTAACTGTAAACCTCAAGCCTTGTTTTAGTTCTGCCACAAAGCAGCTCAGGATGTTCCCAGGTCAATAAGCCACCTAATAAATACTCAGTCTTTGTTTCTTTATTGTATCATCCCACCAGTCCCACCTGGCTGTGACATCTTTTGCAGTGTGTAATTAAATGTTTCAACCCTTTGTTGTGGTTGTTGTTTTAATCACATTTCTTTTCCTCCTGCTCCATTCCTTTGCCACATCACCTCCACTATTTATTCCACAGAAATTCTAACTGCATCTTTAGAAAAAGAAGATGCAGTCCTTGATTGCTTGAGTCAGGGGAGAATAAACCCCATGTTATTGGAGAAGGAGCCTGACATAAACCCTTTACTGACTGCCATGGACAAATTCAGTTGTCTGAAATGAGTGTGAGGAATCCCCCAGGAGGGGAACAGGAAAGGGATTTCTGTAATAGCTGGCAACAAAAGATCCTCCTAGATAAACCATAACAGAAAATGTAAAAACACTCAGAAAGAGGTGTCTTGTGGTAGTGCAGCATGCAGGGAGAGAAGGATCTCACAGTCTGAAGGAAAAAATTGTGCGGGTGGACAGAGAGGCACCTCAAGCTGTAAACAATCTCTTGGGATCTCAAGAATAGCTGTCAGCTGGAGCCAACCAACATCCCAGCAGGTCCAAGGCAAGGAGATATTTCAGGAGCTGTTGAAGGAAAGCAGAAATTGAGAATCATGACCTGCTCAGGAGCTGATGGGGCTATCCAGTGCCCCAGGGTGTTTAATGTGGTGTTTGAGACAGTGCACAGGGAAGGACACCTGGTGACCTGTGACATGACCAGGCCACCATGTCCCATGGCACCCCAAACTGGCTCTGGACTCTTGTATTTTTCACTTTTCCCTTGCTTTTCTATTTAATCACCTTTAGTATGATTATGCCTTTAGTTTCTCTCCTATGAACATGGCAAAGAAAATTGGTATTGGGCAGATTTGCCCTTTTTTTTACCATTCTCGTGGTCTTTCTGTTGTTTCACTGCTGTCTTGAAGTAGTAAAATATCTTTTTTTTATATATGCAATATATGTGTACCCACTAAAAACTTGAATAAATTTAGATATCTAGATATATAACATTGTCAGTGAGTGGGTTCTTTTGAAGTTACCTGAAGTTATAAAAATGAGCTCCACTAAGGCAGCAGGCTCATTACTGGAACAGAGCTCCATCATTATCAAGTCACACTCCAGGTGCTCATTCCCACTCCAATCCTGCGACAAATTAGTGATTCTAAAGAGTGCTCCTATGGCAACTGCTGTGCTGGCACATCCTGGCTCCTGTGGCTGTGGCAATGCCATATCCAGTGGCAATTCCCTTGATTTCCCATAAGTAATAAGGAGAAGAGAATGCTGCAATTCCAGTAGAAGTTTATTGAGCAAGGAGGACATTAGGAGATAGTTCTATTTAAATTAGGAGAGTTAAAAAGGTGCTTTCTACTTGGATACAAATTTCTCCCCAAGGACCCTAAAATGGGCTTACCTAAATTACAGGCTACTCCCTGGCTGTTCTTGACCTTAAAATTGATGCAAAGAAAAGAGAATAAATGTTCCTTTATGTCTGTTGTAAAAAATTCTAATTTGAGTCTATAGAACACACTCCCATTTTATTATTATTATTATATTATAATTTGAAGACTTTCACTATTGGTGTGAACTGGATAAGACAAGGTTTATCTGCTCCAGCCCTTTCAGTGTTTGCCACCAAACCCTTGAGCTGATTGTGACTCTGATGACACAAATCAAGACAAAACCATGAGTGTTTCATACATTCTTTAACACAGAGGTGAAAACTCACAAAGAAAAGTAAAAAACAAGTGTCACCAGTAATGAGAGCACTAATAGGGATGTGTCTGGGGAAAAGACTGCAGGGGGAAAAAAAAAGAAAAAGAAGACTAAAAAACCTAAATTGATTGTTTATGCCTTGAATTAATCAGTTCTGACTTCTAATATCCTGCCTGCTTAATAAACCTTAAGTAGGAAGGTAGCAATGCACTCTCCTTATTACATATGGGAAATCAATGGGATTGCCAACCCCACTAAATGTTATTAGCAGAACACCCGAGTCAGTGAGCTGCCACTTTAGCAGTTGCCACATGAGCACTGCTCAGAAATTAGTGCTTATCTGTCTCACATCCCAGGCTCTGCAATTGAGCTCTGGGAACACCATGGGAAAAGGACAGAATTTCACCCTATTAATGTGTTTGCATGACTGCAGAAACAACAGACTTTGGGGGGGTTCTTTCTTTTAATTTTCTTTCTCTTCTCTCTTCTCTTCTCTTCTCTTCTCTTCTCTTCTCTTCTCTTCTCTTCTCTTCTCTTCTCTTCTCTTCTCTTCTCTTCTCTTCTCTTCTCTTCTCTTCTCTTCTCTTCTCTCTCTCCTTCCTTCCTTCCCTTCCTTCCCTTCCCTTCCCTTCCCTTCCCTTCCCTTCCCTTCCCTTCCCTCCTTCCCTTCCCTTCCCTTCCCTTCCCTTCCCTTCCTTCCCTTCCCTTCCCTTCCTTCCTTCCTTCCCTTCCCTTCCCTTCCCTTCCCTTCCCTTCCTTCCTTCCCTTCCCTTCCCTTCCCTTCCCTTCCCTTCCCTTCCCCTCCTCCTCCCTTTCTTCCTTTTCCTTTTTTTTTCCCCTTTTTTTTCTTTTTTTCCCATTTTTCCTTCTTTTTTTCATTAAACTGGAAACTCTGGTCTCAGCTTGGATGTTTTGCTGCCCACTGTAGGATTTCTGATATTTGGGAAGATGATCCTACTCTCAAACCCTTCCAGTTCTAATGGATCTCCCTGCCCCTACCCCTCAGCTACCCAATAATGAGCCTTTGGAAAAGCTGCTTTAGGACCCTCAGGATCAGAGGGTGGATGGATATTAAGAACTCCTTTAACTTTCTTTAATAGCCACTCTAACAGATGTATAAGGGGGCACAAGCCTAAGGTTATTTCATCATTTTAGAAGATCCTTGAAGATCTGATGATGTCTAATCTTCACCTAGAGGAACTTGGTGGTCTCCATTCAGCACTTCAGCTCCAAATACCCAGCACAGACAGCTCAGTTTAACTTCACCATTATCTTGAATTATGTTATCATGTCAGGCTTGTAGGATTATTAATATTTAATAAATTCACAGATCAATCTGCCTTTTTCCTATCCAATTTATAAATTATTCACAGGTTCATCTATTTTCCCCCTCTGTTGTTGGCATAATCACTGGTGAAAATAGATCTTGTTCACCAGATCTATTTTATTGTTGCTTTAAAATATATATATTTAAGAAAGGAAGTTGGAGTGCATCCAATATGCACATAAATAATTGTTTAATGCAGTGCTCTGGAGCACTTTGCTGTCTTAAAAACTCTAAAAATAAATACTTTTTTTTAAACTAAAAGAGAAAATGATAAAGACAGCACATCAAAAGTAAATATCAATGAAATCTGATGGCAGAACTTTGTAGGTAGTTGCACCCACAAAGGAGAAAGAGATTAAGGAAAGCATAATTAATATTAATTTCCTTTGGCTCCAAGTCCTCTGATAAGCCCAATTAGGTGAAGTGTGTTGGGACAGGCAGGTTCACCCCTTTTCTTTTGGGGATGAGGTGAAGCCCCAGGCTCAGAGCATCCCAGCTCAGGAAGAGGAGGGAGTGTGGAACCATCTCTTCTGGAATCTTCCCCATACTATGAAACTTCTCTGCCCCTGAGCATCTTCAAGGACAGGACAAGGAGTATTTGTTTTCCCAGGCTATATAGTACTAAAGGTAAAATTATCCCAATTAGGGCTGCAATTCAGGTGAGATTTTTATCTTCCATTGAACACTAAGTCCTTGTTATACACTTTTAGAATTCCATGTTAAAAACTACTTAATTTCCTTGCTTGAAATTAGAAGATATCTATTTCATATATTAATATAGTTATACACATAAAAATATGTATTCTCTGCTTTCTGTGACTGAATATAAATTCTTTAGAGTAAATTCTGCTGTTTTAAGAGGTCAATCTATTTCTTCCTGAGATTCAGCTCTTGGCCTCATTGTTCCCCACTTCTGGTCCAACGTCCCTGGAACTGAACTGACCCATTAATGAGTGAATTAAGGACATGCAGATGAGGGCAGCACACCTAAATTAATTCCCTGACTTTGCATTTAGCCCCCTCTGCACGACCAATTATAAAAATGAAGGGTAGGGCATGTGGAAAGAGAACTTTGCCAAGGTTGCAAGGCTGTGGATTTAAGGAGACCTTGCCAGCGTTGGGAGGGCATATAGCCGCAGAGTCAAGGCTGGGAGAAATCCTGGCACTACAGGAAATGTGGTTAAAATTGAGAGATATTTGGGCCATAACCATGTAGCTTTCCACCTCTTGGTGGTATCAGCAGAACAGAGCACTTCTCCTGGGAAAAGGGAAAGGACAAGGCCATCCAAAAGGTTCAGAAGTTGTCAAACAGGGTCCAGAGAAGGCCATGGAACTGCTGAGGGGGCTGGAACGCCTCCCCCCATGGAGCCAGGCTGGGAGAGCTGGGAATGTTCAGCCTGGAGAAGAGAAGGTGGTGTGGAGACCTCACAGAACCTTCCAGGGACTCCAGAAAGGGTGGAAAGGGAGAATTCATCTAGAGGGAGCTTGAAATCCATGCAGTGCCACCCCTGCCACGGGCAGGAACATCTTCCACCATCCCAGGCTGCTCCAAGCCCTGTCCAACCTTGTCCATTACTTCCAGGGATCCAGGGGCAGCCACACATTTCCTTAGAAGTCTCTCAAATCTGTGGGATAAGATGGAGCCACTGCAGCAGATAACCAGAATTTAGGACATTCTGTGCAAGCAACCACTAAAAACTGCAGCTGTCATGAGAACACTGTATTACTGGGCTGTGTTTTCTGCTGGTTGTCAGAAATTCTGGGTTAATGTTCAATTGGTAAGTGATGATTCTGCATAATTTGTATAGATTTGCCTGACTTCAACACTATCCCTTCCCTTAATTGTCTTCTCTGCACCCTCCAGAAATTGTCAGGAATAAATATCCTTTATTTCTTGAGATATAGTTTTGTTTGCAGCTGTTTTTATCAGCAGCTTGTTCATCTCACACCAAGGCACAGCCATAACTCAGAACCTGTGAATTTATGGCAGTTTTTTCCCACTCAGGTGCTGGTGTGACTGATGGCTCTGTGGAACTTGGGGTTTGATCAATTATTTTCCTGCATGTAACAAATCATGTTGCAATCATATCTTGCAGCTGGAAGCTTCAGAGAACAACACAAGTCGCTTTTTTAATGGAGAATTTAAATTACATGAGTCATTTTTAAATCACTTGATAAAAGACTAGACAGGAAGGGGGATTGTAAGTGTTTGATATTGCTCCAGTGATCATTCTTATTGCTACAAATAAAAACAATTTGGGATTTTTCCTCGCATCTGTGCTCTGCTAAAAAGCACTCTGCCTTTTCAGAAAGCCTGAAAAATACAAATAGCTTGTGCAGATCAATGTCAACCTGGCTTGTCCTTTAACATAACCTCCAGAGGAGGGGATTTTTTGGTGGCATGGCCAAATTTTGAACCAGAGAAGGAAATGGTTAAAACATTTATGCTCCTAACACATGATTTTTAAAAATCCCCATTCCAAACTGAGTATTTTGTGATGTTTTCCAGTTTCATTACTTGCAACGCCAATATAGATATTTAGTTTCAATATAAACTGAACTCTACTAATGCTCTTCACCTGAATTTCTTGTTTTTTTTCTGGTAGGGTCATTTTAAATGTTCAAATCCATCCTTTGGTTGGTGCTTATGGACAAAGGGAAGGTGTCTGAATTTTCAAGATGTTTTTTAGTGCCTCCATAAAGTTCTGTCCAGCAGCCATTTTCCCTGGGCAAGTTTGGTTTCTTAAAGTTGTCCTTATTTTCTTTCCTTTTTCCTCTTTCTCTTTGTTTTCTTTGTTTATTCACAGAACTAGTAGCACTACTTTGGCTGAAAAAAATCTGAAATGTAGATAAAAGAGTAAACTTAGCTCTTTGTAAGTGGCAAAAAGCAGAAGGATTTTCTTTGCCTATCAAAAACAATCCTATTTTGCATTTAAGAACATTTTACTTGTTATTCCTGAGTATTATTCAGATTCTCCCAGGATTTTTTCCCCATTTTTTTTTGTTTGCTCTGACCTGCAGAACCCCAATTCTGAAAATTTGCTCAGACCTGGTTCTGGACGTTATCAACTCATTTTGCCATGTCCTACAGAACCTTCCAGGAATATTACCTTTATACTTCTCTCACCCTTAATTTAATAAATATTGTATTATTCACTTGAAAATTAATAAAAAAAGAAACAGAATGGATTTGTTCATTTGAAGAATCAAGTCAAAGGATTGATAGGACTTTTCCTATCTCCTGCTTTGATAATTTTGTGACAATCCACCACTGCGGTGAAGCCATGGAAAAGGCAGATGTTAGGATGTATCAGGAAGAGGATTTCTCTAATTACTGGGAATTATTAGTGTTATACCAGGCACTATTTAAACCTTGTATTGAGCATTTCTTACAGTTCTTGCTTTCAGGATTAATTCCAGCTGAAGTGGATGCAGAGAGAAGTCACAGGAATGTTAGGAATTGGAGTCCCTTCCCTTGTGAAATGTAGGTGACAGATGGTTTGGGCTTGGTTTTTTTTTTTTATCCAAGCAAACCAGAGTCTGAGAGGAGATGCAGTTGTTTTTCATAGATGCCATAATTAAAGGATGGTCACTGGAGAAGTAGCACAATCTCCTGTGGAATGACAACAATGGCACAAGGGCAAGAAATTCAAATTAACCATGGTTATTTATTAGTTCTGTAAAAACCCTGAAGGATTCTAATAATAAGTTTAGTTAGCAAATTGTATTTAACAAAAGGGGGGGGAAGCAGGCTTGTTCCAAGAGCAAATATAGCCAGTCTGAGATGTGACTGGATTGTATTTCATTAATTACTCTACAGACATTAGAGTAGTGTAGTAACCATTAGATCTAATAATATTTTTAAAAATGGTTTCCTTTGTACTAAACATTCTTTGTATCACATTTAGAAAACTCTCCAATGAGACAGGCCTCATTCACAGCAGTAAAAACAATATTGCAATTTCTGCAAGAAATTCTGTCATTTCATTGCTATTTCCTTTGTCAGAATCTCAATGCACATTCAGGCACCACTCTTAAAATTTTCTGTTGTCACATGAAATATTAGCTTTATTTATGGCAGAGGTTTTGCATCAAACAGAACTACCCAAGAAGTCTTGTACTGCTCCCCCAATCTGTCTAGATTTCTTCTTTCCTAGAACTAAAATGACATTATCAGAAGAAGGCATTATTTTCCCCAGACTCTAAGATGATATAAATATCCAGGGATGATCCAGTGTAGAATACAGATTCCATAAAGAAGTGTGTCAGAGGTTTACAGTGAAGGTATAATCCTGTCTGCTGTTGACTGAGTGATTTATGAGATGTGCCAAATCTCCTCAGCTGCTCTTGTGCTCTGGATTTTTGGGACACAGATCCATGAATCCCTTTGATTCCAGTGTACATATAAGCCTCAATATTCACAGAAACATCCTAATTTTTTTGGATAAAATATTCTAATCTGAATGAAGAGGAGGAATCTGCACAGGTGAGGCTTCAGGTTAGGGCTTCACTTTCAGCTTTGACATCTAAAAAGATGTTTTTAATGACATTCTTTCAGTGATGTTCTCAGAAAGATTTTATGAAGAGTAGAAAATAAATAATAAAGATCTAAAGAAATATTTTAACATTATCATAAAGCAGCAGAGAGAATACTTATATACATTTTAGGTATCTGTTTAGTGTTTTGAGGTTTTGAAATATGCAATTTAAAATTACATTAATTCTTAGCTTCTCCACAAGTTGATAGTAAGCACTTGAATTTTTAGTATGTTTTATGTACAAATTAAATTCCTTTAAGACAGGATTAAAAAATAATAAAAAGAACACTTATACCCCAAAATATTTTCATCAATTAGCTTAGAAATCCATAGCAGTTAAGTTGATTAATATTGATTATTTCAGTGGTGCAAAACTTGGAAAATCATCAAAATTGATGTTTTGAATACTGAGTTTGTTACCTAAAAGAAGCCTCTATGTGTATTTTTATACATAGATCACCGTGATTTTCCAAAAATTCAAGTTGCTGAAAATTTTTTGACTTTTGAAAATGGTTTCAAAAAACCTCTTCCATCATTTTTTTCTGAAAGATGTGTTTCTTAAAAAAAAATTATTCATAGCCAAACCACATTTTGTGTTTCAATATTTTTAATGTAATTTGATGACTGAATGGAAAATTCAGCCTTTCTCTTTTTTAAATATTCAATTTTTTCTTGTTGGCTCTTTTTTCTTCCCTTGGAATACCAGTATTTCCCCTCTCCAGTTCAATGCCCTGAACAAAGTCAAATGCAATCATGTAGTGGGGAGAAAAGAAGCAAAATTCCAAAGGAAGGACATTCTTTTGAAGCCAATTTTCACCAGGCACTCTGGAATAAATAACATTTCTTTGCCTAGTTTATTTCACCAGTGAGCTTGCAGAGTGTTTGTTATTAGAGCCTTCCCAGTGTAAAGTAAATCAGAAAAGACCAAAAAAAGCGAGAGGATCTTATTTTCAGTGTGGAAGTACCTTCAGCTTCTACTGGAATTCTACTGGAATTAGTGACCCCAAGTATTGAGACAGAATACCCACAATGATTGAACAGCAACAAAAAAAATGTATTCCACCATACTTTAAAACATTATAGAAATTGTCTCCTTATCTCTTTACCTTGACTTAGAGCAGTCCAGGGAACATTAAAAGTAATTAAGGATTTTCTGGTTTATTCTACAAAGCATTCTTCTGTCATTAAAACTCTTGAATATTAGGAGTAATCAATATCCAGGAGTGGTTTTTGCTTTGGTGAGCAATGCGGGGAGTTCAGTGAGAAGCTGTCTTGTGTTGTGAAGGATACTCCCACAGGGACATTAAATCCAGTACAATTAGCAGCCTAAATATGGTTAAATGTGTAGAGCATCACTCAGAGCTAAATAATGTATGTGTTACTCCAAAGAACATCAGGAACTTAGGAATTTCTATTAAGCCTTTTTCACTCATTTTTCATTAAACATGAGAGCTGTGACCTATCTGGAGATTTCTGGTTAAATTAAGGTAATTGAAGACTGAAACCAGCTAAGGTGAGAAAGGAGCACTTGGAAATTAGTTAATATAAATCGAAGGTAATGAAGAAAATTAATGTGGAAATGTGGGATTTATTTTTGCCCACAAAAAATTTAATTTTTATATCACTCTGCTTGCTATAAGCAATATTGCCCAGATGATAATAATTGAGGTCCCACTCCCTCTAAATGCAGGAAATCCACCATTCCAATGGCACTTTGTGCATCAAGGATGGGTTCAGTCTTCTAAACACGTGGGGGGTTTTCCACAGGAAGGGCTGCAAAGGGGGATTCATCCTTGCCCAGGATGACTTGGGCACCAGAGGTGTTTCTTTATGAGTGAATCCACGTGGGATACTGAGATCATGGAACCATCAGGATTGGCAAGGAGCTCCAGGATCATCTAGTCTAACCTTCCATCCTGGGCAGCCTGGGCCAGTGCTTCTCTCCTTCTAGGAAGGAATTTTCCCTAAAATCCAACCTGAGCCTCCCTGGCACAGTTTGAGGCTGTTCCCTCTCCTCCTGTCCCTGTTCCTGGGAGCAGAGCCTGACCCCCCTGGCTGTCCCCTCCTGTCAGGGAATGGCATTCACATTCTCTGAACAGAGAGACACATAACTCTCTCTACCATGATTTGTCCTGGGGAAGGCACTAAGAAGCTCAGAGAAGAGAAAACAATTCTTATCTCTACTCACTGTTCCTGTTGTTTGGCACATGTGGAATATGTTATGGAGATTGTTTACCCAGAGTGATTTGTTATTGGACTCTGATGATGGTGGTTTGGATTGATTGGCCAACTGGGTCAAAGCTGTGTTGTGGCTGTCTGAAGAGAGTCACAGGCTTTTCTTTAGTATCTTTCTAGTATAGTATCTCTTTAATATAGTATAGTATTAGTGTAATATAACATAGCTTAACAAAGCATTTGTTCAGCTTTCTGAAATCATGGAGTTAGAGCACATTATTGGTGCCCAGGAGTTGTGCAGAGCCAGAAGGTCCCCCCTGAGCCCCCTTTTCTCAAGGCTGAGCCCCTTTCCCAGCTCCGTCAGCCCCTCCTGGTGCTCCAGACCCTTCCTCAGCTCCCCAGTGTCCCTCTTTTAGTGAGGGCACAAAATTGAGCAGAGGAGACAAAGTGTGGGATGATCCAAAGGACAGGTCAAAGGGAAATGTGTCCTCACAACTCACAGGGAAGAGCCAACAACACCCAGGGCACTGATGCTGCAGGAAACTCTTCACAAAACCTCCCAGGGACTGAAGGATTCACCTCCCAGTGAACCCTTCCCCCAGTGACAGACAAATGAAACTTAAGCTGCAACCATCACAAAAGCACTTTTTTTAGCAGTATCCCAGCAGTAAGGCCAAAATTCAGGATTAAAAGCAGCTCAAGACACAGGATCCCAGAAAAGTACAGAGATTCAGGGCCATGTCCAGCAGATTTTGCTGTAAAATCACTCACAAAAACTCAGGAGACTTTGATTCACCTGGACTGGTAGCTTTATTTTTTGGCCCTGCATGGGAATTCAGTACAAAACATCCAGTAATTATTAAAAATATTGAAAATACCATTTACTGAACTCAGACATCATGGATTCGAGGGAAATAATTAAATTTTGACTAAAATTAAGAAAAGCAAGCAAAAAAAATTAAACCAAAAAGGTGAACTTGAGAAATTATTGACTGAAATTACACTATAACACTATGCCCTATCTCTGTCTCCCTGAACTTGGTTTTCAAGCTTCTGAAACTGTACCGTTCAGATCTCAACAGCAGATGTATAAAAACCAACAAAATTGAAGCAAATAAACCATTAGTTGTTGATATTTTTGTTTTCTGCATCATTTACTTTGAGCTAAGAATGGTATAAAAAAATTGTTATTTCCATTTGACCACAGTCAAGGTAAAATTTTATTATAAATAGCAAGGGATATTTGAGCTAAAAAATAATATTATCAAAATGCAGATATAAAGACATCTAGATATAATGCATTTAGTTAAATTTATGATTAAAAGATCAGCCTTTAATGGCATAAAAAAAGACTACAAAATTCAACTTGTAAATAATAGATGTTGATAGAATATTATGTAGCAAACAGAGAGTAGCTGTTATATCTCATTTCAACCTCTCTGGATGAAATTATGATTTCCTTCATATGCTAAACTTGTAATAGTAAAATATCAACATGAGACATTTATTAGTCATTTAAAGAGTAAATGCTTTCATTTTTCCCTACAAAAGTTTCAGCCATTAGTAATCCAGATAAGTACTACTTTGGGGTAACTTTGAACTTTAAAAAAAGTAAAAGCCTGTGGAAAATGTCACATTTAATGTATTTAATTAACACTTTTTTTGTCTCCCTGTTGTAGTGTGTGTTAAGTTTCTCAGTTTGCTCCCCCATTTTATGCACTGTACCCTCCTTTGTTCTTTGTAAATGGTTCCTCTCTCCCCAGTTTTTCCCGCCACTGCCTCCTTGCCAGTTAAGTTGCCTAGCTACCATACTATTTTTAGTTGCTAATGTTACAGTTTGTAAGACCGCTCCTCCCTCATCCCACCTTATAAGTAGATGTTTTCTCCTCCCTGGGCACAGTCAATCACCCCCCACTCCTCCCAGGTTTCGAGAACCTTCTCCTCTCTGGGGGTTGTGGTTGGCTGTGGTCCCGGGGCCCCTCCTTTACTTTGTATTCGTTGGTTTCGGGTGTATGTCAGTTATGTTCAGTACCTCCCTTTGAGTTTCCCCATTGGATAGCTGGGCTCCCCTCCTCTCTCCTCCCCTTCCCTATAAAACCTTGTCGCTCCCCCTGTTCGGGGCCATTTTGCTGGTTGGTGCCCCTCCTTGTTGGTGCCTCCGGATCACCCAATAAACCAACTGTTCACCCCCAGCAAGTGGTCACCTCCTTTATCGTCTCGCGTGCGCAACTCCGGGCTCTTTCTCCAGCCCAGCCTGAGGCCAAGACGCCGAGGGGGGCTGGCTTCTTATGCGCAGGGGCGTTGGCCTTCTCACCCCTCGTGCTAGCCGGATATAGGGCTGCGTACGCCCTCGCGCATCTCCCTAATCCCTTTGTGCAATGAAATCAATAAAAAATTAATGGACTCAATGTGAGATGTTCTTAGATATCAGTACCTTAAAATTATCATCATCAAAGTTGTCAAAATGTTGCTAAAGGGCTTTGTTTTATTTGTTTGGACAGACCTGCAAAGACCAATAAATAAAATAAAACAGATGTCAAAATGCATCCAGATGGTCACAGCTCCCCAAATGCTGTATCCTTACTGAGTCACAAATGACAAATCCCACAGTGCCACAGAGAGAGAAAATGCCATTTCTGATCTTTCAGATACCTTGTTTTCACATTACCTCTAATTGATGATCATAAATATTGATTTGGGGCACACGGGACAGACCTGGAACACTGGGAGCTGATAGCCAGCAGCTGCTTCCTTAACTCCATGTGGAGCAGCCCCTTGCCCAGCCAGCTGTGTTGGGAAGGATGAAAATTTGACAAGAAAGTCTCACAGATATGCATGCTTGGCAGAAAGATTTTTGAATGTAGAATTTGAAGAAGGAAGAGAAACGAAAGCAAGTTTTGGTATAGAAGAAAAGAATTGCTGAGCCAGTCTTACTGGAAAACCAAGGAGGCAAAAGGTGTGTTTGCAGGAGGCACATGGCATTGCCAAATAAGCCCGAGTTGGCAGAGGTGGCAACTTTGGGAAGGATTCCACCGATTGCTGAATAGAAAAAGATATTTTTCTGAAGGTTTGCTGATAAATGAAATTGGATATTGAAAGATTAAAGAAACAATGGGGGAAAAGCCATAAATTCCATAACAATTAAAAATTAAAAAAGAGGGTTATACATCAGAGGGAAACCTTAAGTATCAGGCGTTCCAGGAAGTCTGTACCTCTCAAGTACTTTAGCCATGGGGAAAGAGAGAAGGGAAGCGTGGTCAGGAAATTGAGATAAAAAGGAGGGTGTGTCCTCCAAAAAATTGAGAGATCCCATGAAAATGCCCCATGGTCTCTCCTTTCATTCGAATAAAGTAAAAGGACTCCTCTGTCTCCTTTCTGGACACAAACCTCAGGTGTTTGTGGGTTAATTTTCCTGAAACACACAGAGCATGGGAAGAGCCCTGGGAGCTTCACCCGAGCCCAGAGCAGGGCCTGGATGAACGCCCCAGATCCCATGCCAAAAGGACAAAGCTCGCAGGCCCGTAGCCCTTAGAGCGCCGCCACTCTCCCAGCCCCTCGCTCGACCAGCTGTGAGAGCTGGAGCTGTGTGGAGCAAGGTCAGGAGTGATGGCACTCCTTGAAGAGCTGCGCAATGAGAGGCAGAACTGGTCCACGCTTTGCCAGGCCAGCATTAGTAGGGAAGAGAGCCTGGCACAGTCCATTCTAAGCCTAACGAGGCAGAGACAACAGGCCGAGAACAGAGAGTTTGGGTTGGAAAGAACCCTAAAGCTCATTCAGTGCCCACCCACTGCCATGGGCAGGGACACCTTCCACTAGCCCAGGTGGCCCCAAGCCCTATCCAAACTGGCCTTGGACACTGCCAGGGATCCCGGGGAAACCACAGCTTCTCCGGGCAGCCTCCACCAGGGCTTCATCATCACTCTCACCAGGAACAATTCCTTCCCAATATCCTACCCAACTCTGCCCTCCTCCACTGGAGTATTCACCATTACTTCCTCTTCTAATTTCCCAGTAAAATCGGAGCTATGTGAACATTTCAGCCATTTTTGAAATTATATTCTAACAACTCATCTCTGGAGTTTTTTTTGCTGCCTCCTGAATCGTGTGAGTTCTCCTTGGTTTACTCTGCATTATAAAGGGACAAATGATGGCATTCTTAACTATGGTGGAAGGAAAACTTTTTCCCAATCAGCCCAGCATTTTCACATCACAGATCTTGATCCTAAACTTGGTGTTGGACATGTACAAGAGCCTCTGGATTTTTCAGTAGGCCCTTAAGCCTGATTTTAGAAGGGAATTCTCTGGTGAGTGTGCACTTATCACACTTAATAGACACCAATACAATAATACTCTTGGAATGTTTTTAAAATTTCCACAACTTTTTATAATATGCAACTATGGATAAATAAATTTCATCCTGCAGCAATGCTTTCCACAATGCCACAGCTGTGCGTGATGAGGAAACACACGTTTTTAAAGCTGAGGCCTAAGCGCTGCTTTCCTGACTGATGTCTCCGTGCAGCAGCGGTGGGACAGCTCTGTCCCCTCACTCTGCACACACTCCAGTTCCAGGCGCTCCCAGTTGGTTCCAGCAGCTTTGCAGCTGCCTCGGAGCCCCCCGCTGGCCTCGGGGTGCTGGGCGGTGGCCCTGGGGACAGCAGCGCGTTCCAGGGCCCTTTGTGACACGGGGCTGCGTGTGCCCAGAGCCCATTGTGACACCTGCGGCCACGCCCTGGCCAGGAGGGTTAAAAGGGCGCACAGAGCCCGGGGGTGGCACTCCCAGGAGAGCAGCTCCGTCAGGAGGCAGCAACTCCCGGGACTCTGCAGCGCCAAGGCGAGGCAGAGATGTCTTTCATCGAGGAGAAACCCACGGGCGTCCAGCCCAAGCAGAAGTGGCTGCGCTCTGTGAGGAGGCGCAAGGCGAGCGATGGCAGCCCGCAGCTGCCTCGGGGCCGGGACGGGCCTGCCGGCACGGAGGGAGCCGCTGTGCCAGGGCAGCGCTGCGGGTCCCCCGCGCCGCCTCGGCCTCAGCCTTCTCCTCCTGCGTGCAGGTGCAGAGCTCTGAGCCACGGGCAGCAGCTCCGCAGGCCCAGCAGCACCGGGACTCCCGTGCCGGCCCTGGCCCGCAGGCGGCTGCAGCAGAGAGCCGGGCAGCGGCCCCGCACAGCCCCAGGGCCCGCGGCCGGGCTCTGCTGCGCTCGCTGCGCCGCGGCTGCCGCGCCATCCTCAGCAGGGTGGCGGCTGCGATCCGGCAGCCGGGGACACAGCGGCGCCTGCACCGGGCCACGGGCTCAGCCACGGCAGCAGCAGCCCCCGCAGCGGGGGAACAGAGCCGGGCAGCTGCCCCGCACAGCCCCTGCTACGCCCCCGGGCCCTGGCCCGGCCATCTGGAAGAGCTGGGGCAGTGGGCAGGGCCAGCAGGGATGGCACTCCTTGAAGAGCTGCGGCGTGAGGAGCAGCGCTGGTCCGATGATTCCCAAGATGAGAGTGGTGGGGAAGAGAGCCTCTCGGAGTCCGGTTCTTTTGACCCAAAGCAACTGGACTCTGACAGCGGCCCAGGACAACAACTAACACGGTTCCTCCACGACACAGATCCATCAGTGTCCGAGGAAGAAGGTAGCGAGGCCCAAGAGTGGTGGCACAAGAAGTACAAGAATGGCAGCATCCAAACTACCGGTGTCAATCCCCTTTTCCAGACCCCACACAGCCCCTGCTGCCCCTGCAGCCCATTGCCCAGCCAGCAGGATCATCTCAGGCAGTGGGCAGGGCTGGCAGTGAAGGCATTCCTCAAAAAGCTGGGGAGCGAGGAGGGGCACTGCTCTGATGATTCCCAAGCTTGTAGTGATGGGGGAGAGAGGCTGTCACTGTCCAGTTCTTTTGACACAAATGGACTGGAATCTGACAGTGGCCCAGAAAAATTCCAAAAGTTCTTCCTCCAAGACACAGATCCATCAGTGTCTGATGAGGAAGACAGCAAGGCCCAAGAGTCATGGCTGAAGAAGAACAAGGATGGCAACATCCATAGCACCTGGGCCAACCCCCTTTCCCAGGCCCCAGACAGGCCCTGCTGCCCCTGCAGTCCATTGCTCAGCCAGCAGGAAGACCTTGGGCAGTGGGCAGGGCCAGCAGCGATGGAATTGCTTAAAGAACTGGGGAGTGAGGAGGGGCACTGCTCTGATGATTTCCAAGCTGGGAGTGATGGGGCAGAGAGGCTATCATTGTCCAGTTCTTTTGATGCCAATGGACTGGAGTCTTGCAGTGACCCATCTGGACAGCTCCTAAAGCTCTTTCTCCAAGACACAAATCCATCAGTGTCTGATGAGGAAGACAGCAAGGCCCAAGAGTTGTGGCAGCAGAAGAGCAAGGATGTCACCATCCACACCATCTGGGTCAAGCCCCTCTACCCAGCCCTCATGCAGGAGCCTGGCTCACTGGAGGCAGAGGAGGCAGACTCTGACCGGCCCAGCTCATCTCCTGCCCCAGCACATCCCACGGACACCCAGCCAGCAGCTGCAGCCCTGGCCAGAGCCCCAGAGGTTGAGGAGCAGCACGTGAGTGGCCCTGCCCAGGCACAAGGGGTGGCACACACAGCAGCTCCTGCTGCCTCTGGTGCGCAGGTGGCAGCAGCAGAGAGCTGGGCACTGGCCCTGCACAGCCCCTGCTGCCCCCCCAGCCCACGTCCAAGCCAGCTGGAAGAGCTCAGGCCGTGGGCAGGGCCAGCAGTCTTGGCACTCCTGGAAGAGCTGTGGGGAGAGGAGGGGTCCTGCAGCGAGGAGCTCAGCTCTGGCCCATCCACAGAGTGGCCGGAAGACACAGAGCCAGGCAGGATGGCTGAGGAGGAGAGCGCCTCAGGGTCTCTCCTCAGTGAGCCACTGCCTGAAGACACAGAGCCAGGCAGGATGGCTGAGGAGGAGAGCGCCTCAGGGTCCCTCCAATCTGAGCCACTGCCTGACGACACAGAGCCAGGCAGGATGGCTGAGGAGGAGAGTGCCTCAGGGTCCCTCCTCAGTGAGCCCCTGCCTGAAGACACAGAGCCAGGCAGGATGGCTGAGGAGGAGAGCACCTCAGGGTCCCTCCAAAGTGAGCCCCTGCCAGAAGACACAGAGCCAGGCAGGATAAGCAGGGAGGAGATTGGCTCAGTGACCCTGCCACATGAGGTTTGGACAGAGGACGACATTTCCTTGTGGTTTCTGCCATGTGAGTCATGGGCCTGCACAGCCCCAGAGGATGGTCGAGATCAGCTGGAGGCAGCCCTGATGTGCCCATCTCATGTGCACCCACCACTCCTTCACATGGGCCCAGGCGTCAGCAGCCAGCAGTCAGAAGAAGGAAGTCTGTCCCAAGTGGAAGATATGGAGACCTGTGGCAGACAAATGCAGGCTGTCCTGGGGGCCACTTGGCGGGAGCAGCAGTTGCTCAGGAGGCACAGACGGTCCCTTGAGCGTCTGCAGGGCCTGCGCTCAGCTGCAGCTGTCCCCGTGCGGCGCCCGTCCCGCTTCAGGAGGGCTCTCAGGGCTCTGCACCGGGCATTCAGGAGCCTCAAACGCCTCATTCCAGGCCTCCACTGACTCTGTCAGTGTTTCTGCCAGGGAACTACTCCTGCCTTGGCTGCAGTGTCTGGAATGCCTTTGCATTGTCCCAGCATCCATCAGAGCTGTTGGCATCCAACTGGCAGCCTTGCAATGGATCGGTGCCCTTGCCAAACCAACCAGGTTTAAGGGTCCCTTCACCAATCTGGCAAGGCCCTGTCAAAGAACCTGCTTCTCTTCTCTGGGACATGGACACCACCAGGAAACAAGACATGGCAGAGCAAGTGCCAAAGCAAGTCAGGGTTCTGTTCTGAGTAACCAAAACCCTGACTATGGCACTGGCATTTTCTACAACGATCAGGACAAGACAGAAGACTGAGAGCACACTCGTTTTGCAGATGACACCAAGCTCAGTGGCAGTGTCAATCTGCTGGAGGGCCGTAAGGCTCATGATTGAGGTGTCATCGTAGCTGCTGCCTCCAGAAATTGAAGAGTAAAACTAGGAGAATTAAGAGACTTAGATTCTGTAGGTGAAAGTAGGAGTAGGTATTTGTAGAGCACCCTCTTTGAGTATAAGATAACAGGATAAAAGTCATCTCATGGCTTCTATTCCTGTTCAATTAATTAATTACAAGCTGGAGCTAAGCCTTGGCAGTGAAATAAGAAAGCCAAGTGTTTAAGGAAGAGGGTTCTGAAGGCTTAAGCTAGACTTTAGTTTGCAAAGAAAAGTAGTAGGAAGTTCTTTTAGCTCATTGATAGATGATCTTATTCAGCACTTAGTCCGGTATATGTTCCTCTGGAATGTGTTCCTTAGGCAGTTGAATTGTAGGTTTTGCTAAGTTAGAACAGGTTAGATAAAACACTTTTATTGAAATAAAATGATGGAATTGATAAATCAGGAGTTCTTGTTGTTTTCATTGAACCGCGATCATTGATTTGGGGGGAAATCCTCACGGCTGAAGTTTTGGTAATATGGCACCTCGACAGGAGTGGTTTAGCCTGCTATCCTTGCTAAATCTCCAGGGAGATAATTACACTTTCCTACTCCAAGAAGCTTTCCCACCTCTACAATTTCTTTATTTCCTCTCATAAACTGTTGCAGGGAAGCACAGTGGGATGGGAAGGATAGGAAAGAGCCTGACAGATGTGGCACACAATGTAAAATCCCTAAAATGCTGTGAGCTTCTGGTTTGAGGTGAATTATGGACTCCTAAATTTGCAGCCTGTGTTCTTAAATATGGAGTGTGTGCATAAAGGGTGGCTCAATCCAGAGAAAAAGATATTGCATCATCAAGAAATTTCTTTAAAAGAAAGTGGGAAAACTCCAAGACAATCTCTCCTGTGGAAAAAAAAAAAAAAAAACTCTTGAGGATTACTTTGCTAAGACATCCTAGTAATTCCTTAATTCCATAAGAATTAAAAATGCAAAATGAGGGTTATACATCAGAGGGAAACCTTAAGTATCAGGTGTTCCAGGAAGTCTGTACCTCTCAAGTACTTTAGCCATGGGGAAAGAGAGAAGGGAAGCGTGGTCAGGAAATTGAGATAAAAAGGAGGGTGTGTCCTCCAAAAAATTGAGAGACCCAAGGACAATGCCCCATGGCCTCTTCTTTTATTCGAATAAAGTAAAAGGACTCCTCTGTCTCCTTTCTGGACACAAACCTCTGGTGTTTGTGGGTTAATTTTCCTGACACACACAGAGCATGGGAAGAGCCCTGGGAGCTTCACCCGAGCCCAGAGCAGGACCCGGATGAACCCCCCAGATCCCACACCAAGAGGACAAAGCCCGCAGGCCCGTAGCCCTTAGAGCGCTGCCACTCTCCCAGCCCCTCGCTCGACCAGCTGTGAGAGCTGGAGCTGTGTGGAGCAAGGTCAGGAGTGATGGCACTCCTTGAAGACCTGGGCAACGAGACGCAGAACTGGTCCACGCTTTGCCAGGCCAGCATTTGTGGGGAAGAGAGCCTGGCACAGTCCAGTTCTAATGACCCCAACAAACCGGAGTCTGACAGCGGCCCAGGACAACCCCAAAAGCTCTTCCTCCCAGACATTGATCCATCAGTGCCCCATGGGGAAGACACCTGTGCTGAGGGTGCCTTGGAACAGGACTTTTCCTCTTTAGAACAGCTGTAAATCACCAGCAATGCCATGGGCTGCATGGGCATAAAGAGGAGAAGGACTTCTCCTAAAGTGTGCCCTAAAATTGTCAGCAAGAGATCTCTTATGAAAAGCTGCTGCTGAGTACTCGCAGAGCCTTCAAAATATTTCGAAATAAAACTCACACTGCTGTCAATGACATCATAGATGAGGTTCGTGACTGTTAAATCCTTGAGCGAAAAAAACCCAACCTGTTATTCTGTAACCTGTTCAATGTTCAGAGAAGCAAATACAGTTGTTCCCTCTTAAATGTGCATTTCTTATAAAACACAAAGTAGTTTTTGTCGGTTTACTTTCAAGTGCTGGTGTTAACATGTCTATTATTATAAAGTAGATACACTAAGAACAAAATATCAATGTACATTATCTTTTTCCTTTTTTTTTTTTTTTTTCTCCTAGGAAATGGAGACATTTCCTTCCTCTCCTTGCCCTAACCACGTTATAAACTCACAATCTGGGCAGCAGAGAGGGGGTGGTGCTCAGCCTGGAGGCACCAATCTCATGGACATATCCAGACAATTAATTCCTGATGAGTCCTGAGGCAGGAATTTATGAGCCTGATGGTTTTCATGTACCTCAATCTGCCCAGGAGTCCCCTTTCAGCCAGCCCAGGGCCATGGTCTTGCTGCTCCTCCTCTTCCCTCTGAAGCCCCTGGATGAGCTGAGACTCTGGAATACTGTCTTCCTCCTCACTGTCATTGCTGGGGCAGTTCCCAGGGCCAGGATTTACAGTTTTATGTGGCTGGAGAGAACACTTTCAGCTTGGAAGGTTGCAGTAGGTGTTTGTGCAGTGGGAGAAGCAGGAAGGTGTTGTCACACCTGAACTGGGTTTTACCTTTCCTGCCTGAATCCCAGCTAGCCTCAGCCTTTCCTGCCATTAAAGAGCCTGACTTCCCAGCTGGAATGTCCTTTCAATGGGGGTGTCTGGCTGAGTAGTTGCTGACTGAATTCCTTTTGCTTCTTACCACCATCCCTCTTTCCCTTGGAAAGCCTCATAATTGTTCCCTAGATCAGGGGCAGGTTTCCTGATCATTTTAGAAAGGCCTTAAAGGAGGGAGAAACTGAGAGGAAAAGTCATTTAACACATCAGCTGACTCTAAATACTGAACCCCAAATCTCCTAATTTTGTGTAAGAAACAGAGATCTCTTCCAAGCTCATAGATGAAAACTATCCGCAGCTGTGCAGACACTGCACGGGTTCTCCGGAGAACTCGAGGTTTGTTTTCAGGAAAGCTTTTCTTTCTTCTAGGCAGTGCTTCCTCACATGGTTCCTTTAGGAATTCAGCTGCTTTTCCCTGTTTTCTTTTTGATATAATTAAAACTAAACTTCAGTTCTTTCTTGCCTGCCTGTGAGGACACCTCTTTTCCCCAGATCATCCAGGAGCAGAGGAAGAGAAATCCCTTTCCAGTTCAGTGCCTTCCTTTTACACTGAAGGCATCTCAAACATGCACATACACATGCATGCACCTTCTCCATGGAGCTTGCGAAATAATCCTAAAATTCCATAAATTTGTGCCAAACCCAAATAATCTAGGCTAAACTTGGTGTTCATTTGGAAATATTTTGGGTGTGGGGTGGAGAAGGTTTGAAGGAAATGAGAATGTTTGCCTCTCTTCCCTCTCTTTTTTCCCTCCTCCAACTTCCTTGGTTCCCGTCAAATACATTGAAAGTAGGGGAGGAAAATAATCCAGAACTGGGAAATCTCAGACCCATCACTTGGAGGATTCTTGCCTGCTGGAAGGTTTGTGCTCCAGAGGAGAATTCTGAAAGAATCCCAGATTTAATCTTTCATGGTTTTTCTCTTATAGAACTCCATGATCAGAGACACTTTAAAAATTGGTTTTCCAGCCTGTGCTCAGCTTGTATTTTTAGCCCAAAGTGAGCATCTAAAGTTCAGTCCACAAAGCATCCCATTTTAATAACTTAACTCATGAAAACAGTGTCCCAGTAATTCAGACAATTAACCCTACTACTGTTACAACTCCATAGTTCCGCCTGAGGAAGGCTGGATCTTTTCTTATCACCATGGCTGGAGACCTGGCTGCCATAAGAACGTCCCCATGAAAATTTCTGGCTATTTCTGACATTCAGAATAGAGGAAGCCATGAAACCCCAAAAATGTAATCATGAACATTCAGCACACTGTGCCTGATGCATTAAAACATGACCTGCAGCTGATCTCTCTGACTTACTAAAAGAGAAACCAAACAGTTTCAATGGACCTTTGCTTTATGTCTTAGTTGTAAGTGATATTGTCGTGTTCTTACTAATTTTCTTCAGCAGGTTCTCTTACTTTTACATGTTTATAATTTGAAAATTATGGAATATAATTACATGTCATCTTTTGGAGACTTAAACACTACCCATTTTCCATTTTGACTTTCAAGAAATTTCAGTGTCAAAGTCTGTGAAGTAAATTCACTCTGATTTAATTTGATTTGTTAAAGTAACAGTGGAGAGTGGGACATGTAGGTGAATTCACAGTCATCATTTGCAGATGCCACGCATTAAATCTTTATATTCAAAGATGCCAATATTTCATTTTAGAGGAATCTCCTTCTTTTCCACAGCCATGAAAAAATTCTGACATAAATAAATCAATATTATCCTTTGGATCTGTAAGCAGGATGGACTTGACCTCTCCACACTGATGTACAAGGTTTCACAGTAGTTTGAAGAATCAGAGAATTCTGGAATCATGGAATGGTTTGGGTTGGAAAGAACCTTAAAGCCCATTCAGTGCCCACCCACTGCCATGGGCAGGGACACCTTCCACTAGCCCAGGTTGCTCCAAGCCCTGTCCAACCTGGCCTTGGACGCTGCCAGGGATCCCAGGGCAGCCACAGCTTCTCTGAGCACCCTATGCCAGGGCCTTCCCACCCTCACAGGGAACAGTTCCTTCCCAATAGCCCATCCAACTCTGGCCTCCTCCACTGGAGTATTCACCATTACTTCCTCTTCTAATTTCCCAGTTCCAATTGGAGCTATGTGAACATTTCAGCCATTTTTGAAATTAGATTCTAACAACTCATCTCTGGAGTTTTTTCCTCTGCCTCCTGAATCGTGTGAGTTCTTGGTTTACTCTGCATTATAAAGGGACAAATGATGGCATTCTTAACTATGGTGGAAGGAAAACTTTTTTCCCAATCAGCCCAGCATTTTCACATCACAGATCTTGATCCTAAACTTGGTGTTGGACATGTACAAGAGCCTCTGGATTTTTCAGTAGGCCCTTAAGCCTGATTTTAGAAGGGAATTCTCTGGTGAGCGTGCACTTATCACACTTAATAGACACCAATACAATAATACTCTTGGAATGTTTTTAAAATTTCCACAAGTTTTTATAATATGCAACTATGGATAAATAAATTTCATCCTGCAGCAATGCTTTCCACAATGCCACAGCTGTGCGTGATGAGGAAACACACGTTTTTAAAGCTGAGGCCTAAGCGCTGCTTTCCTGACTGATGTCTCCGTGCAGCAGCGGTGGGACAGCTCTGTCCCCTCACTCTGCACACACTCCAGTTCCAGCCGCTCCCAGTTGGTTCCAGCAGCTTTGCAGCTGCCTCGGAGCCCCCCGCTGGCCTCGGGGTGCTGGGCGGTGGCCCTGGGGACAGCAGCGCGTTCCAGGGCCCTTTGTGACACGGGGCTGCGTGTGCCCAGAGCCCATTGTGACACCTGGGGCCGCGCCCTGGCCAGGAGGGTTAAAAGGGCGCACAGAGCCCGGGAGTGGCACTCCCAGGAGAGCAGCTCCGTCAGGAGACAGCAGCTCCCGGGATTCTGCAGCGCCAAGGCGAGGCAGAGATGGCATTAAACGACGAGAAACCCACGGGCGTCCAGCCCACGCAGAAGTGGCTGCGCTCTCTGAGGAGGCGCAAGGTGAGCGATGGCAGCCCGCAGCTGCCTCGGGGCCGGGCCGGGCCTGCCGGCACGGAGGGAGCCGCTGTGCCAGGGCAGCGCTGCGGGTCCCCCGCGCCGCCTCGGCCTCAGCCTTCTCCTCCTGCGTGCAGGTGCAGAGCTCTGAGCCACGGGCAGCAGCTCCGCAGGCCCAGCAGCACCAGGACTCCCGTGCCGGCCCTGGCCCGCAGGCGGCTGCAGCAGAGAGCCGGGCAGCGGCCCCGCACAGCCCCAGGGCCCGCGGCCGGGCTCTGCTGCGCTCGCTGCGCCGAGGCTGCCGCGCCATCCTCAGCAGGGTGGCGGCTGCGATCCGGCAGCCGGGGACACAGCGGCGCCTGCACCGGGCCACGGGCTCAGCCACGGCAGCAGCAGCCCCCGCAGCGGGAGCACAAAGCCGGGCAGCTGCCCCGCACAGCCCCTGCTACGCCCGCGCCGCCTCGGCCTCAGCCTTCTCCTCCTGCTTGCAGGTGCAGAGCTCTGAGCCACGGGCAGCAGCTCCGCAGGCCCAGCAGCACCGGGACTCCCGTGCCGGCCCTGGCCCGCAGGCGGCTGCAGCAGAGAGCCGGGCAGCGGCCCCGCACAGCCCCAGGGCCCGCGGCCGGGCTCTGCTGCGCTCGCTGCGCCGCGGCTGCCGCGCCATCCTCAGCAGGGTGGCGGCTGCGATCCGGCAGCCGGGGACACAGCGGCGCCTGCACCGGGCCACGGGCTCAGCCACGGCAGCAGCAGCCCCCGCAGCGGGAGCACAAAGCCGGCAGCGCTCCCGCACAGCCCCTGCTACGCCCGCGCCGCCTCGGCCTCAGCCTTCTCCTCCTGCTTGCAGGTGCAGAGCTCTGAGCCACGGGCAGCAGCTCCGCAGGCCCAGCAGCACCGGGACTCCCGTGCCGGCCCTGGCCCGCAGGCGGCTGCAGCAGAGAGCCGGGCAGCGGCCCCGCACAGCCCCAGGGCCCGCGGCCGGGCTCTGCTGCGCTCGCTGCGCCGCGGCTGCCGCGCCATCCTCAGCAGGGTGGCGGCTGCGATCCGGCAGCCGGGGACACAGCGGCGCCTGCACCGGGCCACGGGCTCAGCCACGGCAGCAGCAGCCCCCGCAGCGGGAGCACAAAGCCGGCCAGCGCTCCGCACAGCCCCTGCTACGCCCGCGCCGCCTCGGCCTCAGCCTTCTCCTCCTGCTTGCAGGTGCAGAGCTCTGAGCCACGGGCAGCAGCTCCGCAGGCCCAGCAGCACCGGGACTCCCGTGCCGGCCCTGGCCCGCAGGCGGCTGCAGCAGAGAGCCGGGCAGCGGCCCCGCACAGCCCCAGGGCCCGCGGCCGGGCTCTGCTGCGCTCGCTGCGCCGCGGCTGCCGCGCCATCCTCAGCAGGGTGGCGGCTGCGATCCGGCAGCCGGGGACACAGCGGCGCCTGCACCGGGCCACGGGCTCAGCCACGGCAGCAGCAGCCCCCGCAGCGGGAGCACAAAGCCGGGCAGCTGCCCCGCACAGCCCCTGCTACGCCCGCGCCGCCTCGGCCTCAGCCTTCTCCTCCTGCTTGCAGGTGCAGAGCTCTGAGCCACGGGCAGCAGCTCCGCAGGCCCAGCAGCACCGGGACTCCCGTGCCGGCCCTGGCCCGCAGGCGGCTGCAGCAGAGAGCCGGGCAGCGGCCCCGCACAGCCCCAGGGCCCGCGGCCGGGCTCTGCTGCGCTCGCTGCGCCGCGGCTGCCGCGCCATCCTCAGCAGGGTGGCGGCTGCGATCCGGCAGCCGGGGACACAGCGGCGCCTGCACCGGGCCACGGGCTCAGCCACGGCAGCAGCAGCCCCCGCAGCGGGAGCACAAAGCCGGCCAGCAGCTCCGCACAGCCCCTGCTACGCCCGCGCCGCCTCGGCCTCAGCCTTCTCCTCCTGCTTGCAGGTGCAGAGCTCTGAGCCACGGGCAGCAGCTCCGCAGGCCCAGCAGCACCGGGACTCCCGTGCCGGCCCTGGCCCGCAGGCGGCTGCAGCAGAGAGCCGGGCAGCGGCCCCGCACAGCCCCAGGGCCCGCGGCCGGGCTCTGCTGCGCTCGCTGCGCCGCGGCTGCCGCGCCATCCTCAGCAGGGTGGCGGCTGCGATCCGGCAGCCGGGGACACAGCGGCGCCTGCACCGGGCCACGGGCTCAGCCACGGCACGCAGCAGCCCCCGCAGCGGGAGCACAAAGCCGGGCAGCTGCCCCGCACAGCCCCTGCTACGCCCGCGCCGCCTCGGCCTCAGCCTTCTCCTCCTGCTTGCAGGTGCAGAGCTCTGAGCCACGGGCAGCAGCTCCGCAGGCCCAGCAGCACCGGGACTCCCGTGCCGGCCCTGGCCCGCAGGCGGCTGCAGCAGAGAGCCGGGCAGCGGCCCCGCACAGCCCCAGGGCCCGCGGCCGGGCTCTGCTGCGCTCGCTGCGCCGGGCTGCCGCGCCATCCTCAGCAGGGTGGCGGCTGCGATCCGGCAGCCGGGGACACAGCGGCGCCTGCACCGGGCCACGGGCTCAGCCACGGCAGCAGCAGCCCCCGCAGCGGGAGCACAAAGCCGGGCAGCTGCCCCGCACAGCCCCTGCTACGCCCGCGCCGCCTCGGCCTCAGCCTTCTCCTCCTGCTTGCAGGTGCAGAGCTCTGAGCCACGGGCAGCAGCTCCGCAGGCCCAGCAGCACCGGGACTCCCGTGCCGGCCCTGGCCCGCAGGCGGCTGCAGCAGAGAGCCGGGCAGCGGCCCCGCACAGCCCCAGGGCCCGCGGCCGGGCTCTGCTGCGCTCGCTGCGCCGCGGCTGCCGCGCCATCCTCAGCAGGGTGGCGGCTGCGATCCGGCAGCCGGGGACACAGCGGCGCCTGCACCGGGCCACGGGCTCAGCCACGGCAGCAGCAGCCCCCGCAGCGGGAGCACAAAGCCGGGCAGCTGCCCCGCACAGCCCCTGCTACGCCCGCGCCGCCTCGGCCTCAGCCTTCTCCTCCTGCTTGCAGGTGCAGAGCTCTGAGCCACGGGCAGCAGCTCCGCAGGCCCAGCAGCACCGGGACTCCCGTGCCGGCCCTGGCCGCAGGCGGCTGCAGCAGAGAGCCGGCAGCGGCCCCGCACAGCCCCAGGGCCCGCGGCCGGGCTCTGCTGCGCTCGCTGCGCCGCGGCTGCCGCGCCATCCTCAGCAGGGTGGCGGCTGCGATCGGCAGCCGGGGACACAGCGGCGCCTGCACCGGGCCACGGGCTCAGCCACGGCAGCAGCAGCCCCCGCAGCGGGAGCACAAAGCCGGGCAGCTGCCCGCACAGCCCCTGCTACGCCCGCGCCGCCTCGGCCTCAGCCTTCTCCTCCTGCTTGCAGGTGCAGAGCTCTGAGCCACGGGCAGCAGCTCCGCAGGCCCAGCAGCACCGGGACTCCCGTGCCGGCCCTGGCCCGCAGGCGGCTGCAGCAGAGAGCCGGGCAGCGGCCCCGCACAGCCCCAGGGCCCGCGGCCGGGCTCTGCTGCGCTCGCTGCGCCGCGGCTGCCGCGCCATCCTCAGCAGGGTGGCGGCTGCGATCCGGCAGCCGGGGACACAGCGGCGCCTGCACCGGGCCACGGGCTCAGCCACGGCAGCAGCAGCCCCCGCAGCGGGAGCACAAAGCCGGGCCAGCTGCCCGCACAGCCCCTGCTACGCCCGCGCCGCTCGGCCTCAGCCTCTCCTCCTGCTTGCAGGTGCAGAGCTCTGAGCCACGGGGCAGCAGCTCCGCAGGCCACATGCAGCACCGGGACTCCCGTGCCGGCCCTGGCCCGCAGGCGGCTGCAGCAGAGAGCCGGGCAGCGGCCCCGCACAGCCCCAGGGCCCGCGGCCGGGCTCTGCTGCGCTCGCTGCGCCGCGGCTGCGCGCCATCCTCAGCAGGGTGGCGGCTGCGATCCGGCAGCCGGGGACACAGCGGCGCCTGCACCGGGCCACGGGCTCAGCCACGGCAGCAGCAGCAGCCCCGCAGCGGGAGCACAAAGCCGGGCAGCTGCCCGCACAGCCCCTGCTACGCCCGCGCCGCCTCGGCCTCAGCCTTCTCCTCCTGCTTGCAGGTGCAGAGCTCTGAGCCACGGGCAGCAGCTCCGCAGGCCCAGCAGCACCGGGACTCCCGTGCCGGCCCTGGCCCGCAGGCGGCTGCAGCAGAGAGCCAGGCAGCGGCCCCGCACAGCCCCAGGGCCCGCGGCCGGGCTCTGCTGCGCTCGCTGCGCCGCGGTTGCCGCGCCATCCTCAGCAGGGTGGCGGCTGCGATCCGGCAGCCGGGGACACAGCGGCGCCTGCACCGGGCCACGGGCTCAGCCACGGCAGCAGCAGCCCCCGCAGCGGGAGCACAAAGCCGGGCAGCTGCCCCGCACAGCCCCTGCTACGCCCGCGCCGCCTCGGCCTCAGCCTTCTCCTCCTGCTTGCAGGTGCAGAGCTCTGAGCCACGGGCAGCAGCTCCGCAGGCCCAGCAGCACCGGGACTCCCGTGCCGGCCCTGGCCCGCAGGCGGCTGCAGCAGAGAGCCGGGCAGCGGCCCCGCACAGCCCCAGGGCCCGCGGCCGGGCTCTGCTGCGCTCGCTGCGCCGCGGCTGCCGCGCCATCCTCAGCAGGGTGGCGGCTGCGATCCGGCAGCCGGGGACACAGCGGCGCCTGCACCGGGCCACGGGCTCAGCCACGGCAGCAGCAGCCCCCGCAGCGGGAGCACAAAGCCGGGCAGCTGCCCCGCACAGCCCCTGCTACGCCCCCGGGCCCTCGCCCGGCCATCTGGAAGAGCTAGGGCAGTGGGCAGGACCAGCAGGCATGGCACTCCTTGAAGAGCTGCGGGGTGAAGAGCAGTGCTGGTCCGATAATTCCCAAGATGAGAGTGGTGGGGAAGAGAGCCTATCGGAGTCCGGTTCTTTTGACCCAAAGCAACTGGACTCTGACAGCGGCCCAGGACAACAACTAAAAAGCTTCCTCCATGACACAGATCCATCAGTGTCCGATGAAGAAGGTAGCGAGGATCAAGAGTGGTGGCACAAGAAGAACAAGGATGGCAGCATCCAAAGTAGCTGTGTCAATACCCTTATCCAGACCCCACACAGCCCCTGCTGCCCCAGCAGCCCATTGCCCAGCCAGCAGGATCATCTCAGGCAGTGGGCAGGGCTGGCAGTAAAGGCATTCCTCAAAAACATGGGGAGCGAGGAGGGGCACTGGCCTGATGATTCCCAAGGTAGGAGTGATGGGGGAGAGAGGCTGTCACTGTCCAGTTCTTTTGATGCCAATAGACTGGAGTCTGACAGTGGCCCAGAAAAACCCCAAATGTTGTTCCTCCAAGACACAGATCCATCAGTGTCTGATGAGGAAGACAGCAAGGCCCAAGAGTTGTGGCAGCAGAAGAGCAAGGATGTCACCATCCACACCATCTGGGTCAAGCCCCTCTACCCAGCCCTCATGCAAGAGCCCGGCTCACTGGAGGCAGAGGAGGCAGACTCTGACCGGCCCAGCTCATCTCCTGCCCCAGCAGCTCCCAGGGACACCCAGCCAGCAGCAGCAGCCCTGGCCAGAGCCCCAGAGGTTGAGGAGCAGCACGTGAGTGGCCCTGCCCAGGCACAAGGGGTGGCACACACAGCAGCTCCTGCTGCGTCTGGTGCGCAGGCGGCCGCAGCAGAGAGCCGGGCACCGGCCCCGCAGAGCCCCTGCTGCTCCCCCAGCCCACAGCCCAGCCAGCTGGAAGAGCTCAGGCCGTGGGCAGGGCCAGCAGTCTTGGCACTCCTGGAAGAGCTGTGGGGAGAGGAGGGGTCCTGCAGCGAGGAGCTCAGCTCTGGCCCATCCACAGAGTGGCCAGAAGACACAGAGCCAGGCAGGATGGCTGAGGAGGAGAGCGCCTCAGGGTCCCTCCTCAGTGAGCCCCTGCCTGAAGACACAGAGCCAGGCAGGATGGCTGAGGAGGAGAGCGCCTCAGGGTCCCTCCTCAGTGAGCCCCTGCCTGAAGACACAGAGCCAGGCAGGATGGCTGAGGAGGAGAGCGCCTCAGGGTCCCTCCTCAGTGAGCCCCTGCCTGAAGACACAGAGCCAGGCAGGATGGCTGAGGAGGAGAGCACCTCAGGGTCCCTCCAAAGTGAGCCCCTGCCAGAAGACACAGAGCCAGGCAGGATGAGCAGGGAGGAGATTGGCTCAGTGACCCTGCCACATGAGGTTTGGACAGAGGACGACATTTCCTTGTGGTTTCTGCCATGTGAGTCATGGGCCTGCACAGCCCCAGAGGATGGTCGAGATCAGCTGGAGGCAGCCCTGATGTGCCCATCTCATGTGCACCCACCACTCCTTCACATGGGCCCAGGCGTCAGCAGCCAGCAGCCGGAAGAAGGAAGCCTGTCCCAAGTGGAAGATATGGAGACCTGTGGCAGACAAATGCAGGCTGTCCTGGGGGCCACTTGGCGGGAGCAGCAGTTGCTCAGAAGGCACAGACGGTCCCTTGAGCGTCTGCAGGGCCTGCGCTCAGCTGCAACTGTCCCCGTGCGGCGCCCGTCCCGCTTCAGGAGGGCTCTCAGGGCTCTGCACCGGGCATTCAGGAGCCTCAAACGCCTCATTCCAGGCCTCCACTGACTCTGTCAGTGTTTCTGCCAGGGAACTACTCCTGCCTTGGCTGCAGTGTCTGGAATGCCTTTGCATTGTCCCAGCATCCATCAGAGCTGTTGGCATCCAACTGGCAGCCTTGCAATGGATCGGTGCCCTTGCCAAACCAACCAGGTTTAAGGGTCCCTTCACCAATCTGGCAAGGCCCTGTCAAAGAACCTGCTTCTCTTCTCTGGGACATGGACACCACCAGGAAACAAGACATGGCAGAGCAAGTGCCAAAGCAAGTCAGGGTTCTGTTCTGAGTAACCAAAACCCTGACTATGGCACTGGCATTTTCTACAACGATCAGGACAAGACAGAAGACTGAGAGCACACTCGTTTTGCAGATGACACCAAGCTCAGTGGCAGTGTCAATCTGCTGGAGGGCCGTAAGGCTCATGATTGAGGTGTCATCGTAGCTGCTGCCTCCAGAAATTGAAGAGTAAAACTAGGAGAATTAAGAGACTTAGATTCTGTAGGTGAAAGTAGGAGTAGGTATTTGTAGAGCACCCTCTTTGAGTATAAGATAACAGGATAAAAGTCATCTCATGGCTTCTATTCCTGTTCAATTAATTAATTACAAGCTGGAGCTAAGCCTTGGCAGTGAAATAAGAAAGCCAAGTGTTTAAGGAAGAGGGTTCTGAAGGCTTAAGCTAGACTTTAGTTTGCAAAGAAAAGTAGTAGGAAGTTCTTTTAGCTCATTGATAGATGATCTTATTCAGCACTTAGTCCGGTATATGTTCCTCTGGAATGTGTTCCTTAGGCAGTTGAATTGTAGGTTTTGCTAAGTTAGAACAGGTTAGATAAAACACTTTTATTGAAATAAAATGATGGAATTGATAAATCAGGAGTTCTTGTTGTTTTCATTGAACCGCGATCATTGATTTGGGGGAAATCCTCACGGCTGAAGTTTTGGTAATATGGCACCTCGACAGGAGTGGTTTAGCCTGCTATCCTTGCTAAATCTCCAGGGAGATAATTACACTTTCCTACTCCAAGAAGCTTTCCCACCTCTACAATTTCTTTATTTCCTCTCATAAACTGTTGCAGGGAAGCACAGTGGGATGGGAAGGATAGGAAAGAGCCTGACAGATGTGGCACACAATGTAAAATCCCTAAAATGCTGTGAGCTTCTGGTTTGAGGTGAATTATGCACTCCTAAATTTGCAGCCTGTGTTCTTAAATATGGAGTGTGTGCATAAAGGGTGGCTCAATCCAGAGAAAAAGATATTGCATCATCAAGAAATTTCTTTAAAAGAAAGTGGGAAAACTCCAAGACAATCTCTCCTGTGGAAAAAAAAAAAAAAACTCTTGAGGATTACTTTGCTAAGACATCCTAGTAATTCCTTAATTCCATAAGAATTAAAAATGCAAAATGAGGGTTATACATCAGAGGGAAACCTTAAGTATCAGGTGTTCCAGGAAGTCTGTACCTCTCAAGTACTTTAGCCATGGGGAAAGAGAGAAGGGAAGCGTGGTCAGGAAATTGAGATAAAAAGGAGGGTGTGTCCTCCAAAAAATTGAGAGACCCAAGGACAATGCCCCATGGCCTCTTCTTTTATTCGAATAAAGTAAAAGGACTCCTCTGTCTCCTTTCTGGACACAAACCTCAGGTGTTTGTGGGTTAATTTTCCTGACACACACAGAGCATGGGAAGAGCCCTGGGAGCTTCACCCGAGCCCAGAGCAGGGCCTGGATGAACGCCCCAGATCCCATGCCAAAAGGACAAAGCTCGCAGGCCCGTAGCCCTTAGAGCGCCGCCACTCTCCCAGCCCCTCGCTCGACCAGCTGTGAGAGCTGGAGCTGTGTGGAGCAAGGTCAGGAGTGATGGCACTCCTTGAAGAGCTGCGCAATGAGAGGCAGAACTGGTCCACGCTTTGCCAGGCCAGCATTAGTAGGGAAGAGAGCCTGGCACAGTCCATTCTAAGCCTAACGAGGCAGAGACAACAGGCCGAGAACAGAGAGTTTGGGTTGGAAAGAACCCTAAAGCTCATTCAGTGCCCACCCACTGCCATGGCAGTGACCCTTCCACTAGCCCAGGTGGCCCCAAGCCTATCAAACTGCCTTGGACACTGCCAGGGATCCGGGAAACCACAGCTTCTCCGGCAGCTCACCAGGCTTCATCATCACTCTCACCAGGAACAATTCCTTCCAATATCTACCCAACTCTGCCCTCCTCACTGGAGTATCACCATTACTTCCTCTTCTAATTCCCAGTAAAATCGAGCTAGTAACAATTTCAGCCATTTTTGAAATTATATTCTAACAACTCATCTCTGGAGTTTTTTTTGCTGCCTCCTGAAATCGTTGAGTCTCCTTGGTTTACTCTGCATTATAAAGGGACAAATGATGGCATTCTTAACTATGGTGGAAGGAAAACTTTTTCCAATCAGCCCAGCATTTTCACATCACAGTCTTGATCCTAAACTTGGTGTTGGACATGTACAAGAGCCTCTGGGTTTTCAGTAGGCCTTAAGCCTGATTTTAGAAGGGAATTCTCTGGTGAGTGTGCACTTATCACACTTAATAGACACCAATACAATAATACTCTTGGAATGTTTTAAAATTTCCACAAGCTTTTTATAATATGCAACTATGATAAATAAATTTCATCTGCAGCAATGCTTTCCACAATGCACAGCTGTGCGTGATGAGGAAACACGTTTTTAAAGCTGAGCCTAAGCGCTGCTTTCCTGACTGATGTTCCGTGCAGCAGCGATGGGACAGCTCTGTCCCCTCACTCTGCACACATCGTTCCAGCCGCTCCCGTTGGTTCCAGCAGCTTTCAGCTGCTCGGAGCCCCCGCTGGCCTCGGGGTGCTGGCGGTGGCCCTGGGGACAGCAGCGCGTTCCAGGGCCCTTTGTGACACGGGGCTGCGTGTGCCCAGAGCCCATTGTGACACCTGCGGCCACGCCCTGGCCAGGAGGGTTAAAAGGGCGCACAGAGCCCGGGAGTGGCACTCCCAGGAGAGCAGCTCCGTCAGGAGACAGCAACTCCCGGGACTCTGCAGCGCCAAGGCGAGGCAGAGATGTCTTTAAGCGACGAGAAACCCACGGGCGTCCAGCCCAGCAGAAGTGGCTGCGCTCTCTGAGAGGCGCAAGGTGAGCGATGGCACCCGCAGCTGCCTCGGAGCCGGCCGGGCCTGCCGCACGGGGGACCGCTGTGCCAGGGCAGCGCTGCGGTCCCCCGCGCCGCCTCGGCTCAGCCTTCTCCTCCTGCTTGCAGTGCAGAGCTATGAGCCACGGCAGCAGCTCGAGGCCAGCAGCACCGGGACTCCCGTGCCGGCTGGCCCGCAGGCGGCTGCAGCAGAGAGCCGGCAGCGGCCCGCACAGCCCATGGGCCTGCGGCCGGGCTCTGCTGCGCTCGCTGCGCCGCGGCTGCCGCGCCATCCTCAGCAGGTGGCGCTGCGATCCGGCAGCCGGGACACAGCGGCGCCTGCACCGGGCCACGGGCTCAGCCACGGCAGCAGCAGCCCCCGCAGCGGGAGCACAAAGCCGGGCAGCTGCCCCGCACAGCCCCTGCTACGCCCCCGGGCCCTCGCCCGGCCAGCTGGAAGAGCTGGGGCAGTGGGCAGGACCAGCAGGCATGGCACTCCTTGAAGAGCTGCGGGGTGAAGAGCAGTGCTGGTCCGATAATTCCCAAGATGAGAGTGGTGGGGAAGAGAGCCTATCGGAGTCCGGTTCTTTTGACCCAAAGCAACTGGACTCTGACAGCGGCCCAGGACAACAACTAAAAAGGTTCCTCCATGACACAGATCCATCAGTGTCCGATGAAGAAGGTAGCGAGGATCAAGAGTGGTGGCACGAGAAGGACAAGGATGGCAGCATCCAAAGTAGCTGTGTCAATACCCTTATCCAGACCCCACACAGCCCCTGCTGCCCCAGCAGCCCATTGCCCAGCCAGCAGGATCATCTCAGGCAGTGGGCAGGGCTGGCAGTAAAGGCATTCCTCAAAAACATGGGGAGCGAGGAGGGGCACTGGCCTGATGATTCCCAAGGTAGGAGTGATGGGGGAGAGAGGCTGTCACTGTCCAGTTCTTTTGATGCCAATAGACTGGAGTCTGACAGTGGCCCAGAAAAACTCCAAATGCTGTTCCTCCATGACACAGATCCATCAGTGTCTGATGAGGAAGACAGCAAGGCCCAAGAGTTGTGGCAGCAGAAGAGCAAGGATGTCACCATCCACACCATCTGGGTCAAGCCCCTCTACCCAGCCCTCATGCAAGAGCCCGGCTCACTGGAGGCAGAGGAGGCAGACTCTGACCGGCCCAGCTCATCTCCTGCCCCAGCAGCTCCCAGGGACACCCAGCCAGCAGCTGCAGCCCTGGCCAGAGCCCCAGAGGTTGAGGAGCAGCACGTGAGTGGCCCTGCCCAGGCACAAGGGGTGGCACACACAGCAGCTCCTGCTGCCTCTGGTGCGCAGGCGGCAGCAGCAGAGAGCCGGGCACCGGCCCCGCAGAGCCCCTGCTGCCCCCCCAGCCCACGTCCAAGCCAGCTGGAAGAGCTCAGGCCGTGGGCAGGGCCAGCAGTCTTGGCATGCCAGACCTGAGAGCTGTGGGAAGGAGGGCTGCAGCGAGGAGAGCTCAGCTCTGGCCCATCCACAGAGTGGCCAGAAGACACAGAGCCAGGCAGGATGGCTGAGGAGGAGAGCGCCTCAGGGTCCCTCCTCAGTGAGCCCCTGCCTGAAGACACAGAGCCAGGCAGGATGGCTGAGGAGGAGAGTGCCTCAGGGTCCCTCCTCAGTGAGCCCCTGCCTGAAGACACAGAGCCAGGCAGGATGGCTGAGGAGGAGAGCACCTCAGGGTCCCTCCAAAGTGAGCCCCTGCCAGAAGACACAGAGCCAGGCAGGATAAGCAGGGAGGAGATTGGCTCAGTGACCCTGCCACATGAGGTTTGGACAGAGGACGACATTTCCTTGTGGTTTCTGCCATGTGAGTCATGGGCCTGCACAGCCCCAGAGGATGGTCGAGATCAGCTGGAGGCAGCCCTGATGTGCCCATCTCATGTGCACCCACCACTCCTTCACATGGGCCCAGGCGTCAGCAGCCAGCAGTCAGAAGAAGGAAGTCTGTCCCAAGTGGAAGATATGGAGACCTGTGGCAGACAAACGCAGGCTGTCCTGGGGGCCACTTGGCGGGAGCAGCAGTTGCTCAGGAGGCACAGACGGTCCCTTGAGCGTCTGCAGGGCCTGCGCTCAGCTGCAGCTGTCCCCGTGCGGCGCCCGTCCCGCTTCAGGAGGGCTCTCAGGGCTCTGCACCGGGCATTCAGGAGCCTCAAACGCCTCATTCCAGGCCTCCACTGACTCTGTCAGTGTTTCTGCCAGGGAACTACTCCTGCCTTGGCTGCAGTGTCTGGAATGCCTTTGCATTGTCCCAGCATCCATCAGAGCTGTTGGCATCCAACTGGCAGCCTTGCAATGGATCGGTGCCCTTGCCAAACCAACCAGGTTTAAGGGTCCCTTCACCAATCTGGCAAGGCCCTGTCAAAGAACCTGCTTCTCTTCTCTGGGACATGGACACCACCAGGAAACAAGACATGGCAGAGCAAGTGCCAAAGCAAGTCAGGTTCTGTTCTGAGTAACCAAAACCCTGACTATGGCACTGACATTTTCTACAACGATCAGGACAAGACAGGAGACTGAGAGCACACTCGTTTTGCAGATGACACCAAGCTCAGTGGCAGTGTCAATCTGCTGGAGGGCCGTAAGGCTCATGATTGAGGTGTCATCGTAGCTGCTGCCTCCAGAAATTGAAGAGTAAAACTAGGAGAATTAAGAGACTTAGATTCTGTAGGTGAAAGTAGGAGTAGGTATTTGTAGAGCACCCTCTTTGAGTATAAGATAACAGGATAAAAGTCATCTCATGGCTTCTATTCCTGTTCAATTAATTAATTACAAGCTGGAGCTAAGCCTTGGCAGTGAAATAAGAAAGCCAAGTGTTTAAGGAAGAGGGGTTTTGAAGGCTTAAGCTAGACTTTAGTTTGCAAAGAAAAGTAGTAGGAAGTTCTTTTAGCTCATTGATAGATGATCTTATTCAGCACTTAGTCCGGTATATGTTCCTCTGGAATGTGTTCCTTAGGCAGTTGAATTGTAGGTTTTGCTAAGTTAGAACAGGTTAGATAAAACACTTTTATTGAAATAAAATGATGGAATTGATAATCAGGATTCTCTGTTGTTTTCCATTGAACCGCGATCATATTTGGGGGAAAATCCTCACAAGGGGGGCTGAGTTTTGGTAATATGGCACCTCGACAAGATGGTTTACCTGCTATCCTGCTAAATCTCCAGGGAGATATTTTCACTTTCCACTCCAAATACTTTCCCACCCACAATTTCCATTTATTTTCCCCTCATTAAACTTTCAGGGGCCCTGGGATGGGAAAAAATATGAAAAATGAATTTTTGGCACACAATTAAAATCCCTAAATTCTACTTCTTTTGGGTAATTATCACCCTCCAAATTTCCCTGTTTCTAAATAATTGGAAAAGGGGGGTAACCAAAAAAAAAAATTTTGGGGTCTCGAAATTTTTAAAAGAAAGGGGAAAAACCCCAAAAATTCCCTTAAAAAAAAAAAAAAATTTGGATTTTTCTTTGCTGAATTTGGGGAACCTTAAAAATTCCAAAGAATTAAAAATAAAATGAAAAGGGTTTGAATCAAAAAACCAATACTGTTTTCCCAAATTCCCGACCTTCCTTTCCCCTGGGGAAAGAAGGGGAAGGGGGAACTTCATAAATTTTGGTAAAAATGGGGCCTCCAAAAAATTGGAACCCAAGGAAATGCCCCGGTCCTTTTTGTTTAAAAAAAAGGAACCCCCCTCTCCTTTCTGGACCAAACTTGGTGTTTTGGGTTAATTTTTTTACAAAACCCCGAACCCGGGGGGGAATTTATTATGGTAAACAGGCCTTTATAACCCCCAATCCCGCCAAAAGGAAAACCCCGGCCCCCCCTTGGGCCCCACTTATTGAAAACGTGAGATTGGGCTGTGGGACAAATTTTAGGAGTGAGGCATTTTTAAAACCCCAAAAGGGAAACTTTCCACGCTTTGCCAAATTTTGGGGAAAAGGGGGACGCCTTCCCAACCCAAGGGCAAAAAAAACCGGCAAAAATTTGGGTGGGGAAAAAAAAACCCCCCCAAAGCCTTCTCCCCCAACTCCCCCCAGGACCCCCATCCCCGGTGGAACCCCCCTGGCCTGGGTCCGGGCCCGGGGCCCCCGCTTTCGGCACCCCACCGGGCTTCCAACCCTCACGGGGAAAAATTTTTCCTCCCTCCCCCCCAAAAAGTCCCCAAAAATTGAGAAAATCCCATTACTTCCCCTTTAAAATTTTTTATTCCACATGTGAAAATTTCCCTTTTTTAAATTAATTTCAAAAAACCCAAAAACCCGGTTTTTTTTTAACCCCGAATGTGGATTTTCCCTTTTTAAAATTTCATTAAAAAAAAAAGAGGCTTTTTTAATATGGGGGAAAAAAATTTTTTTCCCAAATACCCCCATTTTTTTAAACAAGATTTTTCCAAAAATTTTACATTACCCCCTTTTTTTTTTTTTTTTAAAGGGAATTCTCTTTTGCCTTTTCCACTTAAAACCCAATACAAAAAAACTCTTTGGAAAAATTTTTCCACAACAAATATCCTATGGATAAATAAAATTATCCTAGAAAGTTTTTCCCCTGCCACGCGGGCTGAGAGGCCATTTTTTGCTGGGGCCAACCTTTTCCCCTTGAACCCTTTTAGAGCGGGACGTCTTCCCCCACTCTGCCCCCCAGTTCCAGGGGCCCCGGTTACAGCTTCGTGCCCGGGGCCCCCGCTGGGCCGGGGGGGCTGGGGGGCCCTGGGGACAAAGGTTTCCGGGGCCCCTTTTACCCTGCTGTCCCCGAGCCCATTTGCATGGGGCCGCCCCTGGCCAGGGGGTTTTTTAAAAGGGGCGCAAACCCACACTCCCGGAAGCAGCTCCCTCGGGCACCTCCCGGGATTCTGCAGCGCCAAGGCGAGGCAGAGATGGCATTAAACGACGAGAAACCCACGGGCGTCCAGCCCACGCAGAAGTGGCTGCGCTCTCTGAGGAGGCGCAAGGTGAGCGATGGCAGCCCGCAGCTGCCTCGGGGCCGGGCCGGGCCTGCCGGCACGGAGGGAGCCGCTGTGCCAGGGCAGCGCTGCGGGTCCCCCGCGCCGCCTCGGCCTCAGCCTTCTCCTCCTGCGTGCAGGTGCAGAGCTCTGAGCCACGGGCAGCAGCTCCGCAGGCCCAGCAGCACCGGGACTCCCGTGCCGGCCCTGGCCCGCAGGCGGCTGCAGCAGAGAGCCGGGCAGCGGCCCCGCACAGCCCCAGGGCCCGCGGCCGGGCTCTGCTGCGCTCGCTGCGCCGAGGCTGCCGCGCCATCCTCAGCAGGGTGGCGGCTGCGATCCGGCAGCCGGGGACACAGCGGCGCCTGCACCGGGCCACGGGCTCAGCCACGGCAGCAGCAGCCCCCGCAGCGGGGGCACAGAGCCGGGCAGCTGCCCCGCACAGCCCCTGCTACGCCCCCGGGCCCTCGCCCGGCCAGCTGGAAGAGCTGGGGCAGTGGGCAGGACCAGCAGGCATGGCACTCCTTGAAGAGCTGCGGGGTGAAGAGCAGTGCTGGTCCGATAATTGCCAAGATGAGAGTGGTGGGGAAGAGAGCCTATCGGAGTCCGGTTCTTTTGACCCAAATGAACTGGACTCTGACAGCGGCCCAGGACAACAACTAAAAAGGTTCCTCCATGACACAGATCCGTCAGTGTCCGATGAAGAAGGTAGCGAGGACCAAGAGTGGTGGCACAAGAAGGACAAGGATGGCAGCATCCAAAGTACCAGCGTCAATACCCTTATCCAGACCCCACACAGCCCCTGCTGCCCCAGCAGCCCATTGCCCAGCCAGCAGGATCATCTCAGGCAGTGGGCAGGGCTGGCTGTGAAGGCATTCCTCAAAAAGATGGGGAGCGAGGAGGGGCACTGGTCTGATGATTCCCCAGGTAGGAGTGATGGGGGAGAGAGGCTATCACTGTCCAGTTCTTTTTATGCCAATAGACTGGAGTCTGACAGTGGCCCAGAAAAACTCCAAATGCTGTTCCTCCGTGACACAGATCCATCAGTGTCTGATGAGGAAGACAGCAAGGCCCAAGAGTTGTGGCAGCAGAAGAGCAAGGATGTCACCATCCACACCATCTGGGTCAAGCCCCTCTACCCAGCCCTCATGCAAGAGCCCGGCTCACTGGAGGCAGAGGAGGCAGACTCTGACCGGCCCAGCTCATCTCCTGCCCCAGCAGCTCCCACGGACACCCAGCCAGCAGCTGCAGCCCTGGCCAGAGCCCCAGAGGTTGAGGAGCAGCACGTGAGTGGCCCTGCCCAGGCACAAGGGGTGGCACACACAGCAGCTCCTGCTGCCTCTGGTGCGCAGGCGGCCGCAGCAGAGAGCCGGGCACCGGCCCCGCAGAGCCCCTGCTGCTCCCCCAGCCCACAGCCCAGCCAGCTGGAAGAGCTCAGGCCGTGGGCAGGGCCAGCAGTCTTGGCACTCCTGGAAGAGCTGTGGGGAGAGGAGGGGTCCTGCAGCGAGGAGCTCAGCTCTGGCCCATCCACAGAGTGGCCAGAAGACACAGAGCCAGGCAGGATGGCTGAGGAGGAGAGCGCCTCAGGGTCCCTCCTCAGTGAGCCCCTGCCTGAAGACACAGAGCCAGGCAGGATGGCTGAGGAGGAGAGCGCCTCAGGGTCCCTCCTCAGTGAGCCCCTGCCTGAAGACCAGAGCCAGCAGATGGCTGAGGAGGAGAGCGCCTCAGGTCCTCCTCAGTACCCCTGCTGAAGACACAGAGCCAGGCAGGATGGCTGAGGAGGAGAGCGCCTCAGGGTCCCTCCTCAGTGAGCCCCTGCCTGAAGACACAGAGCCAGGCAGGATGGCTGAGGAGGAGAGCGCCTCAGGGTCCCTCCAAAGTGAGCCCCTGCCAGAAGACACAGAGCCAGGCAGGATGAGCAGGGAGGAGATTGGCTCAGTGACCCTGCCACATGAGGTTTGGACAGAGGACGACATTTCCTTGTGGTTTCTGCCATGTGAGTCATGGGCCTGCACAGCCCCAGAGGATGGTAGAGATCAGCTGGAGGCAGCCCTGATGTGCCCATCTCATGTGCACCCACCACTCCTTCACATGGGCCCAGGCGTCAGCAGCCAGCAGCCGGAAGAAGGAAGCCTGTCCCAAGTGGAAGATATGGAGACCTGTGGCAGACAAATGCAGGCTGTCCTGGGGGCCACTTGGCGGGAGCAGCAGTTGCTCAGAAGGCACAGACGGTCCCTTGAGCGTCTGCAGGGCCTGCGCTCAGCTGCAGCTGTCCCCGTGCGGCGCCCGTCCCGCTTCAGGAGGGCTCTCAGGGCTCTGCACCGGGCATTCAGGAGCCTCAAACGCCTCATTCCAGGCCTCCACTGACTCTGTCAGTGTTTCTGCCAGGGAACTACTCCTGCCTTGGCTGCAGTGTCTGGAATGCCTTTGCATTGTCCCAGCATCCATCAGAGCTGTTGGCATCCAACTGGCAGCCTTGCAATGGATCGGTGCCCTTGCCAAACCAACCAGGTTTAAGGGTCCCTTCACCAATCTGGCAAGGCCCTGTCAAAGAACCTGCTTCTCTTCTCTGGGACATGGACACCACCAGGAAACAAGACATGGCAGAGCAAGTGCCAAAGCAAGTCAGGGTTCTGTTCTGAGTAACCAAAACCCTGACTATGGCACTGACATTTTCTACAACGATCAGGACAAGACAGGAGACTGAGAGCACACTCGTTTTGCAGATGACACCAAGCTCAGTGGCAGTGTCAATCTGCTGGAGGGCCGTAAGGCTCATGATTGAGGTGTCATCGTAGCTGCTGCCTCCAGAAATTGAAGAGTAAAACTAGGAGAATTAAGAGACTTAGATTCTGTAGGTGAAAGTAGGAGTAGGTATTTGTAGAGCACCCTCTTTGAGTATAAGATAACAGGATAAAAGTCATCTCATGGCTTCTATTCCTGTTCAATTAATTAATTACAAGCTGGAGCTAAGCCTTGGCAGTGAAATAAGAAAGCCAAGTGTTTAAGGAAGAGGGTTCTGAAGGCTTAAGCTAGACTTTAGTTTGCAAAGAAAAGTAGTAGGAAGTTCTTTTAGCTCATTGATAGATGATCTTATTCAGCACTTAGTCCGGTATATGTTCCTCTGGAATGTGTTCCTTAGGCAGTTGAATTGTAGGTTTTGCTAAGTTAGAACAGGTTAGATAAAACACTTTTATTGAAATAAAATGATGGAATTGATAAATCAGGAGTTCTTGTTGTTTTCAATGAACCGCGATCATTGATTTGGGGGGAAATCCTCACGGCTGAAGTTTTGGTAATATGGCACCTCGACAGGAGTGGTTTAGCCTGCTATCCTTGCTAAATCTCCAGGGAGATAATTACACTTTCCTACTCCAAGAAGCTTTCCCACCTCTACAATTTCTTTATTTCCTCTCATAAACTGTTGCAGGGAAGCACAGTGGGATGGGAAGGATAGGAAAGAGCCTGACAGATGTGGCACACAATGTAAAATCCCTAAAATGCTGTGAGCTTCTGGTTTGAGGTGAATTATGGACTCCTAAATTTGCAGCCTGTGTTCTTAAATATGGAGTGTGTGCATAAAGGGTGGCTCAATCCAGAGAAAAAGATATTGCATCATCAAGAAATTTCTTTAAAAGAAAGTGGGAAAACTCCAAGACAATCTCTCCTGTGGAAAAAAAAAAAAAAAACTCTTGAGGATTACTTTGCTAAGACATCCTAGTAATTCCTTAATTCCATAAGAATTAAAAATGCAAAATGAGGGTTATACATCAGAGGGAAACCTTAAGTATCAGGTGTTCCAGGAAGTCTGTACCTCTCAAGTACTTTAGCCATGGGGAAAGAGAGAAGGGAAGCGTGGTCAGGAAATTGAGATAAAAAGGAGGGTGTGTCCTCCAAAAAATTGAGAGACCCAAGGACAATGCCCCATGGCCTCTTCTTTTATTCGAATAAAGTAAAAGGACTCCTCTGTCTCCTTTCTGGACACAAACCTCTGGTGTTTGTGGGTTAATTTTCCTGACACACACAGAGCATGGGAAGAGCCCTGGGAGCTTCACCCGAGCCCAGAGCAGGGCCCGGATGAACCCCCCAGATCCCACGCCAAGAGGACAAAGCCCGCAGGCCCGTAGCCCTTAGAGCGCTGCCACTCTCCCAGCCCCTCGCTCGACCAGCTGTGAGAGCTGGAGCTGTGTGGAGCAAGGTCAGGAGTGATGGCACTCCTTGAAGACCTGGGCAACGAGACGCAGAACTGGTCCACGCTTTGCCAGGCCAGCATTTGTGGGGAAGAGAGCCTGGCACAGTCCAGTTCTAATGACCCCAACAAACCGGAGTCTGACAGCGGCCCAGGACAACCCCAAAAGCTCTTCCTCCCAGACATTGATCCATCAGTGCCCCATGGGGAAGACACCTGTGCTGAGGGTGCCTTGGAACAGGACTTTTCCTCTTTAGAACAGCTGTAAATCACCAGCAATGCCATGGGCTGCATGGGCATAAAGAGGAGAAGGACTTCTCCTAAAGTGTGCCCTAAAATTGTCTGCAGATCTCTTATGAAAAGCTGCTGCTGAGTACTCGCAGAGCCTTCAAAATATTTCCAAATAAAACTCACATTGCAGTCAATGATACCATAGATGTGGTTTGTGACTGTTAAATCCTGGAGGGAAAAAAACCCAACCTGTTATTCTGTAACCTGTTCAATGTTCAGAGAAGCAAATACTGTTGTTCCCTCTTAAGTGTGTGTTTCTTATAAAATACAAAGTAGTTTTGGTCGGTTTACTTTCAAGTGCTGGTGTTAACATGTCTATTATTATAAAGTAGATACACCAAGAACAAAATATCAATGTACTTTATCTTTTTTTTTTGTTTTTTGTCTCCTAGGAAATGGAGACATTTCCTTCCTCTCCTTGCCCTAACCACGTTATAAACTCACAATCTGGGCAGCAGAGAGGGGGTGGTGCTCAGCCTGGAGGCACCAATCTCATGGACATATCCAGACAATTAATTCCTGATGAGTCCTGAGGCAGGAATTTATGAGCCTGATGGTTTTCATGTACCTCAATCTGCCCAGGAGTCCCCTTTCAGCCAGCCCAGGGCCATGGTCTTGCTGCTCCTCCTCTTCCCTCTGAAGCCCCTGGATGAGCTGAGACTCTGGAATACTGTCTTCCTCCTCACTGTCATTGTTGGGGCAGTTCCCAGGGCCAGGATTTACAGTTTTATGTGGCTGGAGAGAACACTTTCAGCTTGGAAGGTTGCAGTAGGTGTTTGTGCAGTGGGAGAAGCAGGAAGGTGTTGTCACACCTGAACTGGATTTTACCTTTCCTGCCTGAATCCCAGCTAGCCTCAGCCTTTCCTGCCATTAAAGAGCCTGACTTCCCAGCTGGAATGTCCCTTCAATGGGGGTGTCTGGCTGAGTAGTTGCTGACTGAATTCCTTTTGCTTCTTACCACCATCCCTCTTTCCCTTGGAAAGCCTCATAATTGTTCCCTAGATCAGGGGCAGGTTTCCTGATCATTTTAGAAAGGCCTTAAAGGAGGGAGAAACTGAGAGGAAAAGTCATTTAACACATCAGCTGACTCTAAATACTGAACCCCAAATCTCCTAATTTTGTGTAAGAAACAGAGATCTCTTCCAAGCTCATAGATGAAAACTATCCGCAGCTGTGCAGACACTGCACGGGTTCTCCGGAGAACTCGAGGTTTGTTTTCAGGAAAGCTTTTCTTTCTTCTAGGCAGTGCTTCCTCACATGGTTCCTTTAGGAATTCAGCTGCTTTTCCCTGTTTTCTTTTTGATATAATTAAAACTAAACTTCAGTTCTTTCTTGCCTGCCTGTGAGGACACCTCTTTTCCCCAGATCATCTAGGAGCAGAGGAAGAGAAATCCCTTTCCAGTTCAGTGCCTTCCTTTTACACTGAAGGCATCTCAAACATGCACATACACATGCATGCACCTTCTCCATGGAGCTTGCGAAATAATCCTAAAATTCCATAAATTTGTGCCAAACCCAAATAATCTAGGCTAAACTTGGTGTTCATTTGGAAATATTTTGGGTGTGGGGTGGAGAAGGTTTGAAGGAAATGAGAATGTTTGCCTCTCTTCCCTCTCTTTTTTCCCTCCTCCAACTTCCTTGGTTCCCGTCAAATACATTGAAAGTAGGGGAGGAAAATAATCCAGAACTGGGAAATCTCAGACCCATCACTTGGAGGATTCTTGCCTGCTGGAAGGTTTGTGCTCCAGAGGAGAATTCTGAAAGAATCCCAGATTTAATCTTTCATGGTTTTTCTCTTATAGAACTCCATGATCAGAGACACTTTAAAAATTGGTTTTCCAGCCTGTGCTCAGCTTGTATTTTTAGCCCAAAGTGAGCATCTAAAGTTCAGTCCACAAAGCATCCCATTTTAATAACTTAACTCATGAAAACAGTGTCCCAATAATTCAGACATTTAACCCTACTACTGTTACACTACCATGGTTCCCCCTGAGGAAGGCTGGATCTTTTCTTATCACCATGGCTGGGGACCTGGCTGCCATAAGAACGTCCCCATGAAAATTTCTGGCTATTTCTTACATTCAGAATAGAGGAAGCCATGAAACCCCAAAAATGTAATCATGAACATTCAGCACACTGTGCCTGATGCATTAAAACATGACCTGCAGCTGATCTCTCTGACTTACTAAAAGAGAAACCAAACAGTTTCAATGGACCTTTGCTTTATGTCTTAGTTGTAAGTGATATTGTCGTGTTCTTACTAATTTTCTTCAGCAGGTTCTCTTACTTTTACATGTTTATAATTTGAAAATTATGGAATATAATTACATGTCATCTTTTGGAGACTTAAACACTACCCATTTTCCATTTTGACTTTCAAGAAATTTCAGTGTCAAAGTCTGTGAAGTAAATTCACTCTGATTTAATTTGATTTGTTAAAGTAACAGTGGAGAGTGGGACATGTAGGTGAATTCACAGTCATCATTTGCAGATGCCACGCATTAAATCTTTATATTCAAAGATGCCAATATTTCATTTTAGAGGAATCTCCTTCTTTTCCACAGCCATGAAAAAATTCTGACATAAATAAATCAATATTATCCTTTGGATCTGTAAGCAGGATGGACTTGACCTCTCCACACTGATGTACAAGGTTTCACAGTAGTTTGAAGAATCAGAGAATTCTGGAATCATGGAATGGTTTGGGTTGGAAAGAACCTTAAAGCCCATTCAGTGCCCACCCACTGCCATGGGCAGGAACACCTTCCACTAGCCCAGGTTGCTCCAAGCCCTGTCCAACCTGGCCTTGGACCTGCCAGGGATCCCAGGGCAGCCACAGCTTCTCTGAGCACCCTATGCCAGGGCCTTCCCACCCTCACAGGGAACAGTTCCTTCCCAATAGCCCATCCAACTCTGGCCTCCTCCACTGGAATATTCACCATTACTTTTCCCCTTCTAATTTCCCAGTTCCAATTGGAGCTATGTGAACATTTCAGCCATTTTTGAAATTAGATTCTAACAACTCATCTCTGGAGTTTTTTCCTCTGCCTCCTGAATCGTGTGAGTTCTTGGTTTACTCTGCATTATAAAGGGACAAATGATGGCATTCTTAACTATGGTGGAAGGAAAACTTTTTCCCAATCAGCCCAGCATTTTCACATCACAGATCTTGATCCTAAACTTGGTGTTGGACATGTACAAGAGCCTCTGGATTTTTCAGTAGGCCCTTAAGCCTGATTTTAGAAGGGAATTCTCTGGTGAGCGTGCACTTATCACACTTAATAGACACCAATACAATAATACTCTTGGAATGTTTTTAAAATTTCCACAAGTTTTTATAATATGCAACTATGGATAAATAAATTTCATCCTGCAGCAATGCTTTCCACAATGCCACAGCTGTGCGTGATGAGGAAACACACGTTTTTAAAGCTGAGGCCTAAGCGCTGCTTTCCTGACTGATGTGTCCGTGCAGCAGCGGTGGGACAGCTCTGTCCCCTCACTCTGCACACACTCCAGTTCCAGCCGCTCCCGTTGGTTCCAGCAGCTTTGCAGCTGCCTCGGAGCCCCCCGCTGGCCTCGGGGTGCTGGGCGGTGGCCCTGGGGACAGCAGCGCGTTCCAGGGCCCTTTGTGACACGGGGCTGCGTGTGCCCAGAGCCCATTGTGACACCTGGGGCCGCGCCCTGGCCAGGAGGGTTAAAAGGGCGCACAGAGCCCGGGAGTGGCACTCCCAGGAGAGCAGCTCCGTCAGGAGACAGCAGCTCCCGGGATTCTGCAGCGCCAAGGCGAGGCAGAGATGGCATTAAACGACGAGAAACCCACGGGCGTCCAGCCCACGCAGAAGTGGCTGCGCTCTCTGAGGAGGCGCAAGGTGAGCGATGGCAGCCCGCAGCTGCCTCGGGGCCGGGCCGGGCCTGCCGGCACGGAGGGAGCCGCTGTGCCAGGGCAGCGCTGCGGGTCCCCCGCGCCGCCTCGGCCTCAGCCTTCTCCTCCTGCGTGCAGGTGCAGAGCTCTGAGCCACGGGCAGCAGCTCCGCAGGCCCAGCAGCACCGGGACTCCCGTGCCGGCCCTGGCCCGCAGGCGGCAGCAGCAGAGAGCCGGGCAGCGGCCCCGCACAGCCCCAGGGCCCGCGGCCGGGCTCTGCTGCGCTCGCTGCGCCGAGGCTGCCGCGCCATCCTCAGCAGGGTGGCGGCTACGATCCGGCAGCCGAGGACACAGCGGCGCCTGCACCGGGCCACGGGCTCAGCCACGGCAGCAGCAGCCCCCGCAGCGGGGGCACAGAGCCGGGCAGCTGCCCCGCACAGGCCCTGCTACGCCCCCGGGCCCTCGCCCGGCCAGCTGGAAGAGCTGGGGCAGTGGGCAGGACCAGCAGGCATGGCACTCCTTGAAGAGCTGCGGGGTGAAGAGCAGTGCTGCTCCGATGATTCCCAAGATGAGAGTGGTGGGGAAGAGAGCCTATCGGAGTCCGGTTCTTTTGACCCAAATGAACTGGACTCTGACAGTGGCCCAGGACAACAACTAAAAAGGTTCCTCCACGACACAGATCCATCAGTGTCCGAGGAAGAATGTAGCGAGGACCAAGAGTGGTGGCATAAGAAGGACAAGGATGACAGCATCCAAAGTACCAGTGTCAATCCCCTTATCCAGACCCCACACAGCCCCAGCTGCCCCAGCAGCCCATTGCCCGGCCAGCATGATCATCTCAGGCAGTGGGCAGGGCTGGCCGTGAAGGCATTCCTCAAAAAGCTGGGGAGCGAGGAGGGGCACTGGTCTGATGATTCCCAAGCTTGTAGTGATGGGGGAGAGAGGCTGTCACTGTCCAGTTCTTTTGATGCAAGTGGACTGGAGTCTGACAGTGGCCCAGAAAAACTCCAAAAGTTCTTCCTCCAAGACACAGATCCATCAGTGTCTGATGAGGAAGACAGCAAGGCCCAAGAGTCGTTGCTGAAGAAGAACAAGGATGGCAGCATCCATAGCACCTGGGCCAACCCCCTTTCCCAGGCCCCAGACAGGCCCTGCTGCCCCTGCAGTCCATTGCTCAGCCAGCAGGAAGATCTTGGGCAGTGGGCAGGGCCAGCAGCAATGGAATTACTTAAAGAACTGGGGAGTGAGGAGTGGCACTGCTCTGATGATTTCCAAGCTGGGAGTGATGGGGCAGAGAGGCTATCACTGTCCAGTTCTTTTGATGCCAATGGACTGGAGTCTTACAGTGACCCAACTGGACAACTCCTAAAGCTATTTCTCCAAGACACAGATCCATCAGTGTCTGATGAGGAAGACAGCGAGGCCCAAGAGTTGTGGCAGCAGAAGAGCAAGGATGTCACCATCCACACCATCTGGGTCAACCCTCTATGCCCAGAACTCATGGTGGAGCCCGGCTCACTGGAGGCAGAGAAGGCAGACTCTGACCTGCCCAGCTCATCTCCTGCCCCAGCAGCTCCCAGGGACACCCAGCCAGCAGCTGCAGCCCTGGCCAGAGCCCCAGAGGTTGAGGAGCAGCACGTGAGTGGCCCTGCCCAGGCACAAGGGGTGGCACACACAGCAGCTCCTGCTGCCTCTGGTGCGCAGGCGGCAGGAGCAGAGAGCCGGGCGCTGACCCTGCACAGCCCCTGCTGCCCCCCCAGCCCACGGCCCAGCCAGCGGGAAGAGCTAAGGCCATGGGCAGGGCCAGCAGTCTTGGCACTCCTGGCAGAGCTGTGGGGAGAGGAGGGGTCCTGCAGCGAGGAGCTCAGCTCTGGCCCATCCACAGAGTGGCCAGAAGACACAGAGCCAGGCAGGATGGCTGAGGAGGAGAGCACCTCAGGGTCCCTCCTCAGTGAGCCACTGCCTGAAGACACAGAGCCAGGCAGGATGGCTGAGGAGGAGAGTGCCTCAGGGTCCCTCCAAAGTGAGCCCCTGCCAGAAGACACAGAGCCAGGCAGGATGGCTTGGGAAGAGGGCACCTCAGGGTCCCTCCAAAGTGAGCCCCTGCCAGAAGACACCGAACCAGGCAGGATGGCTTGGGAAGAGAGCACCTCAGGATCCCTCCTCAGTGAGCCACTGCCAGAAGACACAGAGCCAGGCAGGATGAGCAGGGAGGAGATTGGCTCAGTGACCCTGCCACACAAGGCTTGGGCAGAGGATCAAGTCCGAAGCTGCAGCACTAAGGACAAGGGTGCCTCGTGGTTGCTGCCATGTGAGTCATGGGCCTGCACAGCCCCAGAGGATGGTCGAGATCAGCTGGAGGCAGCCCTGATGTGCCCATCTCATGTGCACCCACCACTCCTTCACATGGGCCCAGGCGTCAGCAGCCAGCAGTCAGAAGAAGGAAGCCTGTCCCAAGTGGAAGATATGGACACCTGTGGCAGACAAATGCAGGCTGTCCTGGGGGCCACTTGGCGGGAGCAGCAGTTGCTCAGGAGGCACAGACGGTCCCTTGAGCGTCTGCAGGGCCTGCGCTCAGCTGCAACTGTCCCCGTGCGGCGCCCGTCCCGCTTCAGGAGGGCTCTCAGGGCTCTGCACCGGGCATTCAGGAGCCTCAAACGCCTCATTCCAGGCCTCCACTGACTCTGTCAGTGTTTCTGCCAGGGAACTACTCCTGCCTTGGCTGCAGTGTCTGGAATGCCTTTGCATTGTCCCAGCATCCATCAGAGCTGTTGGCATCCAACTGGCAGCCTTGCAATGGATCGGTGCCCTTGCCAAACCAACCAGGTTTAAGGGTCCCTTCACCAATCTGGCAAGGCCCTGTCAAAGAACCTGCTTCTCTTCTCTGGGACATGGACACCACCAGGAAACAAGACATGGCAGAGCAAGTGCCAAAGCAAGTCAGGGTTCTGTTCTGAGTAACCAAAACCCTGACTATGGCACTGGCATTTTCTACAACGATCAGGACAAGACAGGAGACTGAGAGCACACTCATTTTGCAGATGACACCAAGCTCAGTGGCAGTGTCAATCTGCTGGAGGGCCGTAAGGCTCATGATTGAGGTGTCATCGTAGCTGCTGCCTCCAGAAATTGAAGAGTAAAACTAGGAGAATTAAGAGACTTAGATTCTGTAGGTGAAAGTAGGAGTAGGTATTTGTAGAGCACCCTCTTTGAGTATAAGATAACAGGATAAAAGTCATCTCATGGCTTCTATTCCTGTTCAATTAATTAATTACAAGCTGGAGCTAAGCCTTGGCAGTGAAATAAGAAGGCCAAGTGTTTAAGGAAGAGGGTTCTGAAGGCTTAAGCTAGACTTTAGTTTGCAAAGAAAAGTAGTAGGAAGTTCTTTTAGCTCATTGATAGATGATCTTATTCAGCACTTAGTCCGGTATATGTTCCTCTGGAATGTGTTCCTTAGGCAGTTGAATTGTAGGTTTTGCTAAGTTAGAACAGGTTAGATAAAACACTTTTATTGAAATAAAATGATGGAATTGATAAATCAGGAGTGCTTGTGGTTTTCATTGAACCGCGATCATTGATTTGGGGGGATATCCTCAAGGCTGATGTTTTGGTAAGATGGCACCTCGACAGGAGTGGTTTAGCCTGCTATCCTTGCTAAATCTCCAGGGAGATAATTACACTTTCCTACTCCAAGAAGCTTTCCCACCTCTACAATTTCTTTATTTCCTCTCATAAACTGTTGCAGGGAAGCACAGTGGGATGGGAAGGATAGGAAAGAGCCTGGCAGATGTGTCACACAATGTAAAATCCCTAAAATGCTGTGAGCCTCTGGTTTGAGGTGAATTATGCACCCCTAAATTTACTGACCTTTACTCATAAATTTGAGCCTGTATGCTGAAATATGGAGTGTGTGCATGAAGAGTGGCTCAATCCAGAGAAAAAAAATATTGCATCATCAAGAAATTTCTTTATTAGAAAGTCAGAAAACTCCAATACAATCTCTCTGTCAGGGGAATACTAAAAGTAAAAACATCTCTTGAGGATTATTTTGCTAAAACACCCCAGTAGAAATTAGGGAAATGCCAGGAAAACTTTGTTAAAAAAAAAATGAAGAAAACCTCTCCTTGATAGGTAAATGATAAACACACAAAAGTAATGAATTTTGATCAGGGAAAAATACTTCTTGCTGGGGTTGTTCTTAGTAAGGGCTTGGATATCTTCCAAGGTGAAGTTTTCATAGCTGTTAAAATTCATGGAGGGAATAGGCAAAGTGGGATTTCCTACAGCTTCATGCAGTTGTGTTCATTAACATACAAACTACCCCCAGATTGTTGTAAATTGTTGGGGAAATTCACTCCTAAGTGCTTCCAGGAAAAGAAGGAGAATTAAAAAAAAAAAAAGGAAAATGTTTGACAAGAAGAAATGTTTTGCTACCTTATTTAAGAAATATTTTCTTTCTTCCTATGTGAAAAATGGTGAATTTTATTTTGGAAGTGAAGAATTTCAAGGTCAGTTCCTACTGTGAGGTGCTACAGCACAGTCTTGTGGGTAAAGCAAAAGAGGAACAAAAATGAATCATAAAGAAATGTTTATTAGGATAATAAATAAACAATAAACACAGCAATAATAAATACATTTTCAAAAGAGCTCCAGGCTCCAGCAGGGAAATATTGCTGCTGGTGAAGTATCTGAAGAGAAAAGTTGAGGAGGATAAAACAACTTTCTTTTATGTAATAGGAAGGAACTGCAGAGTAGCACCAGGTTTGGCTGCCTGGTACAGGAGCTCTTAAGTTACGTTTAAGAGCTCAGACCCTTTTTATATCCCACTGTTGACAACTCTCTGGAGAAACACGGCTTTGTAGAGCTAAAGGGAAAGACTTAGTAAGAAATTTTCCTCATTTTTATTTTACATGTTTGTTCTGGAGAAAGAACATTTTTGAAGGAAACTACAGCACATGTTAAAAGGAAAATAAATTAAAAGCCTAAAAGAGTTTCTTTAAAAATTCTGTAAAATCCTGTAGAAGGAAATACTTTATATGTAGAGGATGAAGGGTGTGACACAGAATTGTAATGAATTAATTTATCATAATTGCACATGAAACATATCCTTACCTGGTGTATAGGGCTGTTATATTTCAGTCATTGTAGATTTATGTATATTATATATATATAAAGTTTCAAAGTAGCAAGGTCACTGAAAATACAAATAAAATTCCTGATTATGTTTTCTTGACAGATGTCACTTTTTTAGGCACTAACAATTCTGTGATTCTTTGATAAGTACTTACTATTAGAAACAACAAATAGCATGAAAAATGGGGAGTTTTATAATATATAAAACAAACTCAACCCCACTAAGCAGTAGAATATATATCTCCTAAAACCTTCAACATTCTCTTAATCTTACAAAATTTATCTTTCTATCTGTATCTACAAAGTTTTTCTGTTTTCACTTAATTAGAACCATGAGACTGAATCCAGCTCTGTGTCTGTAGGCATGGTGGGAATGACAAGAATAACCCCAAAATCTCTTAGCACTCTCTACTGTATAATGGAAAAATTGATGCATAAGAGTTAAATATATAATATTATAATTTATTGAATATTATTTTCATACCTATTATACAATACAGAATAAGTATATATACAATGTGTACTCATTCTATTACAAAGAACCATAAGAATCAGAAAATAAATATCCAACTTCAGTTTTGAGTAAAGAAAGAAACTAAGAAGCATCAAAAGCCAGAAGCCTTTTAATTTGACTTGTTTTTCTCTGTTTTTTTAAAGTTTTACCTTTTTTAAGGTAGGAGTTGGATATTTCAACAACTACTGATCTCACTAAATCCTGGATATGATGCTCCAGAGGCATACTTGGAAAAGTCTTGGTCATTCAATAATACTCATGAAATTCCTCATGAAAATCCCAGGTGTTCCTGTATTGCCACTTTTCTTCTCAATGAAGCCCAGATTCAATGGATGTTAAACAATTTCTACTTTCAGTATATTTTATGGCACAATTGGTGATCTTGGCTTTAACAGAACACATTTGAAGTCACTTTGGACTTTGTCCATAGCAAACTTGACACTTTTAAGAATTTTCAGCCCAGCCCAGAGAAGCTGTGGCTGCCTCTGGATCTGTGGCAGCGCCCAAGGCCAGGCTGGATGGGGCTTGGAGCAACCTGGGACAGTGGAAGGTGTCCCTGCCCATGGCAGGGGTGTCACTGGATGGGCTTTGGGGTCCCTTCCATCACAAGCCATTTCATGGACATGTCCTTGCTCCCAGCTGTGGAAAAAAAACCAGCTGAAATTAAGAGACAGACCAGTTTGTTTTCTCATTTATCTCACTTTTCAGTGATGTTCAGTGGTTTTGGCCATTACCACTTTCATGCAGAGTGTATTGGCTGCGGAGATCAGAGTATTAACTCTTGAAATCATTATGGAAGTGGAGAAATTATATAACTGTATTTCCTAACAGAAAATTAATTGGTGGGGACTCTCCTGATCATGTTGTAAATGTAGTTTTATCATATATATGTGAGGGAGGAAGATAGGAAGTGGCAGAAAGGTTAATAGCTTAAAAAAAAAAAAAAAAAAAAAATAATTCAGTCAACTTCCTAACTCCCTTTTGAAAAGATCCTATTTTTATTTGCCTTAGGATATTTTTTTTTCATGGAGTTTGTAGAGCTTTCCATTTTTCAAAAGAAGAAAGGCTGCCTGCAACAGCCTGGAATAATTTTCTGACATGAAACAGGTATACAGAACTTCACATTTGTTTTGTAAAGTTTCTACAAATACCAAAATAACGAGGGGAAAAAAAGTTTTAAAAACTGTTTTTCCATACCAGCTACCAGAGCAGAGCAATACAGAATGTGTTAAATAATGCAAGACATTCACTCAAATAAATCTGGATTGATCAACAGCAGTCAAGAAATATCCTTGGAGCAAAATGAAACAGCAAGATAAGAAGAAAAGGTGTCTGATTTAATACATAATTCTTGTTTAGAATTTACAGTGATTTTATAGACATATTTCAGGGATGATATTGAATATATAGCATTTTAATAGAATGCAGTTATGTATTGATAAGCTGTGAGGTATATAAGAAATATCTTTAAAAAGTCATAAAAACTTCAAAGCTGTAAACCCAAATATCCAAATATTTTTCCATACGCCTCTTGTTTAATCCTAATGTCTTTTACCCTTTAGCATTCAGTTCAGCATCTTCTTACTCACCAGCAATCTCAGATGGTTATTTTCCACATAAATTGAATATTTTTTATTCACCTAAGCTCTGGTTATTAATTATCTGATAACAAAGATCTTATCTGGGCCATCTATGACAATTATCTGTGTAGACAAAGAATATTTTCACCATTATTGTACTATTTAATTCCCAGTATGTGGAATTAATCCACACCCCTTGAAATCATGAGTCATGAAGTGGGGTTTATTCCATGAGGAGCAAACATTGTGTGGTTCCATGATTAAAACTGCATTTATTGCTAATACAGTATCTAAATAATAGGGGGAGCTGGGGTTTATTTATGCAAGATCTTCAGTGCTTCATCCAAAACAAAATCATGTCTGCCAGGCAAATGTTTCTGTGGGATGAAGTCACACTTGAATTTCACAGTGGGCACTTCTCTGTTTAACTGGGCAATCGAAAGCCTGAATCCTAATAAATGCTTTTGTTTCTTTAAAGGGAAGGAAGGAGTTGAAATCTACAGCTGAGTTTTATAGCTTAGACTTATCTGTAAATTAGACTGAGCTGTCTTTTTAATTAAGAGCTCACAAACAGAAGCATTCCCTGTAATCCAATCCATAAAGAGTGGAGTCCTATTCCACAGACAACTGGAACAATAGCTGGACAAATCACAGAGTAATTGGTGCAGGAAGAATAAAGGCCTGTCCCACACTCTCAAACGCACAGGCTTTAATCATTCCACTTGCAATAAAATTCCTCTAGGTGGTAACAGCACAATTCCCTTTCCTGAAGGCCAGAGAGTGAATATCAGATTCACTGATAAAAAATCCTGCATGGAGAAAAGGCTGGCTCCAGCCTCAGGCACCAGGATTTCACAGGAGTTCAGCTCCTGTGAGGGAGGAATTTAAACCAATTCCTGTGTGGTGGTGCACATCCACCAGCCTCCCACACTGCATGTGCATAAATAAACAGGGAATTGAAAGTGATATCTCTGATATTCCACTGTCCCTCATATTTAACTGTAGGAAGGCAGATTTTCATCACTGGCTCACCACAGCTGCAATGGAATTAATAACAAAGCCTTCCTGCCCAAGGACGATCTTCCTTTCTAGGCCAGCATTTCTGCCCAAGGAAGATCTTCCTTTCTAAGCTCCAGACAGAGCAAAGGCAATGTCCTTCTTTAGGTCTTTAGAGGCACCTTCATTGTGGAACCTTACCTCAGAAAAAAGGATATTTGAAGGAATTTTAAAAAAAGGTGATTGTTACTCCTGCCTACTGATACCAGAGGCCAGTCAGACCTTCATCCCAGTCCTGTCTCTGGGGTCAGGCAAAAGTTGCATTTCAGGCAGCAGAATCAGCATCTTCAGCAGGCCAAGCAGGATGGAATTCATCCCAGGGGCCTCCACAAATCTATCAGGATTTCCACTTAAATATTTTCTCACTTTGTGCAGTTTCCAATGACATTAAAGCATATCTTACCTAAAGAAATATAAATTATTTTCAGACAGTGTTTGCTTTGTTCTGTTTGGGTTTAGGGAGGCAGATATCAGAAAGGGCTTTTATTTTTTGTGATGTGAGACTATGCCATGGTCACATCCAGCTATCTTGAATACCTAACATGTTCACTGAGGTCAGTGGTATTTTAGGGTGTCTTGTGGAAAGTGTGGGAGAACAGCAGGAAAACAAAGCATATCTCTAAGTAATGCACAGTATTTTAAAAATCCTTAAAGTGCAGTGCATTTTTTATTTGATATCTTGAGTTTCACCCAGCAACTTCCACCTTGACAACAGGGAGGAAAATTGTCATATACAGTTGATTTTTCATGTCAGGAATATAGAGAGCAGTTCCTGATTTTGATCATATTTTTCTCTCCTGAAAGATAAGATGATCAGGTTCTGGAGCCTATTTTTCTATTTCTGGTTCTTTCTCATGTGATAAAAGACCTGATTTTGTTGCTTCACTCTTTTGTTTCCAAGGCAAAAAGGTAAATAAGTGACTTTTATGTATATTAATTAGTAAAATGGAACTGCAATCAGATGGAGTTTCCAGTTAGTCTGTGGGATAACAATTAGCATGTTTGGAACCTGATTCTGATTCTGATCCTGGTTTGTGTCTCAAATGAAATTTAAAGTCTCTTCTCTCATTTGCAAACAGTGTGTTGTGAATAAAAGGTAAAACAACCTCTTACAGGCTATTTCTCCCATATGTATGATGATGGATTGAAATGTGGTCCTTTTTCTCTGATTCCTGCATTTTTTCCAGACCTTTTGACTGCAGTCCTGAATACCATGCTAAAAGTGGAAGGAGAAAGAACCAGGAATAGGAGCTGTCAAGCAGAAGGGCACAAATAACTCATTGCATGAGAAGTTCACATCCTGATTCTGGGACAGCCAAGCTGAAGGTTACCTGGCCCCAGAGCAATGAATGTTTTGCCAGTTTCTGCAATCTAGGGTCAGGAGAAGAGTTGGAAGTGCATCAAAATGTAGAAATTCTCTGAAAACAGATAGATGTATGATGGGCATGGTTTCCACATGAACACAGGGTTTCCACAGGGGCATGGGGCTTTATTTGCACATAAAACCTAAATCTGAGCATAATTTATAGAGTTACAAGTGAAGAAAGCTCAGAAAATAATTTCAACTGATTTAAACAACTTAAAAATTTCAAAGAAGGCAATTTGCAAAGCTGGGTAAAACAGTCTAGAAAATGTATATGAGGAGTAGGTTTCTCTATGTCCATCCTACAAAGAGATTATTATAACATGGACATGCTGGACGTAGGTGTGTTCATTCAAGGCTGGACTTGGTGATCTTGGAGGTCTTTCCCACCTCAGTTCAGATTATAAAATCCTAGAATTTTAGAGCTCTGCTGGAGAACTGATTTCATCTTCAGAAGTGGACCCATAGGAAGAGCAGTTCCATGCAGCAATAAGCCCTAAATGGTTTTACTTCTCAGGATAACAACCAGTGTAATATTTTCCTACAGATATTAATACATATTCCTAAATAATAAACATTGTTTCCTTGTAGGAAGGAAGGAAAAGCTCCATGGCAATAAAGTTTCCCCTTCCCTGTTTCTGCCCTGTTTTTGTTTTAATCTCTGCTTCAGAGCTCTGCCTTGGTTTGACCCTGGTGCACACATGGCCTTGGGAAATCTCCAACATTCACACCTGGGATTTGCTGAGTTACTGCAGGAAAAGGCCTTGTTTGATCTCCTTCCCTGTCTTTGAAGGAATTACAGCGATTATATCCTGCCTGCTGGTCATGTACCAGGGAAAAGCAGAGGCTGAGAGGAGGCTTAACTTGCTACCACCTGCAAAGTTAAAAGTCTCCAGGGCTTACAAGTTAAATATTTCAAAAGAGTTAAAGCCAAGCTGTGGCAATCAAGATTAGGGAACACTCAGAATGTACCATATTCTCTTCTCTTTTAAGATAATGAAATATACGAAACCATAAATGAACAACACATCCATGACCTCTAAATTAATATGAGTGGCTGTTATCTTTGGAATAAAAAACAATTTACCTTTAATTTAAAAATCAATTTACCTTGAAATTATGCTCAAGCAAATACTGTTTGTAGCTTGTCCCCAGGGAAGTGGGCTTCTGTAAAATTAGTATTTCTAATATTTAATAGTATTCAATAATATTATGGACATTCTTAATGTAAAAATATTAAGGTATTTTCTAGGTTGAGAATATTGTTTTGACCAGCTGTGTCAATCCTCTCTTCTCTGTCACCTCCCATATCCTTTTGCCTTGTCATACACTGCAGAACCAATATTTATTCTTAAAAAATAAATATTCTTAAACATTATCCTTCATTACCACAAACACAAAATTGAAAAGAACCAGAGAAATATTTTTGGGTTATTCAAGATTATTCAGGATTATTCCAGAGCCAAATATTGTCCCACTTCAATTTTTAACTCTGTATTTTGTCCAGTAAAACTTTAGTGAACATTTTCAATAGAGAAAAGGCATTTGCAGATTTTCCAAAGTTCCCTTAAGAACATTGCTACCCTCTGCACTAAATATTCATACATGTAATAATATGGTTGCATTTAGGTACCAGCTGTTGGAAATACCCCAATAAGAGAATAATGATGGAAAAATAAATCCCTCCTGCAAGTTTCACAGAGCCCAGGTACTGAATGTGCCTGACTCTCGCAGCCAGAGCTCTTTGCACACCAATTTTTTGGAGGACTTTTGTTTTTTCATACAGCTTGGAAGGCTCTAAGTTAAGGAAGAAATCTAGATTTAAAAAAATCTAAATAGACTAGGTTGAAAGAGACTCTGGCTGCCTGAATGTTTGTGACAGCCTTTTTGTACATTTTCACTTACGTGTCCAAGTATTTTAATGTATAGGGCAACATGGGTAAAGAGCAGTATTGTCATCTTACCCACACAAAATTTAATTCCAGACATTTGGGTGGTGACATATTGTTAATTAAATATTGATTTGTTGGAGGATGAACTGAGCCATCAGTATTTTCCCTCCTAATTAGAATAATGACTGCTCCACATGCCAGCAGTTATGAATCTCCCTGAAATAACTGTGCAAGTGGAAATGTAGGAAAGCCTTAAATAATGCAGAGTATTGCACCTCAATTATGATTAATAAATTAGCTGTAGTGTAGTAGCTGCACTATTTAAATAGACTATCCACATTTCCCCTACTGGGAGTAAAAATCCAATGTTTGATAGTTTGCATTTTTCCTGGAGCTCTGTGTTCCAGTTTGTCAGGACTAAATAGGCTCAGCATTGTGAAAAGAGCCCAGTTGCACATTCCTCAGTGCCATCAATATTGTTCTTAGTGACTCCACAAGCAAAGCATGCCATGAACTGATAAAGGAAGACACTCTTTCACTAAGAGCCAGGAGCTCATTTATGGAATATTAAATGCTTCAGTAACTGAACTTTTTTTAATAATTAATTTTTGTGGTGCTTATGCCCCATGGATGAAGAAGGGGCTTCTATTTCCATTGCAATCAGTTTCTCACTTTTTAATCAACATTAATTTAATGTTAGAATCTGATTTTCTGTGTCATGCTAATTTCTTCTGGCTGGTCTCTGATTAGTGAGTTTAATGTGCAACTATTCTCCCTCATCTCCAAGTTCAATTTCTCCTCAGAAAATGTCTGCTTTCTTCAACTTTCATCTTAAACAGCACAGGTTCCTTTCCCCCAGCCAAAGCCATGTCAGCATATCTTCCTTACCTCCTTCAAAATGTTCCTCTTGGTCTTTTTCTAATATTCCCTCACTGCTCCATAACAGAATCCTAGAATTGTTCAAGTTGGAAAAGCCCTCTGAGGTCATCGAGTCCAATAATCCCCTGGCACTGCCAAGGCCACCACTGACCCATGTCCTCAGGGGCCACATAGACATGGCTTTAAATCCCTCCAGGATGGGGACTCCAACACCTCTCTGGGCAGCTGTGCCAATGTCTGACCACCCTTTCCCTGCAGAAATTCCTCCTGATGTCCACCCTGAGCCTGCCTTGGCCCAGCCTGAGGTCGTTCCCTCTCCTCCTGTCCCTGTTCCTGGCAGCACAGCCCGACCCCCCCGGCTGTCCCCTCCTGTCAGGAGCTGTGCAGAGCCACAAGGTCCCCCTGAGCCTCCTTTTCTCCAGGCTGAGCCCCTTTCCCAGCTCCCTCAGCTGCTCCTGGTGCCCCAGACCCTTCCCCAGCTCTGTTCCCTTCCCTGGACACCCTCCAGCCCCTCAAGGTCTGTTTTGTCCTCAGGGCCTCAAAATGGACCCCGGGTTATTTTCATCTTTACCAGCCTCACCATAATAATTCAGTGCACCTTAAACATGATTAAGATCATAAAATAAGCAGTAACATTTTTACTATTTTATCAGAGAAAGAAGTAAACTAAAAAGGACCATAATATTTGAAGATGGGCTGAGAGACTTGGTAACAGGGGCCTATAAAATGAAAAGGACATGGAGTTTTTAGTCCACCAAAAGGTCACCTACAGGGCACCTCTGAGCCTGAATTTATCCCTTCATTTTGTCTTTGTGAATGTTTCACACAGATTTTCATATAGGAATAGAATCTTCAAGGAGCCTCTTCAAAGTTTTTATAGGGGAAACAATTTGATTCAGTATTTCAGTGTCACTGTTTAATCAGCTATTAATGGATGCAGAGAATATTTGATGTGCTTTCTCTTTGTAGATTGTGGATTTTTACTAAGTCAACTGAACTTTATCTTCAGAGAAATGGAATATTCTTTGCATATAATTTATTGCAAGGGATTCTGTTACAAGGAGGTGGAAGTGCAAATGGAATTTTGGTGGTTTTGTATTAATAAAGAGATGCTAATTCCTCTGCTTTAAGCAGATTATCATCAGCCTTCCAAGAGCTGGAGGAACATGTTGCTTTTGAGGACACAGTTAATCTGGGCAGAGATTAAGGCACACTTGTTCGCTGTGAAATTATCCTGAATTTTGGGAGAGTTAAATCCCATTTGTTAAGAGTATTCCTGTTGGCTTTCATGGAACCCCAGACTGGGTTGGCCTGGAAGGGACCTTAAAGCCCATCCAGTGCCACCCCTGCCATGGGCACAGACACCTTCTTCCAGCCCAGGTTGCTCCAAGCCCCATCCAACCTGGCCTTGGACACTGCCAGGGATCCAAGGACAGCCACAGCTTCTCTTAGGGGTGGATTTGATTGTGATCTGTTTTGTTTTTCAAATCCCTTTCCACTTCCACAGCTGAATTCTCCTATTGCTTCTTGAGTTCATTTGAAGAGGTTGGAATGAGCAGAAAGATAAACGTCACCAACCAACGCCTTGGGAAAAAGAAAATTTAAAACTAAGTTCTTGCTGTTTACTTATATTGCTGCAGATTAAAGACTGACTGCCATCTTTATGTTTTTAAATGCTCTCTTTTACGTAGGTCTGAAATATGGTGGTATCCATTTTATTTTAATGTCTTTCAATCTCCTGTCTTTGAATTTAATTTGGTTTTCTATCAAGTTTTCTTGTCTTACCTAAGGTATTTTTTTTACACAACATGATTTTTTTGTTATAAGTTACTATAGCAACTTGGAAAAATTAAACATGAGAAATCTGTGGAGACTTCAGGCTATCTAATTTTTATGTTCCTGTGATTTTTCCAGCAGAAAGAGAACTTCTACTAGAGCTAAATATAGCTTTAAAAAGCCAAATGTACAGGAATCACTTATCATAGAGCATGAATCCATGCAAATGAAGAAACAATTGCGTATACTAAAAAGCAGAGTGTAGAGAAAGGCTGTAGGAGAGGGTAAATGAAAGAGTTAAAAAGACAGCTCAAGGACACAAGTCCCTTGTCCTGTAGAGAATGCACTTCCATAACTTCAAATAAAAAACTATTTAATATTTATAGCCTTTTTTCTTTTTTTTTTTTTTTTTTTTTTAATGAGTTATTTTTCACTAAACGCCTTTTGGTTATGTCTTACCTGGATTTTTCAGCAGGAAATGTCACAGCCTGGTAAATTCAAGGAGCTAAAAATCTCCATGGATTCCTTGGACAATGCTCTCAAGCACAGGGTGGGAATGTTGGGGTGTCTGTACAGGGCCAGGAGTTGGATTTGATTCTTGAGGATCCCTTTCAAGTTAGGTTATTCCATGATTCTATGCTTTAAACCTACACAAATGTGATATATGCTCAACAGGTCCTGTGAGTTTACTGTTTTTGGTAAAAGTCTGGATTTAGAACAAATACAGAGGTTGCTCCTTTCAATATTGGCCCTGCTGACACAAATTCAAAACAAAGGTTTATTTGAAAATTGTTAATATGTTCATTTTGGAAACAGAAATAAGTAGGTGTTTTATCAATTTCATTACAGATCAAAATCTTTATTCTTCAGAGCATCTCTGGGAAAGTTCCTTCAAAAACAGAGGCACCAAATTCGTTACAGAACTATTTAATTTCTCTGTATTCTTGCATTAAATATGCACATAATTATCTGAAGTTTATCTACAGAATATGAAAAAAGAGACTTTTTTCTCCTTTTTCACTAGCACAGGGCTTGGTGTCACCTTGGTGATAGAATTTGGGCAGGTCAGTACTGAACCAGGTTCAATCTCCAGTTTCTCTTGAATTTTCGCACCCCTCCACTTTTCTTCTCCATGAGTTTCTCTAAATAAACTTCTCTCTCCTACTGTTCAACAACTCTTTGTTTGATTTTTGTTCTTACTAAAAATCATTAATATGAATTTAGTTAACCTAGAATGATCCAGCAGTGGGGAATGTGAGGATTTTGAGCACTGATAGTGCCTGTGCAGGTCTAAATAATAGATGGGGCTGTCACTCTCCTGACAATAAACTCAGGAAAACTCCAGTGTTTTATGAGAAAATTCACATTTAGATACAAACTGGATAATTTCACAATTTCAGTGAGGCTCTTGAGGAAGCACACAGATATTTCACTTCATCTGTTTATTGTCCAACAGCTTCTGGCTTGTTCCTGCTGATGAAGGAAGAAAATTCTCTGAGAGAATAACAGAGAAATCACAGAATCTGCTGAGTTGGGAGGGACCCACAAGGATCATTGAGTGCAAATCTTAGCCCTGCACAGAACATCCTCAAGAGACACAGGAAAAATCTTATATTTTTCCAGTTTGGAATAAATTCAAATCATTTCTGCTCACAACCATTTGCATAAAATAAGCTCACAGCAATCTTCCCAATGTCATTCCATATTCTGCTTCAGGTGTTTAGGGTACAGCCTCAAGTCTTCCATAAACCATAATAATGGTATTTATGATTTCCCACTGACTCCATAAGCATTTCACATCTCCAGGAAAGATTTAACCCTGAGACTTGGCACTGGAAGTCCTCCTTACTTAATCTTTATGATCAACATCAATTTTGCTATTTAACATAAGAAGTGAGTCTTGTGATCAAAAAAAGAAGGAATTTCCTCCACTTCAGACCATATGTTTGTAACTAACCACAGCCAGGGGACTATTTGCAGATGACCTCTGTGTTCCTGAGAATCCTCTGCTACAGGATATTATAAAACACTCAATGCTAGGAAAACCAGGCAATTTTTTGTTGTGAGACACAACGCATTAGGTAACTGTAAGACACTGAAAAGCAAACACATTCCCATACAAAAATAAAGAAAAAATATAGATATACTCCAACTAGAAATCTCATTATCTGCTGATTGGTGACCAGGGCAGAAGTTAACATTCCAGCCTGCTGCCTGTGTCACACCCAACAAAAACTTGGCATTTGTGTTTCTTGGGATGGATTTTTCTCCAACCCCATGTTTCATGTACTTATAAAACAGGTCTGAAAATCAATTATGAATCAATTATGAGGCAGGGAGAAATCTTAACCCTGCTCATACCAAAGACCTACGTTCCTTCCTTCCTTCCTTCCTTCCTTCCTTCCTTCCTTCCTTCCTTCCTTCCTTCCTTCCTTCCTTCCTTCCTTCCTTCCTTCCTTCCTTCCTTCCTTCCTTCCTTCCTTCCTTCCTTCCTTCCTTCCTTCCTTCCTTCCTTCCTTCCTTCCTTCCTCCTCCTTCCTTCCTTCCTTCCTTCCTTCCTTCCTTCCTTCCTTCCTTCCTTCCTTCCTTCCTTCCTTCCTTCCTTCCTTCCTTCCTTCCTTCCTTCCTTCCTTCCTTCCTTCCTTCCTTCCTTCCTCTTTTTTTGTTAATTTTGTTTTACATTTGCTTTAAAATTAGTTATTTTTCCAAAATGCTATTACTTAGGATATATCTTGCTCGATTTTTGTTGGGCATCTAAACCTTTCATATGAGGAATGAAGCCCTTTTCTGATTCCTTTAACTTTATTGTTTCATTCAAATTATCTCCCAGCAGTACCACAATGTTAGAACTTTGATTTCTATTTGCACTGAATTGTTATTTCTCTTTTCACTATTGTATCAACCTCACACTTGTTAACTTTTCCAATTTTCCTTTTCAACTTCCAAGAGCCCATAAAAACCTGGCACTAGAATTCCAAGATGTACCAAGCTCAATGCAAAAAAGCAAAAAATAAAGACACATTTTCAGGCTGTGGTGGATCCCATGAGAAAACCTCCAGCAAAAGGAGGAGAAAATGAATTTTATGTGGATAACAAACAAAAATTCTCAGTCTTCTACAGAAAAAAAGACTTTGTCAGCCCACAAAATCATATGTCCTAATTTTAGCATGAGACTGACCCATGAAACCCTGGTTATGAAGCCCCACTTTTTCTTATCATGAATATCAGGTTTACAGTGGGGTGAGGAAAACCTTTAACTCAATACACTTTTAAAAATAAATCTGAACTTTATAATTTTCTTCCCAGAAATATCACTCATTTTATTGAATAATATTGTTATTGATTTTTTTTTTTAGCCTAACATTCCTTAAGCTGCAAATGTCAAGGCAATGTTATATGGGGAGATGCCTTTCTGAGCATTGAAAATAAGAATGAGACTGGATTCTTTGAAAAATGGTGTTGCTGGAATATTTCCTTAAATTTGGCAGGATTATATGCAAAAAAAAACCCAAACAAACAAACCACTTTACAAGAAAATAAAGGCATCACCCATTGGTTTTTATTGTTAAAGATTATAGCATTTGATGGACCTCCTGAGGGCCACTTACAGATGGAAGTCAAGAAACTCAACCAGCAGAAATCAAATATTTTGTTGGGAAAATAATAGAGAAGATTGTTGCTGTGTGAGGAAAATAAACCTTATCAATATAAGAAAAAAACATCCTTGATCTTTATTTTAAAGGACTTGTTTGTACACAAATTGCACAAACAGAAAACTGTTCATTTAAATGTTTCTCCTTTTCAGTCAGGCAGGTTTAAACAGAAATATGTAAAAGGAAATTGAAATTATCACTTTGTTCTTGTGTTGCAGCCCCAATTGAGGGCATTTCTTGTATTGTGGACATTTCCTTGGAAGTAGTGCAGATCCCAATATATAAATACAACCTGCAGTCAAGGTACTGAGCTTGCACCATACCAGGCCTGGAATTTACCCTGCTGAGGCATCTGGCATTGAGCTGCCACGGGAGAGGAGAGCTGGGCTCTGTGGTTGGCTTCAATCCCAGAAAAAAAGAGATTTTTTGGGGGGGAAAGAGGCTGGCCAGAAGTGTCTGTGTGCAGCATAGGGGAAATTCAGCACATCCCTAGCACAAGGGGAGCTTCACAGAGGCTGGGAAGGCTGAAGGAAAAGCCCCAGGGGAAGACTTTCAAGGACACAGGAGGGCAATCTCTGCTCTTTTCTAAGGAGAGAAATCTCATGGAAAAAAGCTATCAGCCCTCAGGAGGATAAAACTTTTTCCCATGTGCTTTTTATGGAATTAAAACATGGGTATTTAGCATTGGGAGAGTAACTCCATATGCCTTTGCTCTTCATGGGGAAAAAAAGGGAGGGAACTCTCTTCCAGCTGGGAACAATCAGGGTCACCTCATAAAGGTGCCAAGGGGAGATAACAAGGAACAAGGTTTTCTACCACCAACACTCTCATGGTGAAAACCTCTGGCTCTGGAGAATCCCTGCATGGGAGAGGTGCCTGCATTTCCCCAGAGCCCACTGAGCCACACCACATTTACCTTTTGTTATGCTAGACTATGGGCAGAAATAAAAATGTGATTTTATTTTTATTTCTTCTTTTTTTCTCTCTTCTGGACAGCTCATGTTGTGCAAGGACCACGTATTAATTTATATATTTTTTATATTATATCCAAGTGCATTTCCTGAAGTGACATTCCTTCTCTATTCCACCTGTCCTGCTGAGCTGCACAGGACACTGCCCAGATTGCTGCCAAATTCCCTGGATATCTCTCTCTTTCAGAAATATCACAGGTTCACAGCCAAAATTCAGTCCCTCTGTGTGCTGTGCTGGCTGCTAAGGAGGTAGAATCCTGTCCCAAATTTACCGGAATATTCTTCACTGGAACTTTAACCTTGTATAATTGAGTTTCAGACCAACCCCTCCTCTCCCTCTGAGGTTCAGCCAAGCCTCAAATGTTTTCACTTTGTCCTGCTGGAACACCTGAAGTCCATTAATCATCACTGTCTGACCAAGGTAATTATTAATGGATGTCCCAGGCAGCAGTGACCCACCTGAATTTTAGGGTCACATATTTTCTTCAAGATGTTGTTGCTGCTGTATTACAAAGGGTAGCTAATTTTTAATTAAAAATATATAGTAAGAAAGCTCTTCCTCCTTATACAAGGCCATATGGCAAGACAGAATTACAATTTACTTTGCCTTTTACATTCATTTTTCTAGTTAGAGCTCTGAAACCATCCATAAAACCATGCCTGGCTGAATTTGGCAAAGAGAGTGGTTTTCTGTAAATAATATTAAATATTGAGGCTATATTATTAAGTGCTCATAAGTAGAACAGTATTTCTTTGAAAATTTTCCCTGCTGCTTACAAGATGAAGATGGTGTCCAAGACAAGCCAGCTTGGAAATAAAACTTGTAATTTTCCTGGAATAGTCATGTAAAAGTCAGGTGTCTGCACAACAATGGGTCATGATTCAGTCTGGTGATAACACTGCTATTAATTTTCCTCCATTTCCTTTTTCTTATCAGGGATTAGCTTTTATAATGATATTATTATTGGAAGGTACCTCAGTTATTGTTGTTGCTGTGTTTATACATTGTGTTTTCATTGAAATTGTGAAAAGAACATCTTTATTTCAGAGAAGGGCTCCTACACGTGCAGTTTGTCAGTCCCTAAATCTTCTGTTAAGAGTCAGGAATTGTTGATGTCACTACAGACACATAAATCTATTTTTTCAAAGGATATAGAAAATTATAAAATCAGGACGTTTCTCTGGTACACATAGGGACATCTGCATCTTGTCTTTACCATGTTTATTGATGAATGCATGTTTATTTTTATGTCCCAGAGAGGAAATTTGATATCCCAAGAAGGAGAGTCAATAAGTACAAAGCAGATTATACCTTCTAAACATGGTATACAGAATCTAAACAGCTTGTAAGCCCATGTCTGTCCCAAAACCCAACAAAACAAATATTCAAACTAACAAAAATCCCCTCTGGACATGGCTGCTGCTCCTGAAAAGTGGTCAGATAAGTCACAGTGCTACAACATTAATATCAATTTCTTCTGAGAAGGCAGAGTAATGATTTTACTAATTTGCAGTTTCAAATCCTTTCAGCTTTAGCCCTTCCTGAAGCATTCTTTAGCTCAGACAAAATCCATCCTTCTTACATGGTAAACTGGGGGTAACTCCCTCTTACCCCTCCTCTTGTGGGTGTCTTAATGTGTCTTTTGCTGCTTCCCAGAAGAATGAAGTTATATGCAATAAGGTTTTATGAAATTCAATTAACGATGTTACAGCTTATGGATAAATATCTATAGATATTTTAGTGATAGAGCTCCATGGCTCTGTTGTGGTTGTAATTAAAGAATGTGTCTTTGGCAAATGGCAGGGACAAAAATGTCATTAAGAGCTGCTGCTGCAATGGAATTTCAGGATCCCAGAATGTGGAAGCAGGTCCCAGGTCAGAGGGAAGGAGCTGCTGAATTTATTTGTGGCAATAAATCCCAGGACAGAGCAGAGGCAGGGCTCAGCACAAGTTTTAAATGGAGTGAGGAGAAGTTGGAGTGCTCTGATTAATTGGGATGCAGCTCTCTGTGGTGGGAGGAAAACCACACTGCCACACCTGATTGCAGGAAGGAAGGGGGAGCTGATTAGGTTTATTAAACACTGACTCATTCAGGTGATGAATACAATTAAATGAAATTATTATTCTGCAAGATTTTTGTTTGAGCTGCATCAAAGCCCAAAAATAAGTTCTGTGTCACACTGAAGAATTGTTGCTGGCCCAAAGAATGAGTAAAATGTTAATGTTTAACAATTCATGGAAAAAATATGTGAATGGGACTAAAGGGATGAACTAATCTCATTAATATTTTTTAATATTTTCTTGATCTAAGGAGAGTTTGTAATGATGGAGCTTCTAAAGCTGGACTGCGACATCATTAAGTGTTTCAAGAATGAAAACTTTGGCTTCAGCCTTAGCACTCTGATATTTGAATATAGTGAGTTCAGGACATAAGTGGTGCAATACAGATAGATCAATAGTTTCTGCCAAAGAAAAACTAGGAAAACCTACAAAATCTCTAAATAAATATGTGTTTAAAGCAGTTAAAATACATTCTATAGAAGTGGCATTCTATTTTAATAAACTCTAAGTATTTTTTCTCTTGTGTTGATTTTACTTATTTAACAGGAAGTGAATTATACCAACACAACTCTAATTTTTAAATTAAAATTTAACATATCATTATTTGATAAGAGTAAAACTAGAATTCTGTGTATTTTTATCAAAATTGCTACCTGTGTTTGCAAAATGTGTTCTGTCAAAACTGTCATATTTCCTCAGGAGGCTGCTTGGAGAGCAGTATCTCCCATCAAGAAAAATGACTTGCTGTAATATTTTAATCTACAATTATACACAGCACATATTTAAAATTAATGTTTCCTTCTGTCTGGTTTTTGTGTTTAGTCTCACATCTCATTTTAAGGTGTAAATATTTTATAGGGTAAGTTTTTTTAAGTGACAGTTGTAGTCATTATAAGAACTGCTGATTCTCTGTGGGTTTTTTGTTGCCAGGGAATTTGTTGTTGGTAAAATCACAGAATCGTGGAATGGATGGGTAGGGACAACTTCCACTATCCCAGGTTGCTCCAAGCCCCATCCAACCTGGCCTTGGACACTGCCAGGGATCCAGGGGCAGCCACAGCTTCTCTGGGCACCCTGTGCCAGGGCCTGCCCACCCTCACAGAGAACAATTCCCTCCCAATATCCCATCTAAATCTCCCCTCCTTCAGCTTAAAGCCATTGTATTTATTTTCAGATTTTTCTCTTCTGTCTTGTAAATGCAGTTAATTTCTAACCTGGAAAAACTCCATCTCTAGTGCCAGTAGCTTAATTTGTTGTCAAATCAGTTTTGGATACTGGTTTTGACCAAAATACAAATTAATTATATATTAATACATATTATATCCAAGTAGGGTGGAATGCAGTGTTCATCCCAGAGGAATGAGGCTGGCAAGGGCACAGCTTTCCATCTTTTCCAGACCAACAGCAAGGAAAACTCTTCTTGGTGACTCCTTTGGTAGAGGCTGAGTGCCAGTAACAAAAGATTTTCCTTGGTTATGGTGCAGAAAAAATGCACAAAAATGGTCTGACATTTAAAGACTTAATTTACCATTAGCAGCAGCTTGAATGATTAAGACCTCTGCAACAGGGAAAACTTAAACCTTCAGCTTTCCCCCCCTCTAGAAAATTATCTCTGCTGTTCCTTTCCATGCCTGGCTGATCCTCATCTGTGTAACTCCAAAACCCCGAGCTGAAGCTCAGCACGAGCAGATGGGTGGCATTTCCAGCACCACATACCCTGCAGAAGTTCAACAGCATTTCTGAAATGGTTACACTGCAAAACATGCCCATCAGCTCAGCTGACCTTTCAGTCTTCCTTTGTGCTCATTTTAGGATTAATTATTGCATTTCTTGTGTTTGTGAGCTGTGTTCTGCACTGAGGATGTGCAGGCGTGTTTCCCTCACCTGCCAAATCATCTCCCCTGCTCTGGCCAACAGAAAACACAGCTCTGCTCGTGCTTGCTGCACTCAGGAAGGTAAAACTGCAGGCTTTTATTAAATGTCACTGCTGAAACACAATTTACTTCATGGTTTTTCATGGACAGTGGTGAAATGAGCCCCTAAAAACACCTCTGCAGTAATATCTGCTTTCAAATGCAAACAAATTGAGAGCAAAGACATGGTGATGTTGAAATCACAGGCTTTGACACTTCTTATCAAGCTTGAGAAAACTGGAATCTGTTAAAGGATGTTATTTAATCAAGGAAAGGTTTAAAACTTCAAATAGTAATGGTAAACTGAGACAGCAAACAGTTATTGTAGCAGTTATGCTGTCATTGTTATGAATAATTATTAAATAATTTGTGGCAAACGGCTATATCTGCATTAGTATCCTGAATGCTAAAGAAATAGTTTCTGTCTAAAAACAGGGAAAAGGAATAAAAAAATAATATATTCCTCTAAGATTAATGACATTGCAGTGTCTGTTGTGCCTGAAACAGAGTTTGCACCTGCCTGCAGATAATTCTTCAGGAAAATAAAGCATATTTTAAATTTTGGTGCAGGACAAAAGGTGGACCAGTGCCTGAGCCTGAGGTTTCCCTGTGTGAATGTCTTGTATTTGCAGGGTCCCTTGTGGCAGGAAGGAATCTGACTCCATCTTCTCAGAAGGGTAATTTATTATTTTATGATACTATATTTTATTAAAGAATACTAAATAAACTATAGTAAAGAATACAGAAAGGATATTTAAAGAAGGCTAAAAAGATAATAATGAAAACTCATTACTCTTTCCAGAGTTCTGACACAGCTTGGCCCTGATTGGCCAAAGAAAACAACTCACAGCAGAATCCAATGAAACAATCACCTGTGGGTAAGCAATCTCCAACCACATTCCACATGAGCAAAACACAGGAGAAGCAAATCAGATAATTATTGTTTTCCTTTTTCTCTGAGGCTTCTTAGCTTCTCAGGCAAAAAAACCTGGGTGAAGGGATTTTTCCAGAAAATGTGAATGCTGCAGGGATGTGCCAAACTGAGGCTTTGTCTGTCCAGCTGGAGCATCTGAGCTTGGCAAGTGACACTTCTCCCTCACCCTCTTCCCCTCTACTTCAAAAAAGTATAGATCCTGCTTTGAATTTCCCAAATGTGAAGAGCCTCCCAGCCATATTTGAAGAGATGAGAATTTAAAAAGATCCCAGCTTGCGCTGACAAGTCCAGCAGCGTGCCCCAAGCTGGCTGATGTGCAGCAATCAATTCTGGAGTGCCATCAGCCATCTTATTAGTGGGGGGCTTTCTCCCTCCTTTTTCAGAATCAGGTCTTCTCTCCTGATTCCTCAAGGAGAGGATAATGATCAAAACAGTTATTAGGGGTGGAAGTGTTTGGCTTCCCTTTAAAGGATGAGGAGATTCTGCGGTGACCTCAAGGAAAATCAAAAGCAGGAGTGGAACCACAGGAGTGGCCCTGGGTCACAGCAAAGCTCTGCCTTCTCTTTCCTTCTGGAGGATAAAACTGAGAAAACACTTTGATTTGTTGCTTTTGCTCTATTGTTCTTCACTGACAGCAGAGTGTTTTGTTCCAGCAATTGTTGGGTTTTGTTATTAGGGAAACAAGGCACGTGGGTGACATATTTCTGTATTGTTTCCCATTAATGCAGGGCTAAATCATTTAGCATGGCTGCATAACTTTGGGAAGGATGAAAGAAAATTAACAACAAACACTATAATCTCTTCCTCTCCCTTTTTGTCCTCATTATTTCCCCCCAATTGTCTATTCAGTCCTTCTGTTGCACTGATATTTAGATAAACAAAATAGAACAATCCTATGCAAATGCAAGAATTTCTTAGGCCTTTATAAAGAGGGGGCTATAAACATATATTTTTTAGTACCTAAGTATTTTCCAAACTAGCAACATCTTTCCTTGAACCTGATCAACTTGAGAAAACATAAATGTATTTCCTGCTGACTTGGAGTTCTTTTAGAATAAGAACAGAGAGCAAAGTGCAAGTGAAACAGTTTTAAATGCATCAAGATTTTCATGGAATCACAGAATCCCAGAGTGGTTTAAGTTGGAAGGAACCTTAAAGCCCATCCAGTTCCACCCTCTACCATGGGCATGGACAACTTCCACCAGCCCAGGTTGCTCCAAGCCCTTTCTAACCTGGAAAAAGACACTTTAGGGATGGTTCCACTCCCAGGGATTATCTCCCTCAGAATTCAAGCTGAGGAGGAACAACACAAATGTTTTTGCAGCACATCTGACCCCCTACACCTCCCCAAGCCCAGGCTGAAAAGTGAACATAGCATTACAATATTATTTAATGCCAGGCTCTGCTTTTTGTTCAAAACTGTAAAAAAGGGATTTTAACAGTGGGCTAAACAACTGTGGTTTCCTTGTTTGCAGTTTTGCAACCTAAAAGTGACTGGAGACATTGTAAATAGGACGAAAATAATCGTATTCTTGCTGAACCCTGAGGTACATTTCTACAATTGGGTTAGAATTCAAGAAAACAAATGGTTGTGCTTGATACCAGGAGAGCTAAAAGAACAGGCACAGAAGAGCTGCTGAGTGCATTTTGGGGCTTTCTAACAGCATAAATCTTGTTATGCAGAATGGGACTGTTGGCAAGAAGCAGAAAACAGTGTCCATAAACACATGGATTCACTGTTTTTCCTTCCAAATGTCTATGTGGAGGAGAAAGATAAGGAAAACAATAGAAAACTACTAAAAATGGGGGAAAAAATGTATTAAAACTTGAGCTCTCTTTTAGCCCCCCAAGGAGGTTTGACTGCAAGTATGGAGTACACACTTAGGCTCTGGGCTAAGTTACTTTAATTCTTGCAGCAAAATAAGTCCATCCATCAGCTCCTTCCCTCCCCACACACTGTGATTTCATACAAAATTCCCTGAATTTCGGGGACAGGGAGAAATAAATAGGAGAAAGAGAGATTGTGCTCAGAAAATCTACCAGAAATGAGCTCATCACTGCTGATTCCTACAGGGTGAGAGGAATAGGATTTTTCCAGGATGTAGGGAACCTGAATCTTAAATCTTCCATCTGCCTAATGAAATTCAAAGAGAGTTTTTCATCTTCTAAAAGAATATTTTGTATTTTCCAAATAGACTGTCCAAAGCTTCTGCTTTAAACTGATCCATTTTAATTATATAGATGTATTTTAGATGTGTAGATTGCAGTGAAATACAAGGAGTTTTGGAATTTCTGCTTATTTTTTTTAAATTTCTGCTTGTTTGATGGATCTTTATGAATTTGATGAGAAATGCCTGCATCAAAGGGATGTGATTTGTACCCAGAAGGCTCCTGGTACAACAGCTCCCCAATCCTGTGCTGAACAGATTGAAATCCAAGCATCGTTTACAAAACTCAATGGATGCACTGCAGACAAAAATACAACAAAGTGCCGAATTCAGGGGTGTCTGCAAGGGTTGTGTAACAAATCCAACCTGCTGGCAATGTTGGGAAAGGTTTATTGTGTGCTTGGAAAGACTGATATCCCTCCTGGAGCACCAGGGAAGTGCCATTGCCTGGATTGGCTGGCACAGGTCAGCAGCAGTGGTGAACTCCATGGTTTCCACTGCAGAATGAGCTACACAAGGGGAATCACACCTTTTCTTCTTGCTTTCAATGCATTTGATAAATTGAGGGAGAAGAAACCTGTCATAGGCTCATTAGGTTTATAATTATGGTTTTAGGAAAGCAAGAAAGATCTCTCTGCTTTGGAATAAAAGCGTCGCCATAAGTAGCTTCTGTAAAAAAACAGTTTCCAACAAAACCTTCAAAATTAATATTTTAATTTCAGGACATAACTGAAAAAAATTTAAATATTACCTATTCTCACCTGAACAGAAAAGATTTTATCACAAACTTCCAAATCTGTTGTTCACATATATCAGCAAAGACACAATAAAGAGAAATGTTTGAATTCAAGACCCTACAGAACTGTTTCTAGAGCACAATGTAAAGTAATTTCAAAGGAAGGCTTAAGAATTTCAATTTCAGAATTTAACTGAAAAAAAGAAAAGCCTTTGAAATAATGTAATTAACTGTATCAAGAGAAAAGTTAAATATTTGTAGTTAAGGTACTGGAGTAGGGCAAGGGTTTGGATCCTGGTAAGAATCACAGGATCCAGGCTGTACAAAACCAACACAGGAAACCACCTTATAAATCCATTATTGACCTTTCTTGCCTGTCTTATTTCCATTCCTTCTCTACAGCATACATTTGGCCATAGGAAGGTGTTTTAAACATCTTCCACTCCTTTCAAACAGCTTGGCTTTTTACACATGGTGGTGGCTTTGGCCTCAGACATTTGATCTTTAGATATCTAATAATGTTGGGGTTTTATTTTACTACACTTCTGATGTCAAATGTACTTTCTCAAACTGTTACAGTAAACTGTGTCTTTAATATTTCAAATTAGCACATCCTTTGTTACTCCAAGATTTGTGTGCGTGGAATCCATTTAAGCAGTTTACAACACATCAGTAATTAGCATTTAAAGGTCACTACTTAATGCTTCTTTATCTGTCAGAGTGAGTTCAATAGCCCACACATGACATATTCATCTCATTACTAATAAAGCTATGATCTACAGAACTTCTCACTGGTGAGTGAGATATTTTAGAAATTCCATTTAGACTGAAGTTGGTTTTTCTTCTTCAGCACTTTCTGGACAGATACTGAAGGAGATTTTCAACTTATGTTTTTACTGCAAAAATGTTGTTTCTCTGCCAAAACTGAACAAACCCATTTGTCCAAACTGGTGCCTGCACAATCCTCATAACCCATCTACAAAATCACTGCAGTGGGACAAGTTTTGCTGTGCCTACCCCCACATATTTTCATCATGAAGTGTGTGAGCCTCAAAGAGATTAAGATCAAATCAGGCATTTTAATATTCAGCCATTAGGCTGTGCTAATTAATTAACAGGTGGATTCTTAAAATGTCAGTACAGTGATTCAAAAATTTGCTGCCAAAAGTGGAATTCACCTGGTTCTGTTCATTTTCTCTGGGACAAATTTCTTTGCTTGTTTCTACCTCAGTTTCTCATAGTGAAGGATTATGTCAGTCCCTGGCAAAATCTCAGGGAAAACCAACTTCCCAGAAACTTCACTCCTACAGATTCCCTGTCCAAAGCACTTTGTGCATTCTGTCTTATTTTCACGGGATAAAAATTTCTGCAAAGATCTGGGTGGGTTCAGTTCTGCAGGATTGATACCCCTCCTTAATTTCTTTGTGCACACAGACCCTGACTGTGCATTCCTGCTGCAGGTGAAGAGTGCCCAGAAATCCCAGCCCCAGAAATCCCATGGCATTCCCATTCCAGTATGTTCTCTTTCTCCCTGTGTCTGATGTATGTGGTACACAGAGGTGCAGAGGCCTCAGCTGTGGCTCCAAAAATCTGCAAGGAAGACTTTCTGTGGGCAGTGAATGTGTGATGCCCCATTTCCCAGCTAGAAGGAACACGTCTGCTCAAGCTCCCCAAGCTGCTCTCTCTGTTTTCTGAATGCACTTTTAAGTAAAATTCTGCTTTTCTGGATGAGCCCAGTGACACATTTCAACTCACAGTGGATGTTTTTTCTCATCAAACTCAGCTCCAAACCTTTAAAACTCTTGTCAAACTTGTTTGTTGCTGTTTTAATATCATGTTTGCTGCTGTTTTAATATCAACAAGAGTTGAGCCTGGACCACTAAGATCCAAATGGAAATGGACATTTGTCTCAGAACTCCCAGTTTTTAATATTACTATATCCTGTCTTCAAATGTGTGGAGCTTTTTGGGTTCCTTTCAATATTCTTCACCTTCACCAGGCTTCTCCAGCCATAGCCTGACAGGAGATTTAGTTCTTGGCTTTCCATCTGAATTCAAGGAAACATGGCATGGCAAGTTGTGTTCTAATAGGGGCAAACTTGGCAATAAAAGTAGAAACTTACCCAGATCTCAAACCAGATCTTTTATACCACAAGAGAGTGTTCACTCTTGGATGAAACTTGCCAGGCTCTGAAAAAAATGCTGCCTGTAAATGAACCTGAATGTCAGAATGATGAAGTTCCTTGTGAAATTCCTCTTAGATGGACAGAAAATATCCTTTACCTGAGGAGTTTCTTGACTGGATTAATGCCAGATATGTTGTTGAGTAGTTTTTGTATATTTTTGTATATTAACTGATACTGAAGTTAACAAAGCCTTACAGTGACTGAAGGTCTGCCCTTTTTATTAAAAATTGAATAAATACACAGAAAAGATCCCCAAAGTTAGATATCACAGTTGCAATGAATTTTCTCTTGCACAGTCTCATCTTTTTAGGGTCATTACACTTTATTTTTGTTATCTCTCATTTTAACCACCTGCCTTCTTTCCCCTTCTGTTTAATTGCAAATTGTTTTCCAAAGAGTTTTCCTGTGAGGATTCCACAGTTGCTTTTGGCTGTACTGACAAGAAAGGATTAAACTGTAATTCATTCCCAATTACAGGAAAACAAGGAGTATGAACCAGTAGTGACATTCACACCTCTCTGGAGGTCTGTAAGAAATAGAAAGGCTGCATTGCTCATCTACTTGATAAAATCAACAAAAACAAGTAAAAAGTTAAAGGAATTAACCCCACTTCCCTGTACATAGCTAGAAGAGGAAAGACATGTACACTTACACTGTTTTAAATAGGAACATTGAAATAATATTTAACATTTGTATTCCCAAGATGAATTAGAACTTTTGAGTTTAGCTTACACAGATTTAGCCACCTGTCTCCTGCATGTAGAGCTTATCTACCTCTTACCTTTTACCACATAGATGTGGAATGTTTCACTTTGAAGGGATCTCAAAGCCCATCCAGTGCCACCCCAGGGACACCTTCCACTATCCCAGGTTGTTCCCAACCCCATCCAACCTGGCCTTGGACACTCCAGGGATCCAGGGGCAGCCACAGCTTCTCTGGGCACCCTGTGCCAGGGCCTGCCCACCCTCACAAGGAACAATTCCTTCCCAATATCTTTCACATCTCCTTGCAGATATCCCTTCCATCTGCCTTCCTTAAGTCCCTTATGTATTGTATTTATCTGAGATCTGGCCTGGGTAAAACAAAGATAGGGACAGATGTGGGGTTGTGCTTTGTGTCTGTGGTGATTTCCTTTCCCACCAGACCACTGAGAGGTTTGATGGAAAATTGTAAATAGCAAAAGATCAATACCTGCTGCAAATTGAATGATTTACTAGGGCAATTGACAGTGGTGACACTCCCGTGGTATTCCTGGTGCATGCTCAGCATGGGAGAGGAAATTCCAATGGCCCCACAGTTTTTTCAAGGTTCTCATGACTGGGTTTGTGCAGACTGAGAAAGTTCCAGCAGGCTCCATTTTGCAAGAACCATGAAAAGTCACTCCTTGGCCTGAACAGGTAGTGCAGCATCCCAGGAAATCCTTCACCTTCTCATCAGCAAAGGCCTTTAGGGAAATAAGAATTCCAGGGAGGATTCAGTTTGGATACCAGGACATTCATTTTCAACCTCTGACACCAGAATCAGATATTTTTCATGAAAGTACAGTGTAAAACCTCTCCCATGTTGTTAAATGCTTAACAAGAATTTTTACTCCAGATCTCTTGAAAAGATGGGCTTGAATTTCCCCCTCCCTATATTCCACAAAAAATCCTAAATACTTACTAGGAAAAAAAACATAAAACAGGTGTATCAGATAATTCCTTTACCTCATTCCATGACCTGGAAAAGTTCATTAGGATTTTCTAATGAAGAAGAAAATAGCACCCAGGGCTACTTTCCTCACATTCATTCTTGTGTTCCACCCATCTATACCTTCATCGAATTTTTGCACTATTGTTTGAAAATCTGCAAATGCCTATTAGGCAAAAACTAATGGTTTTGACTAATAATGGTCATTTTGACTCATGGTATTTGTCAAAAACTAATGGAGTGGTTTCACTTCAAAGGGATCTTTCAGATCGTTGCACTCTAACCCCCTGCCATTGTTTATGCTTTAGAAATATGTATATAAATAAACATTTAAGTGTGCTAAACGCCTTAATTTTGTAGGAAAAAAGCACCAGATGTTGCCTAATGTAAAAAATATTTTTAACATTAAAAGCAATACAAATTCTTAATTGTATTTCTTATTTATTCTTTATTTAATCCTTTTTAAATAAAGTCAGTGTGATGGTGCATCACTCTATTGTTAAATGGAGGATGATTAAGTACGGCTAAATCCTCTTGCACTCTTTTCTATCTGTATCCTTTGCCCCCTGACCCTTTTCCACCTCCAGTCACTGTGTAAATCACTCAAAATTGACTCCAATCCCATTTTCCTATATAGACTTCCTTGCTGTAGTCAGTAATAGAGTGAACCTTGCCACTGAACTCCATTAAAATCTGCTTTTTGCCAATACCTTTGATGTCTAGAGCAGAAACCACTCTTTTATGACAAGGAATTAATATAAAAATGGCTCCATTTAGCCCACATATTTTAATTTAAGATATGTTGCTATTATTTCCCCAGTTGTCCATTGCAGACTTTCTTCTTTACAGCAGCTACCCCAGGTCTAATGTCTGTTTCTGCTTAACTTTGACATAATCCATGGTATTGCCCAGCTTCAGATGGCCTTAAAAATTCCAGCCTGTCAATGGGTGAATTTCCAGGCTGTCAGAAGAGAAAGGTGTCTGTGGTATCTTGATTTTGCTTCACAAATTAATTTATTTGGCCTGAAAAGGAGAGTGAAAGAATAAACATGCAAACCCAAGGGATAATGGGGATTTTTTTACTTATTTTAGGGATAGTTCTTTGTTCTGCCCCAAAACAAGCCAGATACTAGTATAAAATTGACAACAGAACTTTGATTCACAGCTGAGTGATATCAAATACTAAACAGTGATTTCAGTGATTTTGAAGACTTTTAGATTCTCAGGGGAAGCAGAATTTTATCTATTTGGTCTTCACTTGATTCCTGACAATTGTTGTTGAGATCCAAAGAAATTCTTGCAGATGACATGGAGAAAAAAGGGAAGAAACTTCCAGAAAAGTCCACTGGAACAGGCAAGAAACTTCAAGAAAAGCAGTGGAACAGGCTCCCCAAGGAATGGTCACAGTTCCAATTCTGAAAGAGCCCAAGGAGTTCTTGGACAATGTTCTCAGCACAGGGTGGAACTGTTGGGAGGTCTGTGCACTTGGACTTGATGATCCCTTGTGGGTCCCTTCCAGCTCAGAATTTTCCATGATTCTATAATTCATATCAATATTCTCAATGTTTTGTCTAAAATCATCCCAATTGTTTAATCCTTGTGGATAAAATTGCCTTTACCCTGCTGCCTGTCCTCCTGATTATCAGTGTCAGTGACAGAAGTTCATTTGGTTAAACATTGTAGGAGAACAGAAGTGGGGGATTTAACATCCAGGAGCCGAGGGTAGGTGTTCCATTTGTTGAATTATAATCTAAAAAAGCCAGTGATGAAGAAAAGGGGCAATTGAAGTAATTCTTCCAAAATCTTTTTGTGGATCTGTGAAATCCTCTGCAATGGGAGGTCAGGGAGTCAAACGGTACAGCTGAATTTCTAAATGGCTGGATAATTTTATGATTTTATGCATAGCTGTGGTAGTTAAAACCAATGAGTTTATACCATGAACTGAAACAGGAAGGATTTTTTATACCCACTTTGCTCCAGCACAATCAGCCAAATTTATTAGGAATTTTATGGCTGAAGATGGCCCTGATCTCCTTTAGCCAAACCCTGAAAGATCCAACAAACCAAGTTCTCCTGGCCTTTTCTTGTATCTCCTGTGCCTCCACTGGGCTCTCTCCAGTATTTCCATGATTCTCATGAACTGGAGAATGTGACAGTGTTCACAGGTGTCCAAGGATGAGGAAAGAGACGAGGATCTGACTCCATGTTTCAGAAGGCTTAATTTATTATTTTATGTTATATATTATATTAAAACTATGCTAAAAGAATAAAAGAAAGGATTTCATCTGAAGACTTGCTAAGAATAGAAAAGAAAGAATGAATAACAAAGGCTTGTGTCTCGGACAGGGAGTCTGAGCCAGCTGACTGTGATTGGCCATTAATTAGAAACAACCACATGAGACCAATCACAGATGCACCTGTTGCATTCCACAGCAGCAGATAATCAATGTTTACATTTTGTTCCTGAGGGCTCTCTCAGCTTCTCAGGAGGAAAAATCCTAAGGAAAGGATTTTTCATAAAATATCATAGCTACAGGAGAACTCTGGAGGGGAGCCAGGACTCCATTTCCAAGAGATGTGGCTTCATCTCTTGGAAATTCAGCCAGGAGTGTGGCATATGGCTCAACACATTCTCCAACAGGACCCCCAGTTCCTGTCCCTAAAGCTTCTCCTGCCTCCCCAGCTGTTCCTGCTTCTTCAGCTCTTCCTGGTTCCCCAGCTGTTCCTGCCTCTTTGGATGCTCTTGGCTCTCCAGCTGTTTCTTCTTCTCCAGCTGTTTCTGTTTCTCCTGCTGTTCCCATCTCCCCAGCTATTCCCACCTCTCCAGCTGTTCCTGCCGCTCCAGCTGTCCCAGCAGTCCAGCTGTGCACCCAGCCCAGCTGTGCACCCAGCTGGACCTCCTGATGTTGTGTCCATCTCTCTGCTCCCATCCAGGCCCTCTGTCCAATCCCCCCCCCCTGGAATTTATCAGTTCCTCTGCCTGTAGTTGGAGCATCCCACTTCATTTCATCCTCCTTGCTAATAAAGACATTAAACAACACATGAATGGGCTGAGCTTTGCCTTTCCCAAATCCACTCCAGCATGGGATATTCCCAAGCAGATGTTTGAACAAATGAAGGTCCCAAAGGCAGCCAAAAATCCTAAATAAATGAAACATTATGAAGTGCTGGAAAAAAAAGAAAAGTAGTATGTGTGCATAAATGAGTTCTATGTATGCACAGCTGGGGGAGCAGAAGAAGTGAATAACTAATCAGGCATCTCACAGTGAGGATTTTTGGACAGAATGTCCCTCAGTGATCTTATAATGGGACTTTTGGGGCAGAATCCCCTCTCAAATGCACGTCTTACAAATCCCTCCTTTTTCAAGGTGAGGAACAACTGCTATGTAATAATAACTGAATGCATAAAACCTAAAACAACTCTTCTTGGAGGAAAGTCAATTTTCAATGGCATGGTGTAAAGATAAGTGGATCTGAATTTGGTATTTTCCTTATGGGGTTCAATATTACTTGACACTTTATAGTTGTGTGGTCATTAGACAGCAGCATTGCAATCAGCCAGAATTAACTCTAAAGAATCTTTCTGGGGTTTGTGCATAAAAATCAGTGCTGCTTTTGGAGGCAGTGGTGCAAAAGGCACATTGTGAGGGCTGTGTTTCTGTGGGCTATTCCTATCACAAAGTTCAGGAACCTCAGCTGCAGGCCAGGGCACAAAATCCATCCTATTTTTCTACTTTTCTTGGCCTAGGAACAACAGGTTTGCCATTACATGCTATGGGAAAGTTGGCTTAGCTGAGGGTTTCTTAGGTATCAATGAGAAATGTAAGGGCAAACCGACAGTGACACCAAACTCTTTCTATTCCCAGCATAATCCTTGATTTATTCCTAGATATAATACAAAATTTTAAATCTCGAAGTGCCTGCAAACCTGCATTCCTTTTAGCGTTATTGATTCTATATGTGCAGAAGAATATTTACATATTAAAATGTTACTGATTAATTGCAAATAACTTGCTTTAATTATTTGAAACTTATTGCTCTCTAATGATTTTGTCATTGAATTATTTTAATCTCTTTAATTTATCTTTTTCTCCCCCTTTCTCTGGTTCTAGAGCCACAATCCTCAGCTCTGCAACTCTCCATAATAAAGCAGTGCCTTGTTTTTCCAAAGAAGAATTGATGATAGCAGGATTCCTCAGAAGAAATTCCTGCTAGAGTACCTGAAGAAGGAATTCCTGCTGGAGCTTTTCCAGTTCCTCTTCTGAACCTACATTTATTGTGGTCCCTAAACCATTTAAAAACCTGTACTCTGGTTTCAGTTAATATTTTTTTTTTTTTCTGGGAAATGAAAAAGCAAGATTAAGGGAAAAGCAGGATTGAGGAAAAAGCAGGATGAAGGAAAACTGCCTGACCAAAGCCAGTATATTGGGTGTTGCTGTAGGTCAGTGCATGCCTCGTGGAAGAATACAAACATCACAAAATGTATCCCCTATATTTTTCATAAGATTTTTAGGCCACTGGAGCAACCAACTAAAAGAACTCACTACAGAAATTTAATTCTTCAGGCCTTAGGTGTGAGCAGCACTGAGACAGGGACTAATGGATACGAGTGGTGTTTTGTAGTGTGGTGTTCCTTCTACATCCTCCAGTTATGGGCTGCCCCCAAAATCCAGGGGGTTTCAGTCACAGGGCTGGGACCCAGACTGGGTCACAATTGGCAGAATTCAATTTAAACACACATTCCCATCCCTGCTTCAGATTGTGCAGCAAATATTCCTCAGTGCCAGGAATATTGAGAGCAATTGTTTTTTCTCCTAGTAATTATTTTGAATTTTTTTTTTTTTTAATTTACTTCAGGAACCTTATAAGATGCTTTTTGGAGTCCTTTTTTCTGACTGAGCTAGTGGAATGACTTATACATCTCCAGCAGAGATCCATGGATTTTAAAACTGGCTGGAACATTGTGCCATTGCTGTGTTTGTTGCTGAAGTTTGTTTGTCCTTTGTTTTGCAGGAGACTGTGATTGCTTGATTCTGTTTGGGAAAGCAATTACTGTGCAAAAGGAAAAATAGGTAATTGTCTTTTCTCTGTGAAGGCTCTGCTTCATTTTGCTGTATCCTTGGGGCTCCAGAGAAAAGCTGCTGAATAGAGACCCAAATGAGCTGTGAACGTTGAAAGGAGAATACAAACCACATTTTTAAAGGTCTGCTGGTAGGATTTTCCTCACCAAGTAACTAAAGTTGAACCATATTATATGAAATAGGCAATAAATGTAATGGCTGCAGTTGTTGTGATATCACAGAGCCACTGAATGGGAAGGGACCCACCTGGGTCATCAGAGAGCAGCTCTGATGTGAACAAAAGCAGTTTCCTCTCTGCACTAAAACAATCTGAAGTGGTGCTGATGCTTTGGGCCCAAGCCAGGACCATCCATCACAGGGCTTGGTTTACGCCTCTGCAGGACAAAGTGCATTTATTACCTAAACATGAGGCACAAAGAGAGAGCTTGGTTACAGCCACACAGCAGCGATGCTCTGCTACCTCTGGTGTCTCTCAACTTCCTCCTGCCATGCTCAGAATCAAAATTTAATTTTTTATTCATAGGGAATAAATATCAGTGACTGACTAGCTCAGACCTAAAATTTAATTTGTTATTCACAGGGAATAAATATCAGAGACTGACTGAGAGCATCCCACCAAGCAGGAATGCTAACCAGGGCACTGTCACAAGTGCTCACTTCTCCCCAGTGGAACAGCCAAAGGTTATTGCCATTTGTTTTTGGAACAATCTGATATTTGTTTGTAAAGGTCAAATAACAATGCTGGCCTGTGGAATAAAAATTATAATCCAGCTGGAAAGGAGTATTATTTCTACTTAAAGTGATTTACATTAAGCTATAAAAATGTCTGTCTACAACCTCTGTATCCTTTATGTTGCAAGGAAAAACAACCACACTGAAAGCCAAAATCCATTAGATAAAGAGAGAGCAACAAATATTTGTTTTCTTGTATTATGGAGTGTGCTGCCCTGACCTGATGGAGTGAAAATCACTCAGCACAACTTCTGTCTCCATAAATCTGTTTACTTCAGCTTGAAGGAAATTCTTTATTTCTATAAACAAGACAGAACAGAAAATTATTTTAGGCACCTAAATTGTGTTTGCTCAGAATGCTTTGTTTCCAATGAGCCTGTTGATATCAGCCTGAGTCCTGAATTTCCTTGAAATCAAACCTTTCAGTGTGTCAGTTTGAGCAGCTGAAATTAAATACCCCAAACCATTTGGAGTGTGTTGCCTTAGGTTTTGTCTGTTTGTTTGCTGCTGCTTGTTCCTTTGCTTTTCCAGTTAATGGAATATTTGTTGCTTTCTGTAATCAGCTTTTTCTCCAGTCTCAGTTAAAGTGTTTGGATATCCAGTTGGTGAAAAAGACATAATCACCTGGAATCTCCTTGGCTGGAAGAAGATGTTGAAAGTTATTTGCTCCAGAGGCTGCTGTTACAGAGCAACAAAACTGTTTTATTTGCAGTAAATTTAAAACATAATTTTGGGATGTTAATTGGAATATTCCACAACCTGGTACCTAATCTTTTCAAGGCAGAGTACAAGAGAACATCAGTTTAGGCAGTGGGTAGACACAAATTTGAGAATATTAGAGAGCTTTATTTTTCCAGTTATTCTTTAGATCACACTACAGTGTCTGAGAACAAATTAATTTCTGCAAAGCTGGAAGGTCTTTCTTAAAAACAAAGATTTACTTTGTAGTAGAAGGAAATTGGGAAAAATATCAGAAAATACAGCAAATGTGCATCCAAAAATCCTGCTCCCCGCTCCATGAGTGTTGCTGTACATTAATCTGTAAAAGAGTCAAAAAACTTTGTTCCCTACCAATCTTTGCTCTTCCTTTTTCCTCCCAGAAAAAGGATGGAGATAAGAGAACAGCAAAGCACAGAGGTTAAAGCACACAGGGGTCTCTCTGCCTTGCCCCTGACATTTCTCTTTTGGTTCATCTTTTATCAATGTCTCTGACCAGGAGTTAGGAGCAGCAGGTGTCTCACAGAGCAGATTACGCAGAATATATTCAATATTCTCAGGACTCTGAGAAAACACACAGACCCTCCAGCACACCTGGAAGTGAAAGGTCACCTCAAGGGACATTTCCTGCACATAACTTCAGCCACTAAATCAGAAATTTCTTTCCCTTTTTCAACTTTTCTCTCTAGATTACATATATATATATATATATACACATTATACATGGATATGTATATATATTTCCTTATAAATAATGTATATAATATTAATTATATATGTAATTATTTATGTTTAACAATATTTATATCAATAATTATTGTTATAGTATTACTGTATTTTTAAGTTATACTTTAACAAATATACTAATTATGGTATTAGTTAATTAAAGGTATATATTTCCTTATATATTAATATAATGAAATTCCTTTCAAACTAAAGCAAAAACTTCTCTTATTTATTTATTTATTTATTTGTTTGTTTGTTTGTTTGCAAATTCCATGTGCTTTCTAACCACTTGGCTTAGACATTATTTTTATTGAAATTATGAAAATAAACACTTCAGAATGCATACACAACCCCATGTTATGGGCTGGTTCTCTCACCATAAAACCAAAATAAAGTCTCTATGCATTTTCTTTATTAAAAACATAGTAATAATATTTTTTCTGATCAGTTCCTCCTCTTTTCCAGACAAACTCCCAGGACAGCACTGTCACCACCACCTACATTTGCTTTTTCCCTGATATTCCAAGCCTGCTCAGCCTTTCCAGGCTGGATTCCCACTCAGAGGTCTTGGCTCCTTGTTGCTTGGTATGTCTGACCAGAGAAGCCAAGCCTGCTAACTTCCCTTCCTGACAATTTGTCAAAAAAGCACATTACGAAATAATTGGAGAGAAAGCACACAGATTTGGAAAATGGATTGAGTCATTTTTCTTCAATGCTTGACTGGACAAGTTACAAGACACCTTGGTCTGTGCTCTCAACGAGACAGAGCTGCTGCTCTAACAAAAGAAATATTACTGTCTCCAGCATCCTGAACTCTTGGGATTTACTGGGGTAGATTCTTGATTTAACAGCAAAGCCTGCAGGTGAAAGAGCTGGCATTTTCAGGTCATTCTTTGAGTTTTGTTTGTATTTTTTAAAAATTAAAAATTTCAGGTCATTGTTTGGCTTTGCCACAGCTGATCAAAATAAAATAGAAAAAAAAAAAGAATTTTAAATCTAGTTATTCTGTGAAAAATACTTGAAAAATGGGGTATTAACACAATGGCTGAGTTTTGGAGTAAAGATATATTCAATTACACAAGTCAGAGCTCCCATGATGGGGGAGCTGAGCTGTGGGAGGAGAGAGGCCTTAATTCATCGTATAGAACAAAAATACTGAAATAAAACAAACTCAACCTGCCAAGCAAGCAAAATCCTTTATAGAACAAGAACCAGAGTGATTTATCCCCCCTAAGAACCTGGCCTCATGTTGCTATTAGGGAAGGGAGGATGCATTATCTCGGATAATCACCACAACAACAAAAACATTTAGCCTGGGCCTTCTCTCCCAAGGATTTATGGACCCTCTCATCTGATTTCTTAATTTCTCATTATCATTAATAATCAGAATGGACTCAGCATTTTGTCAGCAGGACATGGTAATCAAAGAGAGGAGTTTTCCAGCATGCACAGAAGTACTTGGCAAAGGAAAGGAGGGTGGCACAGAGGGAGGAAATGTCTGGAAGCAAATCACTCTTGTCTTTGGCACAAAAAGTATCAGGGTGTTCTTTCTGCCTCCTCTGCTAAACAAATTCCAGGATGGCCATATGCAAGATTTTTGTCCTGGTAATGAGCTGCAAATCAGGTTTTATATAAAATGTCATTTTGATCTTCCTCTTGAGATTAAACTTTCCCTAGCGTTGTTGCATTCAATTCACCATAACTGTGTCCTTGGGTGAACTCATTTGTGTTGTTTGAATAATTCTTACAGTTCTTGAGAAGGAAGAACTCCAAATTTCAGTTTCTATTCAGGAAATGTAGTGGAAGTTGTAAGGCGCATGATGTCATAAAAATTTCATTTACAGAATTTTTCTGCCTTTATTTGAGAATTCTGCATTCCATTCAGCTTTTGGTGGCTGAAGTATCTGGTTTCATACCAATTAACCAAATCTAATTGTGACAGTTTTGCTGCATCTGGAACCTTTTGGGGACATTTTGTGGACTGATGAGTTTGTATCCAAGTAGGTACCTTAAATACCATATGGGCTCCTGAAATGAATGAATGGATCAGAATTAACTGCAACACACAGAGTTAAAGAGTTTTCAGATTTTAATTGGTGTTCCAAGATAAACACACAAAGTAAACTTTGGGTGCCACCTCTTTGCTTACCAGGAAGGAGAAAATTGCTTCCTGAAAATGTGTTCAATTCATGGGCTGCCAGTGGCATCAGAGCAACCTAGAATTTCCCATGTTCCACATTTATTGAATAATCTCCATATTCATAGCCCTCTTTTCATTATTTGATAACAGGAAATTGAATTAATGATTTATCTTAGCAAGAAGGTGAGTCCAAACCCTTCTGTGATTCCATGATTCTGTGGTTCTGTATTCCAGGGTGAAAATCCACATTCACCTCCTGGAAATTAAGTGACAACAGAGTTCTTGTTTTGTGCTGGGAATTTTGGCACTCTCAGTAATATCCAGGGAGTCTCTGTAGTGCAGAGCATCTCTCCTGATGAAGAAAGGTGAGACCCTTCCTAAGAAGAGTTAAATAAGAAGAATAATTATGAGAATAATGGGGCATTAATAAGAATATTAGGATATTAATAAGAATAAGAACCCTTTCTGCTGCAGGAAGAAGGAAGAGAAGGAAGACAGAGCAAGAAAATTGGCAGTGAGGAGTAGAAACTCAAAGCTTCCCATCAACCCTGAATTCCACGTGCAGTGATCCCCTGGTCAGCCTCTCAGACAAACATAAATGGAATTACACTGATTGTGTTGGCACACATCCAGCTTTGGAAATACCCCAGGATCACCCAGAAGGGCTGAATTTGTTCACTCCAGAATGGGGCAGAAGGATTTCTCTTTCCCTACACAAATTCCCAAAAAACCTGCCATAATTTGAAATATTTGCCATACACTTCTAATGACCTATTAATTCTCTTGGTGATCCATGGATCTTAAACTTTGGAAAATACTGTGTCTCGTTGTTTATTTATTGATTTTGAATGGTTATTAGAATGATTAAGCTGGCCTGTGTCCATATGGTACCGACAAGGAAATTAATAATTAAATTATTATTAAAAATCATGGGGTGCTTTAGGAATAAATAACTCAGGAAGGTGCAGATAAGACAAATTCAGATGCTTAGTGGTGGAGAGTGATAGGGTGAGAGACAACAGAGACAGCAGGAGCACAATGAAATCTAAATTCATTATTTGAATTATGCAATTAATTAATTAAATATAGTTTGGAGTTTTATGGGTGGTTTTTTGGTTTTGTTTGTTTGTTTGTTTCTTTTTTGTTTTGGTTATGGTTTTTCTTTTCTTTTCTTTTCTTTTCTTTTCTTTTCTTTTCTTTTCTTTTCTTTTCTTTTCTTTTCTTTTCTTTTCTTTTCTTTTCTTTTCTTTTCTTTTCTTTTCTTTTCTTTTCTTTTTCTTTTCTCTTCTTTTCTTCTCTTCTTCTCTTCTCTTCTCTTCTCTTCTCTTCTCTTCTCTTCTCTTCTCTTCTCTTCTCTTCTCTTCTCTTCTCTTCTCTTCTCTTCTCTTCTCTTCTCTTCTCTTCTCTTCTCTTCTCTTCTCTTCTCTTCTCTTCTCTTCCTTTTTCCTTTTCCTTTTCCTTTTCCTTTTCCTTTTCCTTTTCCTTTTCCTTTTCCTTTTGTTTTGAAGATGATCACATATTGGAACAGTTTGCCCAGAAATCTCCACCCCTAAGGATTTTCAAAACTTGACTGGTCGGGTCTCAGAACAACCCTGATCTGGTCTGACCTGCTTTAAAGAGGAGTCTGGGCTCTATGGAATCCGAGGGCTTTTTCATTCTAAATTAACCAATTAATTAATTAATGGTGCACATATGGCTCCAGATAAGCAATATTTAGTAGTTTAAATTTTACAAGGCATTTTAAAAGATTGTGAAGGTGTTTTACTACTTACTTTAAAGCAGCACTAGTTGCCATTTATGGCAAATAATGAACATGGATGACATTATAAAAATCAAACATTGTTTGAGTTATAAATCAGTCAATCAATAAACAATTACAGAGGAAATGATGATAAATTCTTTCTGAGAGCCTAAATTCTGCATTTTGTCATACTTATGCACACGATAATTTTTCCAAAGCCTTGAAAATTGAAAAAAAAATCATATAAATCTGAAGATCTCCCTGGGAGGGTTTCAGCTACATAGTGGGGATGGGAGTAACTCCACTTGTCATTTAGATATTTACTTCATTTTTTAATCTCAGCTCTTAAAGAAGACTAAATGATATCCAAACACTTGTGAAAAAACTGAAAAATACTGTGAATCAAGTATCTTAGAAAAGAAGAAGGGAAAAATCTTGAAATTATGTCATGTTTTTGCTGCATAATAGAAATGCTTTGTGGCCCTTTCTGTTTAAAAGTTATTTGCCTTTATTAAAATATCGACAGGGGAACTTGTTGTAGCACTTTCTGAAGGATCAATAATCCAATAAAAATCTTGCAGAGGAGCAATAAGAGGAATTAGAGTGGACAGATTAAGCAGACTTAAAAAAACCAAAAGTGGTTGTGGATAATTTGTGAGTGCATCAGTCCTATGTTACATTTCAGTTCATTTTTAAGCAGAGATTTGGAATTATTCAGAACTTGAGGCTTTTCCAGAGCTGGGAAGACTCTGGCTGCAGACAGATTTATCTTGTGGAAGTTGGAAAAGATACTTAAATGCTTGGAATGTGGAACAAGAGCTCTGCATTGTGCTGTGATTTGGCTTTGGGGAATTCAACCCAACCTTTCCTAAAGCGCTCAGACAGGAGCTGTGGAGCTTTACGGGTGCCAGGGGAGGGAATTCTATTGCCTGCTCTAAACTGGAGGGTTTATTTTGCCTACACAAGCCTAATAAATTCCAAAGGGAATAATTACCAATAACCTGGAATAGTAGTAGCTGCAGATGTTTGCTTTCAACTCTTTTGCAGCTCTTATTGCCCAGGTTTAAAGGGATTCTCTGCGTGAGCGTTTTTAATTAATGGTTTTCTCTGTGTGCAAACATGGCTGGAAGCTGCTTCCCAAAAATCAGAAAAAATCAGATTTTAAAGGAGCTGTATATATTGAACACTCTATTGCTTTGAATCTGCTGCAGGATGGTGGTGGCCTAAATTCATCCAATATTTCAAAGATTTTAGGACTAAGAGATGGCCTCAGTTTCCTGTGAATGTTTTTTTCCACCTGCGCTTAAAACCCAAATTAATTTTCATTGCTTTCATTAATGTTTCATTTTATTTCAGTCATGGAAACAGAACTCATTTCCTTTTTCCAATAAGTTCTGGTGCTGTTATGACTATAATTACTTTAGTTATTCACTCTAAGGATAGGAGAGGTCTTAGATTTGCAGAGCAGTTTTAAAGAAATCAAACATTTTTTTTTCCAAACAATAAATCCACTTGCAAGAAGACATTAAGTTTCTTCAGGATGCTCCCTAATTCTGAAGGTACAACTATGCCAGAAAGGCTGAATTCACTGCAAAAGTTCCTCTTATTTACTGAAGAAAGGCGTTTTTATCCCAAGACACTCACAAAACTCATTTATTCTGGGAAATCAGAAGTCCTTGGAATTGCCCTCAATCCACTCCAAAGGGAAAAGAGGTAAGACAAAAATATGCACTTATGGGCAGTAATTTTTCCCACAAATATCAAAAAAAACTGTCTGAAGTGCAGATGAATTGACACTTTCTCTGTTTCCAGAAGTCTAAGAACTAAATGCAGTTTAATTTTCCTGAGTTTATATTTCCCTCAGTGATTCCATGCAGGAGTTTCTTGAGCAGTAAAGATGATATTAGATTGAAAACGCCTAGAATTTTATAAATATTTATAAAAAATGAAAATAGGGCTGGAAGTGTTCTCAGCTTTTGGCTACTCCATGGCTGACCTGCACCATATCAACTGAGAGTCGGATTTTCTCTGGTTGTCCAACCTGACTGGAGTGTGAAATACAGAAGAAAACTCATTTTATATTTGTGCCTTGGCAAGATAGGAGACATGTCAAAATCCCAGGAAATAGTTCATGGCAGCTTCAGAACTGTCCAGAGAAATCAAGGAGAAGAAATGAAAGCTAGTGGATTCTGGGAGACAGAGGTTTAAGCAATAAATATTGTTGTCTGCTGCAATTGAAGGAAAATAGAATTACTTTGGTAATTCCATTTGACTTTCTAGACAGTTTGAGCTGTGCTAAGACACAGCTGCCTCTTCCCACCATGCTCAAACTTTTCTTTACTCCTTCCTTATTCTAATTCAGCCACTAATTGTTTGCATCTAAATTAATTTATTTTACACCATCCCAGTTTTTGTACATAGGTCTAAAAATCTCACATTCCCAGGCTACCTTCTTGGCTTTCCTAACTTGAGTTCTTTTTGAGGACAAATGTCACTGCACAACTTTTATTCCCAGATAATCAGTTTTCTACCCCTTTAACTCACAGCTTTTCAGTCCCATTCTTTCCCAACTCGCTTTTTTTGCTACCCTTTACAACCACAGGCTGCTACCTGGGATTTGAACCTGTAAATCCACAGAAAATAAACTTTAAAGAGAGCAGAAGGAATGGTGGGTTGCAAAACAAAAGTGTGTTTGTAGATATATAAATGGAATAGCACATTTGTATTGTTAAATTGAATGTATGTGTTTATGCACATCGCGAGTGCATAACATTCAGTTTAGTGACTATTATATACATGAGTTTATATGTATTTAATGTGGCAAATCATCAGATTTTGCAGTCTCTATATTATTTCAAGAATTACCCATAGAATGCAAAAGCATTTTGGTAATATATTTCATAAAAATTCTCAAAGAACTGTGTCTTGTAGATAATACACAACATTATTCCAGCCCAGTTCCCACTGAAACTTGTGGGTGGTGTGTTTTCCTGGCTGTCAAATAAAAAACAAATGTTTGGAAGAAGAAATAAATTAGGGTTGAATCTGCAGCAAATATTGAGTAGTGCTGTTTGGCCTTTCAAGTGTAAAATCATTGCAAGATTAAAGCAATTTGGACATGCCAAATGTTCAGACTCCGGGGTTTTTTCTATACTTTATGAAAGAGATACAATCAAAATGAAAGGCTGTGAACAGAGAGCTTCCATTACTGTAATAATGTGGCATCAGCTCCATTTCCTATCTCCCATGGTATTTTTAAAAAGATGAGTTAACAGGGAGGTGGAAAAAGAAAACCTGCTGAAGGTCTCAGCCTTGCCGAGTGGTGGAAGCAATGTTTGCAGTAGAGATGGGGTGTTAGTTTTTCCCCCAAATTGCTCTTTTAATGATTTCCATGTTAAAATGTAATTAGCTCAACTGAATCTTTGCAATATTCAATATGTTCATTAGGCACACAGTGTGAAATAAAAAAAAAATGAAATAAAAATAAGAAGAACACTTCGAGTGTAGCAAACCCAAAGAGTGAACATTTTGCTTAGGTCACACTTGCAGGGCATGTTCCTAAAATCACACATAGATAAAACTACTTTTACACATGGTGGGGGTTTTAGTATTAATGTACAGAAGGTTTTACAATATTCTGAAAATTCTGAATTGCTTTTAATAAGGTTTTTATTAGCAAGGAAAATTATACTTATGGGATGTCTTCTAGGATAAGCTGACAAAACTTGAGCTTCTCGGTAGACAAGGTGAAGAAGGGCTAAGAATCATTGAGAAGAGTTGTACACATTGATTCTTGACTTGCAAAATGTAGATGGAAAGGAGTACAGAAAAACTCAAAAATAAATCAAAGAGGAAGTGGTTTGTCATTAACAGTGTGAAGACATTGTGGGATTAAATCTTAATTTGGAACCAATTTTAAAAGGAAAAGAGAGAGTTGGTGCATATTTGAGGACAGTGAACACTTAGGAAGCTCCTGAGATGAAATCAGTGTCTGCTGGGAGGTTATTTTGGTGACTATTTTTGGTGAATATTTTTGGTGAATAACTCTCCATTCCACAGTTGGTTTTCCTGCAGACAGGAGTGAAGTGTAAGTGGACAGGAAGTCCTGACTTTATGTTTCAGACACTGCAAGTTTGTGTCATTTTTTTAATGAAATAGGAATATTCTAGTGTGTGTGTAAAAAAATTAAATATTTTCAATTCTGTTTTAATGCAGGTGTGAAAGAGAATAGTTGATCTTGTCAAGATTCCATATTAAAAAGTATAAAAATTATAAACTTTATGAGTTTCCTTAATACAGAAAATTTCCTGCCCTTCTGCTTCAATGCAGATGTGAAAGAGAATATTTGATACTTGTTTCCTGTAAAAAAGTATAAACTTTAGAAGTTTCAACATAAAAATGGGAGCCTGTGGTGAACTTTTATAAAACCTTTTAGTTTCAGGTCTCTTTCACCTAGCAGGTTTTCACAAGTGCTGAAATGAAACCCAATTTTCTATGGAGGAAACTCAGGGATGAAATTCCTTGAGACTTCCAAAGAAAGTAAGCCATAAGCACATATTTAGGATCCAGTCCTGGCTCATTTGAATGAGTGTGGAACTTGCATTATTTCTGCATTTTTTTGGTGTTAAGTGGTTATTCCGTTCATAACCATGCCCATTCTGCCTCATGGATATATAGATTGTATTGTGCTTGGTGTGTTTTAGATGCAGAAAAATTATTTTCATTTATGAGCAGTGGACACTGCCCCCCAGACCCATTTCTCACATGCACTGGGGTTCTTGTATAAATGGTTTATAGCAGCTCTGACTTCTCTGATCTCTCTGATCCTGGCTCTGTGGTAATTGCTCTACTGGGACTCAGCCTTGTGCAGATACCAAATTAAATTATTTTGGCCCCTTAATCCCAGACTCTTCAGAACAATTCTTAAAGCTGTGAGCTGCAGCTATTCCTAATGGTGTTAAAGTTCAATTCAAAGGTGTGTGAAACTAAGAAGATATTTCAAAGAGTTTGGAAAGTTAAAAAATTAAAGGACGTGGACACTGATGATTTGTAAGGAATTCATGAGCAAAAACTTGGCCTGGTTGTTCTTCACAGTGTTGTGACCCAGTGCAAGAACTGCTTCCAATTTTAAAATACTTAAATTGCAAATATGAGGCTATGGCCAAAAATATTACAATTAAACTATAGGTCAAGTCAGAAGTCAAACTATGGATCACAGAAAAGCCAAAAGTGAGGTTTTTAACTCGTGTCTTTTGCTTGTCCTGTAATTGTGTGTTTGCACTCTGCTAAAAGAATTAAGCCCCTTATATATCACTTGTTTTCCCTGGCATCTGACAGCACAAGCTGACTCCTCAAAAGTCCAAAAGTCCAGCACAAGAGATCACTCTGATGTGGGGCTTTTACAAATTCCAGTTCTGGCTTCTTAGGAAGCCAACCCAGAAATGGTTGACACTGATTTGGAATGAACTACAAAGAGAAAACTTTCAGATGCCCATTCAGAGCTGTGCCAGTGGGACCTGTTGAAGCTTTCTCAACACACACCCTTAGGGAAGGAAATCATCCAAGCACATTCCAGTGGGATCAGTGCCTACAACAAACTCATTAGGGCTGTTAAATCATCTTGAAATGGGAAAAAAATAATAACATCATCAATTTCTATTATGGTTCAAGGTTCTGGAAATGTTCTACTCTCTGAATCATGGAATCATGGATACACTAAGGTTGGAAAAGCCCTCCAGGATCACCAAGCCCAAGCTGTGCCTGATCCCCACCTTGTCCCCAGCCCAGAGCTCTGAGTGCCACATCCAGGTGTTCCAGGGACACCTCCAGGGATGGGGACTCCACCTCTCTGGGCAGCTGTGCCAAGGCCTGACCACCCTTTCCATGCAGAAATTCCTCCTAATGTCCACCCTGAGCCTGCCCTGGCCCAGCCTGAGGCCGTTCCCTCTCCTCCTGTCCCTGTCCCTGGGAGCAGAGCCCAAACCCCCCGGCTGTTCCCTCCTGTCAGGAGCTGTGTAGAGCCACAAGGGCCCCCCTGAGCCTCCTTTGCTCCAGGCTGAGCCCCTTCCCAGCTCCCTCAGCCCCTCCTGGTGCCCCAGACCCTTCCCAGCTCCCTCAGCTGCTCCTCAGCTCTCCAGAGTCCCATCATGTGGGGGCCTGAATATATGTTGTATTGCAAGACCTGTGTGGGTCCGAGTTGCTCCAAACGAGATGCAGCTACAGGGTCCTTAGTTGGGCAGCAGCTGTAGCTCGTGAAGGTAACTGAAATAAATAGGGGTGGGTTGAGAGCCCAGGAGGAGCCCCTGAGAAGACAGGAAGGGCTGTGCTGCAGAGAATGGAGAAGAGCCCCAGCAGAGAGGCAAGAACAACACTGCAGTGAAGATTACAACACCATCACTGTTTAAAAACTTCCAAAAAATTTTATCCAAACATAAAAATTCTTCTTTCCAATCTCTCAATTTATTACTTGATTTCATTTTCTATATAGGTAAGACCTCCACCTTAATTCAATACCTAAGTCATTCATAAGAGCACAGTTTATTGCCATTAAAAAAGATATTTATTTTAGATTTTAAGACCATCAGTGGCAATGCCATATTAAGCCCAGGTTTTAATTTTTCATGCCTGGCATTTCTTGTGCAACAGGAATGATCTTTTTTGCAGCCAGAGGGGTTCTTTTTGAACTCCAGACCTCTACCCTGCTCATGCATATTCTCACAATAATGCCTGAACACACACCCCCCCACACCTGCTTACACACATCCATATAGACATGGGGACATCCACACACTAAAAGAGAAAATTATTTCAACAGACAATACTTCCTTTGAAAAAAATATACATATATTTTTGTGTACTTTTCCTTTTTCCTCCAAATCTTGATCAATAATTTAGCAGATTGATGTTTACTCTTTGGATTTATTATCTGGCTGAGGGGAAGGTAGAGGGAAAAACCTTCTAAAAAGACATCTGGATTCAGTCTGTGTATTTGAGACTTATTACAAGGTGAAGAAAAGGCTGAGAAGAGCAGCTGGCACAAATCTAAAGACATTCATATTATTATATTATATTTTATTATACTGATAAAGATACAAAAATTTGGTCTTTAAACCAATAGATTAATGGCCATGAAGACTGTGAGGTATTTTGATTAATCTCAGATTCCAAAGTGACCCCATTAACCATCCCTACCCACTAAACTTTCAGTGGATATTGTGGTTTTCTCTTTCACCTTGTGAAAAAGTGATTTTATAAGACAGTGTCCCTGGGACAAAGTTTCTAAAATTAATTAAAGAGGCATAGATTTTAAAGGCAGTCAACTGTGCAAGGGTAAAGAACAAGGGGCAAGGCAGAAGGTGAAATGTATCATTCCAGGGAAATTTTCAGGGAGTCTTAGTTCATAAGACCAGTGAAAAAATCTGTACCAAACTGAATTATGGCTTTGGATCCCATCCTGGACAAATGCCAGCAGTGAAGGAGACACTGACCTGAATTTGGGTTTATTTCTACAATAAATTTTCTTGCCCCTGCTCCCAGCTGGTTTTGTCAAAGGGAAAAAGTGTTCAGCTGAAAACAGGCTTCAAGCCCTGGGATGAATCAAGGAATGGAAACATGTACAGCCTGTGTTAACATAACCCTTCACTCACTCAAGGAATTCTGAGATCACATTTTTAATAAATTACTGGGCCAGAATAATACCAATAAACTTTAATGAAATGAATTCACAGAGTCATGCACTGGCTCAATATTAACATCAACACTGGCTTGAGAAAGACTTCAAATTACCATAGAATATAAGAATTTTCCCTTTTATATTGCTTGAGAAAATTTTGTAGAGTCTTGTCAGACGACAGAATACTTTTATGATTGATGTCACTGAAATCCATAAAAATTATGTCAATTTTTTCACTGATGAGAGAAAAACTGGCAAACTTGGAAAAGTTTGATATCTCTCAAAATGAAGAAAGTATTTCCTGTTAGAATACGAAATTCAGCAGTTATTTTCTCATCTATGAATTATGCTAACTCTCCAAATTGTACTTTTCCTCAAATTAAAGTTGTTTGTCCTGTTTAGCCATTCACTCCAATATATATTTATATTTATACCCCAATGCCAGTGATACAGAACAGAATTGGGGTCAGTCCCTTCTCTGCCCTTGCTGAAGTCACCTCTTCTTTCCCCTGTGCAAAATTGGAAAGTCTGAAAGAGTCTGATATGGGAAATTTCATTTTAATGATCTGAACTTCTTCATCAACCTGAAAGTCTATTATTCTTGCGGGTTTTAATGCTTTGGATGCTTAAAGTCATTAATCTCACTGTTTTATGGCAGAAATAAAGGAGAGAAAATATGATCTCTTATGTTGCATAACTGTTATAGATCTTTCAGAAGTTATTTCTTCCTTTCTGACCTCTGCGAAGGTAGAGAAATGAAAAAAAAACCAAAAACCACAAATTAGGAAGAATTTGTATTTGACATATATCTGAGAAGCTTGACAAAAGGTGCTTTGAAACATTTGGAATTCCAGGTTCTTCTTTAAAGAAAAACATGGATATATGCTTTTCTTTAAAACAAGGTCTGAAATGAAATGGCCTCAAGTTGCTCCAGGTGAGGTTTTGATTGGGTATTATGAATAGTTTGTTTACGGAAAGCGTTGTAAACCATTGAACTTGCTTCTTGTTTCCATTTATTCCATCAAATCAATTGTGGAGCTCATCACCTTGCTCTTTTCCTTTTTTTTTTTTTCATTTTGTCTGCAATTAAAATGAGCATCTGTAGCTACTGGAGTTTTATTGTTATTAAATGCTTGTAAAATAGACTTTTTAGTGGGGTATCCATAAGATATTTATAAGCCACCCTGATTCAGCTGTGGAGTCCAATGTCCATTTTTCTCCTCAAGTTACACAGATACAGGCCATTAAGGGGAATACTACCTCTCTTTGAGTAGAAAACAATTTTTCCTTTGATTTATTCCCTAGAAGTGTGTTTTTCAGCACTTTAAACCTCAGCAGACATTTGCTCTTGCATCACTTCTCCTTGTCAAACCATTAGACTGAAAAACCCCACCCATGAACGTGCCAGGTCCTTGTCAAATAATGACACAAATTCCCAAACAAGAATTCCTAATTTCTCCTCCAAAAAAAAATCTAATATCTCAGGGTTTTCTTTTCAAGGGTGCTGGCCATTCACAGAGTGATTTTCACTGCACAGCAGAGATGATAAACTAAGATGCACAACCAAATCCCTTCCTTCCTCATCCACATTTTGGCTTTGTGGGGATTGGATTGGTGTGGTACAAGATGTGCTTCAGGAAGGATGATAAAACTCCAGACACCCCATCACCTTTCTGCTACCCTCCAGAGCTCCTACAGTAAACAGATTCGCCAATAACGTTCCCAAAAAAGAGTTTTCTGATGATTTTTTCTGTTTTTATGTTTTGCAAACAACAACACTGACAGGATTACTTTCTTACAGTCTGAGCCTCCCTGTTTGTTCATGGGACGCTGGTTCCTGCTCTCTGTTATGCTACAGATGCCAAACATTTGTTTTATAACAAAATTAGCTTTGTATTTTATCCCATGGAATCATGGAAGGTTGAAAAAGATCTTCAAGATCATCAAGTCCAACCTGCCCACTAAACATTGTCATGAAGTGACACATCTGCTTGGTTTTTGGACACTTCCAGGGATGGGCACTCCACCACTGTTCCAGGGCTTTACCATGCTTTAAGTGAAGCTTTTTCTCCTAAAATCCAACCTGGTTTTTTTTTCCCCTAAAATCCAACCTGATTTTGGTGTCCTGCTGGCACCTTGGGGCTGTTTTCCCTATTCCTATCTTTAGCTGCCTGGGAGAAGAGGCCAACTCACAATCTCCTTTCAGGGAGTTTTACTCCCAAATCCCCATTTCCTCTCTGTTTCTCAGTGTTACACATAAGCTGATGTCCTGGGGTGAGTTTATGATGCTGGTATCCCCAATCATCTGCTCTCTTTAGGCTGGATATTGAGTTCTGCACTTTTAGGACTGGTTCTGAGACTGAAGGAGGAGAGAAGAAGCCTGCAATTTGTTTGATACCAGACCCAAGCCCCAGAGACTGAGCGAAAGCTGAGGACACACCCCTGAAAAGAACTCTGAGCTACAAAAGGAATCTCTTTGAATTTGCCATCTCTTCAAAACAGCAAGAGGTGTTATTGTTTAATATTATTCAGTTCTCCAACTTTTTTTCAAGATTCTTTTTTCAAGAATCTTTTTTCAAGATTCTCCAACTTCATGATGAAACTTGTTTCTTAAATAAACAGGTTTTTCCCCACTTTTCTCAAAGGAGGTTTATCTCCTGAGCAGGTGGAGGCAGAGCCAGGTAAAGGCTGGGGAAAACCGTGGTTTTTGTACTGTGTGGATTTGTTGGCCTGGCACATCAGAAGCACAAAAAGATGGGCAGTGCACATTAATCCCATCCAGACGTGTGAGGGCAGAGTCTATTTCTACTGCTGGTGTCACAGGGGGATGACAGGATTTGAGTTTAGTGGAAACTGAGGTGAGCCTGACTGGAAATGAGTGAAATAAACATCCTATTGTGACTGGCCCAGAGGAATAAATTCCATCTGCATTCACCTTTTTGTCTGGATACATTAGGCTAGAAGCACTTAATTATCAGCTCTACTTACTTTCATATTATTGCTTGTGCTCAGTGCAGGATAAAGAAAGAAATCAGTTAGGAAAAGCAGGGAGTCCTTCCCATGCACAGCTCCCTAATGGAGTGGACTCAGGAGAATCCCTCACAGCAACTTCACACCCTCAGAAAATGATTCTGTCCAAGTGCATTTGAGTATCACTATCCTGATACAATTTTCGTGGTCCACAGGGTAAATATTTGATTTAATGGAGCAGCAAATTTAAAGTGCCAAATGTCATTTCCTTCTCTTCCCAATAGTCCGAGGCTTGCTCACTGCAGTTAATTTTCCTTTCTGTTCAAATGAAGTGAAATACAAATCTGAAATTGAAGGTAACATCAAGAAAGAAATGCAGAGCAAACTTGAAACTTAATAATATAAATTTCTTTAATCCAGATGTGTCTTTACCAAAAAAATTAAAAATTTCAAGTATATCTTATATTGAAATGTTTGAATTGTTGTTCCTCCTAAGAGGAGATGACTTTTGTTGTGAAATAAAAGGAAGATAAAAAAAAAATCTATGACTGAGAGAATGGAATATATATATATGTGTGTATGTAAATACCTTCCCTTCCCTTCCCTTCCCTTCCCTTCCCTTCCCTTCCCTTCCCTTCCCTTCCCTTCCCTTCCCTTCCCTTCCCTTCCCTTCCCTTCCCTTCCCTTCCCTTCCCTTCCCTTCCCTTCCCTTCCCTTCCCTTCCCTTCCCTTCCCTTCCCTTCCCCTTCCCCTTCCCCTTCCCCTTCCCCTTCCCCAATTTGCAACTGCCATTTTAAATCAGTGATCAAAATCTGTCCTCTTGGACTTTTTTTTGCCCCTGAGGGAAAATAACTTTAAAAAAGTTTTAAAAAATATTTGAATACTTTTTCCTTGCTCACTCAACCACTCTGAAGAAGGATTGCAGCCAGAGTCCTTTCTCCTTTTTCCTCAAGACCTAATACTTTAAAAAAGCCCCAAACTCCATCCTTGTTTATAACAGAACATGCTAAAGATTTTAAAGTGTTTCTCAGATTGCATTTCCCTTTTCTTTACTCACAAACTTGGCAGCTAGATTCTCCAACTTCTCCGTGATGAAAGTCATGCCCTGCCTTAATTATTCAGTAGCACAACATTGTTTATTCCTTGACCTCACATTTTAAGGTGAAACTGATTTTCCCACATTGATTTTAAAGCATGTCCCTCAGGCAATATTCTGGACACCAGAAATTAGGTTTCAAAATTCCCAGTGCTGTGAGGGTTTTAAAATGGCTTTGGGAATGCTGACAGTGCCTTTAAACAACCAGGCTGGGGGAAGAAAGCTCTGAGCTGACAGCTCTGGCACTTCCAAAAGTTATGTCTGAAAATGGGAGCCAGAAAAATCCTGCAAGGCAGAACTGAGGAAGCAGTACTGAGCCTTTTCTTAAGTTATGCCAGGATGTATTTGCACCTTTAATTAACTGGGCTTCATCTCTGGGATCGAAAGCTAAAAATATTTCTCATTTCTCTGTTCTGAGCAGCTAAAACCCAGCCCGGGAAGTGTTAGAGGGACCTGGCTCTGGTGGATTTGGGGATGTAGGAGATCCCTCCCGCAGTCCTGAGCAACATTACCTTCTCTTTTAACTTTTCCCTCTGTTGTCCATGGTTATTCCTTCCCAAATCCACCCCAATCCCTCTTTTCCCTGCTAGCAGCCCTTCCCCTGTGCATCCAACATGTTTTACACAGGTCCCTCTTCTTGATATCACAGAATTTGTTTCACACAGTACAAGCACATAAATATACTCATACAAACACAAAAATTATCCTGTTGGCTAATCCCTGAGCAACGGGAGCTGATTGATGAGGATTTCTTTTTCCAGCTAGAGGAGTGTCCTGCTCCCAGGCTCTCATCCTGCTGCACAATTCCAACTCCATTCCTGGAGCTGCCTGGGTTCCCTACAGCTCCTTCCCTCCAATATCTGCTGGGAAGGAGCTGTAGGGAGCCCAGGAGGCTCCTGGAATGCTGTGGTATTTTTTGGGTCCCCGGGATGAAGGAGGAATTGATGAATCTAACTCCATGTTCTTAGAAGGCTAATCTATTATTAAATTATATTCCATTATATTCCATTATATTCCATTATATTCCCTTATATTATATATTACATATTATATTACATATAATATTACATTACATTACGTTACGTTACATTATATTATGCCATACTAAAACTATACTAAAGAATAGAGAAAGGATACAGACAGAAGGTTACAAAGAATGATAATGAAAACTCATGACTCCTTCCAGAGTCCTGACACAGCTGACAGTGATTGGTCATTAATTAAAAACAATTCACATGGAACTAATCCAACATGCAGCTGTTGGTAAATGACCTCCAGATCACATTCCAACGCAGCAAAACAGGAAGAAGCAAATGAGATAATATTGTTTTCATTTTTCTCTGAGGTTTCTCCTCTTCCCAGGAGAAGAATTTTCCAGAAAATATGACAGTGACAAAACGAATGAAGGATAACTTCAGCCAGGTGAAAGACCACCCTGCCAGAGGGAATGTGATCCCAGACGTGTCAGGCACTACAGTCACCCTCAGCCTACAGCAAAGGCTCTCAGACCCTGAGATCTCATTGTCTTGTGCTGAGAAGAGACCCATAAAAGAGGGGCAGCCCCAGCACAGTGTCCAGTTACAGGTGCAGGCAAGGATTTCTCCAAGGCAGAGGCTGACTTTGACACTGAGCACCCAAATCAGGTCATGATTTGTGTCTCTGTGCGTTTCTCCCCTTCTTTTCCCTTGTAATCCCAGTTTGCCAAGGTTCTTCCTCAGATGCTCTCGCTGCAAAACAAGCTGGATCTCAGTCCACATCTCCTCAGACCACGTTTGTTCTGCCCACAGGTAGACTTTTTTTCCTGAATGTTCTTTAATTTATTATTTTTTGCATTGAAAATGTCTTTGACTAGGAAGCAGACTATCTCCTTCCACATACCCTCACACAGCCGGAAGATTTTCCCAGTTTCCTCAGTTTCAGGGAAGAACTGTGACTGCTTGAGTGCTTTCAATAGAACTGATGGTTTTATTCCTTTGTTGCACTCATTCAGTTCAATAAAATCATTGTTGGTAAAAACCCTTCATGTACAAATTGATAAAACACAGTACAAATTAATTTTTTTCCTATAATATCTATCAAATTACATCATTTCTATCTAAGACACTCTCTGATAAAAAAGAAAAGAAACAAAAAGAAAAAAAAAAGATTAATCACTCATTTTGCCTTTGATTCCTCATCTGTAACTGCTACTGGTTAAAGATGTTTTATATTCAGAACTAAACTCAAATTGTCTTCAGGGGCAGCTGATGAAGGCACTGAAAACATGGAAGGTTTCAGTGATATATAAAGAACCTATGGCTAAAATATCAGTTAATATACATATAATACACTTAATATAAATATAAAGAGACAATATTAAGCATTTAAAGGTTATTCTATAGGCAAGTTTTTAATGCCAGATTACTCGAGCTGTGGCCTAATCTCTGAGCTGGTTATATTAATTACATTAAATAATCCAAGAATAAAATCAATGGGAAAGACATTAGAAGAAATTCTTCTCTGAGAGAGCAGTGAGGCCCTGCCACAGGTGGCCAACACAAATTATTACACAAATAATACCCTTGCATGATGAAGACACAAATTTTCTGGTGGAAAGTGCTAAATCTTTGCTTTTGAAATTGTGTAAATTCTTTAGAATAGAAAAAAAATACTTAATTATAATTAGTGAATATATTTAGCAAAGGATTTGGGAAAAGCAGAAGGACTTTGTCACATGTAAGGTTTTTCTCAGGATTTTCAGGATTTTTCTCATGAAAGAACCTTCAGCATCTACATTTTAGAGAGTTAAATTCCTCTCAATAAAGCTGTTGCCTTACTTAAACTGGATCCTACTGCTCAGTCCTGCCTAATTAGGCAGGCTCAGTCCTTCCAAATCTGAACACTTCATTTTGAGGCTGTAAATTCAGTTTTAATCAAAGGCAAGGTAAAGCAATACCCCCCAAAAAGCAGAGCACACACATAAATGAAACACCAGCAAACAGCTCCCCTCTTATGCTGGCAGAACCTGAACCTGCCTCAGGACTGCTCCTGAAACAAACAGCAAATAAAAAAGCAGATGTTCACAGATCTATTATTGCACCAATAAAAGGTGGAATTTCACTGGAGAAAACTCCAGTGCTGAGAGATAAATGGAGGAAAATCTGTTGAAAGACAAACATAATAATGAATGTGCTGTGCTAATGAATCATTGCTTGTAAGAGGCCATTCAAACTTGACATTAATGATATCAAATGAGCTGTGGAATGTATATGAATTAAATTATAGTGCAGTGACAATTTGAGTATTTGGAGCTACATGAGTCACTAAATTAAAAAGGAAGATGAAAGAACGTGGATTTAGGCAGAAAAGAAGACAAAAAACATAGAGGTGGGTCACGTTCTTGGGCAGATCAGATCACCCAGAGTATTTTAGTTTGTTAGCTAAAAGAGTTGTAAAGTTATAAAATCTGTTTGAATTAAGAGCTTGCACAGGTGGTAAAAATGTGAACCTGTGAACCTTCCACTGAACTGGTCTGGCTGCAAGTTTTGTAACTTATAATTTTCTCAGAAGCACACAGAAAGGTTTCCCAGACACTATTTTAATATATGGAAGAAAAGGTAACATTAAAAATAAGATATATATAAAATCAGTATGACCACTTTGTGGAATGCATTAGGTTGAAACTATTAAAGGAACTGTTAAATGCAATTAGAGTCTCAATGTCAAACTCCTGGAGAACTCTGTGCCACCAGAGTTATTCTGTGTGCACAACAGGAACTCCAGGTTTGCAATAACTGTAGGTGGCCATGGCTGCTTATTTAAATCTGGCATTACCCTCAAACCCTTCCCTCCAATATAAAATGTAATTTTTAAGGGTGTATCACTATCTAAGGTCACCAGGATGGTCAGGCAAGGCTTGCCCTTAGTGAAGCCCTGTTTGTTGATGAGATCTGATATTTAGTTCATAAGTTTTCTGGATGTTTAATAAAGCATTTAAAACTTCTCAAACATTCCCAAATAATAGCAAGCTTACTTTAAATGAGAGTTGTTTTGGGGGGTTTGTTGAGAGTTCTACATCATGTTTACATTTTACACTGCATTCAGGGAAAATTGAATTATGGTTACAAGTAGCAGAGACAATATTGGGTGACAACCAAAAAGGCCAATTTTCTGCCTCTAAGAGAAGAAATCTTTCTATTCCTAGTATTTATGTGTGCTGGCATTTAAGGATTTCACAGGATCACGGAAACATGGGACGGTTTGGGTTGGAAAGGACCTTAAATCCCATCCAGCGCCACCCCTGCCATGGGCAGGGACACCTCTGTCGTGGTTTGACCAAGAAGAAGTGGGAATTCTGGGAGGCTGTGGTCAAACCAATGGATGCTTGGAGTTTGATATTGGCACCTGGTGTGACCAGTGCGGTTTGGACACACCTCCGAGAATACACAGAGGTTAAAAGCAGAGCTTCGGCGCTGAGAGGCCTCTTGAGACGACGAGGCGAAGAGGTCAGATCTCCCTCCCCTGTCCAGCCGCTGCTGCTGGGCGGAGGAGGGGCAGCCATTCGGTAGGCCGGGGCCTGGACAGAGATGGGGGTGAGAAGGCCCTCGAGGATGGAAGGGTGGAGGAGCAGCCCCAAGAGACATCGAGCAGCCATTCCCCCCCCAGGAGGGAGAGAGGAGAGCCGGCGTCTGAATGTGATAGCAGCCGGCCCAGGAGGAGAAGCGGGGGGGAAGAGTGCCGGCAGGCCAGAGCAGCAGCAGCGTGTGTGAGAGTGCCGGAATGCTCCGGGACAGACAGAGACTGAAAGTTTTAACCCCTTTCTTTCATGATTGGGGCCTTGCAAAAATGCTAATCCTCCTCAGAGCTGAATAAGAAGAGAGATAGGAGATGAGATGAGACAAAGACCTGGCCCGAAGAATGTGGAGATGATTGAGTGGAGAGAGATGATTTAGAGTGGCCTTTTAGCTAGACTTGTCTTGTGGCCATAGACTCAGTTTGTTCCTGTGACACAGAGACTGCACTTGGGGGGAAGCAGTGCCTCAGAACCAGGAGAGTTCATCGTGGAGACCCCTCGGTCCCAGGGAGTTGGAAAAATATGGGGGGGACAGATGTCCCAAAGCAGAGACTGTGCCTTTTTAGAGTGAGACAAAGCATCCTTAAAAGACAGCCCTAGAAGCAGCTCTGGTCCATGCCCAGTTGTGAGAGCACTGAGCATAGAAGGAAGATGTCACAAGCGGCAAAAGGACTTTCCGGGCAGTGCTGAGTGACATGGAAGCACACGAAGTTTCAGCGTGTTTCCAGGGGAAGCCTATGGAACAAGAAGGACTCCTCTCCTCTTCATGGACTGAAGTTTGAGTATTCTAAAGGGTGGTGCCAAGCTGAGCAGTTAGTGATTTGAGAGAATATATGTGATTGAGAAATTCTGGTAGTGGAGAAGAGGAAAGTGTTTTTTTGTAAAGTTTTCAATTTTTTCCTTTTCCTTATAGTTTTTCCTATTTTCCTGTAGATTAAGTAATAAAGTTTTCTTCATGTTTAAGCTAGAGCCTGTTTTGCTTATTCCTGGTCACATCTCACAGCAGACACCAGGGTGAGGGCATTTTCATGGGAGCACTAGCTCTGTGCCAAGCTCAAATCATGACAACCTCCCACTGTCCCAGGTTGCTCCAAGCCCCATCCAACCTGGCCTTGGACACTTGCAGGGATCCAGGGGCAGCCACAGCTTGTCTGGGCAATCCTTACAACATTTGTCCTATTTGGGACCAACCATGAAGGACAGTTTTGATAGTGCTGAAGCAGGTTGCCTGGGATGACAATTTGGAGGAATTATCTACTTTGTGAACCTTTTCATGGTTCTTCCTTTAGGAGTCAAGAATGTAGCTGGTCTTTGATGTTCATAGATTTAAAAGACTTTAAGAACCTATAACTGCAATAAAGGCTACTCAAGATGGAAAACATCAGCTTGTTTTGAATAACATTACAGTTATTTTTTTCCTCTTTGTAAAAGGATTTAATAAACATTTGTTCAGCAGAATTTCACAGCAGATCAAAAGTCAAAGAAGAGCTGAGGTAGCAGCACTGGGAAAGGGGAAAGTGCCAGCAATACCTGTCCATCAGGAGTGTTCCATACAGGCACAGCAAAGCAGGAATTAGTATGAATAGAGACAAAATTAAGCATTTAAAGGTTATTCTATAGGCAACTTGTTAATGCCAGATTACTCCAGCTGTGGCCTAAACTCTAAGCTGGTTGTAGTAATTATATTAAATTATATTAAATTAATTATATTAAATAATCCAAGAATAAAATCCATGGGAAAGACATTAGAAGAAATTCTTCTTCTAGAAGAATCAGAAGAAGTTCTTTAGCAGAGGGCTTGGAAACACATTACGGAAGGTTTTGACTTTCATGAAGAGTTAATGAGAATCATCCCTTGGAGTCCCTCAGGCAGCAGTGCTCACTGCAGCAGACTGACAGTTCAGGTACAACATGATCAACCACTCTCTTACCACAGGAAAGTGAGCTGCAAGACATGAAATAATCATGTTGTGTCCAAGGAAAGGGTCATGCCCTTGGGGACGAGGAGGAGACATCATTTGTCAACAGATGACTTTTCAAAGGAAGTTTCTGCAAGCATCCTGAGCACCCAGCTACTGGCAGCTCTTTAAAAGCATTTCTGGAACCATCACCTGAAACAAAAATTTCAGGGTTTATTTTTTGACAGTCCACAGACTGGAAGAGAGGCTATAGAGCAGCCAGACTGCGGCTGCTAAGCAAACCTGTTCTGTCTTTTAAAAAATAAATTAAATTTAAGAAAATAAATTACATCCTGCAAATGCTAAATTATTGTTATTTTGAATCATGTCAAGTAGGATTTGTTCAGTGACTTGTTTTTTAAATATATATTAGGATTTTTGCACAGGTGCTAAACAATGCAGAGGGCTGAAGAACTGAGACTCCTTTCTTGAACTTATTTCATTTATAGCTAAGCACAACATGATATAAAGCACCACTAAAAGTGGACCAGGCTCTGTAATAAACCTTGAACCTCTAAGTAAGCTGGCATATCCAGGGAAGAAATGCTTCCTCCAGGTGAATTGAGCTTGGAGTTTATCTCAACAATGTCACTTTGGGTTTCTGTGGCAACAGGTGCTGCCTGTATCACACTCATTTTTACTTCATTAATTACTGTCAGCCTGAATGATGTAATTAATGTCAGCCATGATGATGCAATAACCCCAATGTTCACTGGCTGATTAAATCACCTCATGACCTGCAGCCAATCCAACCACTTTATGGCACATTGAATTAGCTAAATTAACCCCAAAAAATTCTTCTGCAAAGGCTTTTAGGAATTCTTTAGTGTGATTTTAATGCATGAGCAAGATGTGATGTGTGGTGGCTATGTGTGTTGGTAAAATTCAGCTGAAGTCAAATGGCTCACAGGCAAAAGTCTTCTTATGTCCCTGAAAAGTCACAACAGAAAGAGGGACAAGGCAAAGGAAACACCAGATTGTGGCTGAGTGTTTTGTCAAAAGGATCTGCATGCATCCTTACACCACAGCCAAAGGAAAAGATGCAAATTCCAAGGATGTCCCTGCCTGTGCACATGGAACAGAACTAGTTTTGCTGTGGCAGGACACACCCTGGTCTGACACAGATCCCCTGGCTCCTGGCCCATGTATACCCTGACATAATTATGGCCAAGCTCACTCCCCCTCACTTCAGTGTGAGCTAAATTAAGCTGGAATACTCAAATATTTCTGTTTTAAAAATAAGTGCTGCTAACCAAGAGAAAGCTTTCTATCAAAGTGTGTCTCCAGGGCTGGGCTCAGGGGCAGGATCCCTCCCTGACCAGATGGGAATGCTGTCCCCTGGACCCTACTGTCCCCAGGGGATGCTGCTGGCTCAAATACCACATCTTCTGTACAAATCTGGTCACTCTAAGCTTCCAAAAATGGGAGATCACCACTCATTTTTTGCATAAATAGCTGTGCTGTTGCAGGACAGCAATGCATTTACTTGTCACCCTGTGGGATGTGTTGCTCAGTGTGTAGCCTCAGAGTAAACAAACTGCACTCCAAAATAAAGCTTTATAAATGAAACCTCTCTGAGGCAAGAGCCAGGGGCACTGAGGCAGAATTAATATTCCTCTTAGCTACACCATTTATCCCAAGATAGGGCCAGTGGTGCTGGGAAGACACAGAGGAAGAAGTTGCCTTCCTCACATAAATCTCCAAAGGAATCCTTTTAAGCTGTGGAATTAGAGGCAGGAACAGGGGAGATAAAAGCCAGCCATTTTGTTTCAAGTTAATCTTGCAAACCTCAGAGATAAGGCTTGACAAAAGAATGTCTTAATTGGAGTCTGGCATCTCCATCCTTTAGTAGCTGCTGGGACTTTGTTCCTACTTTCATTCCTTCCTGTATATTGCACTTTGGAATCCCAATTACACTGCTAATGTAAATTAAAATGTAAATTAATCTGTTTACTAATGCAATTATGCAAAGGAACTCTGCTTCCACTTTAATGCATTAAAAGGAGAAGAATGCTTTCAAATTGTTGCATATGTTAGTTTTTATTATCCTGAAATAAATAAAAACTAATTAAAGAGAAGCTGGTTACACTGAAATCAGTGAGAAGCTGCTTCAGCAGGATGCAGTTCTACCTGATGATTGCCTTCAGTGAGCACAGGTTGGAAAGGGAATTTTCCTCCTTTAAATTACTGTGTAATTGGCTTCAGAGCTGTCTCATCCACCACAATTCCTCTCCTCTAAGAACCCATCTATTCCTCATACTCAGATTCAAAATTCAAGATATGAGGATAAGGGAAAGGGTGCAGTGACATGAGACAAGCTGCTCAAGAAATAAATCAGAGCTCGGGATATTACAAAAGAATCATTCTAGAGGTTTATTTGAAGATATTATAGAATCACAGAAACATTTAAGCTGGAAAAGACCTCTAAGATTAATCCAAATATTAACCTAATGGCACCAAGACCATATTCTAAGCACCACTTCTACATACTTTGAGCACTTCTGTGTGTAGTCCATAGGATTTTCTTCAGAAATTAATGTTATGGATATCAAATAGATGATTTCATTACAAGTGATTAACAGGAATACTAAAAACGAAGAAGAGATGTCATTATTCATTTTAAATTTCTTCAGATCTGCAGGTTGGGCACATAACTGGTTGGACTGCTGAACTGTAGCACTAATTTCACAAGAGCTAAGAATTTACAGTCTCACCTGAACACCATGATCTAGAAAACAACCAGTTCCTCTCAGTCTGCAGATGACATGGCAATTTATGACATGGGAATTTTTTTCATTTGTTTATTTTCATAAAGATTTAAAATTTTGGAGCAAAAGCCAGATTGAAGTAATGTCATTAGTCCAAGGTGTGCCTGTGCCTTCTCTTCTAGAGAACCAACTTTCCTGGAAGTTACCATCCATGTCCAGGCATGTCCAGCAAAAATGTATGCTGGACCACTGCTTATGGTCAGGTCTCTGAATCATAGAATCATGGAATCATCAAGGCTGGAAAAGATTTCCAGGACCATCAAACCTTTGACTAAAACCTACCCTGTCCCTAAACCACATCCCAAATTGCCACATCCTCTTGTTTTTTGAGCACTTTGTGGATGGTCACTCCACCATGGCCCTGGGCAGCCTCTTCCAGTGCTTGACCAGCAGTGAAGAAATTTTTCCTAATATCCAACCTCCCTTGACAGAAGTTGAGGCCATTCCCCCTCTTCCCATCACTTGTTAAGTGATCAAAGCAGTGAAATTATCTAGGTAGAAGAAATTATGGGATTAATTGCTCTGGCCATTCCATGGGAGACAGTATTTACTGCATCTTTGGATTTTTGGGTCAATGAGAAGATTAAAAGGCCTCCAAGGCTGGAATGGGTTTAGTAAATGAAAATGTGGTATTTATGGGTATTTTTAACAGTTTGCTTCCTTATGAACATCTTTTCAATCTTGTCAACGCCTTTCTGTTGGCTTTCTTTAATGTATGGATTTCAATTCATTTCAGAAAGTGGAAGATCTGTATGGAGAAGGTGACAAATAAGGGAAAAGGCTAATAATAATTTTAAAAATAACAAGAAAAATACAGCACAATGCTAATAAAATATTTTTCTATGAAAAAAGCAAATAGTAGCAGGTGGCTGACCATGCATCCTCAGCCTTTTACTTTTATTGAATCTGATTAATTTTGCCTTTATACAAGAGTTTCTTGTTTTTCCAGGCACTTTGAAACACAGCTGCATATTCACCAGAATCACTGAATGTTAATAATTGTGAATAATTTTCTTATCGAGGCTTTTAATTCCTTAAGTTGAATGCCCTTATTATGAGATAATTCTGTGTACCCTGCCCTTTATTAACCTCTTACATTAATCAGCATCTGCACTGCTGCTTCAAATCCTCCCTTCCTGGCCCCCGAGGTAATGAGATAACCTCTGGTCTGCTCCCATTAATTCTTCTGGAGTTTTTCAAGAATTTCTGCTCATCTTCAAAATATAATAAAAACATCAAATCACTGAGGATTGTTGAGATTGTGAGGTCCCCAGGACGAGGTGAGAGATGAGAATCTTACTCCATGTTCTCAGAAGGCTGATTTATTTTTTAATGCTATTATATTAAAGAATACTATACTAAAACTATACTAAAGAAAGAGAAAGGATACGGACGGAAGTCTTGACAAGAATGATAATAAAAACTCGTGACTGACTCCTCAGAGTCCAACACAGCTGATGGTGATTGGTCATTAAGTAAAAACAATTCACATGAAACCAATCAAAGATGCACCTGTGGGCAAATGATTCCAAACCACATTCCAAAGCAGTAAACACAGGAGAAGCAAATGAGACAATTATTGTTTTCATTCTTTTCTGAGGCTTCTCAGCTTCCCAGGAGAAGATATGCTGGCGAAGGGATTTTTCAGAAAATATGACAGTGACACAGGTTGTCCCCATCTTTTAAACATTGGCTTTGTATCTCCAGCCTTCCTGTAAATCAGATCCAGATGTTGCTCCTTGAATTTTATATCTGGAGAAAGGAGCAGACATTTCTCCATAAAGTCAAGCATGTGTCTGTATTTCCTGTTATGAAAGGTTAAGTGTGAGATGTTCTTCTGACTTTTCCTTTGTGTAGGGATGCAGAAAATTCCTGTGCACTTCCACATTCCTGCAGTGTGCTAGCTAGAGTGCAAGAGCAGGGAATAGGAGAGGAAGGAATACTGTGGATTGCCTTCTCCCCATTTGAAATGTACTGTGCAAACAGTATGGAATGAACCAAAAGAGAATCTATGTACCTTATAATGCTTAGACAACCATCCTGGAGAAGCAGAGCTGTGCTCTTTTAACGGTTGTCTTTGCATAAATCATTCTCATCTTTAATATCAATCAGTTTAACAGGTTTCATTAAAAAAACCATACATTTATAGTCAAAGAAAGATCTGAAGCACTCTGTGCTATCTTGTCTGTAATTCACCACAGTTTTTTTCATGTTGAAAATTTAGAAAAAACTAAATAAATAAATATTGAATTAAAAATTAAATAAATTAAATTTAAAAAAATTAAAATTCAATATCTCTGATCTGACTTCATATTATTGATCAATATTTGCAAGGAACTAAACTGTAGACAAAATTTTAATTTTATTTTATTTAGTTGTTATAAACCACTGACCTCAGGACCTTGAGGAACAGGTGATGGGGGTGAACAAAAGCAGAGAAAATGGTGGAATTGTAGAAGTTCCTGTCACTGTGAAAGAACTAATAATGATTCCTAATAACAATTCCTAATAAGAACTAATAATGATTAAACCTAAAGGAAACTTGGAAATTCTAGTCTTAGCGTGGGAGCTGCACTTTAGCTCACATAGTTTTTCATCTGGATTTCACCTCAAGGGCTCTTTTTACTATTTGGATCCAAATATTGGCGGAGAATTTGGACATCCCAAGCTGTAATTTCCAAAGCAGCATTTTGAATCCTGAAAATCACCTGCCTTTGTTTTTCCAGCCCCCCAAGTCCTGTTATTGCTGCCATTCCAACACTCTCCACTGTTATGAGCGCCCAATATTACTTCATAAATTCTGCTCTGCTGAAGTCTGGAGCAGAGTCCTGCAGTGCCTCCTAACTAAGCCCCAGGTTAGGCAATAACCAACTCCAGCTGCTTCCCAGTTTGTTTTTGAGCATCCCCAGTGAGCCTCCCCAGATCTCTGCTTCCAGAGACCTTTGGAAACTGCGTGCCCTCCAGAAAGCTGAGCAGCTCGATGTGGCCTTTAGAATGCACTGACAGCTAATCAAAGTTTAATAAAAGCTACAGAAACAGTCTCAGAGTGAAGAGCAGCACAGCATCACAAGCACTCTTGCCTCTGGTTGTGTTATATTCCTTGTCTTTTTCTCATGGATCACATTAATCTTTCACTACACGGCAGCACAGCTGCTGACAGCAATACTGCTCTCCCAAAAAAACTTAATGCCCATGACTTTGGGTACTCAGTGTGGGGATGGTGCCCTTCATTACCTCTGGTAGATGTAAAAATTTATCTCCCAAAGCAGCCAATGCTCTTGTGTATTTTCTGAAACAACTTTATAAAACCAGGACAATATCTAAAACTGTGATATGCTTCCTCTTACCCTCGGCTCCTGTATCACACAGTACTGGATAATAAACCACCACATTTCCCCAGTCCCTCCTCCAACCCACTCCCGAAGGTGGTGGGCTTTACCTTGAAGACAAGAAAATAAACCTCAGTTTGGAGGAAGAGACTTAGAAGAGAAAAGCAGTTAGACAAAGGGTGGTGAGAAATTCCTTTCCTATAGAAATAAAGTATTACCTTTAAAAGACTCCATAACCAGTAAAATACTGACAATAAAGCTGTCTACAGGAAAGGCTCTGGCATGGGTTTCCCAGAGAAGCTGTGGCTGCCCCTGGATCCCTGGAAGTGTCCAAGGCCAGGCTGGAAAGGTCTTGAAACAACCTGAGACAGTGGAAGGTGTCCCTGATAGTGGGTAATGGGTGAAATGGGATGAGTTTCATGGTCCCTTCAAACACAAACTATTCCACATTTCTATGATTCTGTATTTCACTATTGCTCCATGAAAAGAACAAAAAATCATCTTTGAGTTCATCCCTCTGGGATTTTTTTGGTTTTACAATAAACTTTCTTGATTTTTTTCAGTTGACTTGTTAAAACAACAGATTTCTAACCTGGGCTTAGGAATTTCCATGCTTGAAGTATCTGCAGCATAGTTCGTCCTCTCTAAAAGGTGAGAGACCTAGGATTTTCTATCACTTCCTGGAAAGAAGTCAGTAGAGAATCCTTGCTGAAGCATCAAGGCATTGAAACCCAGAAAAGCTCAAACAAAGAATTAAAAATTGTCAGGGGTGTAGCTCTTCCCAGAAATTAACAAGCTTTGCAAGAGCTGGGCAGAGGGGATCCATCTGAATGCAAGGGGCTGCATCTGAACTATCCATCTGAATCCAAGGGGATGCATCTGAGACAGATCTTGGTGTTTTCGGATCTTGTTCATAACCTGTGCTCCTTGCACAACCAGAGCCAAAATGATTTAGATGGGTAATTCAGTAAAGAATGTTTTTAGCAACACCCAGGGGCAATCTCCCTAGAAATGTGCTGCCTTCCCTAAAAACCAAAGTTCCCAAAGCTATCATAACCAAATTTCCATGTTCTTTAAAACAGAGCCTGACTGTGGGACTGTTCCAGCTGGAGCTGAGCTGCAGTGCCCATCTCCAGAGCTGCCTCACAACCTCTTTGTCTTGTGCCTGCTCTGAGCACCATCTCCATGTGTCTCCTTAGACACAGGCTGGAGCATCCACAAAAAGGCAGCCTTTCCTCAGCTGTTGTTTATCCTGCTTTCCCCCCATCTCTGTTTGTTCTGGCTGTCTGTCACGCTGTGCTCAAATACCTTGCAGGCATATTTAGCAATATTTCACTTTGCCATCTGGAGCAGACTTTCCCCCAGCTCTGGGCTTGGGTGCCCCATCTGGTGTCGTGTCTCTGCAGTATAAACAGGGCAGAGAACCCCATTTGTTGTAGTTTTAGAAGGGAGAGAAACCCAGCGAGACTTAATAAGAAAAACAAACAACCAGAAAATCACTGGAAAACAAAACCAGTGTGGGTTTTTCACAGAGTTCACCTGGCTTGCAGTAACCAGCTCCCAGCATCTCCTCTCTTGTTAGCACAAGGTTCTGATCCCTGTTCGTACAAAAAAGTTGTCCAGCCCTGCAACACTTCCAGGGATCTGGCATCCTGTTCACACATCCAAGGAAAAGAATGTGTGCAGCTCATTCAGCGAGACACAATTCATGTCTCTAATAACTTCACTGATAACACAGCTGCATCCTTATAGAGTACTGACAGCAGATAAGGCAAAATATTCATTTTGATAATTCACATATGCAACAGAGAACAGGGGGAGCCGGCAGGGAGGCCAAAATCAGCAAGCAGTGACCCATGTTGTATCTCTTGCAAAGAACATTGAAATGATTTAAAATTAGCTAATCACAAAAAATAAAATTGTAGATGATTTGTTTAAATATCTTTGTTCATCTGTTTTATTTCAAGACCTCTCCTCAGTGATTTAACGTTAACCTTCTACTTCTTTTAGGAAGAGATTTTGACTATTCTATGGGTCTCTTGTGTCCTATCTTGGAAAATATTTCCATTCTCTTCAGCTTTTTTAAATTTATTTTTCATTTTGTATTCACATGTTGAAATGATTCTACACTATTAAAAACATTCTTGGTACAGCCTAACTAGAAATGTGAGGAAAACAACTTTGCATTGCAAGAAAGAGCCATCTGTGACTATTGATACAATCACAGAATCCCAGAATGACTTGGGTGGGAAGGGAGCTTAGAGACCATCTTGTTCCACCCCCTCTGCACCTTCAGATAAGTCTGGAGTGCAAAGATTAATCAGTAAATGTGTTTTTATTCAAAATATAAATATGCCAACAACAGGACTACCCAATTTAGTGACTTCAAAATATTGGAAGTAGCTAAGAGTTTCAGATTTCCAAGTTTGCTTTTAACTTTAAATCCTCAACAGTTTTATCAAGGCTCCTGGCACAGATTCTTGCTTTCATCCTTCAAACAATTCCTGTGATAGTCCCTGTCTGTGGATTTCTGCATAAGGGTCATCCCAAGGGCATTAAACAACAGCCTTATGTCACACTCCGCCTGAAACCAAATCTTTTATCCCAATGGGCAAGAGAATCAGAAAAAAACTAACTGAAATGTTCCAGCTGATAACAGAGAAATGTTAATTGTGGCTTCTGGAGATGTGTTACTGGACTAATTGCTAACTCACCTTCAGCCACTCCTATTATTTAAGCTTTTCCAAGTATAAATGACATATTTTCCTATGTGTTTCCATTCCAATGTCCATGTGTTGCTCAAGGTGCCACAGGATGTTTGAGGGGTGCATTTACAGCTGGGCTTGTGAAAGCTGAAGCAAAAGGCTGTAGGCAGCTCACCTTACCTCACTCCATAAACTGCTGAGCTTAATGGAGAAAAGAGTGAATAAAAGCCTTCCAAAGGTGGTGTTCTCCATAGATAAATGGCTGTGGGTTTGGAGTCAGTGCGGGACACACTGGCCAGAGCAGTTCAGGATGGTGTAGTGAGAGATCACTCAGATAAATGTGATCAGGTAGATTGCTGAGCTCTTACTGGCAAATTTAGGTAAAATATTTAATATGAATATTTACTATTTATTATTTAGTAAGAACAGGTGGGTTGGTGGTGAATACTCAACAATTCAACACACCTGAAGTTAGTATGGGATACAAAGTTCACTCCGGAGGCCAAATACTTTCTTCAGACCATCACTGGCATCTTACTTTGTCTTCATTTCCTCCCCATCAACCCAAATCAACCAAACCACCCCCATTCTGTCCTGGCTCACTCTGCAAGGGTTCTTGCCTGGTGTTTTATGGTTTCAAGCCATTCATGGGAGTCTCTTTACCCAGCTGCTGTGAAAAGTCACTGCTCCCAGCACAGAGCTGAGTGCCTCCTTCCCTCAGGGCTTTTCTTCCCTCATAATCTTGAGGAAGGAGGGAGCACTCCTGTCTGTGATGCTTTTTTTAGCTCTCTGTTCCTTGGAGCAGCTGATGTGCTCTCCACAGGGTGAATGTCAATTATTCTTGGCCCTTCCCTTGCACTGCACAGAGTATCTTTTTCATGAAAGAAGCTCTAAAGTGCTTTTAATTGGGAAGAGAAGCATCTGATGGATGTACACACTAATGCAAGAGCTCGAATGTTTACTGTACAGTCTCTCCAGAAAATCTAATATTTGCTGAACTTCTGCAAGCAAAGCTTTTAGCACAGTGGATACATTAAACAATAAGAGTTAATCATGGGCCTCATTCAAGCTGCACCAGAGCCAAACCCTGAAATTACAGCCTTGCAAAGCAAAGGTGCCATTAGCACTTCCTGCAGCCTGATAGAAAGGCACAAATAAAATGTTTTAATTCATGGCAGGGATTTCTGCATAGCACGATTCCAAACTGTATTTTTGAACAAGAAGAGATGTTTATTGCAAAAAAACCAAAAAGTCAATGTAAGAAATGGAAGAGCTTTTGTTGTTGTTGTTGTTGTTGTGGTTACTGTTACATTGGTGAATGCTTTTACAGATTATTTCAGGAGTGGGCTCTGCTGCTGGGGTTTTTTTGGTTGTTTTCAATGCCTGTAACAAGCTGTCTGCAGAAAGCGCACACATCAGAATGATAGGCAGCAATCCTGAAGAAAAGGATCATCTCACTCCGCAGTGGAAAGCAGAAAGAATTATCTCAGTGATGTATTTTTAAGAATCCTTGAAAGGAAAACTCACTGTTTCTTGCTGACAGGAACCTGAGGGGCCCTGAAGCATGAAGAGGTGAACTGACTTAGGCACAGGAAGGGATTCAGGCTCCTGTGCTGTGCAGTGTCTATTTTCTGAAAGGAAACCTCACTGAGTTATATCCAGAGCTCTCAATTCACCACTGTGACCTCAAACCACTGATCTGCCTGGTTTTCCCACAACAGAGCCCTTTGCAGAGTCATCCCAAGCCTGAACGTGCAAAACTGGCAAAAAAGGGTTTAATCCATTTAGGAAATTCCAGAAAGTCCAGGATTTATTATTGTACCAGAGTTCTCCATTTCAGGCTCTGATGGAAAGCTCCTCAGCACCCTCAAACAAGCAGAAAGGAGTTAAGTTGGCACAGAAAATCTGGAAACTCTATAGCAGAAAAATCTGGAAGAGCAATCACCTCAGTGCTCATGTTTTAAATGTTTCCCTGTCAGCTGGTAAAAAAGGCACAGCTATAATACAAATATACAGTTCCCAAACTGAATTCCTTATCAAGCCACAGGGATAAATAGCAACTCTTTCCTGGAAGAAGAGGCAGATCATAAAAAGTCCTCTTAAAACACTTTTAATGCAGCTTTCCCTGCTGTGTGCAGACCTTTACAATGCTACCTTGTAGGACTATCATTCTCACATGGCATTTGTGCTCTGAGAGAAAAGAATTCTTCCTGATCTGGATTTCCCTTAGAAGGATAGAAAGATCTCACAAAAAAATGCTTAGTACTTAGTTGACGCTAATTTTGCTGCTCAATAGTTATATATTTTTTTAGATTTTATACATTTGAATACAAATTAAAACCTTGGGGGTTACTAGAGATTTTAATTAATTAATTAATTTATTTATTTATTTATTTATTTTAAATTCCATCTACACACAGCCTTGTCTCCCTTACTAAAGCTCCATTTCAGAAAATCCCTGGAATCCCTCCTCATGTCTGTCATAGAGCAGCGCATCCTTGTCAGTCTGGATGGCATCAGAACAGGAAGCAACTCAAAATCCTTGTGCAGTTGTCACCCTCTCATTTTATCTTAAAATGCAGATTGAGTCAAGGAGAAAAAGAAAGTCAGATATTGCGGTGGCACCTGATAGAAAACACGCATTTTCTAATTAAAATGCCAGGTTTTCATTATCAGAAAATTAGAGGCATCTAGCCTGTGGAGCTTTTTTTTAAAAATCCATTTATTTAAAAATGTTCTATATTTTCACAGTTCAGCCAGATTACAGACAACAATAATATGGTTTACAATGTGGGAAAGGAAACAGAAATAAAAGAAGATTTCAAAATCAACTCCTGGCACTAATAAATAGGATGTTATAGTTTATCTTTAGTGTCTGCACTCTGCAGGTAGAAAAGAGCACCTTGTGACAGACAGTTTGGTAAATATTTTAGTGCATATGAGCACAGGTGCTTTAATACTTTGGCTATGAAGGAAAAGTGCAAGGTTTCTTGGCTTTATTTGTTTTTATTTTCTAAATAGCAAATGTAACCATAGTTCAAAAGGTGTTTTATCTACCTTTGAAAAATCAGGTTTGCTCCATAAAGACATTTCTGCTCTCTACTCACTAAAAGATATTTCCAGGAAAGGCACACACTCAGTTTCTCCTGAAATGAATCCTGCACTTTTGAGCAGCTCTCTTTTAATAAACTGGTAATAATTTATTAAAATATTTCCACAGAATGGAAGTGGCACAGGTGAAGCAATAAAAGGAAATGTGGAGTTCATTTAATCCTGGCCTACTTTAACCACGGTTCATCTGAAATTCCAGATCTGAGAGCAGATTTAATGCCCATTTCCCATCCTCAGGGTATTTATGTCAGGAAGGTGCTCCAATGTGCAGCAATAAGAAAAGTAACTTCCTAATGCTGACATTGATCAAAGGGAATTCCAGTGAACCTGCATGATTTAAAGATTTAATTTGTTTAATAGCACGTTAATAGCACAGCAGTTGCACCACACTTGGACTTGTGCTTTTCCTGTTCCTTAATCCTAATCAACACACGCTGCACTTTGCCAAATGATAACAGTAAATTTGGCTGTAATGTGGAAATAAGGCAAAATATTGGGATTTTATATTATGCACTAAGTACTGGGTTTTTTAATAGGATACAGAACTTGGGAACATGTAATGAGGAAAAAAAACCAGTAACTAGGAGATAGAGATCACATCTTTAGGTGTTACTTCAGCAGTAGAAAATATTTTTCTCTCTGTAACTCATGCAGAGGATTCACAACAGCAGAAAGAGCTCAAATTAAAATTCACTCCCCACATCTCATATGTGCAGCTTGGTCATCTTTTTTTATTTTTTGAGTGAGGATCTCATTTACTGAGAGATGCATTTTTGCTGCACATTCTGCAAAGCAACAGATAGGCTGCTAAGTCCTGTGGACTACATCTAGAATGAGGAAGACTGATACAAACAAGAACTTTTCTTTCCAGCTCCTCTATCCCCCTCCGAATTGCATTTTTAGTGTATAGTATTAATAAATGAAAGAAGTCTTATCTATGCTGAATTTTTGCTGTGAACATTTTTTCTCTTTCTGTCTTCTTTCCATGCTGAGTGCATGCAAAAAAAGTTCATTTCAAAAATGAGGAGGTAACAAAGTACTATTTGAAACAAGAAGAAATAAGAGAAAATGCAAAAGAAACTCAGCACAAAATGAGCACTCATGGATTTTTAGCTATTTTGATAGCTACTCCTTGTCTTGAGCTCAGATTAAAAACCTCCAGTGCAAGGTTTTCCACAATCTTGTGTTCATCTCTTTATAAGTTCATCTCTGCCACAGAGGTGTAAAATTGCTGCAAGAAAAAGGATGATGTTTTAGAAAGTTACAAAGTTTTTACACAGACCCATCATAAAACACCTCGGAATGCGTGAGGTCAAGGAATCATAGAATAGCTAAGGGTGGAAAAGACCTTCAAGATCATCGAGTCCAACCGTCAACCTAGCACCACCACCATGTAAATCATGTACCCAAATCAGAGAATCATGGAATAGTTTGGGTTGGAAGAGACTTTAAAGCCCATATCATTGTACCCCTGCTCTGGGCAGGGACATCTTCCACTGTCCCAGGGTGTTCCAAGACCCATCCAGCCTGGCCTTGGGCACTGCCAGGGATCCAGGGGCAGCCACAGCTTCTCTGGGCACCCTGTGCCAGGGCCTGCCCCCCCTCACAGGGAACAATTCCTTCCCAATATCCCATCTAACCCTGTTCTCTGTCAGTTTGAAGCCGTTCTCCCTTGCCCTGTCCCTCCAGTTCCTGATGAGTTGCCCCTCTCCAGTTCCCTGCAGCCCCTGCAGACCCTGGAAGGTTCTGTGGGGTCTCCACACAACCTTCTCCTCTCCAGGCTGAACATTCCCAGCTCTCCCAGCCTGGCTCCATGGGGAGGTGCTCCAGAGCCCTTCATGGCTCCTCTGGACTTGCTCCAACATTTCCATGTCCTTCTTGTGGACAATATAAAAGCTGCTTTCAGTGCTGGGCTCTCTAACCCTCTTCACTTAAACAAGTGGAATAGACAATTTATAGGAGACTAAATTAGCTTTTATTGAAAAGCTGACCTGCAGTTCATGCACAATTATCAATCCTTTCTCAGAGATTTTCTGTTTTGCTTTTCAGTAACGGCAATTGAGTTTTGAAATCCACAAGGACACCCACAAGTAATCATGCCATTCATGGGCTGCCGTCAAACTTCTAGTGAGCACTTGTTGTGAAGCTCTTAAAAACCAAAAAAACCCCCATGTTCCTTTATTTCCCACATTTGTTATGTCACCAAGAGCTCACTGTTCTCTTCAGGATGTCACAGGTAATGCAATAAAAATTATTGAACAAGATTACAATTATTTCCTATGAACTCAAAATATTTTGAAATGCAATTCAGAAAGACGGTGTAAAAAGATAATAAATGTTTTTTACCAACTACTTAAATGATCTAAAATAAAGTGAAAAGAACAATAGGAAAGGTTTTTCTTTGTTTTGGTTTGGTTTTTTTTTCAGAATGCTGTCTGAACCATAAACAACACTTGACAGACATCAATGGAGTTAATGCGGAGTTTATTATTTTGTTGACAGTATTTCAATTCTGTTTTCAAATTATCATTTTGCTCTCCTTTGTTGTGCCTTGATTTGCCTTTGAAATGGCTGCACAGTTTGGAAACATGTAATTGTTGTCTACATTCCATGGAGGAAAATGTGCAAGAAAAATATTCTCTGTCTGTGCTTTTGAAAGGAAGAACCGTAATTAGATTGGTTAAAATCTGGATACTTGTACTTCTTGAAAAGCAAAAATGCTTAACTAAATTTCACAGGTGAAATTTGATATAAGAATTGGAATGATTTGGAGAGGTTCACACTACACAGAGGAATATTTAGCATTTAGTGCTTTCTATTTCTTCTACTTAAAACCAGGATTTTCATATCTCCTCTAAAAATTGAAACTTTCACATCATCCACTCACCAAGGTTTCCTTGAAGGGTAGTCACTACTTGTAGCATCCTGGTTTGAGACGAAAATTAGGAATAGCTCAGAAAAACCAGCTGATTTCTCATTATTTCTTTGCAATTGTCAGTGAATTAAAATCTCTGTTGTTTGGGGTTTTTTACTAGCCCAGGAAATCAGGTCCCAATGACAAGTAGAACAAATTATTTTATCACTGGGACACGTGGCAAGTTGACTTTGCTGAAAAAAGCCATGTCTATATCTTCTCAAAAAATGGCATTAAGCAGTGAAAAGCAACTTGTTAGAAACATTTCAAGGTTCCTTTAAAATTCTTCAAAATTTCTTCAAGCTTTTGAATATGTTTTCTCTACTAATTTGTTAAAGTCAATAATATAAGAACATTTACCAGTGTGTTTGTTTATCCTATGAAATATATTAATAGAAAAGCTTGTTAATGCATCTGTTGATGCATTAAGATAATTAATTATACTAATGCATTAATTGAATTATATTGATATCAGAACATGTACATAGATCATTGTAAATTCGCTGCTTTTAATATAAACAACTTTAGGCCAACAAATTGATGCTCAGCTGGAAAATATGTAACACAAAAATAATTTCCCTGTGACAGATTTAATTTTTATTCATCCCAGTAAAAAAAACACAATTACAGTTCAAAATGGTTTCAAAGGTGCTAAAGACAGCTTAAAAACTGCAGCTATTTTAAAATTATTCATAGCAGTATTATTTTTAAGTGAATTCAAATGGAAGATGTCTGTATTGGAAGTATGGTGGTGGTGCTGATTTGGTGGTAAATTTTGGTGATCTCAGAGTTCTTTTCCAACCTTAATGATTCCATGATTCAGTAATTTAGTGATTCTAAGGCTTACACTTGTCCAGAAGAGACAAAACTTTTCATTTCCCAGGGTCACAGTGCAGAGAGAAAGGGCAGAAGGTTCAGATCTGGCTGGAGCTTCTCCTGACAGCTGCTCTCACTTAGTGCTGGTTTGAGTAGAGAAAGCAGATTTTAGAGTGTTCCAGCAGCACACAAATCATCAGGATGCTCCCACCAGGAAGCTGAGGGAAGGATAATCACACATTCCTCTGCAGCCAGCATCACTTTTACTTCATCCCACAGTTCACAGGATGGGGCTGTGCAGGCAGTCCAAGGGAGAGTGGAGCTGTCACTCTGGGGTACGTTGTGCATGTAGACATCTCCAGACTTGTCACTTCTTCAGGATCAGGAAGAAAGCCCAAATGAAAAATGGATGAGGCAGTCACCTCCCAGGAGCTTATCCGAGGTTACAGGGTCATGTGCTGGTGTGAGCCAGCACAGCTCAGAAAGCTGGGGATGGAGATGATGAATAAACACCAACCCTAGTGCTGAGAGCAGGGGGTTTGATAATGGAAAAGCAGCTCAGGTCAAGATTCCTGCACAGGGGAAAACCTGAGCACTTCCAAGCTGTCCACAGCAGGGGCTCTCCCCACTCTGGAGCTCCCTGTGTTCAGTAAAAATTCAAGGAATGCAAACACAGAGTCCTAAGGCTGGAAAAGCCCTCCTGGATCACCAAGTCCAACCACGGTCACCACTAAACCCTGTCCTCTGTGCCACATCCACATGTGAACCACATTTTGAACACTTCCAGGCATTCCACCACTGCCCTGGGCAGCCTGGTCCAATTTCCTTTTTGTGAGGAAATTTTCCCTAATGTCTAATCTCACCCTCCCCTGGCATAGCCTGAGTCTATTCCCAATGGAAGGTGAAGACAGCGAGGGATGAGGGAATTTTATGGATCATCTTAAGCCAACTGGACACAGGAATATGGCAAATGAATGAGGGGCCTAGAAAGATACCAAAAAGATAAAAGATACCAAAAACTGGTTAAAAAGATATCAACAACTCCTCTTGGGGTCTGTCCAAACATTTGATTATTCAATTCAATGAGAAAACAATGGTTTAAATTATTCTTACAGAACAAGGATTAAATCCTTTTTCTGCTTAAAATTTACTTTAGGTTTAGTGAGTTTGTAGAAATTCTGTTAGGACATTATGTCAACATCAAAACAAGCAAAATGATTTTTGTTTTCTTTACCATTTTATTGTTTGAACTGAACATGAATTAGCAAATAATTTGATCCACCAGAAACTACATTTTTGACAAAGCTAATACACATAAAAGAAGGGATTAAATTTTTAATAAAAATGTGAGAAAAAAATACAATAGTGGCATTATGCCAATAGAATAACTTGTATGAGCTCTGACTTGTCCTCTTAGGGGCAGAAAGGGGGTTGTTTGTTCTCTATTAGTGGTTAACATTTTCTTTTGTAAAAGCAGCGTTCTCAAAATAATACTTTGTAGGAGGCACAAAGATAGTTTCTGGAAAAACAAGCCCAGCACATTTTCCCTGTTAAGTCTAAAGCTTTTCACACTGATCAACTTCAAGCCTCAGAAAAAAAAGGATCCTGAATTCTGCTCCAACTATCCATTCCCTTGACTTCACTGTTTTCAGTAGAATATTTATCATTGCCACTTATCCACAGCCAAATGTGCAAAAAATGTGGAAAGAACAGAGGCAGAGAGAAAATGATCTGCTTAGTCTGACCATTGAATTAATTAATTACTTGCACTAGTCCTTTCAGCACATCTATTACTTAAAGAATCAATAATTTATGCACTTTTATTGTACAATGCTTTTCTTGGATTTAGTCTAGAAGCAGCTTTATCCTTTTAATTATTCTGCAAAACTGCTGAGAATTTCAGCACATTTCTATTCTGCATCCTGAACATTCCTTCTTTTTGCCTCAGGATTTGATGTGAGTTTCTTGATGCCATAGCAAAAAATCCTCCTGATCCCTACATGAACTGCACCTTGCACTTATTTCTCCTCATGTTTTCTTCCCTGGTGCCTTCCTGGGTTAATTTTCACCTGCTGCAGGAATGTGCAAACACCTCCACTATGCCAGCTCAACAATCTGTTACAATTTTTTCATCTACTGCATGGTTTTCTCTTTTATTTCCTTATCCCACTTTAGTTTATTTTCTTCAATAGCTATTTCCTTCTCCTTTCCCGAGGAGTATAATTTTAACAACCTTTTCTTTCTGGTACTACTTAAGCACACTGGTACCCACTGCCCTTTTTAACTATTCACACTTAATAGATTCATTCCCCCATATTCCTTGTGGTGGTTTATTAAGTATTAACTACTTTTCTGCAGTAGATGGCACATGCAATTCACTGTAGGATTTCTGTTAACACTCCAAGTTTTCTACATTCCCTGAAAATACTGGCAGAATTAAAAACAGGGAAATGGAAAGAAATAATAATTTTGAAAGATTCCTTCACTGCAGGCAAATCCTCTCACTGACACAGTTCCATTTTGACTTCCATCACTAATGATTCATATTTTTTTTTAAGAGAAAGAGATGTAAGCCTACATTTCAACCACACTCCATTTCAAGCAAATGTATTTGGCATACTAGAACATCTTAAAACCTTTGAATGAGGTTTGTTTATTTTCTTCCCTTCGAGTTTGGTGCTGAGACCCACCTTTAAAAAAATTCCATATTCTACTTGGGGCTGAAGTAATTCCTTTATGGAGCACATTGGGGTCTTTATGGATGGGAGCTGCCTGATACATTAACTTGAATTCTGCTGCTGTTCTGAAAACTTGATTTAAAGCCAGCAGGGAAAAGTTATCTTTCCCTGCAGCCTCCTCCAGGAGGGTTTTTGTGGCCTGCAGAGAGCTGTGGATATTATTGTAAAGGATTATCTGCTACCTGGAGAAGCTACAAAACTAAACACTTTTCAGGAGTTGTTCCTAGGTTTGAACCATCCATAATTTCAAAACTTAACCAAATATATAAGGACATGCCTGGAAGATCAGAGAGGATCTAATCACCTAAGCAGGTGTTACACAAATGATTTGCAACAGCCACAATTGAGCATCTGAATTTGTCCCCAGCAGCAGGGAAGGTGTTGGAGTCCCCATCCCTGGAGGTGTCCAGGAAGGGCTGGATGTGGCACTCAGGGCTCTGGGCTGGTGACAAGGTGGGGATCAGCCACTCAATGCTCTTGCAGGGCTTTTTCAGTGTTTCTGTGATTCAGAGAATTAATGATCCAAGTTCATTAATATGACAGAGCTCCATGTGGGTTTTCTAATGGCCAGGACTTCAAAATTAATAGTTCTTGGTGAAACCATTTGATTTAAGGTTGGAGATAAATCCGATCCACACCACCAAAGCTTTTTGCTTATTTTGAAATAACCTTCATTAATATCTCACTCAAATTAGTACCAAATTAATCATTTGGACAGTGTCAATGCAGGCACATAATTGTTTCTGAGTAAATCGCTGTCTGGCAGATGCAAGAGTATCTTCCCTCAGACATGGTACCTTCAACCCAAAGACAAAAAACCACAATCACAGAATTATAGAATTATAGAATATTTTAGGTTGGGACACCCTCCAATACCAACCATTCCCCCATCATTGCCAAAGCCTCCATTAATCCATGTCTCCAAGCGTCACATCTAGAGATCTTTAAATGCTTCCAGGGATGGGGACTCCACCACTGCCCAGGACTGACAACTCTTTCTGGGATGAAATTTTCCCTAAGCTTCAATCTAAGCTTCCCCTGGCACTACAGGATAAAGATCAAACTTTTAATGGCACCAAGCTGAGCTGGGAATGCTGCTAATCCCTGCATTTCTTATGCCTTTTCGAGCTATAAATCAATATTTCCTGGGAGCCTGATTGTCTGACTGTGACATTTGGTCTGTTTGCAGATCAGTCTTGGGATGTTCAGTAACTGTTCTGATGACACAAGATGGATTTCTCCATATCCAGGGAATTGCACTTCTGGAGAAATGGATCTTCTTTATCATTGTTCAAGCCAAGATATTAGTGGTCTCAGGGGGAAGCTAATTTCAGTTTAATTCCCCAACATAATAAACAGCACTCTGTTTATTTTTAATAGTAAAATTTGTGCCTAAAGTGCTGTACACTTTTGTGTTTCAGTACAGATGTAAACATGTACAAGAATTTGAAAATAAAATATTAATGTGTATTGGAAAATATACTGGCACAGGGTGCCTAGAGAAACTGTGACTGTGCCTGGATCCCTGGCAGTGTCCAAGGCCAGGTTGGATGGGGCTTGGAGCAACCTGGAATAGTAGAAGGTGTCCCTGCCCATGGCAGGGGAGGGCACTGGATGGGCTTTAAGATCCCTTCCAACCCAAAGCATTCTGGGATTCCATGTAGATGTCCACATTTGCCAAGACATTTTCAAAATGTTATTATTTATGGCTTTTAGCAAAAGAATTTCATGGTTTTATTGCTATTTTACTCACTTAGAAAATATAAGTGGAAATAACTATAAGGAAAGTACACTATTTTAAGTTGACTCATTTTATTTTCCTTCATTCCAGAATCTTCCATCAAAGTGCAAAAAACTGAGAAATGATTTTCAGCTCCTTCAAAATTTCCTCACAGGAACCATTTACTTTCATTCTTGATCCTCCCTACTTCACAAAATACAAGAGCTTTTCTCATCATAAAAAGTGAAATCTGCAACTCTCAATTGCCTGATTAACCTCTGAGGCTTGATTTTAATACTCTGAAAATATCACTGACAATTATATCCTGCAAGATTACATTTTATTTTTCTTCATTCAGGGATTTTTAACTTAAACCTGTAGAATTAGATCGTGAGTTTTCCAAAACTAACATAGTGCTGCTGATAGTATCCAATGGAATATTATCAGGGAAATGAAAAATGAAAACAGAGAATATCTAACCATGGATAAGGCAGAAGTCCCAGTAACATTTTACAAGATAAATGTATTCACCCATATTAATTATTATTATACACAAACACTGATGAGACAATAAGAAGGTTCACCCTATAAAGACAGTGGGAGCATTCAAGATTTATAGAATTAGCAATTAACCTCTGTCCAAATTCAAATAATTTATATGAACGACTCCTTCAACTTTAATAAATGATGCACAGACTAAAAATCACCCATGTCTTTGTCACTGATCTTCTTAGAGAATTAATTAACTTCTTTTTAGTCTGACCAAACAATTTTTGTTGTTTGTTTATTTGGGGTTTTGTGTACACAGTATAGAAATTATGAAAAATTACTACATGACTTCAAGAAATGCTTTTTTTGCCTGATTTCTCAAGCAACAAGTGGTTGTTTGATAAATTATTGGGAAACTAATGGTAAGTTCTTAAAAGTAACTTAAAAAAATTGTAAGTAATCTTGCTAGGCTATTTTTGTACATCATTGTAGAATAGTTTTGTTATTCTGCTGCGTACATCTCCAATGCAGAATATTAAACTGTGATTATTTCCACTTCTTGTCCAATCTATAGATAATTATATGGTTAATAGAATGATTTCTACAGCAACTTTTACCCCCAAAATTAAATGCAACAATGTGGTCTATTACTTAGTCATTTTAACAAATGATTTGAATTTAATTTAATCTCAAACTGCACAATGTGTTATATTCATTACACTTTTTAATTTCTTGTGTTTTCTGCAATTTAGATTTTAATATTACAGCTTGTTCTCCATAATGAGTTTTTATGGTTTTTTTCAGCAAGGATGTTATGATAAGTAATGAAAATCTACCAGATGGCTTTTTATCTCAAGACCTCAATCCAGCAATGCCTGGCATGTAATTAATTTCATGTATGTCTAACCACACTATCCTCAGAAGGAGCTCAAGTTTTCCTTGGAGTGTCCTCAGGCATCCCAGCCTCCTGTTATTTCCCACTTTAGGAGGGCATTGGTTTTCCAAAGGTTTTCCATGGGATCTACTACCCCACAGCAGCAGTGGCTGAGTGGGAAGTGCAAAAGGCTCATGAATTGGGTCAATTCAAGCATCCAGCAGTTCAAACATTTCCTCTGTTGTTTATTAAAATTGTACCTGAGGACTAAAGGGAATGGCAAGGCCACAACTCCATAAATCTCCTAAATTTGCAGATTTTTGCAGATGCTGTGTGGCTCTAACATGGTGCATGCTACAAGCTCTTCTTAATTTTGGTGAAAACCCCACAGGAAGTTCTTCACATGAGTCAATCCAAATTTTATGTGCTGTTTATTTTCCCTGGGATCAGGGAAGCAAAATAAGTAAGTAAAAAGTTCCTGAAAATACACACAGTACACTCCCCTTGTGTTGAAAGTAATCCAGAGAAATTCTGGAAAACTTTCCAAAGTATAAGAAAGTGAGTATGAATTGTTGACACTTTACCTTGTTTTAAAAGCTGCCTGTTTTTTTGCTTTCATAAAGAAACATCAGCAGGTTGCATACAGCATCCTTAAACACACCAATTTCTAGGTGGTGTTAGTAATTTGTAATGAAAAAAAGAAATATACAAAAGACCCTAAAATTTATTTGGGTTATATTTCAGCCAAAGGAAGCAAAAAGATTTGAAATATACATTATAACCTTGATCATTTACAGAAAGTAGGTGTCATCTTTCTTGGAATTGTGGATTAAGATGCAGATTTTTTTGGCAACAGTTGCTCAGTGACAAAGTGGGCTATCATAAGTCATAGGAGATGAAAGCTTGGAAATTATGAATTTTGCTTTCCTAACTTTTGCAATTTGATTTATGATGGTTCATTTTGTTTAAAGGGATAACACATTAGTTCCAACTCCATAATAAACTTCAGTGCAAAAATATAAAGGGCTAGTTTAAAATACACATTTTGGGTTTCTACAGATCAGCAATGGAAACTCAGAATTCTGTTTGATCCCACACAACCAACAGTATTTTTCACCTGGCTACAAAGACAAAGAATAGCTAAATATCTTTTTTTTCTTCCTGTGAGATAAGAAAGAATTCAAAGCAGATATAGGGCTGCATCTCCCACTCCACACATATTGCATGCAATACCAGAAATAGAAAAATATCAAAATTCTTTTTTTTTCTTTGCTAATAGCTCTGGATTCTGGTAAACAGGTTGTTACCATGTGACAGCACACAAAGCAACTGCTTCTTAATATCAAAGTACTGACAGCCCATTCTACTGCTGAGCTTCACCATCTGGGAAGTTTTTCTCCCCAAATTGCCACTGAGGGCAGTGGCAGGTTTTTTTTAATATATTCATTTATTTGTGCTGCCATGTTGCCACTGCTCTAAATTTTCTGTATCAGCCCCTGAGGAGCATGTTAACACGTGTACTTTGAAAATATTCATGTGTATTGAAAAATATACTGGCACAGGGTGTCCAGAGAAGCTGTGGCTGCCCCTGGATCTCTGGCAGTGTCCAAGGCCAGGCTGGATGGGGCTTGGAGCAACCTGGGATAGTGGAAGATGTCTCTGCCCATGGCAGGGGTGAAGCTGGGTGATCTTTATGGTGTCTTCCAACCCAAACCATCCTGTGACCCTGTGGTTCTGTTAAACCCCAGAGTTTTCACTCCCAAGCTCCCTGGTATCTGTCTTTCAGAAAGGAGATGTTAATTTTTCACTTTGTCTCTTTTCCAATAGTTCAAACAAACATCCACACACTGATCCTTCAGGAGTAGGAGGCACAGTGCAGAGGACAGCATGGCCATGGAATCCAGAATAATTTGGTATTGAAGAGGCCCTGAAGCCCATCCATTCCCACCTCTGCCATGGGCAGGGACACCTTCCACTGTCCCAGGTTGTTCCAAGCCCTGTCCAACGTGGCCTTGGACAATCCAGATGGGAAGGCTGACTGCAGGGAGCTGTGGTGAGATCAGAGGTGACCTTGCAGAACTGAAATCATTTTGGAAATCTTCCTTTTGAGCTTAGTTGCAGTCCCAGATATAGCAAAGATGGAATAACAAGGGTCAGTTTTCTGGAGGAACAACACAATGGTGGATGAACCTCCACAGAGCTCCCTTCTGCTGAGCTGTCTGTACACAAACTACCAGGATGGCATGGAAAGAAGGGTATCGAAAACTCTGCTGCTCAGAGAACCAAGATTTCAGCAAATCCCCTGCAGCCATGGGGTATGCTGAGAGGATGACAGCAATTCTGGGCCTGGAAATGACACCAGGGCTCATTTTTTACCTGTCCTATTGGCTTGACCCTTTTATTCTGTACTGGCTTAGTGCTGACATTGAATTGTATGAGGCATCTGCCAGGGATCAAGAACATTTGATGGAAAACAGGGACAGCTTCATGTTAACAAGTGCACTTTGAATTTCTGCAACTTATATTCTCTTTTAATGCATGAGGGGATGTGGGGTTTTTCCCTTTTCATTCTAAGGAATAAAATGTAACATTTTATATTTATAAATATTTTACATAGTTTGCAAGTAATCTTAAAAAGTAAAATGAGCATTTCACATATTCTTTTCCAAATTCAATTACTGATCAATTTGACATATTTCTTTTCTTTAATGGGATGATCCCTAAAATCTCCGTGTGATGAAAACACATTCACCTACACCAACTTAAATAAATTCCCTCTCATTTATTCTTTTCCCTTCCTTTCCCTCTTCACTGAAATTTTCCTGTTTTAAAAATTACCTTAAAAATTATTTAAGTTCACCTATTGTTCTTGCAAGAAATTCACACATACAAAACATGTTTTTCCCTGCAACTCTAACTTCAGGTTTTATCCAAGATATCAGTTTGTGAGCAGTCAGGTTCACTTGGAGCCATCTTAACTCTGCAGTGATTTATTGCTTGAACAAACAAATTTTCAGATTTTATGTTAAAAAGCAGCTACTTTTCCAGGAGAGCTTCCCATTCCCCACATTTTAACTTGAGGAAGCTGAGCAGCAGAACTGAAGCCTGAGTATGGCAGTCAGTATTTCCATATATTTAGGAATCTGCCTCTTGTAGTTATTTACTCAGCAACCACAATTTATCCTTATTTATAGCTGCCCTAAATAAGAGTTATTTAAATATTAATGAATTAACTTGCTGGCTCAACATGTATTTGTAGGATGAAGAATTACAACAGAAGAAATCAAAATATTCTGTATCAAGGGACTGCTTGTCCTTGGTAAAAATCCCAGACAAATCCCAAACATGGTCCTGACATGTGAGTCTGCAGGCGGCAAAATTTTGGAATAAGAAGTATACACAGTGTGGAAATGGTCACAAAAGTGAGTCTGTGAGACAGATTAGAATTAAATCCCCTTCTAATTAACCTTGGGAGGGCTCAGGCTGTGATGAACTTTAAAACCACTGCAGCAAATAAGCAAAAATCTGAGTTGGGCTTTTTTTGTTTGGTTGGCTTGGGGTCTCCTTGTAATTTATTTATTTATTTCCTTTCTCATTCAACAACTATAGAATTTCTTTAAATCACAGAAGAATACTGGAACAATAGCTGGGTTTTGTAATGAAGATTTATCACAAGAACTACAGGATTGCTTACTCAGAGGTATGAGAATTCCTGACATTAACTTTCTTGAGAGGTACATGCTATGAATAAAAGGATGGTTATTATGATTGGTTTACCTACATAAAATTATTCTTTGAAATTGTTTCTGTTTATTAGCATAATAAACCTGGTCAGAGAAGAATGAGTCCCTTTGATATTTTATAGTGTGCTAACATTTTTATGCCTTATCATTTCTGAAAACTCTACCCCAGCATTAAAGAATGGCAACATTTATAATCTTGCCCTGTGTTTCTTTGTTCTTCTGTAAAAAAATCTATGCTCTTATTTTCTTTTTTTTTTTTTTTTAGCAGAAGAATATCAGTGCAGGAAAACAAAAATTTTATTATCCATTTTTGATGATTACAATCTGAAACTCTGAAAATTTAAGGAATATTTTCAGACATTACTTCTTTTCCAGGTAGCCATTCTCTCCCAGCCTTTGCAGCTATCTCATTTCATACAGTTCACTCTCATTCAAAATCAGAAAACACAAATTTTAACACAATAAACCCACCTATAAACAAATGCAGGGTGCAGTTTACAACACATGTGAACCAACACTAATTCTACTCATTCATGTTCCCTCACAGAAAGATTTTGTTTTCTTTTAATCTTCACATGTTACATGTGATGGAAAAAAAGATAAACCACTTCAAATCTTATTTGATTTTCCCTAAATTTCTCTAAATTTACAGATTTTCAGTGTATTCTCAAATATAAGAAGCCATAAACAGACCTGACACAAAAGGAAAAGTCAATAGCAATGAGGATTTAAACTCCTATAATTAGCCTGCCCCATGGAAATTAACCTGGCAGAGATAATAATTAAAGAAGCCAATATCTGCTTCCTTTGTTCAGTTACTTCAGGCAAACAGAAAAGGTTTTTTACTGGAGAGAAATAATTTAAAAATCTTTCATTTGGACTAATTTCTCCGAGGGAACAGGGACAGGAGGATAGGGAGCGACTTCAGAATGTGCCGGGGAGGCTCAGGTTGGAAAGCAGGAGGAATTTCTACATGGAAAGGGTGGTCAGGCCTTGGGAAGGGATTTTCAGGGAGGTTTGGAGTCCCCATCCCTGGAGGTGTCCCAGGAAGGCGTGGATGTGACACTCAGGCCTCTGGGCTAGGGATTGGGCAGAGCTTGGACTCCATGGGCTGGGAGGACTTTCCCAACCTCAGTAATTCTGGGATTCTGACCCCAATGAGTGTTGCCTGTCCAGGTGTAAGAACCTACCACAATGAATGAAGCACTGTTTTTCTCACTGTGTGATTTTGGCTTCTTCAAGAGCAGCCACCCCTGGTGTCACCACACAGCCTCCCCAGCACCTTCCCCAAGGGAAGGGAAGGCAACAGGGCTGAGTGGCAGGAGGATTCACAGAAGGAACAGAATTCCAGAAGGGAATGTTTAGGCTGGAGGTGCAGGAGACGTGAGGGGATAGAATGTAAGAGAAAAGAGACAGTGCAGAAGACAATCTCACCCCTGAGGAGTTGCAGATGCACTAATTACCAAAATTAGGAGCAGTCCTGCCCTTAACAGGCCACAGCTGTGTCCAATAAAGATGAGTGCTATAAAAGAGTGGGTTAGCTAGGTGAGAAAGAAGTTGGTTGTGCTATGAGAAACAAGAAGCTGGAAGTGCTGTGAGGAACTGCCCATGAGAAATCACCAAGCGGGTATGGAAGTTTTGCAATCAGATAAGGAGCCAGGGACTGGGGAGCACTCATGGCACTCTTTGGCCAAACGCTGCTTCGGCAAGTAGCTGGAAAATATCATGGGGGTTGTTTTCTCCTTGTGGAGCTCCAAGGTCCTGGTGCATGGAGAAGGTCTGAGAGCTCTGGCTTCCAGAGTCACTTTGCAGCTAGTCAGGAAAATGGTTGTTCACTCAGGGCATGTTTGAAAGCACCCTCTGTTTTTGGAATGTCTTCCTGAATTCATTGTCTAAGGTTTCATTTTCCTGGGGCCAGCTCTGCTGGCTTGTTTGGAGCTGTGGTGTCCTCCAGAATTCCATGGATTCTCTTGGGACAAGTGGCAGGATCTCACCTGTGGGGAGAGCTTTAGCCAATGGTAGAGGGAACTGAGGGTTGTCAATAGCAGGAGTAAAATTATGAGGGCCAGAACACAGCCCAGACATAATTCTCTTGCAGAAGGAATAGGATTCCTTCAGATTTCATAGGTTAATAAAAGAAATCTTCGATCCTTCCTTATGGTGGGAGTCAGGTTTACACAGAATTTTATTGGGCCCAACATGGAGTTGTGTGGGTCCACATTTCCATTGTCGGAAGAACACCAGGGAACAGACAGAATTCCTTTTCCATCTGAAAATTACATGGAAATACATTGAAGGTGTTTCCTCTGAGAGCTGCGTTGCTCATTTTTATCTAACATCTAGCTGCATGGTACGCAGGGGAGAATCCACAGAATTCTTCTCTCCAAATATTAAGTTGTCAATTAAATTTCCAATATAAAATTATATTAATGGTACGAGCTCCTGCAATTTTACAGCACTTTTTCAAAAGCATCAATAATTAGAAATCCTTATATTCATCATCAGTTAGGTATAAAGCACAAGGATTTTTATATAAAATACAAATCCAGAGTTGTTCTATATTGCAATGTGATACATAAACAAAACTTCCAAAGGTACTAATTTTAGATGTTGATGTGTTAAGTGTTAACTATGAATGATACTCCAGGTCAAGTAAAATAGCATAGAGCAGAGAATTTCAAAAGTCCAGCTTCCAAAAAAAGTATTCTTATGTCATAATGTTTCAAACTAAATAATGTATATCTGCTTTTTTCCTGCAATTTTCCCTGTGGGGTTTGTTCTAGGCTCCATGATTTTTCTAGTAGACCTTATGTCTCAAAAAAGAAATTTATTAAATAAAAAGATTCCATCAAGTATTGTATTGAACAAAAAAATACTGTTCCTATTAAGCTACAACAGTTTTTTACATATTTAACATTTCATTTTTAGAGAGTTTGCTGGAGATGGGCCTTCAAAGGAGGAGTAATTTGAGAATTTCTGTGCTATTTATCTAAAATGTGCCAAAATGTAAATATACTAAAAAATAGCTCATTTAAGAAAACTGAAATTTCAATCCCATCAGTACAAAAGCAGCTTAGATAAACCCATTTGTGTGAAAGAAAATTCTTAACTTGGACACCTATCCCTAAAGAGATAAGGAGATCCTATTAGGTGTTATTATGTTTTGGTTTTTTTAAATAAGGTCACTTTTTAGCTCAGAAAAAATGAGGAGAGACAAAATAACTGAATTCTATCAACCAAATTTTGTCAAAACAAGACAGCTCTAGAGATTCACCCAGAAGAAACAGAAAGGCATGAATTTTATGGTCCTGTGATTTTTTTCTTGTAACAGCAGCCAAGCTTTTTCATATTTTTCTGACTTGTCACAGAAAAAGAGGGATTTCAATGAGTCTGTGGAACTGAAATGGTTGGCTGAGTTTAATGAATAAAACAAAAAGCTCTGGGTGAAGGACACTGAAGTGAAACAGCTTCCCTGGGCTTCCAAGGTTTCATTAAAGGGTTTGGAATCCCTGGCAGTGTCAGTCATCAAGGAGATGGATAAGAAGATAAAACCCATCACAAAGAGAATCAAACAGCAGGTCAGGGCTTGCAGTTCAGGGTGATGGCTACTGGCACCTGTGGTTTTCAGCTCACCCATAAAGAAACTGAAAAGGAGGAGTGGTGTGGGGACAGGCTCTTTTTCCCAAATGGAGAGACACCAAAATTACCTACAAATAAATTGAACCAAGTCTTTGACCAATACTTTGAGGAAAACTAGAATTATAAACTGGTAATGGAAGAAATCAAGGAAAGTTGATGTTCTGAAAAGGATTCCTGAGGCCTGTGGAGCATTGAAGGATACCTTATTTCTAGGTAGGGGCCTGATTCCCTAATCCTTTTCCAGGTGTTTTAGTTTCCCTTCCTCTCTTTGTTTTCATATTTTCATCACTATTTCCGAAGACTCACCATCCATTTGGATGGGAGAGAACAAAAGAATTCTGACTTCCAGAATTAGTTCTTTGAGAGAAAGAAGTACCTTTTTTGGTAGATGAGTAACCTAGTCTTGTTTGGAATTCTAGCTGACCCTGGATTTTTATCTTGTAGTATTAATATTTCTCCCCTAATCTTCTGGTACTGAATACCAGCTGACTTGGGTTCAGTATTGGATAAAGGAACATAAAGCAGAGGTCTTAGAAACATGAATGGAAAACAGAATTTAATTTACTTATGAAAAAATAGAATTAGTCAGGAAACAAATTCAACAGGACAACCCAAAAATAATAACATGTCAAAACCTAGGACTGGCTGAAGTTAAACTCAGAAGAGATTATAGAGATTATTACTCCTTTATCTTTAACATCTTATTTAAAGAATAGTCTGTGCCAGAATTAGCAGTTGACCAGCACTTTCTTTCATGTCAGAGGGAAAGGAACAGGCACCTGTTCAAGCAAGGACATTCAGAGTTAGCTAAAATAAAGCATATTCTATGGTTTTGCATTCATGGGTGCTGTGTATTCAGCAGACTATCCTTTGTCTCTCTACTTTTATTCCTTTACATAATAAGAGCATTTTTCTCAGATCATTTTGATAGATTATACAAAATCTTGTTGCATTTGCAGACTGAAAAACAAATTGAAGAAATGTGCTTTTTTTAAGGGAAGTATCTTTTATATTTGCTCTAATCTCCATGAGAATTATTACTAGGAGACAAAGAATATCAATACCTCTCTTTCTTCTCATCCCTTTCACTCCATCTCTTTTTCTAATAAAGAAATAAAAAAGAAATACTGCAGAGTTTTGTTCTTGCAGTCAGTTACAGGAGGTTGCAAAGAGGGAGACTCTGTCAAACCTCCCACCACCCATAATCTCTGTCCTTATTAAAGCCACAGAATTGAGGGACACCTGGATATTAAATGAGATAAGGAGAATATTGCTAAAGCCTGAACAATCAGCCAGGTCATTTGTTAATTGAAGTACAACCCCAGTTCTTCCTCTGTCTTTGAAAATAGCATCCATCTTCAGGCTGTATATTTTTAAAGTTGTGCTCACCTTAAAATAATTGGTTTGAATATTTTGTATGAAAAGTAGGAAACATCTCCTTAATGAAAGAAAGGATTTTGCAAGAGATAACATTGCCATTAATGAAGTCTAATTAGAGATTCATTTAAAAAATAATCTCCTGTGCTAATTTTTCAAGGGAAGGCTAATAGAGTTCTAGCTTGAGACAAAAATAGCTCTTTGGAGTTTTATAAATGTTCTTGTCTAGGTTAACTATTTCTATTATTCACAACAAAAAACAATTAGTGTGTTAGAAATCTGACTATTAAAGAAAATTGTGTTTTACCTTATTTTCTGAAAGTTATTTTTGTGAGGAAGGCTGTCACATTTTTCACCATTGTAACAAAATACTGTAACTTTTGTCCACATTTGAGACATCCAAATAGTCTCCCTTATTTTCTGTTGCTATAAAGGATTCTGTATTTATTTACAAATGACAGGGATTGATCTCATAATGTATAAAGCCAATTTAACTCTATTCCCAGTGTGTCATCTTCCATGTTGATGACAAAACACTGTTTGATTCTCAGGTTTGGTGCTCTCTGCTGCCCTGGACTGTGCCTCCGCCCAGGACTAAGGGAAGCCAAGCTCTGTTAGAAGGTGACACCTGCTCTTTGCTGAGTGACCATGGCAGAGGTTGCATTAAAAAGCTCTCAGGATTAAAGAGAAGGACCAGCCTGTCTTAGGTTTAGGGACACTTGGGATGTGATGTATTACATGACTTGTGAGGGTTCCTCAAAGTGAGAGAGATAGACGAGAATCTTGCTTCAAGATCAGAAGGCTGGATTTATATAATATATTATATATATTAAGACTATACTAATAGGAATAGAGAGAAAAATTCAGAAGCTGCTAAGCTAAGAATAGAATAGGAATCTCCTAAACAAGCAAGCTCTCTGTGAATCTGTCCCCGAGCTTGGTCCTGTGATTGGCCCTTAATTGTAAACATGGAACATGAGCCAATCACAGCTGCACCTATTGCATTCCACATCAGCAGATAATAATTGTTTACATTCTCTTTCTGGGGCCTCAGCTTCCCAGAAGAGGAAAATTCCTAAAAGAAAGGATCTTTATGAAAAAATGTCCGTGACAGGGATGATATTGGAGACTAGGAGTATCAGAGGAACAAGGATGAATGGGGAAATGCTGGGGCTCAATGAAACCCATCTATCCCCAACTAATCAGTTCCCAGAAGAGGGATGGATTAGCCCATCTAAGGAGCATTCCTCCTGGAAGAGACAGGAGATCTGAAGTGGGGTGTCAGCTCCAGGTCCTGGGGCTTCTCGTGCAAGGGAAGAATGTTTGGGCGGTGTGTAACATTCACTTTGTTTTGGAGGTGGATGGGACTTTATATGGGATATATGGATGCCCTTGGATCCCTGGCAGTGTCCAACGCCAGACTGGATGGGGCTTGGCGCAACCTGGGCTAGTGGAAAGCGCCCCTGCCCATAGTGGGAGTGGGACTGGATGAGCTGTGAGGCCCCACCCAATACAAACCAGTCTGGGATTCTCACAAAAAGAACCAAAGGTGGAGAAAGGGGGGGATCAAGGTGGTTTGGCAGGACCAAAGGTGGGGAAAGAGAGGATTGAGGGGTTCCAGGGATGATCTGAGGGTAAGGAGGTTGCAGGACAATATGTTTCTCTTACTAAGGCCTATATCCTAATCTCTATCCTCACTCATGCCTCTCTCTGCCTCCTGGGTGGCTGTGGGGACTGAGCTGGAAACCCCCAAGCTGAATCAGCCTGCAAGGTCTGAGGGCCAGCAGCTTGACTGCGACCATGGACAATCAGTGGTGTGGATCCACCAAGAACAGAGTCCTGGACAGGCTTTTGTGGGGTGTTTGGGTGGATAAAGTGCTGCTGGATCAGGGATAGGTGGCTCAAAGTTGGGTGGTGACTGGGGCTGGTAAAGGCATCACTTTCTGCCTAGACTTGTGTGTCTGGTCATGCCCGCATTTATCCTGTGGATAAATCTGCGGGGGAGCCCACTGGGAGTGGGGGTTCAGCTAACTGGGACTCCCAGTAGGATTGTAGCTCCCTGGAATTGCTGGACTTGGCACCCTCTAACACCACTCAGGAGCCTTTTTTGATATGACAAATTACTGTGATTAGAACAGAGATCTCCTCAGCCTGGCTGGTGTTTTCAGAATAATTTCCATGATAATACTATCTAGCAAACAAAAGAAGGAATACTTGAACATCCTATTGATTATTCCTGTCTCTTCCTGAATTATCTTCTCTAATGGGCTCGGAGATTCTTTGTGAGGTAACAGATTTGAGATATGATTAGCTGATTATAAAGAAAATACTTATAAACAGCCTCCCGTGGAAGAGAAAATGGATTTCATGGAGCATCAACATCTTCATTCTAGGGGGAATTTTGAAGGTGAATAACTTTTGTTGTAATATGAAGGAAATGGAGGAAAAACGCATCCTTCAGGATCTCATTGAATTGGTGTCTGAATGCTCAGGTGAGCTATAGATCTGTGTGTTTTATGTTATGTGTCCATATTCCAATTGGATGGTCTTGGAGCAACCTGGTACAGTGGAAGATGTCCCTGCCCATGGCAGGGGGTGGAATAAGATGAGTTTCAAGGTATCTTCCAACCCAGACCAGACTGTGACTTTATATATTTATATAGATATTCATCACATAGGGTAAATTAATATTTTAAGCATAAAAATGTAATTCCATCCATATTTCTTTATTTTTTTTGCAATTTATGTGCTTCTTTTTAATCTGTGCTAACAGTTATTCTCAAGACTACACATAATTCAAGTTTAGGACCAGTCTTACTACAAATTTTCAAGTTATGGCTCTGCTGCAACACATGGTTAAATTAGAAAGGGAAATGGACCACTTACCCCTTGAAAACACCTGGTTAAATGCTAGATTTTCACTTTTAATTTCTTCCTTAATGCTGTTGCCATAAAATTAAGATACCTACACAACAGTTTCCTGCTCAAACCCTTATAAACTTATTTTATCTTTATTAGATGGGAAATTATGAGATGGCAGGAGATCCAGGTAGGGAACAAAAACTGAATTCTATTGAAATTCTTCTTTCCCTATAGCTTATCTCATAGAAAATTGTCCCCTCTGTGATGCCTCCAGAGCAGTTTGTTTGACTTAGGGCACACTGAGAGCACAGTTATTGCTGAGCAGTGCAGCTACATCAGAGCTTGTTTTACTGAAATATTCTTGAATTGGTGTTTGGGCCAGCAGTGCAGGGCCCTGCAAGGGTCACTTGCACACCCCTAATTTGGCAAATGGCAAACTCACCTGGAAATAAGTCACCAGCAAGTAATCAGCTGCCACAATCTGGAGTTTCAGGTGCAGTAATAGGCTATTAAACCATGTTATTAGCCAGCATATCTTCTGCAGTCTGCTTCAGCTTCTTCTTACCATTCATCTTACAGAGAGTTTTGCTCTTTCTGGTCTCCAGGTTTTGACTCTATTACAGCCAAATAACTCAATAAGAAATTCCTGGATCAGGTGTCAGACTTGTAACTGGGAGTAGCAGTGCAGCAGAAGGGAGAGCTGGCACATCCTCATCCTTCCAGAGAGAGAATCATGGAATGGCCTGGGTTTGGAGGGACCTCAAAGCCCATCCAGTGCCACCCCTGCCATGGGCAGGGACACCTTCCACAATCCCAGGTTGCTCCAAGCCCCATCCAACCTGGCCTTGGACACTGCCAGGGATCCAGGGGCAGACACAGCTTCTCTGGGCACCCTGTGCCAGAGCCTCACCACCTTCACAGGGAACAATTCCTTCCCAATATCCCATCTAGCCCTGCCCTCTGACAGTGGGAAGCCAATCCTTGTGTCCCTCCATCCCTGGGAAGCCGTCTCCATCTTTCTCGTCAACTCCTTCAGGCACCACAAGGCCACAACGAGGTCACCCCAAAACTTCTCCAGCAGAGCTTTCCTCCCAGCAGAGCTGCTGCATCTCTCTGACCATCCTGGTGGCTCCCCAGGTCTGGCTCCAGCAGCTCCAGATCCTTCCTGTGCTGGAGATCCCATCTAAACCAACACTGGCTTGCAGGACTCTGAAGTCCATTTAACCTGGGAGAACTTTGCAGATCCCAGCTGTTGATCTCTACCTGAGTGCCTCTTGGTGATTTTGGAGCTCATGGTGTCCTGCATAAGGCAGGAGCTGTATCACAAACAAAGGCTTTCTTCTGCCATTCCTTGGGAGGGACTGCCCAGGGAACTCACCAACAGTAAGAGCCTGAATGAGGGATGGGGGACTCCAGGCAGCTCTCCAAAACGCAGTTTATTCCATCCAAGAGGTTACAGCACTCCAGGGTTGTGGGTGACAGAGCTGTGCCTACAGCTGTCAGCTCCAGCTGCAGACAGGCCTGGAGACCCTTTCGTTTTGGTTACAAATACATTATATACTTTTCTTTGCTTAGCAGCTTAATACAGAAGAACCAATCTATACCTTAACTTCTATCTATAGCCTATCATAACTACTGTAATTGCCATATTCATGTTACTGTTCTCCAATCACTAAAAGTTAGTACATTACAGATTAAGCTAGAAGTTGTTTTTCAGTTTTCTTGCAGTGGAAAATTCTGAGACCTTTTTTCTACTTGCAACATTTGCTGACTTGTTTGCCTGTGCTATCTTTCTGCTTGGTAAAAACATCTTGTTTGAGGTGGGTTTATCCTTTGCTTTTAGTCATAAAACCCCCTTCTAACTAACACACCCTTTGCCTTTTTGGTTAGCCAGTAAGACATCTCAGCAATTCTTTTCTTCTATATCAAAACTTGCTTTCATTTCTATTCCTCCTTCAAATTCTACATTCAAAACTCTTTCTGCCAAGCATGCATACCTGTGAGACTTTCTTGTCAAACTTTCATCCTTCCCAACAACCAACCCTGGAATGTGCTCCAAAAATCTGTGGATGTGGCACCTGGGGACGTGACTTAATGGGGGACCTCATGCTGGCTGGACTTGGTGATCTCAGAGATCTTTGCCAATCTTAATGATTGATCATTCTGTGATTCTGAAGGGCTCTGAAATTTTAAGAGAAAAAGAGAATGAAAATAGGTTTTCATTATGTCTCTCCAAAGCAGTATCCTTTGTTACATTAGCCACAGATATCTGGTATTCAGCAAATGTTAGAGACCAAAGTGGAACCTTGTTTTGAGCTGCATTAGTAAAATCTTCCCTCACAATTACACAAAGTGAAAGGAAATCCTTATCTCTACCAGTCTTCTGTAATTTCTTCCATGCCAAAGACATAATAACATCATAAAATAAGACATAAAACATCATAAAAGTATCGTAATTCTCAAAACTGCAAATTCAAACTAAAATAGCCTGAAGACACTGCTCAAAAACCACTGACTCCCATGATTTTCCTTTGTGTACCATGGTCCATAAGTGCTTATTGACCTTGGGAGAAGCATTTCAGGAGTTCTGTGCATAGCTGAGTGAGCAGTACATGGGCAAAATGCTGGGGGAGAGGGGTTGGATTTGCATGAAACACAAAATGTCAGTCAGTGGGTTCAAATGGGTATTGTGATATGAGCTTTAATTCAAATCCTGGTTTAACTAATATAATAATGGCAAATGCAACAAGGAAACGGTGTTTCCCACTCAAGCTGATCATATTCTTCCTCAAGGAGTTCATTTTTTAATATGTCATGGATGATATAATGGAAAAAGTTAGAACATTGTTCTCTAACTGCTCCCAGTTTGCAGCATTTTGATAAACAGCTTGTTCTGACAAGTTTTGTCTTTCAACGGACATGAGAGATATGTAGAGTAGAGTTTTAACCCAAAATATTTGCTCTAAAGTACTGAGAAATACAACAAATATTTCTATATTTAAGTTGCATCAGACACATGACAAAACAACCCCTAATACATGAGTTGAAATGTGGGTATCTCTCATATCTCAGGTTTACAGTAGGGAATAATATTTAAAGATTTGCAAGGATTGCTTGGATGTCTTCAAGGACTCTTTTGATTGCTTGATCAAAAGATTATTTTTTCCTAAGCTGTCTAACAACAGTTCTCTTCCTCCTTAATTAAACACAGTGGAATAAAAAATCATCTGGACTCTCCAGTTGTTGTCCACTTGTAAATAATTTTGCTGCCCATCACTGAAATCTTGTTGATCTTTGGTGGCAGAAAAAATTCAAATTTTTTGGCAAGTAACAATGTAGCCTAATGAATCAGCGTGACTTCTGATTCATCACTTATTTCCCACCACAACCTTTACTCTTTTCATGTCCTTAAGCAAGTCAGGTAATCTCTCTGCTTTTCTACCTCCCCTATTTACACAAAGGGTAAGACTCATTGCAGATATATTTGTGCAGTATTTATGAATCTGATTCATTTTAGGAACTATTATACAGTTTGAATCACAAGGGAAAATAACTAAATTACAAAGTAAATTACCTTCAGTCACCAAATAATTGTGCCATTTTCTCCCAAATGTGAAAGATGCTGTTATTAGCAGAGGAATCTCTCAAATGTATCATTTATTGGAAAGGCAGAAAGTTTCTTGTTGAGAAAGAAACTATTGCTGAGATAGAGACTGTGACTAATTCAACCAGCAAAATTGCAGCCATTGCCAGGCCTCTTTCTTTCCAGAGGGAATAAGTTTCCCCTCATTTTCCAACCAGTGTAGCACAGGTATCTGTTCCCCTTGGGTACAAAACAGAGCCAGACTTCATGGCAGATGGGCAGAGGCACTTAGATGCCTTTTTGTTTTTTTTTTTTTTAGTATGTACTATACATTTTTCATAGCCTGAAGCCCTGCTGAAACCTTCTGTACATTCTTTTTTAAAGATTAGTTGAATTTGTCTCTTCCAAATATTGATGTGCAGCTGAGCACCTTTGGAGGAATGCAGTGAGAGTGCAGAACTGCTGCTGTCTATCTCACAAGCATGTTATTCTTTTGTCTCATGGTACAGGAACATGGATTCCTCCTTGGATTTCTACTTCTTAGTCAGATTTTAAATGTGCTCTGTCATTATAAGTGGCAAAGGGACACACAGTTCATTCCTGAGAGAGCCTCACTCCCTGTAGTTCATCAGGACTGGCAATTTCAGCCAGAGCAGGGAATCCTTTGTTTTGAGAAGAATGAGCTTGGCATACACAATTTTGTTGCTATTTCCCACTTTGGAAGGAGAAACTGAAGGGACCTTGCCAGGTTCCCTCCCGCAGAGACACTGGGGCTGGAGCTCAAGGCTTTTCTTTCCTCTTGACCCTGATACACAGCTGAGCTTTAAACAAGTCATTGCCCAAAGAATAACTTCTCAGGGAATATCCTTTTTGCAGTTTACAAGTTCCCTGGTTTTCCTCTTCCAATCCTGCTTCATCTGAAGCTTAAGGGCTTTTTTCCCCTCTAGCTGATCCATAAACCCATCCTTAAGCCTCACACCAGCTCTTGCCTAAGCCCTTGCCAGAGATCTCAGCCACAGCCTGGATGAAATACTTCTCAGGGGAGGTTTTGTTTCTGTTCCTATCTGCCTCTGGCAGCCCTGAGCAGTCCTGGTGTGACCTGAGCTCTGCATTTATCTTGCTCTCAAACAGCCTCTTACCTAAGCTTTAAAAGTTTTACCACACTAAGATGAGATTCCTCAGCTGTTTTCCAGATATAAAAGTGCTTGAGAGAATTCACAGCCTGGCCCTCCTTTTGCAGCACCTTTAAGAACAAGCTCTGGTGGATCTGGGCATTTATTTCCTGTTCACAAACTTCACTTTATTGCTCAGATTAGACCCCAAATCATTGAACAGAGAGAGAAAAATCCTGCAGGGATGATTCTTCCCAATTCAACCTCTGTGACAATAAATCTGGGTAAATCTAACTGGAGCTCTGGGCTTCCTCTTGCTCTCTCCAAACTGTAATCTGAGCCTTAAACCCTTAAAAAAGCTTTTCCATAAACTCAGAGGAATTTCCCAGATAAAAACTTTTCAGAGTGAACAAAAGTAAGGGCCAGCTTCATCTGAATGATAAAAAGTTGTTGGGTAGAAGTGAGGTGACAGAGCAGGATTTTGTGGGTGACAGCAATTCCTTAGAGAACCAAACCCAAAGTAAAAAATATCCAGAGGCAAAACCTCCTCTGGAAAGAGGAAAAGTCAGTGTAAACAAGGAGGGATGGAGTGAAAGACAACACAACCCATTTCTCCTCCAATATCTCTGATCACCTTCATGGCCACAACCAAGACCCAGCTAAGAGCACGGACATCAGTGCTAATTTATACAACATACATTGTGCTGTAAATGTGTGACCCAGGCAGAATACATGGGTTAAAAATGGACATTTCTGTATATTTGTGGGGATGATCACAAAGAAAGCAATGTTAACATGCACTGTGGTGCTAATTAATAAGCTAGTAAAGTTTTGGGGCAGGGTTTTAAAATTTAAACCTGGCATGGTGAATCTAAACCCAGACATGTAGCTGGTGTGATTCTCTTTAATAGGAAGCTTTAACTTCTTATTAAAGCATTGCCAGTTATTATTGTGGCTTTAATCCATAGCCTTTTAATGGGAATCACAAATTCCCTTATAAGGCCAGGCCTTACTTCAGCCAACAGTATTTTTTCAGTGGCTTTAATATGTTTGGTTTTTTTGGTTTTTTTTTTTTGTAACTTGGGCAACATCAGCCTGCAGCCCACTGGCAGATTCCTACAGACTCTTGTTTGCATTTTTAACAGCAGGAATCCATTCTTTGTGCTGCTGATTAATGTGTGCTTTGTGTAGGAGTATCACTGCTGCATTGACAGTGTGACATTGCTGGGGACTGGTGCAGAAAATGGCTCTTCAAAAATGTATGAAGCTTATCAGCTCTGAATGAATACTTGAACAGGTGTGTGTCTTCACGAGGAATGTTTAACCTGATTGCAAAAATATGGGGGTTTCTTGTTTTCCTTTTTAATATTTAGGTTGCAGGATCATTGTGATGGATGAAGAAGCACAGCATGTAAAGTAAGTGGAATTTCAAGATCAGTAATGACACAAAAGCTCCTGGTTCTCTCCATAACTGGTAGGTGTGGAGTTGGTGAGCTCCAACCACCTAATGAGTTGTGTTGTTTTGTGGCCAGAAAGCACAACTAGATTTCAAAATTGTTGCTTCATCAATTATTCTGCATTTATCTGAATCTTCCAATTTTGAAATCCATTTTTAGTAGTTCTTGATTTGCTTTTGGAGGCCGACGAACCTGAGAAATATTGATGATATGGAAAACTATTGCAGAATGATTCTTCTAGCTTATAAGGGGATATGATGAATGATTTCACCACAGAGAAATGAAAATGGGAAGTCAACAGGGTGCCCAGAGAAGCTGTGGCTGCCCCTGGATCCCTGACAGTGTCCAAAGCCAGGTTGGAGGGTGCTTGGAGCAACCTGGGACAGTGGAAGGTGCCTCTGCCCATGGCAGAGATGGCACTGAATGGGCTTTGATGTCCTTTCCAATCCAAACCATCCAGTGATTCCATGATTCTAAGATTACCTGTTACCTGGAAAGAGCAGGTATAACACATGAAATCAAATTAAAGAAAAATTAGCTGTTTTTTTGACTAAAAGTCTTTAATCCCAAAAGCACCATTCGGTGAAAAGCTGCTTTTCTTCCACATTTTGATTAATATTTTTGCTAATACCAACAGAATTAAGTAAAATACCTTCAATGAGGGATTTTATGTATGCACATGGAGTGCCTTGACTTCATTTCGAAGAGGAAAAACTCCTAATTAACAGTTTAATATTGCTTTTGTTATTTCTTTTATGATGCTCATAATTGCACTGCTGATTTTTAATTAAACATGCATTTTTGTGAAATATGTCGCATAAATAACCCTTCTGAGCCGTGCTTTTAATAACTATTCATCATTCGTTTAGGCAGTACAAAGGGCACTGGAAACAATTACTGAAATGTGCTTATACAAGGCAGAGCAGAGCTCAGGAGACTTCCCAGAGCATCTCATTGTCTGATTAAACCCCCTGATGGATTTACACTGGACCCTGTTTTAACAGATAAGATAAATCTACTGTTGTCCTTATTCCTCATTATTAAAACCAATATCCTAATTATTTCTGGCAGGTTATTTCTAAGGTATTACTTTGGCTCTCCATAAATTGAAGGTTTATATCCTTGCTGACATTTTTTTTCTTTCCTTGGGACTACTTGTCCTGCTTTGTGCTAAAGGACTCTGGAATATACAGTGGTGTGCTGGGCTGAGTGAGCAGATATTTAAATACTTTGGTAGAATCTGTGCTTCTGGTGCCATGCAGAGCTTGGAGATGGACAGAGAAATTCTGTGTTTAATGAGACCCCATCACCTTTTTAGAACAGGGAGCACTTTCCTGCTCAGACTGAATTCCATTAATTGTTTCACACTCCAGGACTGTGCTGTTCAAACCAGAAGGGCTCATGAAGGAAGAAGAGGCAGCCACAAAAGGTGCCATAGGGTTGATCTTTTGATTTTAAGATTTTGGTTATTGATCAGTTATTTGTCAAGGTAATTTTGTAAAAAAAAGAAAAATAAGTTTTGGTAAATTTTACAGGATCACAGAATCATGGAATGATTTGGGCTGGAAGGGATCTTAAAGCCCATCCAGTGCCACCCCTGCCATGGGCAGGGACACCTTTGTCTGTCTCAGGTTGCTCCAAGCCCTGTCCAGCCTGACCTGGACCTTTCCCAGGATATGTTTATTTGTCATGCAAGGAAAAGAACACCACAGAAATCTTTCTAAGCAGAAAAATACTTCAGATTGACTTACACTTCTCTCCACCTTACCCAGAGCCATGATCACCATTAAATAATGGTGTTTTCACAGTCATACTTCCATTTAAATTGATTATTACCCTTTATCTTAAAGTGCTGGATGATTAATAATACCCACTTATGTTCCTGTGTGAATCTGTTTTAAAAAAAAGTATTTAGAAGAATTCTTTTCCTTGCTTTTGCTGAATGATAATTATTTTCCAGGGGTTTTGTCAGTAGTTCAGCCCAGACCCACCTGGATTACATGGCAGTGAATATTCTTGGTAAGAACGCTGCAATGTTGCCCCATCTCCCTAAAACTCAGTCAGCTTAATATTAGATTGTCTTTTCTGAGTGCCATGTACAGGAGAACTACCATTCTTTTTTATTTTAGCCTGAAAATCTTCTGTTTAATCTTCCAACTTCCTGATTTCTTTTGCTTCAAACACATCTAGGGCTGAAAGCAGCTCTATCTTTACTTTAGCTTCATGCAGTTGTGTGGTGTAGAATCTATTCCTAATTAACAGGCAGGACTAATTATTCTATGCAGAAACAACTCTGATCCTGGAATAAAAGCAGAAACACACTGGGGAGGTGATTTTCTGTATTTGGCAGGAGACTTATCTGATCCTGAGGAATAAAATATGACCCAACAGATTAATTATTTTAGAAAATGCTCAAGTTTTCTTTGCAATCTTTGGCATTTAAAATGAACAGCTTTTTTGGCTGGGTAATTTGAGAGAAGAATTTCTGTTGATGGTTGTGTTTACCCTGAGAGGATGTTGTTTAGAACACACTTCCTGAGACAGAATGATTCCATATGTTAAATACTGATTATTAGAAAACAAAGCCTTAGGGAGAAGTTGTCTGAAAGGGATTTGTAGAACCTTTGAAAAAGAGACTGGTGGGTGGAAAATCACCTCAAATTCTGGCAGACTTGTAACCAGACTCCCAAAGCTGAACATTGCTCTGCAAGGGTTCTACTCTTGAATGTTCCCCCCAAGCTTTTTGTTTGCACAAGTATTACAAATAAACTGAGTGGGTCGCAGCTCTGCTTTTTCTGGGATTGATGGTGGTTCCACATTTTGTTTAATTGCAGGAGTGTCTGGGAATAAAATGGTGCAGAATTAATTTTGAGTTCCTGGCTTTTCATCCTGCTCATTTTATAGCCTGCTGCAAGAACACCCCAACATCTGCTGGCTTCCCTCTGTGTCCCACCATAGAAAAGCCTCCAGGCCGTACTGAAAACTCTCCCTGAGCCTTCCTTCATTCCAGGATCTTTACATTGCAAGGCAGAATCCATTTTCAGAGCACTGATGTCAAACTCTGGAAAAAAAAACAATTTTTCACTCTGATTTAGAAATCTGGTCCACAATGAAATTTAAAAGCAGCTTTGGAAAAAAATATTCTCATGTCTTTTCAAGAAATGGAATTGATTTATTTAAGTGCTCAAAAGCCCTGTAGATGTGGCATTTGAAGACATGGCTTAGTGGGGAATATGATGCTGGGTTGATGGTTGGACTTGGTCATCTTAATTCTGAATGTTGCTTAGCCAACTAAGCCAGGTAATTTAGGTCAAAGTAGAAGGAAGATTTGGGGAAGAAATAAATTTGACTTTGAAAATCAAGGGGAGATGAACCTCATCATGTTTTAAAAGTTTAACAATTAGCAATTCAGTGTTAAAATTAGTAATTCAGTGTTACAAATTGATTACGTACAGAACTTGGATTCCTCAGGGACAGCCACCAGTAGTTTCTTGTCCCCAGAGGAGCAACATGCTGAAGGTAGGGAAGAGCCTGCAGGCTCTCTGGACTCTGAACTCTAAAACACTGAGAGAAAAAAGATTATTAAAGTCAGTACTTTTTGTGCAAAATGTTTGCACAGAATTAAATCAGAGAACATCCAGTGTGTGCATTGAGAGTGCTTTATTATGACTGTAACAACATCAGACAAAAGCTGTCAGATTAGTAATTGGACTCTTTAACTCCTGTTCCAACTGAGGAAAGAGATATTACTAGCAAAAGGAAAATATTAATTTAAAAAGCATTTTCCTGCTCATCTTAAAAATAATATCCCAGAGCTCTGCAGAAATTCAGCCATGGCCGGGTTTCAGCAGTTTGAATGGGTTCAGAGGGCAGCTGCTCTTCTGTGTTACACCTGGATTTACAACCCGGGCACTGCCAGGGGCACTGCAGATAATTCCATGGCTTTATCCTGGATGTTTGACTTCTCAGCACTGAGACAGAATTAAGGTCTCTGACCTAAAAGGGAGAAAACATCTGAAATTCAAGTTGTTCATCTGGCTTAATAAGAAGTGACATGGAGACAGGATGTTTCTGAATGGAGACTTTTTAAAGAAACTTGTAGCTCTCGATAATGTAGCACTGGAGTTTTATTCAGAACAATTTCTAAGTGGATACCAGAATTTCCTTTACAATCCAAGTATCAGTGCTGCAATAATCTGTGAACAAGTGCAGCTCCCTGTCTGCTGTGGGTGTGTCATGCTAAAGGCATTTCAGGATGTCACTTTTTAGTGAAAGTTCTGTGTGAGAAGAATGAGCGAAATGAAACTTAGGAAGCAGATCTTGGGCTAGAAATGAATAAGTGATTATTTTTACACAGTGACCACTGGTCCAATTTTAGCTTAGAGAGAGCTCTCCAGTTCCCAAAATCTTTGCTACTTCACCATTATTCCCAAAAAACCATTCCTCTCCTTTTTGTACAAAATTTTGTGCTTGAAGATTCCAGAGTTCCTTTTTTTTTTTTTTTTTATTTATTTATTTTAATCCATCTGTATTGAGCAATTCCAGTTTATTCAAACTTTGGGGAAAAAAAAAAGTCTGGAAAAGAGTTGATGAGATAGGACAAATTGGCTCAGGTGACTCCTCCAGGTCCTCTCTAATCTAAACTTTACTGTGACCCTACAGATGTTCCTCATGTCACCAGGACAGCAGAATTCCTAAGGAAAAAACCCAAAAGCCCTGTTTGGAGTGATGTAAGGGGGAATTTATTACATTTTAATTCACTTTGTCTTTCATTTCACATCACATTGGGTTTAAGATTTTGTTTTTCATTACCACATCACTTGCTTTTAAGTAAATTGAGAATTTTTGCTGATCCTTAAATGAGGATTTTACCCCAATTTATGTTTTCAGCTCTTGAGTTGTTTAATTCTCACCATCAGTATTTTTAAAAACACCCCAAAAAGAGCCATGCTGGGATGAGAAGACAAATCAATGATCTCTAAAATGTTTTTTCTGCTTTTTTCATACATAGCTAACAGTGAAATAGGGTTAGACTCATAAAAGCTGTGTTTTCCCTTATTTTAAAAATGAAAATTTGCCATTTGCTGTAACAGCTTAAATAGAACATTATTGGAGTCTGGGAAGAATTGAAATAACATATTTTGCCTGCTAGAATCAATTTTCTAAAATAAGGGTAGGCTTTAAAATCATTAGAACAGACAGAGAAAGTGCCAAGTGAAGCAGAACTTCTTTTGGGAAGCAGCCAGCAAATATCAGAAGGTGGCTCCTTATGTTTTGATGAAACATTTGTGGGCTACAGAGACAGTAACCAAGAAAAGGTTTAAATTGATTTAAATATGGTAATTATGAGGATGTGGGAAGCTCTGGATATTTACATTGCTCCCAAAACTCCTGTTCCAGTGTCCCCATGTGGCAAGAGCTTCCTACACTCATGCCATGTGGAATTTATTGGGAATTTTCACCTTCTCTCCAAATTCCAGGAGATTATATTGTTAAATTAGGAATTAGGAGAATGTGTTAGTTGAATGAAAGGTTCATTCCCATTTTCCCATTCCCACAGTCCATTGAGTTCTCTGTGCTACAGCCTTACCCCTGCTATGGACTTGTAGAGATGTTTGTGGCTAAGTGAGGGTTTTGCTTTTAAGGAAAGGGAAAAAAATAGCATGAAACTGAATAATAAACATCTAAAGGTCCCTTAGTTTGGTTTATTTGGGGTTTTTTAATCAGTCAATGCTCATATAAACAATTTATTGCAAGAAATGAGACTGGAAGTATGACCAGCAGAGAAATTACCATCTCCCCTAATCCTGGATGGCTTTCCAGTTCAGTCAGAAAGAAACTTGAGCTCAAGCACTTTTTCCAATTACACTGAAAACTTTTCATCTCTGCCACTGGTCAGTGTGACCATTTTTAGGGATTCATGGCATATTTTGGTTCACCAATCTCATTTACATAATCCACAGGTCCATTATTTTCTCTGTCCAGTGTAGTGTGACTAAATGGAGACTAATTTGAAAATACAACAATTTGAGTGCCACAAATTGGGTTTATACTGAAAAGAATATTGTAAAATCTCCTACTTTTATTTATTCATGGAATCACTGAGCCATTAAGGCTGGAAAATGACTCCAAGACCATCAAGCCCAACCTTTTCCAGAATCCCTCTGTGGACACTCAGCTATGTCACAAAATGTTTTCATGGTTTTCTAGGGACCAGAGCAAAGATTGGGGCTTTTCCATGCCCTGGAATGGTTTACATGTTCATATTTGGGGTTTTTTTTTTGTGCAGATTAAAAAGAAAATGTCCCTTAAATGCTTTGGAAATAACAATTTTCTATTTCCTATAAAATAAATACAAAAGAATCCCTCAATTTTGAAACCATCTAAGATGAAGCTGGGAAAGATTTTTTTTTCATGACCTCTATTTTAGTTTTTGCACAAAGACAATAATTGATGTGTTGATCATTAAAAGTTCATTTGGACTTGATTATTTTCTCTTTTAGTACTTTGTCCTCCATAATTAATTTTTAAGCTTCCTTTAATATTTGAAAATAAAATTAATTTGGCAATTTTCTTTAAAAATAGAAATGTGAAAATTTGAAATGCACTGTTAATTTTAAAACTGATGGGAACCCCTCTGATTTTCATTTACCAGCAGTGCGAAACCTGCCTTATATTATAAATGCTAATGATGCCACAGACCTTTCAAAGAATTTTATGCCCAAACTTAAAGAAAATACGTGACTTAATCCAGTGCTGATCTTTACTTTCTATAGTGCTAAGCCTCATTTATGCTTTTAAACTTCATTAAAAATAACTGTAGGCCATATTATTTTAAATGGCCTCTCTGATCAAAGGAAAGAGTTTTCCCCCCAAGTACCATTTTCCTTTCCTTATATTTAGGACTTTCTATTGATTTTTGACTTTCACTTTGCGCCTAATGTTATTTTTTTCTTAAACGATATTTTTTTTTCTCCCTGAGGGATATTTTGTAAGTTGAAAATCTGACTATGTGGAAAAGGATAAACATTAGGAAACTGTCCATGTCATACTTTGAGCTGCAGAAATTGCTGTGAAAATTTTCTGCTGTGCAGGAGGGACATTCATGCACAGTTCCTACATGGAGCATGTTCTTAAAACCTCCTGCACCAAGAAGTTTCCTTTGGCCACACTGAGGCAAGGAATTTGGCTTTTTAAGAGACCTTATTGTGTGATTCCTACCAAAAGAAGGTTCTTGAACATCTCTGTAAGTCTGGCGCAGTCTCAACATAACTATGGAGCATTATGGGATCTTTGGAAAAAAATTTCTGGTGTCTTTTCAAGAGCTGGAATTGAATTATTTAAGAGCTCAAAACCCCTGTAGATGTGGCACTTGAGGACATGGCTTAGAGGGGAACACAATGCTGGGTTGATGGTTGGACTTGGTCATCCTAAAAGTCTTTTCCAACCTTTATTATTCTTTGACTCTATTTTTCCTCCTTTTCCTTATATTTGTGATAGGATCAGCTGGTTCATTAAAAATTCCACATAAATATTCTGAGAATATGGGAAACCAGGCTAACAAATTGCTATGATCAAAATTCCCAGGAAATTCAAGTTAAAACACTGTAATTATTGGTCAAATTATTCCTTTTAATTGCTTAGAGTCTTTAAACTGCTAAGTTCCTCAAAAACTCCAATTCTCAAATTTATTTATTTTTTTTTCAGTACGTGTGGGTTTTTTTGTTTCAGTAGTTGTTGAATGTGTTTTTTCAGACCTATTTGAAATGAAAAATGGATAAAAGGGTATTTGGTACCTCTTTGTCCTACTGCTAAATTTGCTGCTTCCATAATTCAGGAAATTACTGATAACAGTAAATGCTTGACAACAATAAATGTTCCTAAATCCTGCAGAGTCAGAACTCCTGATCTGAGTCTGATTGGCATAAGATTGATCTAAATAGGTATCTGACCTGAACCAAGGTGGTTCTCCAGACTGGGTATCGTAAATGTGGAATTGGATAAAGTAAAAATCCACATTATCCCTTCTGCCAATAATGGAATTAGGTTATTGCTCTGGCAGTCAATTGTTGTTTGACAGCAATGTGCTCCTCTGGGAGACTCTAAATCCATGTAATTTCCTAGCACTCCACTGGAAAGATGTGGTGATTATGATACACAAGCCTGTTTATAATTGGTCTCTTATGGTTAATTGAGAAGGAATAAAAATCAGTCTGGAAAATCTTAATGCAACAGAACCTTATTAGATAAATTTAAGGAGAATCCAGAAGCACATTGAAAATTAGATGATCTAAACCACTTCCTTTTAATGTTTTCTCATATACAGAACTGATCTTCATGCACAAAAAAATCTTCCTCAATTTCTTAAACTTTCAAAAATCAGCTCAGGGGTATGAAGCTATAATCTGTCCATTTGACCTTTCCTTCCTAGAGAATGTTTTCTTTAATTATTCTGAAGTGACAGGAGATGCTGATCCTTGAGCCAGTGCATTTCTGAAGTCTCAAAAGGATTTAAAATATTTGATTTAAAAAACAATAGCCCCAAATTCAAACTACTCTATTGCAACACCTTTCTTTGGGGGATAGGGGATGGATTAATGATTTTTAAGTCACAGCAGCAAAGTAAACAGATAAATTTCAATCATTGAGGTCTTTCAAAATTTATATGGATGATTTTAGCTAAGTTTTATGGCTGTGGGAAATTGCCCTCTTAAAAGAGCTGGTTTATGAAAAAGAATAACATTTCTTCTCTAAAATTCTTATGCTGAGATGTGCAGAAATCAGTTCCAGACCAAATGGCAAACCAGGGAACACCTGGACTTGTTGCCTGGTTTGTAAACTGTGCTTCCAGAAAATTAGAAAAAAAAATACAAAAATTGTACTTTTTCATTGCATCCCTGCTCATGAACTTAAGGTAAGAAGATATTCAAAAACCATGGAAAAGCTGATCTCTGCTGAATTACTTTTTGCTTTTGTTTCCAATTTAATAATTCTGGGAAAGTCTCATTTCGGAAACATTATCAGCACTGTGCTTTCAAGTTTCATTACAGAAGATAACTCAGGGTTATTGTGGAATAGAAAATGAAAATATTGCAAAGTTTTATATGCATTCAGCATTTTATTTTTTCTTAAGGTGGTCAAGAAGAATTGAAGCTGAGATTTTTGACTATGTATTATCTTATTTATCTCAATCAAACAGATCCTGAGCAATGGAATAGTAATTTTCAAGCAGTCTGGACTCTAGAAAACTCCTATTTCCTCTAATCAATGCAGATTTGATTTTTGACTGAAAGCTGGATATACTTAAAAAAATCACAAGGGAAATAAATATCTTGATATTCATTATATTTTTAAATAAATTAATGCTCAGTGTTCAGAAGGAATATTATAGCAGGAATAACACTAAAAGGAACCACAAAGTAAATCAGCTTTTGCCTAAAACTTGATGATGTTCTGGCTTATCCTCTCAGGATATTGGTCTGTAGACACCAGCAGTAAAAATACCTGCTCTGCAATCTCCTAGGCCATTTCACAAAGATAATTTGTGACAAACATTTAAATGACAGCTCAAAAGAGTATTATAGCATATTGATTAAATTTGCCACTAGAAAATGGTTTTAGTTGCTGACAGAAAATTAACAGAGTCTGGGACTTGAGGTTTAAAATTTCTTTTAATATCTTTTGTGTCTAAGAGATCTTATTACAATGTAACATTTTAAAACATATGAATATTTGTATTGAAGCTGATTAAGGACAACAAATGAGGTGTTTTCTTGAAAAGAAGATTTTCTGGATAGTTCTTATAGGCAAGGAAAGAAATTGAAGACCCCAAAACCATCAGGGAAATCAATCCCATTGCAGATATTATTCCTAAAATTGCCCTGTGTCTGTTATTTTAACATGGAGACTGGAAACTCCTGATAAAATTTCTCAAGGCCAGATGAGGTTTCTCACCCATGAACCTTGGGGTGTAGTTTTATTTCAGGCTGGTGCAGAAATATTTCTGCAGCATATGAGGCCCCAGTTTGGATGTACAGCTGTGTCTGTTTTACTAAACACTACATCAGGAACAGATCTGAACTGCAGAGCAGGGAGAGACACAGAATTTGAAGGATTTAGGGTTAGACTGGCTCTAATCTGATCCTGTAGATTGAATTCCAGTTATTGTCTAAAAATCCTTCTGAAGAGCATCTTCTGGTGAGGAATTTTTCTAAAAAGGAACTGAATTCTTGTGTGTTCCCAGACCTAAAGAAAATGGACTGAATGGCTAAGTGGGGATGATGAAGAGTTGCTTCAAAAGCAGTGTACTCTTACTCCATAAAACTCTTACTCCATAAAACCCACACAACTGAAGAGTGATGTTTGCTTTAAGAGCTCTTCCACCACAGGGTTTATAAGGTTATCAGAATCCACAAAGAATATCCATTTTTATATCAGGAAATTTTTATACCAGGGCCTCAAGTGTGGTGGTGTTTGCAGGGGTCCCTGGATGAGAGAAGAGATGAAAATCTTGACTCCATGTTTCAAAAGGCTGATTTATTATTTTATGACATATATTAAAAGAAAATTATATATTAAAACTATACTAAAGAATAGAGAAAGGATCCACCAGAAGACTAGCAAGGAATAGAAAGGAATAGAATGATAATAAAATCTTGTGACTGACCAGAGAGTCCAAGAGACCTGGACTGTGATTAATTAATTAATTAAAAACAACCACATGAGACTAATCAAAGATGGTTGGGATCGGGCACAACTTAGATTCAATTATTTCAAACCTCAATGATTCTGTGATATAAATAAAATTATAAGTAAATCTCTATAACACTGAACATCCATTACTACTCTTGTAAAACCTGCTCTGAAGGAGTTCTCAACATCAGCTGCAGCAACTTTGCATGGATTAGGATCCCAAATTAGAGCTGAACTTTTTCCTCTCTGGGAGAGTTAATATCCACTGTCAGAGCACACGGCACAGGAGGACAGGAGCTGTCTGTGCAAAGCAGCCTGCAGGCCCAGACTGAGCAGCACAGACAAAGTAATTACAGGCACTTCAGGAAGAACTAATAAACGTTTCCCAAATCCATTTTAAAGGAAATTGGAAAAGGACTTTGTCAGCATTCAGACAGGCCTCCAGGAGAACACAGCCTCTGACATTTTCATTGAGCAGTCCTTTCCCCACTCCTGGCTCCCTTCAGCAAAAAGGAGTTTTTAGAACTCCGAGTCCAAATGTCGAAGATTACTCATCACTACTTCAAATGTGCAGTTCCTGAGAACTCCTTTGCCACAAATGTTTCTCCTAAATTGAAGGAACTTTTTGAAGATTGAAACAGTCTATAGAGTAGAAAGTGCAGTTTCTGTCAAGTTAGAAATATGACAATTTTGTGACTATTTCAGGAACGAGCTACATTGATGCTTTATTTCATTTCCCAGATCTCTGTTGGTTGAAGTGAAAATATTACCTACTGGAGCAAAAGCTTGTAGCAGCTCTTACAAGGGCTTTAAGAAAAGGGGATAAAATATGTTTGCAGTGCTGGAATTCTTTCTTGTGAGGGTGGAGAGGCCCTGGCAAGGGGTACCCAAAGAAGCTGTGGCTGCCCCTGGATGTGTCCAAGGCCAGGTTGGAAAGGGTTTGGAGCAAGCTGGGCTATTGGAAGGTGTCCCTGCCCATGGCATGGGGTGAAAAAAGATCATTTTTAAGTTTCCTTCAAGCCTGAACCAGTTCCTGATTTTATATTATGCATTGAGTGTCCCTGCAGCCACACTCCTGTCTGCAACAATTTGTGTACTTCCATCTACTTCAAACCCACATATTTTATATTTGTTCCCTGTCAGACTCAAAGCTGCACCTAATTTAATCATTCCCTTTTCAAACCATCGGCATCAGCTAAATATCCTTCAGCTTCTGCTAAACATGTGGGGATGAGACAATCACAGGATTTCATTTGTTCTCTCTGAAAGTTGCTATTTTAAGAAGCTACCCAGGAAACATTTTATGACTTTATAAAGATCTCTTACTTATCCATGGAGTCAAGGAATTGTGGCCCTCATGAATTTGTTTGCTTAGTTTTCCATTTGATGAAAATAAGTTTGTGAGGTTGTGCTTTGTGAGCTCCTGGTGCGAATTAAATTCCTGGGGGTGAAAAAGGGAACAAATCAGGAAAACAGAGCAGATGGGGAGCAGAGAATTTTTTTTCAATGTAGAGTGTACTAAATGAGCCAAAAAGGGTAAATGAGAGAAAAATCTGGAAAATAATAGCTGGTAGAGAGTTCTTCGCCTTTTATTATTTAGGGTTTGATATTTGAGTACATCAAAAATCTTTCCCTGCCTCATATCCCAGTTATCTCCCTTATAATAGTAGAGGGAAAAGGTTTAATTTCAGTTTGATAGTTTTGTTTGTTCATCTTCAGCTATAATAGATTAAATTAAGGTTTATTCATGTTAGAGAAACACCTATTATTGTCATCACTCTCTGAATTCTTAGGAAAATTCCTTCATAATTTTCAACACACCTAATTTAGTTGGATTTTTAGTGGTATCCTGGGTCACAGAGAGCTGTAGGTCCTGCTTAGTCTCTAGGCCATTCAGGCCAAGATAAAAGTAGTTTATATATTTAATTATAACAGAGAATAATACAGTATTGCAAGGGAGGAGAGCTGAAGAAGGGATTTCATGGCTGTGACCACATAATACATCCAATAACTTATTGGGGCTGTTATTCAGTTTTGTCTCACCTCTGATGCAAGTTTTGGGAGTGTTGCTCAGGCAAAAATATACATAAGAGAGGAGATTTAAAAAAAAAAAAAAGATTAAAAAAAAAGATTTAAAACTTTGGCCACAATCATAAACTAAATAAATTGTACTGGGAACATTGCCAGGCATCTATTTCTGGGACTATACCCTGTGATGGTGTTCACAAGGGTCCGAGGATGAGGGAAGAGAAGAGGATCTGATTCAATGTTTCAAAAGGCTTGATTTATTATTTTATTATATTAAAACTATATTAAAAGAACAGAAGAAAGGATTTCATCAGAAGGCTAGCTAAGAATAGAAAAAGAAAGAACGATAACAAAACTTGTGTCTCTGACAGAGTGTCCAAGCCAGCTGACTGTGGTTGGCCATTAATTAGAAACAACCACATGAGACCAATCACAGATCCACCTGCATTCCATAGCAGCAGATAATCAATGTTTACATTTTGTTCCTGAGGCCTCCCAGCTTCTTAGGAGGAAAAATCCTATGGAAAGGATTTTTCATAAAAAATGTCTGTGACAATGCCCCATCCCAGTGACAGGGATCATCACAAACAACTTGGGATAGGCTGTGGTGTGTTCATTTTAGTAAGGAGAACATGAGCACAAGTGATTACAAATAGAATGCGTCCTCCTGAACACCTAAAAAAATAAACAGCAAGGGGAAAAAAAAGAGAAAATAACTTAGGATTATGTAGAGGAGACAGCATCCTGCTGGGATCCTCCTGTTTTCAGTCAGTAGGAACTCAAACAGGGAAGGTGGGAGAAGGAAGAAGTTGGATTTGGAGGAAGAAGTTGGGAATTCCAGCATGATCTTCTCAACCCCCAGGACCATGAGCAAGTCCTGCTTTTAGCTGGGATGGAGTTCACCTTCACCAAGGCAGCCTGCATGGGGCTGTGCTCTGAAATTGTGCGAATAATGCAGAAAATGGTGCTGGCACCACCTGACACCACACTGGTGTTCCAGTGGTTGCTGGTCTGTGCTCACACAGCATTTACTCCTCCCCATCCTCCAAGGGAGGCTGCTGGGGGCACCAGGATTTGGGAAGGGACAGCCAGGACAGCTGATCCCACCCAACCCTGACATCCTGCTCATAAATAAAACTGGGTAGCTGGAGGCTGCTGGGTGTTGCCATCACTCAGGGGCATTTTGGAGGTGAGCAATTGTTTTCTTTTTCATCACTTGCTTTTCTTGGGTTTCATTTCCCTCTCATGTCACCAACAATTCAGCATTGCCTCCAAAATGCTGTGTAGTCAGAGCTGGGTTAGAATTAGTGGGGCTTGAAAGCCACTGGTTTTACACTTGTAGTCCCAATCTTAATTAACATTTAACAGTTAGCAGGAAGTGCCTTCTGAGTGAATGAACCCAGTGAAGTTTGGAGCTGGAAATTGGCCTGATCAGACATTCTTTTATATCCTTCCATCACAGTCATCTCTAATTTCCCTGGTGATACAAGTACAGGAGCAGCGCCTCCCATTTGTGAAGCAGGAAGACTCTTAAAACAGGAAATCTCTGATTGAAGTCATGAGGCTGCTTGACATCTGAGAGGCCTGCAAATGAGACAGCTGTTTCCCACTGTTTCTCATAGATGTGCTGGAAATGATCCCCTGTCTGAGTTCATCCAAGCAGTGCAAGCCCTGATACTCCTTTATTTTCTGTGGGCTGGTGTGAAGCAACTTTCTCATTTCACCCACAGAAGTTTCATTATTTTAGTAATAATTGATGGGTTTTTTTGTCATTCTTCCATTGATTTTGTGGAGAATTAATTAGGCACCCTGAGTCTCATTTCATGAGTAGACCTTCATTTCATCTCTATATCACCTTTTCTGTGGCTTAGACTAGATGGGTTTGACTTTCTAAGCGTCAGGGCTCAAGAAAGCTGGTTGAATGTTATTAAGTCTACATTTAATTTTTCTTTTTCCCTTTTTAAATTTTTTTTTTAATATACAAAGAAGCCTGTAAAAATATATATTTGCAGAGAATGTGATAGAGGAAATATTTGCCACAGGGAACAGAGTTCAGCTGCCAGTTTTAAGTTTCACCTGATCTCCCCAGCTCATTTTCCAGTGTTTTCTGTTGTTATTTGGGATTTTTTCTCTGAATATTGGTGTGAAACATTTACATCTGTAAGTAGCTCAATTCAAAAATGAATATGGTGTTACCATGAACTAGCCTTTGGAATCCTTCACACAATTGTTTTTTGTTGTGGAATTTAGGCTAGAGAATGGAGAAATTAAGAAATCCAGATAGATAGAGGGAGACTCCTAACACCTGTGAATTCTTCCATTGATTGGGAATTCTGCAGCAGTCACAGCAGAGGATGTGTCTGGTGAGGACAAGGGGCCAAGGAGCTGTTGATAAAATATCAGTATTGATCACTTGGAAAGCCTTTTGATTCCCAGTGCTGCACTGGCAGTGTGAATTTACCTGATATCGCCAAAACCAGAAGAGATTAAATCCACTTTCCTGCCCTCTTTGTCCCTAATGCTGCAGTTGGGTTGGGTCAGCCCCATTTTCCTGGATTGTGAAATCCATTTACTTGGATTTTTCCCTTTCTGGAGCAGTTGTACCCGACAGTCTGGTCCAGGCTCATCTCCCACTGCTTTAATGTGAGAATAAAAGTTTTAATTTTATTTAAAAATCTAATGGCTGGGCAAGCATGGCGCTTTTCTAAATGCCTTGCCAGAGCTGCAACATTCCAGTACAAGAACCACAATTGGAGGAAGGACAGGAGCAAAGATGTTCTGTAAGCGAATCAAGACATTTTGTACAAGTTTATAGTATTTTGTTCCTGTATACAGAGACTTTCTTCTCATTCTATGCAAAGGTTTCCCGCCACTCATCAATCCTGAGCTTTCATCAGACTGTATTTTCATTTAATGATATTATAGACTTCACTGCAATTCCTCTCATTCTTGCTTTTTGTGAGCTTTAAGCCAAACATAATGACACTTAGATAAAGTTAAATTATTTTCCTTCTCATTTATACAATCTGTTCCAAGCTTATTTTGTCATTTTTAAGATGAATCTATAACTAGAAAACTACTCCAGGTGAGGTTTCTGTCCCTTATTCTCTCTCATTTTGGGGAAAATAAATCATGACATTCTCAGAATTAGATTATTCCCAGTTACTATATAATTCTGTGATTTAGTTTCATTATGTAATATTGGCAGCAAGAAGATTCTTAATTAGTTGCATTTGCTCTTTAGAAAAGTTTTTAGGAAAGTCAGTAAAATCAAAAGTTCGACCTAAGCATGTTGTCCACACTTAAATTAACCAGATTAATCACTAGAGTAGCTTGGGGTTTATAACATGAGGGAAGATGTGATTGTTAGCAAAAACTGCACATGGATATTATGAGGGCCAAAGGCATTTCCAAGGAGAATAATTTCCCAAGGAAATGAAGTTTTGATTGGGGAAAGAACACTGGAATTCAATGTTTCCTCCACTTCAGCACTATGGGCTGTTCCAGACAAGCACTGGATAACAAACAAAAATGAAATATGGCCTCTAGGCTGAGCAATTTAAAAGAGATTCAGACAAGACATATCAAGCAAAAATCAAATTTTCCCTCATGAATCACTGCTTTTGCAGAAATCTCCTCTTCTTTTCCCCTTGCTCTGGTTATTTACAGTGATAAATTTGATTCAAAACTCCTGCATTTAAGTAACACAGAGCATAAGAAGGAGATGGCATTGTATGAATGATTAATGTATAGCTTGTCTATGAAGCACTGGAAGGAATCTACATTTTTTTGAGTCTGTACTTTTTGCTTGTCCCCAAGTTTTAACAAACTTTGTATTTCAGACTTCTGCCAACTGCTGACAGCAAAGACAATCTGTCTTTTTTCTGCCTGTATGGAGAAAGTGACAATAATTTGATTAGGCTGATTTATAACATTAGAAAGCAAGAAGAAGATGAGGAGGGAATTAATCAAATTATGACAAACTGATCCCAGAGAAACTGTGAATTATTAGAGTTTTCTTTTTTAGTCAATAGGATACATCTGGAAGTAAACTAGACCATAACTGATTAGATTAAAAGAATAATAGTTTTGATTTCTGCTTGATAATTGTCACCTAGAGCAGATAAATTAAAGCTCCCACAAAGCAGAAATCACCTCATCATAGAGGAAGGTGTATTTGTAGTATTTGTTCTAACAGTGTGTTTTCACTCTGTTAGAAGGGTTTTAAATGTTATTTCCTTAGTATATATTGCCAGTTGGAGACTTGGGGTAAATTTCATAGGAACTCATTAATGGTAAACAAGGGGTCTTTTTGGCAAATACCTTAAAATTCTGATTATCTGCTTCCTCTTCCCATGTTGGCTGAAGTGCATCTCTTATTGTGCTGAAATATGGTGTTAGATAAAAGGCCACCCTGATGACACCAAATATTTGTAGGAACTGGACCTTCTGGGGAAACTGTTTCCTGTATTTTGCTGTTGTCAGTATATTATTCCCCATTGCTAGAGTTCCATACCTCCTTGGTGTTTTTTGTAGGCAGCTCCTCTAGGCACTGCCACTTCCTTATCCTCACAGCAGCCACTGACATGACTTCCCCTCAGCCAACCAATCCACTCTTTTATAACACTCTTCTTATTGGCTACAGCTGTGGCCTGTTAACATCAGGCCTGCTCCTAATCCTTAGTAATTGGCTCAGCTGAAACTCTTTAGGGGATAAGATTATGTTCTATACCACCTTCATTTACCCATACTGTGTCCCCCTACATTTTCCCACTTGAATCTACCAATAGTAGGATTTCCGGTGTAGACCCCAGACTTGCATGAGCTCTAGTGGGGGAACTTTTATTTTTGGTTACTTTTTGCATACATGAAGACTCAGACCAAATTTTTGGAGGGGAAATGACTGCCAAGAAAAAAAGAAAATCAACACCAAGAGCGAGCAAAGAACCTCTCTCTCAAAATGACACCTATGGAAGCAGTGCCAGGACACAGGGAATGGTTTCAAACTGCCAGAGGGCAGGGTTAGATGGGATTTTGGGAAGGAATTGTTCCCTGTGAGGGTGGGCAGGCCCTGGCACAGGGTGCCCAGAGAAGCTGTGGCTGCTCCTGGATCTCTGGCAGTGTCCAAGGCCAGGTTGGATGGGGCTTGGAGCAGCCTGGGACAGTGGAAGGTGTCCCTGTCCATAGCAGAAGGTGGCACTGAATGGGCTGTAAGGTTCCTCTCAACCCAAATCCTTCTGGGATTCTGTGGACAACAAAAAACAGGGATTTTTTGTGGGGTTTTTTTTCTGATCTTGTAAATTTGGTGACATTGAGAAATAGGAGAAAAATTAATGAGGGATGCCTGTCTGAAGAACACCTCCTGTGGGGAACTAGAAAACATTGTTACAAAAAGTACTGTAAGATTTTGTCGATCAACATGGAGTCACAATTGTGTTCCATAATGTCCTGAGAGAAAACCAGTAGGTCCTGTTAATAGAACTCAAATCTCAACATTATTGTCCTGAGACTGGAATGAAATATTGTGCAGCTTTGCAGGATTCACTAAATAGTTTAATTCTCCATCTGGACACATGCTGACCTCATCCACTGAAGCTGGGTGAGGTGCACAAACAACAGCAGCAAGAGGAGGAAAGGGGGCGGGGAGGACAAAGAGCTCTTGTGAGAATCATGTAGAAGAGAAAACCAATAACATAATTCTCTAAAATAGCTGCCCTGAGTTCTTTCTTTGGGAGGGGATTGAAAGCAAGAGTCAGTTTGAACAAGCATTAGCCAATTAGCCCTGAGCAAATGCTTTAAGTTCTGAAATGCCAACAAGAAAAGTGGAGGCAAACAGTCAGTAAACAGTTGCAGTCATTCTCTGTGTCTCATAAGGCCAACAAATAAAGTGATTATCAAATAATTCACAAGTCAGTGTCCAAAAAAAATATATATATAATGTACAAGAGCTGCCTCCTCAGGGCAATAAATTTGCTGTTATTGCATCTGCTGCTAAATGCGTTCTTGAGCCTGGTCCTGCTCTGGAGGCTCTTCTGGGAATGCTAATAACAGCATTTCAGGGGTGGCTGCTAGATTGAAAATTGCAGTAAGATCCAGGAATGCTTCTTCAATTCACAAGCCTGAGCCAAATTCCCAAAGTTGACATTGGACTGTAGGGAACAAATTTACAACAAAATCCTTAAGTTTAATTTCTGTTCTCTTCTTTTGTTCCAATTAATCTAAAAGTGTTTGCAATATTTTTAATAACTCTCTCAATTCATAAATCTCCAAAGTGTAGCATCAATATAGCACAGGATCTTGGGGTCACCTGGGAATGTCTCTGCAGACAAATTAATCTTACTGATAACAGCCTGAGATTATCAGTGTAAATAGCTCATTTCTCACTGTCCTAATTACATGGGCCAAACAAACATGATTTGTCTTATGCTGTCAGGACTATTTGTTTAATCCGAATGCAATATTTTTACATCTCTAGAATAGCAGAGTGATTTCTTGTGATGACTGCAAAGGTAAGCCAAGGGACTCCTGGTTGCCTGAGGCCAGTTCACTTTCTGTCTTTTCTGGCTTGGGCACTTGAGAGCAATTGAGTGAAAATTTATCTTTAAGTGCTTTGTTTGAGCACAGGTATCATTCTACTTGCTTGAGAGAGAGGCTGTGGCAAATGGATTTATAGAAAATTTTTAAAGTTTGATAGAAAGTTTACATAGAGTGCATTTGTATGTAAACATTGAGATGAGAAGTGTTGACTCAGAAATGTTATGGAGTAGGATAGATACTGTTGAGAGAGAAATTGAATTAGAAACAAGATTTAAAGGATGGTTTTGTAAAAAAGACTAGATATCTTGGAGAAATAGAACTATGAAAGATGTATTGTAGTAAGATTTATGAGGAATAACTGTAGATGATTGGTTTTAAGGTATTTATAGTATGGTGTGGTTAAAGTTGATAGGTTAAGAAACACTTTTAATGTATTGTAATTTACAAATAGTTGGCTTCTGATTGTCATGCTGTGAATTATAACATCTGCATTGTCTCACCCTTCTCATGAGACTGAAAATGGAATAAAAGTTTTTAAAGCACCTCTCAGTTGCCCCATCTCTGAGTCAGAAAAGGGCATATTCTGACAAGAGGTGTCTTTTTGGGGTTTGATAAATTGTTAGAGCATCCTGCCATATCCCATGCTTGCTGGGTTTTCCAAAGGAGCAATCTGGGCTGGACACCCTCTCTGAGGAAGAAGCCAAAAGAAAATGCCTTTGCAGTTATTCCTCCTCTGCCATGGGGGGCAGGAGGAGCTGTGGGGACATTTCACTCGTGGTGGGGAGTGTGGCACCATCCCCCATGTGGCTGTGCTGGAGGTTCCAGTGCTGGTAGAAGGATAAATTCCCCATGATGTGAGTTCCAGTTCTGCAGAAGGATAAATTCCCCATGGGATGAGCCTTTTGCAGCAGTTTCAAGTATGTTTTGGGCACAGACTGCACCATTGACTGGATCCCAGTCTCACAGTGGTTTGGGTTAGAAGGGTCCCCAAAGCCCATCCAGGCCCTCCCATTTCCATGGGCAGGGTAACCTTCCACTTCCCAGGTTGCTCCAAGACCTGTCCAACCTGGCCTTGAGAAACACCAACCAATAAAACACGTGGAACACAGACCCATGAAGAGGAAAAATGACAAGAAAGCAGCAGATTTTGACATCAGTTTGGAGAGTTCGGTGCCAGCAGAAGACATTGCCAGAATGCCTGAATGTGGCAGTCAGCTGGAGAGCAGGAGCTGGAATCAAACTTCTGTTTCCTCTCCAGTTTTCCTTTCCCATTGCTGGTGTTTTTTACCCTTCTCCCAAAAGAAAACGGGATAATCTCATCTGCTCTTGACAGAGTTTAAATTATTTTTGAGACCTGGACTTTTTTCTGGTTTCACCAGGCTCTTTTCTTGCTTATTCTGTAGAATTACCTGGTCCCAGCGCACAGCTCTCCTGTTTCTCAATTCCCTATTTTTATCTTGCTGATTCTACTGTTTCCAAGTGTTTTCCCCTGCTCTTTCTGTGCCACTGTACCACAGATCTCTGCTGACCCCTTTGTGGCTGCAGATATTAATGTAAATGTATAGAGCTAAGCTCAGAGTGTCTTCCTTTCACAAAAAGTGTTGCTAAAGGCATTTTGTACCACTGCCAGCTGCACTATTTCAGTGTGCCCATGCCTTGGTGCAAGGAAGGCAAATATTCGCTGCCTTTTGCTTAGGCTGATGCTGGTTTTTTGCAGGAAACAAGTTCCTGCTTCAGCACTGCTCCACTGCTCTGAGCCACTTGGGAACAGCTCAGTCCCCTAAAATAGGTGAAGCTGCTCCCTCACTTGTTCAGGTTTAGATTTCAAAACACCCCCAAAAATGAAGACATATAGTGATGATGGATTTTAAAGCAGACTTTAAATTATCTGCTTTGGACACCCTCTTGAAGCCCCACTTAGTGACAACACTTCCATGTGGGACCACTGCTGGCTCAGTGTTTCAGCCTCTTTTAACTCTGAAATGAGATAATGAGTTCACTGCTTGTTTTTTCACTTTTGTTTTTTTACTCTTGCTTTGACCCTTGACACTATAATAAGCTTCAGTCAGGAGTACAGTTCCTTCCAGGCAAAGTATTCTATGCAGTGATGAATATCTAAGGATGAAAATTCATTCTTGAAAAAAATCTTCACTTAAATCCAGCGTTGGCAAAGTCCTTCTTTTAAAAAGCAAATTTGAAAATAGAAATACAGACGCAGAAGCAAAATGAAAGGTGAGTTCTCAGAATTCTTGGAACAGAATGTATATATATCTTTTATTGGGAAAATCTAGCTGAGGTCAATGCCCTTGAATTCAGTAGTGCCTTCCAATTTTCCCTGCAAAACAAACTCTTATCTAAAGAATTTAGTAGCAATTTAAACTAGTTACTTAAGGAGCTTTCTAAAATTATTGGGGCTTTACAGCCTATGTTCTCATGGTAGAAGTGCTTGGAAATCAACCTTTTTCCAAGGAAATCAGTGGCAAGAGTCTTACAAATGTCAAGTGGGTGTTTTACTACAAATGAACCTGGCTTTGTAACACAGTAAAGCACTTAGGTTATAAAAGACAGGAGGAAAAAGGAAAAAGAAAGAAAAATCTCTGCTTTTATGGGCCTGAAAGAAACAGTTGGTTGCATTCTGCAGGGCTAGAAGGTTCTTCCAGCTCTGGAGTGCCTCAGGGTTTGAAACAGAGCTTTAGATACTGCTGTAAATAAATTTATTGCTCAAACTTATATCCCATTAATGTCCACTTAGTTGTGTGCTGAATATCCCAAGTTCCCATGTTCTTTGCCCCAAGTTAAAACAGAAAATCTGGAAATTTTTAATGATTTATTATTGTCAAGAATGTTGGAGAGGAAGAGCTTTGCTATAAGCAAACAACACTCGAGTATAATTAAATATTTATGTCTTTCCCCTTTATATACCTATATACATATATGCATATATGTATATATATATATATATATAATAATTGTTAATAATATTTGTCAATTATATGTGTATACTATATGAACACCCATATATATTGTAGTGTTGTTTATATATAATATTAATAAGCATTCAGGACTATAAGTTTTAAATACAACTTTCCCAGTTATGCTCTCTCAACCAAGCCACTCATTCTTGAGTCCTCAAAATCATCACACATGAGTTGTTGTAGCCTAATCACTAGAACATATTCAATAATATTTCTATGTAGAGAGAGGCTTTATGAGAAATACCATTTATTAACTCAAAGGCAGCTCTTCAATACCTGAATTAGAGGACCAAAATTCAGCTTTTAATGCTGTCAAAGTGCACAAAACATTGAAGAAGGCTCCAAAACTACACCCATCTGCAAATAATTTTCAGGAAGTTGAAATTACACCTTGGGATGTAATTCATCCCAATTTAGAATTGCAGGTTTTATAAATTCAAATTATTGAAGTTTTGGAATGTTACCAGTAAGTCAGGAAAAACGACAGTTCTCACATGATGGATCTGTTTATTTGTTCACTCTAACTTAAAAAAAAAAAAGTCATATTTATTTTCTAAATACTTTTTCAGTGTTTTTTCTCTGCCAGAAAAATCAAAGAAATGTATTGCCTCACTTAGAAACTCTGACTTAGTATACACATTTTCCAGTGGTGGTTTTAGGGCTAAAATTCTGTATTTTCTCTTTAGGCTTTTGTTTTCCCTTTGATCATGAACCATTGCAATGTTGTCAAGCATTTTCAAACCACTGGTGTCCTGGACACTGCCATTTCTTCATCAATTTTTCTTTATTTCCCTAATTAGAACACCTGTAGCTGATGACTTCAATACTCACATTTTAAGCACCAGAAAACTTTTGTTTGTTTTTCTCTGGTTTTGTTGGTTTCTTTTGTTCCAGACAAACAAAAGAAACTATTGCAAAGGTATTGATATTACTGCTGCTGAAAACTTCATTATTCCAGGGCCAGGAGCCACAAAACAGCCACAAAACAGTTCAATATGTTTAAAGCTGACTAAGAAAATGGTTTCCTGGCCTGTTTAAATAACACTAAGAGGAGAGTAATAAGCCTGTAGGTCTTATTATAGGCAGCAGAAAAAAGCAGAAAAAAGACTCTATAAACTGTGAAGCTCAACTTTTTTTATTATGAAGACAAAGCACCACCTGTGACCTTTAAGAGATTTATTTTGTTCCCTCACCCGTTCTCTTGTGCAAAGGATTAAAACATTATTCATTCCATAGCTATAAAAAAAATCTGTCATCTACACTACTTTTGATTTTCTTCTCCACACATCCATTATGTTTCAAATAAACATTTTTTTTTTCCAACTCCTGGAGTTCTTAAATAACTTCTTCAAACACTTGGGAGAAGTGTTGACAAAGCTGTGAATAATGTTCAGCTGAAATATATTTGTCACACAAAAACACCACAGCTCCAGCACGCATTTCCCCTGGGACAACATGTTAAACAATGGAAACTTAATTCCACAGCCTCCAAGGAGACTTTTTCTTGCCCATGTGTGGTCACAGCCCAGCACACCTCCAGGAGGAAAAGTTTACATCTTGACAGTTACTTGGATATTTCCATAAGTAATTTACTTGGACCACACTGGGATCCATGTAGCAAACACCATCATATTTTAGAGGTGCTCTTAATCAGTTGGACTCAGCTAATGTTTATATCACTTTGAGTATATAGTAGTCATAATGAACAGGTCAGATTAGGTATAGAATTCAATATTTCATAGTATCCTTGTTGTTCTTAATAGTTCAGTTATCATTGCAGGATTGCTTCCCTGTGATTGAATGTTTTAATATATATTGACTTGCATACAGATTGAATCATGGAATATCCTGTCCAGGATCATCCAGTCCAGCTCCTCACACCCCAACAATCCCACCCTGTGCATCCCTGGGAGCATTGTCCAAGCTCATAGCCTTGGGGCTGTGCCCATTCCCTGGGCAATGCCCAGCACCCTCTGGGGAAGAACCTTTCCCAAACAGCCAACCTAAACTTTCTCTGACACAGCTTCAGCCATTCCCTCAGGTCCTGTCCCTTGTCATCTTCAAACTGTCACCCCATAAATGATTATTTAGGATAACAGTGGTTTCCTTCCTCTATAACTTATTCTCGGTGATTCTTTTCATCACTTTTGAGTTGTGAAGGGCCTAAACAATGGTTGTAACCAACCACAGCCAAATTAATGTGGGAATTTAGAGACCATTCCCAGAGGGGGCAGGCGGCTCTCCTGTGTTTTCCAGCAGAAGGTGTGGGGTGCTGTTGGGCTACAGAAGGATCCAGAGGAAGCTCCACTCAGCCTGGTCTCTTTTCCAGCCTTACAGCATCTCTGGCCTGCAGCACTCCTGCTCCTTTGACACAAATACATTACCTGCCTTTGTCAGATCACCACCAAACTACTTCAAAGATGCTCTGTGCTGCTAAAATACTCTGCAATTACCTCCAGCTCATGCAGGACAAAGCAGGGCAATTCCTACAAAGTTTGGGCCGGGCCTTTTTGTTCCTTCCCGCTGTTCTAGTGTGCGCAAATTGCTTGTTGGTGTTTTGATGGGGTTCAAGGTCTTGGTCTTAATGTTTAAAGCCCTTAATAGAGAGGGTCACACTCTCTTGCTGGAGTTCTGATCTTTAGGGATCTTTCATCTCGCCTTGGGAGATCTGAGGGAAAAGGTTAATCGTTGCCAGGGGTGGGAAGAAAGCCTGGGCTCGGCTCCGAGCTTTGCGGCTCAGATCTGTGAAATGCCTTCCTTGAAGTGGAAGAGCCACTATGGCCTTGGGCTCTTGAAAGAGGCACAAAGGCCTCACTTATCTTTGCAGATGTTGGAGAGGCGCCTCTGATTCCTCTTGACTCTTTCTTTGCTCGAGGCTAAAGGTTGAAGTAGAAAGAGCTCAGCACAGTTATCGCTGCACATCCGCACTGCCGAGCGTGGACTCTGTGGCAGATCCTCCTCGCACACCTGACACCTTGGCTGCTCCCTGAACCAGAATATCCATCTCATTGGAAGAAAATGGCTCCTTCAGTGGTCCTACTTCCAGACAAATTCTGGTCCTTTCATGCCTTCACAGTAGAGGTAAGCTGTTTTTTGATCAGTATTTTATGGAATCACAGAAAGATTTCAGTTGGAAGAGGCCTTAAAGATCACCATGTTTCTGCCTCTTGTCATGGGCAGGGACACTTTCCTGGAATAACTGAGCTTCTCCCCTTCTCTTTGCCTCCTGGAACATGTTTTGATCCAGACACAGCTTGCTTTAGGTTGAGACCAAGAGAGTACCAAATTTAGTTTTCCTTTAGTGGACCTGTGTTTAGAATAATCCTGTCTTAACCCCCAGACCTTTGTGATCAGAGCAGCACACAGGGAGGGTCATTCTGAAATAGTTAAAACTATGGTTATGCCAATTGTTATGGTTATTCACAGAAATGTCATTTTGATAGCGCTCTGAAGGAGAAGGACAGAAAGACAACAGCCTTGCTATTTAAAACTCAGTTCCTGGAGGACTTTGGAAATTTATTCTGGAGGATTTCCATTGACACCATTTTTCAACCAGATTTGGGGTGGACTTGCAGTTTTTGTCTGCTATTCTGGTTTTATCTTCTGTTAAATTTCTGGAAAGAAGACTGCTGTGTGGCCTCACTCAGAGGCTGAGAACCCATATACACTAAAAACTGAAAGCCAGCTGACATTTGCCAAGTTGCAGTGGTTTTGTACAAATCACTAAAATTTAGACTTAAGCATCACTGATCAGAGTTCTTACTGTCCTGTTCCCATGATCTGCTGCAGTTTCAAGCACAGGAACAAGATACTCTCATTGTAAAAGGGTTGAAATTGTGATGACCACTCACTCAGAGCATGTGGTCTTCATGTCTTGGCATTGAGCTGCAGTTCAGAAAAGCAGAATATGACATTTAGGAGAAGCAGAAGCCTCCTAATCCCACTGGTATGAAACCAGTCCATCAATCAGGAGCTGTATTCTGTGAGGATCCACTTTGGGGAAGCAGTTGTTTAAGATAACCATGAAGGTTTTTGCTTTATGAGTAGAATAAAGACAGAACGAAAGTTTTGAATTCAGGGTTACACCCACCTTGGTTCTTTGTATATTAATTTCATTAATTGGCAGATAATGCCAATTGATGTGGAAGTGAGAGACAAATTGTCTGTTTCTGAGGTTGTGCAATGGTTGTAGTCTGGGCCCTGAGAATTCTCTCAGCATAGACTCTGGATGCTGTTCAGATAAAATTCTCTGTCAATCCTTCTATAAATCAGCAGTCCCTACTAACAGTTTGTTTACAGTCCTTGCACACCATTTAAAATTCATATCATTAAAAAAAATAAAAGGATTATTCTTGCTCTTTTTTTTCTTCCTAATAAAAGCTTTTTTTGACAAATTATAATTCAATTTCAATTTAAATCTCTGTAGTATGTGTGACAATTCACTTCAGCCATGAACAGCATGAGAGTATAACAGAGGAGAACACTGAATAATAAAGCAGCATTTAGGAATTAGTTTTATTTCTGTAAATGAGTATTTCATTGCCATGAGAACAGTGTGCTTATGTTCTGAGTGACATTGAAATCAAGTGTATTTCTCTGGGTCCAAGGACAGAAATGAAAGCCTACAAAGAGAAGATTGATATTCTTTTGCCTGTAGTAACAAGATTCTCTAAGTTATGAACAAATGGAAAATGAGTGAGATCAATTTGAATCTTCTCTCCACTAAGCACAGTGTAGAGAAAGATAAATATCAGACAACCCTAATGTTTAGAGTAGAGTCTAACACCAATGTTATTTATCCATGGAATTCTATACCTGGGTTATCTTAGGAATTAAGTTGTTGTTTATCTTGTTTAAATAATATTGCAAACCTTCTGCTAATTGTTCTCAATATACTTGTGATCTGGGAAATTCTATTTGGTGAAGTATTATTCAACTAACTCTTAACCAGTCTGTTAATTAATAACCTAGTTATTCACTCTATTACAGGGCCAACATTTTTTCCATTTTCCTAACAAACTAAAAAATTGGAAGCTGAAAAAGGAACAGACCATATAGACTTATTTTCTATATCTAACGTATTACTAGGAATTATTTGATCAGCTCCTGGCTCAGAGAGGGGATTTTTGATGGGAAATGATATGAAATGCAATGCCCAGAAACTAGAATTACTCAGCTTAGCTGGAGGAATTGGATGAAAATTTCTAAAGGTGAATAAACAGCAAGAACTTTAGATTTGAAAGACGAACTTAGGGTTGTAGTAGTCTCAGTGATTGAGAATGATTGTCTGTTTGAGAGGTTTGAGATTTGCTGCAAGAATCCATGGGGGCACATAATGTGATAGATGATCCTAATGTTCCTTTCCAGCATTAAAACCTGTGACAGAAATTTTCTGAAGGCCTGGGAACACTCTAGGTCCTTCTGCCACAATACTTTTCTCTCTGTAAACATTTCCCCAGCAAGTTTAAGTCTCCACCACCATGTGAAATGTGTTTTTGGCAAGAACCAAGCCTGTTTTAGTGGAGGAAGCACAGTGAACCAACACTGAACACAGAGATGATATTTATTTTGGATTTCTCTAAGGCTCCAAAAGCCCTCTTGATTAAATGGATTCAATATTTTGATGCTCCCACAGATGCTGCACTCAGATCAGAGCCAACCCTCCAGAGCACAATAACGGACTGAAAATGTTTAGGGATTGCAGATAGACTAGAGCAGATCAAGTGCAGTGAGTGAAGGTGTATTTCAATTTAATCATCAGAGAGTAACTCTTGTGTTCTTGCTGCCTGTGCTATTGATCTTGGCATTTCCAAGAGGTTGCAAACACCTCCTGTCACCCCGTGCCCTAAAGCTGCTTCTACCCACCTGTAACATTTGTGTGACTGCAAGCACTGGAAAATTCTGATTTTTGTTCAAGCTCTTGAGGATTCAGTATAGCCCTGTCTGTGGACTTGGAAGGCTTCTCCCAACACATTTTGTTTTTATTCTTGGTGGCCTCTGTATTTTAAAAGCAGCCTTCAAGTTGTCTCTTTGTATTCATAAAGCTAATTTTTAGTTACCGCAATGTAGTGAGAGATATATCTTGAAATGTTCACTACAAAATAATAACAAATATATATTTTATATATTAATAATATATTATACACAATATAATAATTATATATATTATATATATTATATATAATTATATATTATATATAATATAATATTCTGTATAAAATGCATATATAATATGTTTTATATTTTATATTTATATTGTATATATTTAGATATACAATATATTTTATATTTTATTTGTAATAAATATAATTTGTTACAAATATACTTATTAACTCTTTGCTATTTAATATTTGTATCAGTATCATTGGTTTATTCTAAAAATTGTTTAGCATGCACATAATCACAACATACAGTACCATGAAAAAATTAAATTGTTGACAAACCATTTCAAAGCAACAAACTTTTATTTTCTGGTATAAATTTGTTCAGTCAGTGTCAGTTTTTTGTTCTAATTATTGCTCTGTTTATCACAACTTTGTCTTTTTTCTTCGTTTCCTGACTCAGTGTGAATGTTCCATCTAATTAAAAATTATAATGTTCTAAAAAAGGCTTGAGATAAAGTGCAAGGGACAACTTTTTAAGTGACAAAAGATTTTTAGCTTCTGGGACAGAGGCAAAGAACAGGTAATATCACCTCACACTCTTGGCTGAGAATAAAGAAAAAAATTCATTGAGTTTTGAGGTATTTCCTATGCATGACATTATTTGACTGTTTATGGTTAACCATGGAAAATTTTTTTTCACAAAAATTTCATTAGTGGTTTTGTACAGTGAAGAGGTTAAAGGTGGAATGTAGCACAGCAATTACTTACACCCAGATCAATTTAAAGGCTCAGAATAATAAGCTTGTTTACAAAAAAAAAATAAAATTAAAATTGCATAAGTTAAGCATGCAACAAAAACTGATGGATATTTATAGGAAAATGATATACAATTACAAGGAGAATGTGACATTGATCCAGTGTTAGGGTGCAACAATATCCACACTTCTGATAGCCTTGTGCTTAATGATTGAGAAAAATCTATGGAAAATTGGCAGCTTCATTGACACTTGCAAGTAGAGACATTTTAAGGTATCAAAAAACCCAAAAGGAGGGTGGTATTTCTTTTGGAACATTGAAATAGTGTTTTTAAGGAGAAGAGAACATAAAGCTAGGATCCAGTAGGGATTTGCAAGTAAAACTGCATGATATGTCCTTCTAATATTTTATTTTGCAGGCAATCCTATTATTTTGAAAGCTACATAACAAACATATCCATCTAGACTTAAATGCCATCTGGGTTTATATGAGGATTTGAAAATTATGTTAAACAGCATTGTAAGGAAAACCGTCTAGAAAAATTAGCTGCAATGATACAGGTAAAAAATAATTAGTAATGACAATACCTGTTTTACAAGGAACCTGCTGCGATACTTAAAGAGCCTGGCCTTTAAAATTTAAATAAAACATTTAAAATTTGAGATCTGGCCTTTTGTGAATACAGTTTAAAGATTCATGTTAAAGACAACTGGATTTAGGAACAGGTGAATTCTTTTCCCCATCTCACCAAGTTTCCCTGGAGAAAGGATAGAGAAGGACTGAGCTGGTCACAGTAAATTATTCATAATATACAAGTGAATATGTAATATTAACATAGGATTTATGCTTTGATTTCATGATTTATTCATCTTGAACAATGTGTGAGGGTTTTTCTCAATGGGAAATTTCTCCTCACCCCTGTACCCATGAATGGTTCCCATCCATCCTGCCAGCTGTGGGAGGAAACTATTGGAAATTTAATGGAGCAGAGTACAAGTGTGAGGAAAACCCAAACATTTGGCCACAATTACATTTATTTTAAGCACTTAGAGCATTATAGGTATGGGTGCAATGGCTGCTGGGCAATGGTTTATGGGATTGTCTCTGGAATTTTGCAATAAATATTATGCTCATACTTGGAAATCACAAATGTGCAAAATTCCACAGTCAACCTTTTTTCAATTGGGTTTATTTTTAATGCTAAACTTCCTTGCTGGTACAGAAATTGCCTGAACTAGCAGTACTTCTGTGAGAAGGTCAATAATTCAATATTAACTGAAACAGATTTTCTACGATTAAGCTCTAGAGATTTTTATTTTGGGTACCAGAGATTCTTTGCATTAGAAGCAGACTTCATTTTGCAAAGAGAGCAATAATTTCTGATAGTTTTTACTTCTAGCACTTCATTTAGCAGCCACCAGCACATTTATTTGCAAAGCTAAAGCAAAAGCCAGCAACACTTGGAAGGTAATTGTTTTTCAAAGGCAACACAACACAATGAAAATTCAAGAGGAGCAGGATCAGTTGCTAAAGCTGAGCAGACACACAGGGATGAAGGAAGGGGATGCCAGATATCCAACTGCAATCCCTAAAAATGTCTGTGTAGGTCACTTGCAGACTGATAAATGGCTCCTTTTCAGTTTACTTCAGTAACAAGGCCCCTAAAACACCTTTGGTCTGTAAGGTATTGGAGAAAGATGTCCTGGCAAGTGTCAGAGTTGCCATCCTTGGAAGTAGTCGAAAGCCATGAGGATTTGGCCCTTGAGGATGTGGTTTAGTGGTGAACATGGTGGTGGTGCTGGTTTTATGGTTGGACTTGATGATTGTAAAGGCCTTTTCCAACCTTTACAATTCTGTGATTCCTCCATGGTTTGCAGAAGAATGTGCATATGTGGGACAAAAATGGTTATGACTTAAGATCTATCTCTATAAATTAACCTCTGAAGTTTCTGACTTACCTAATAAATGAGGCTTCTCTCCCCTCAATTGTTAACTGAATTTTTTCCAACTATTAACTCCCCAAATATCCAGGGCTTGGGTTGCTTTTGAATGATTTCTTCGGTTAATAAGAAACTTGCAGTGAACTTTGGATTTCCATCCTTTAAAACCATTGACTTGCAGTTAGCCTATGAAAAGTGTAATTGATTTCCATTTAGCTGTAATGGAATTTCTGCCTGGGCTGCATGGAGTGGGGTGAGGGATGTGGAGAGCAGTGAATCACTGTCCCCAGGCTCGCTCCGTCTTCCGCGATGCTCTGAGGATTAGGAGCCCCCTGGAAATAAAACCCCCACGTTCCTCTCCAGTCAATTCACCTCTGCAGTCAGGAAGGGATGTTTTTAAGCAGAAGCAAAGGGCTTGGATGATCGACCATAAAGCTTCTCTAATGAATTAAATTACAGCAGTGATACTTTCTTATTGTTGCAGGCAGGAGTGCCTGATACCAGCAGCCCGTGGGCAACAATACTGAGGAAGTAACAGAATCTCAGCTGATGTCAGTTATTGCTTTCCCATTTTCCCCATCAGCAAAGGATTTTAGAGCCATAGATTGGGACTACTAGCCTGAAATACATTCGAAGAGGTCAGGAGGTGTTATTGGAAGTCCTCTGGGAAAGATTTTCTACTCCTCTTAAAGACAATTCACATCAAACTATGTCTTGTTTCAAAGTATTTCACTTCAAAAAGGTGCTCTGAAAAGGTCTGAAAGAAATCTTTAGTAGTATCTGCCATGTTAGTGTCACAGTTTCTGTTGCTGGGTTGTTTCACAGGATGTTTCATATAGGATGTGGAGCTAAGTTCTGAATTAGTTGCTGCTGTGTTTGTGTCTGCATTCTTCCAAGGATGTGTGCAATCCTTTAATCCTTCTGGGCAGCTTCCTCATGCTTTCTTGAAGGAATTTAGTGTTATATTCAATGGTTTTCTCAAGGAGGGGCAGGGACTGATCTCCCCTCTCTGGTGACCAGGGACAGGACCCAGGGAATGGCTGGAGCTGTTCCAGGGCAGGGTGAGGCTGTAGATCAGGGAAGGGTTCTTCCCCAGAGGGTGCTGGCACTGCCCAGGCTCCCCAGGGAATGGGCACAGCCCCAAGGCTGCCAGAGCTCCAGGAGGGTTTGGACAATGCTGCCAGGGATGCACAGGGTGGGATTGTTGGGGTGTCTGTGCAGGGCCAGGGGTCAGACTCCATGACCCCTTTGTTTCCCTTCCGACTCAGGATAATCTGTGATTCCATGATTCCTCCTTACAAGTTTCTTGGACAGTCTGCACTAAAAAAAAATTCAGTTATTACGGCTTCCTAACCACCTGAGAGGAACCTTTGTTTACCAAGCAGTTCTGTTTGCTGGAAACTTTTGGGGTTTTTCTCTTTTATGTTTTAAACTAAGAAGGGTGAGCTCCACCCCTCTCTCCCAACACTGGCCATGGGGGAGAGTCAGGGCTCAGGATGCTTTGTACTGACTAGGCTGAGAGACACCCTTGCCTCGGGTAACAGATGATGTGCTCAGTCTGTGCAGAGATTTTGCATTTCAAAGGAAAGCCCTTCATAGTAATCAACCCTTATGTTTTCTGCTGCTCACTTCAAGAGGGGAGTGCTATGAGCACTTGACATGTGGAACAAATACTACAGAAGGAAAAATAATTTTTGCCACTTCTCAACACTCTTTCATTTGACCTTCTAATGAGCTTTTATAGGACCTTAATGAGGTCTGACTCATGCTGATGCCAGCAGAGCTTCCTGGGGTGACTTTGGTCCTCCATGTGGAGCTCAATCCCAGCTAGAGGTCTGTGGTGGGGAAGCATCTCCATCACTGTCAGAAGTCAGAGTGCTTATTCCAACCACCACCTCACAGTAATTACACAGAGGATGGGGTTAATTTTTGATCCCTCTCTCATTTACTCCAAGACACATTGTTTTAATGTACACACTGACACATGGAGATGGACCATTTATGAGGGGTGATGGACTCCACTGCCATTAAGTTTTAATGCATCATTAATTTTCTAGGCAGATGTAAAACAAGTCTCCGATATTCTGTTCTTCATTCCCAAGGTTGACTTAAAAGTCAGTGACCTCTCTTGATTGAGTGGTCATTAAACTAGTCTGAGCTATAGTCATTTTAATCTTCACAGCATATAAAAATTAGCAGTTAAAAAAAAAATGCAGATTTTTGCCTAAGACTCTGCCTTATTAATTTCTACATTAAAATTATGCATTGACTTCTCTTCAAATGCACCTGAGAGAACCTTTTAGATTCCTCAGTTTCCTTTCAGATTCCTTTGTCCAAGGTGAAATTCTATCCAAACTAATTGCAAAATGCTGAAAACATTTGAGGAGCTTGATCTGCTAAGATTTAAGCACATTTGATTTTTAGGGATTTAAGTTATGCTTCTTAACTAAAATTTATGTGAAAGGAAGAAAACAGGTGGAACAATAAAGCTTCCCTGTCCTAGAGGTGCTGAGGTTGGAACCAGGTGGTCTTTGAGGTCCCCTCCAGCCCAGGCTGTTCCATGATTCCATGCTGGTGTCCCCAGAAGTTTCAGATCCAAGGAGTTGAGTGACTTGGTCATCCAGTGAGTGAAAATTGAAGTAATTTTCAGTGCCAAGTGAGATTATTATTTTATCTCTCAGCATATAAAAATTATGAAATGCCTTTTTGGAGCTGGACAGGGATATAAGTGGGCAAATTGGAAGTGAGGGGTGGTAGTTAAGTACATATTATTTACCCAAATATCTGCACGAACAGCAAAAAGTAGTTCAACTTTCACAACTGAAGGAACATCCAATCTCTTGCAGCGAGAAGAAATAGATGCAAAGTGCTTTATTTAGTCTCCCCCGATATTTCAGGATTGTTATTTCACACAGACTAATGTAACAGCAAAATAACAAACAAAAATAACAGCAAAACAAACAGCACCACTCACAACAATGTTTTCAGAAACTTAATAAGAACTCTCAGTTTCTTATCCTAATCACGTTCACCAATTTAGTGTTTCTTCTTGTCCTGTTCCTGAAAAGCATCTGAATAATTTTCTTCCTCAAGCCCTATTGATTGCTGCCCTGTAGAAGTGGAACGTATCTGCACTATTTGTTTGGGTTTTGTTGTCAGTAATCCATTTTTGTTTGTATTTCTTTCCAGTTCTATTATAAAATTCAAGTCAGTCTTGTTCTGAAGTGCAGGGAACCTGGGAGCAGCTTGCCCTGAGGACTGCATTGTATTTTAATAAGTGTTACATCACTCCTAGAAGCACCAGTTAATTGCCCTTGGACTTGTGTGAGGGAGTGCTTCCCATGCAGTTTCTAGGTGTACTTCTTGGGAGTCCTTTCTAAAATTACTGAAGTGTGAGGAGGCAGGAGCAGCAGAGAGGGGCTTTTATGGATTGACCATGACCCCCATTGCCCATCTTGAGAGTGTGGGTGGTGGAAGGTGTTTTAATCTGAATTTGCTTTCTTTATCCGAACATATTTTAATTGGTGATCAATTCAATTAATTTTCCCCAAGCTGAGTCTGTTTTGCCTGTGGCTATAATTAGTAAGTGACCTCCTTGTTTGTTTTTGTTTTCTTTTTTTTTTTTTTTTACTCACCATCCATGAGGTTTTTCATCTCATCTAATTTTCTCTCCTGACCTGTTGAGGAGGGAGATCAGGAGAGCAGCTGGGTGGGCTCTGGCAGGCAGCCCAGGTCAACCTCTCCATATGAATATATTTACATATTATACCAATATTGGTATGGGAAAAAGTGCTCCTTTGGGATCAGCTTCCACAGAACACCAAGTTTTATGGCAATGTCAGGACAGATGAAGGTGGGAGTATCTCCAGGGAGCAATTAGGGGATGTAACAGAATTAATTTTGTTTATTGCCATTCTTTGCAATACTTTCTCCTTTTAGGAGCACAAAATTATCCCAGATTGCATTGATTTTAAGATTGCAAGAATATTATCGTTCTAGGCAGGCAGATTTCACCACAGCCTCCCATGATTTTGCTCAAAACTTCACAGGTTTAGGAAGTGCTGTGTGTTTTCATGGATTGCAGTTGGGAGGAGCAACACCAGTTCCCAAGGATTGCTGTCAGGTCTTCACCCCAGTGCATTATTTTGTGATCATGGATTGGACAGAGGTAGCTACCTACTCATAAATATTTATTTACATGTTAGATAGCTAATTTGAAAGCTTAAAAATTGAATTAACATGGGTTGTTTATCTATGAGTAGAATAGAGTGGCTTTGGCATAAGGGCTTCAGTCGTGGTCAGACTTTCAGCTCCACATGATCAATTGCTCTGCTATGATGCTCTTGTTTCAACAATTATTGAGTTAGAAAAATAAAATATTATCTTAATGTATAACACTCATTCTAAATAAAAAAAAAACATAACCCACATACAAAACCAAGGAGACATTAAGTTTTGTAGTAGCAATGGTTATTTAGGAATTCATTTACTCAGCTGAGGCATTGGCACAGTTTTCCCAGAGAAGACCTGATCTTAGTGGAAAGTTCCCCTGCCCATGGCAGTGGTAGGAATGAGAAGAGAATAATTTTAACATATAAAGAAATATGAAAGAAAAATGCTTATATAGGTCAGATATCACCCAAACTGAGCACACAAACACTTGGTGTTTAATTCTGAAGCTTAGCAATGAATATTTCCTAATGGTTTACCAGTGAAATAAAGAAGAATTTGCTCCCTTAAATATAAAAAAAAGAAAATTTAATACTTCTTTTCCATGAAGATCTGTTTCAGTCAATAAATACCTTGTGAAATGACAAACACTATTGCAAACAAGAAAACTGCTTTAAAAAGCTGTTTATAACATGCAGCATATTAAAGCATGTTTTATGATTCATGTAGCCTAAATATGAATATAAATTGATGATTTTCTTCTTTCTTGTGCTTGACTGGAAATGTAAGGTTGGTTTCTTTTTTTTTTGCTTTAACAACCTAACAAAGGATTTTCAGAGCAAAGAGTCTTTCTATGTCATTAGACTTTGCCTACTTGTAAATATGTAAATACCACTATAAATATTAGCATTTTTCTTGGTTGAAGAATGTAGATATGGCTTTGGGGAATTTGGATGTGGGAGATTGCTGTGGTGTGTTCTTAAGTTCGTTAGTTTGCTCCCCCCATTTTCTGTATTACTTCCTGCTGCTACCCTGCCAGTTAGGTTGCTATGGAAATGAAACTGCTCCTCCCTTGGTTTCTCTTATAAAGTGAAAGTTGTTTCCTCCTTGGGGTCAGTCAATCACTCTTTTTCTCCTCCCAGGTTTCGAGAATTTTCTTTTCTCTGGGAGGTATGGTTGGCTGTAGCCCCGGAGCCCCTCCTATGATTTATAACAGTTGGTTACTTTAGTATATCAGTTATGTTTCGTACCTCCAAATATGTATTTCTATTGGATAGCCAGGTTTCCCTGCCTTCTTCCCCCCTTTTCCCTTAAAACCCTCTCCTGCCCCTTGTTCGGGGCCATTTGCTGGGTGTTTCCCCTCCTTGTTGGTTCTTCTGTAATAAACCGACAGTTTACCCCCAGCAAGTGGTCGCCTCCTAATTCGTCTCTCACCGCGCTGCTCCGAGCTATCCCCCAGCTCAGCCCGAGGCCAAAGACGCCGAGGGGGGCTGTTTTCTGATGCGCAGGGGCCCTGGCCTTCGCCCCTCACCAGATAGCCGGATTCCAGGGCCGTTCACGCCCCCGCGCAGGAGATGAGGAAAGGGAGGAAATAGTAATGAGGAAATGTGGTGGAAGATTTCAAGTTCAAAAGCTGAAACTTGATTTTTAGAATTAAAATTGGTGGATGTTTCACTGTACTTTCAGCTCATGCCCATTTTTAGGCTTACACTTTGTCTGGATTTGGGATTTCCAAACCACTGAGTTTGGGTTGGTTTGTTTCATGTGGAAAATTCTAACAATTCTATAAATATGTAAATCCTCTGATAAGGTGTGTGTGTGTAAGGAAATTCTAAGTAGAATAAAAGCACAAAAACTCCAGGGCGGAGTGGGAAGAGCCTTGGCCATGCTCCACTTGAGTGCAAAGAGTGTCTCCCAAACCCCTCATTCTCCATGAAATGTGACATTTCTGTCTCAGCAGATGATACTCCAGAAATACTGGCTCAGTTTTTACATAGGGTCACTAAAATTTCCTGAATATCTATGAATATTGGTGTGTTCTTTTTTATATTATAGAGTCCCAGACTGGTTTGGGTTGGAGGGACATCAAAGCCCATCCAGAGCCACCCCCTGCCATGAGCAGGGACACCTTCCACTAGGTCAGATTGCTCCAAACCCCATCCAGCCTGGCTAGGAACAATTCTAGGGCCCTGAACAAGATACCTGCCTGTCATAGGGAGAAACAGAAAGTGGGAAAATTACACTTTCCATCAAAGAATGCAACAGTGCTCCACAGATAAATTAATTTGTCTAAAATTATGTACTTTTCTGTAGATATGAAAGTGTTACAAAAATTATTTTAACATCACATTATCTAATTTACTTTAATGGATACAGAGGTTAATGTTATTTATACCTCTAGGAAGACATAAATAAGCCCATCTTCAACATTGTGGGCAAGAATGTCCCTGCCCATGGCAGGGGGTGGAACAAAATCAACTTAAGGTCGCTTCCATCCCAAAGCAGTCTAGGATTCTGGGAGTACCCTGCTTGTGCAAAGCATCATGTTCAGGTCAGTCTGGAGACAAATTCCAGGTGATTTATTTTAGTTTGAAGTATTTTCTTAGGAAGTCTTGCAAGGCCATTTGGGAAAATGTAACAGAGAACTTGTGCACAGCTGATACGGGCTTGCAATGGGAAATTGGAGTAAAGGACCACTAACAATCCCTAGAAACTTTGTTTCCTGTGATTATAATTCTTTGTGAAGGTCTTGGAAAACAAAACAGAGCAGTCTTGCCTGGTTTGGGAGACCCTGGCTTGGCCCAGTGTCAGGTGGCACAGAAATTGCTGCTCCACAGAGTCCTTTGTGGGTTTGTGTACCACACAGAAAATATGGCTTAACCTCTGCAGTAATCACAGAGTGAAAAGCCTGAAAAGGCTTCAAACACCAGCAGAAATTGCCAGGGGGCTGTTGAATTTCCTGACTTGGAGATGCTCCAAACTGGAGTGAGCAAGCTGAGATCCCCCGACCCTATGCAGAGCAGGGACTGGATGGAGATTTCCAGAGGCTCTTCCCAACCTTTGTCATCCCCTGACGCTGTGATCTGAAAGGGCAGAGGAAATTAGTCCCCACTTTGCTCTGGATTCTGATGTCTGAGGATGCACAAGCCCCTGTGCTGCCAGGGACAGGGATAATATTGCAACAATTATGGATTTCCTCCCAAAATGTGGAGCAAGAGTTCATGGGAACCTTGCCTCAAGGAGCATCATGTCTTAGGGAAGCATCCTGACCTTCAAATATTTCAGACTGACTTTCCTGCTGTGTTATTAGGTATTAACTTAGTAAAATATGGGGATTTTTAAAAATCCTTTTTGCTGTGCAATGAATTCTTGCTTGCTTGGTTTAGATGTGCTAAAATAAATACTTTTTAAGGAGACCAGGACCAAATAGAGTAACTCCTAATGACTGAGGTTTTAAAACCATTTTTATACAGCATAAAGATAAAAACCAAATATGCTCTGTGGTCATATACACAGATATATAGAATCTCTCCTTTTGATACACTAAAAATATATGAGTAGGAGTAAAAGTGCAGGATCACTTGCAAAATCACGGAATCACAGTCATAGAACCATAACTCAAATGTGTAGATGGCTTTGTATGAAAAGCAGTGTGAGCCTTCTTGTCTGATTTTGAATGGTTTGACAGGAAAAATAGTTTTATCCATGTGTCCCTACAGGAGAGTGAGAAAGGATAGCATTTAATGGGTAATTTTCAGCTGAAATGTAGGATTGGCTCACTTGATGTTGAAATATCATCTACAAATACAATCTTTGCAATGCAAAGAAAAGAGTGTTGGAAAAAATGACCTGTAACATAGGAGATTTAAAGAATATGACCTATTCAGCTTTTCTAAAAGAAGACTGAAGTGCAACTTAATCAGGAAGTCAGACAATTTCCATTAACAGTTATTTTAGAGAAAATAATTTAGCAGAGAATGTCACAGTGAAAACCAGGGATGGAAGCTCAGGGAAGATGGATTCAAACTGCAGCTGTGCTGGGGATTTGGAAAGGTCCAGACATTCATAAGAGCAAAAGTGATTTATAAAGGAAACAGGGAAAAAGAGAAGCATAATAGGAATTTTTCATTTCAGTGTCTTCAGAATAAGTGTTTCAAGAACATATAGTTCAGTTGCACACAAAATATTGGACTCAAAGAAATATGAAGTCAAAGTTAATGGTCTGCACTATTGGTAGAAAATTATTTCTCCCACCCTACAAATGGACAGATGGAACAATAAGCATTGCATCCATCCCATGAAAGGAATTGAAAGTTTTTCATAAATTCTGAAATGAAAGCAATTCCTGTTCCAGGAGCTCTAAAGAGATTGAAATAGTGAATAAATGTCAGGGGAAAGCAATGCCATTTTCTCCTAAAATACACAGGAAAAAATAATTTTGCTAGAAAACATGTGGAAATATTTCACACTTGTGTTTTTCCCTTTCTCTAAAACAATTTAACTGTCTAAAAGATAGATTCTTTCTGTTGTACTGATGAGGAAGAAATGTTTTGGGTGGGCTTTGATTTGGGTGTTCTTGGTTCTTGGGGGTTTTTTTGTTGTTGTTGTTGTTGTGGATTCTGGAAACTAAACCAGACCTGAATTAACTTAGGGAGATCATTGTCTTCATCAGTCAGCAGCTTTGAGATGTGTCATTTATTGTGCTCACCGCATTCTTCTTGCAGACAACATCTGCATGATGATTTAGAAAGCAACTGCATTTTCTAACAAAATATTTTTTGATTGAGACAAAAAAAAACAAAAAAACCAAAAACAAACCACCCTTTCAAAACTTAAAATATGGTTACTTGCAACTGTATTTCTTCTTTCCCTTGGCGTCCTCTTTGAAATACAGTGACAAAGGAGCACTTTTGATGGAGCAGTTGTTTTAACAGCATCCTGCTTTAAGGATTAATGAAATAGCCCACCTCTAAAGGATGGATTTCCTTCCCAAGGATGTCATAAACCCCTCTGAAAAAAAGGCCTTCAAGTTATGGGGGTTTTGCACAAATCCTCACATGAGAAGTTTGACATTCAGATTCTGTTCTTTGCTTCTCTTCGTGCTGTGATGGGATAAGTGCAAGATCACAACAATATCCACTCATAATAAACAGAAGGATTTCCACATTCAGGAGTTCCTGTGTCTGACACTGGATCCCTGGGGACTGGCTGAGGTGAGGATTCAGAATCAGAGAATCCCAGAATGGTTTGGGGTGAAAAGAACCTCAAAGCCCGCCCACTGCCACCCCTGCCATGGCAGGGACACCTTCCACTGTCCAGGTTGCTCCAAGCCCATCCAGCCTGGCCTTGGGCACTGCCAGGGATCCAGGGGCAGCCACAGCTTCTCTGGGCACCCTGTGCCAGGGCCTGCCCACCCTCACAGGGAACAATTCCTTCCCAAAATCCCATCTGACCCTGTTCTCTGTCAGTTTGAAGCCATTCCCCCTTGCCCTGTCCCTCCAGTTCCTGATGAGTTGTCCCTCTCCAGTTCCCTGCAGCCCCTGCAGTCCCTGGAAGGTTCTGTGAGGTCTCCACACAACCTTCTCCTCTCCAGGCTGAACATTCCCAGCTCTCCCAGCCTGGCTCCATGGGGAGGTGCTCCAGAGCCCTTCATGGCCTTCTCTGGACTTGCTCCAACATTTCCTTATCTTTATTATGTTTGGGACACCAGAACTGAGACTACACTGCAGGGGGGGTCTCACCAGAGCAGAGTGGAAAGGGGGAATCCCCTCCCTCAAAAGTAGGAATGTGTGTTTCCTTTTTTTCTTAAGGGAAAAGAAGAATTTTTTATCTTCACGGACATGATTTTCTTTTCTTGAGTAGGAACAGACTGACAGTGTTACAAAAGGAAATTACAAATTGAATTTGCTTTGCCAAAGGAGTGAAATATTCTCTCTGGAAAGCTGGACTTGTAAATAAACCAGCATCTTTCTCCCTGTTATGCCGCAAGAGTGGGAAATGCGTTTTTACCTGTCCATGGTGTTCATTACTTTTTTCTGGTAGAAATGGGATGGGATTTCCATCCTTTAGAGCAGCTGTTGCAGTGAAGCTCCAGATGGTGGCTGCACTCATTGCATTGCAATAAGATAGACTAAAAATAATATTTTAATGATAAAAAGTGTAATAGAAACATCTCCTTTTATTGGCATGATGACTAAAAGGAATGATACTCTCAACAACCTTAGATAATAATCTGCCAACACTATCATATCTATCATCTCACAAAAGATTTTTGCCTTTAGTAATAAAAAACCTGAGGCTTTGTACATACCACAGGTTTTTGGGACTTTTCTGGTTTTGTCTTAGACTGAAAGTACTTTAAATTTGTCGGGTTTGATAACAGTTGTTTAGCAATGAACATTTTGGTGCAGTTTTGCTTTAGTTTACAGAGCTAAAAGTAATTTTTCTATGTGAATTGAATTGTCTTTGCCATCCAGAATAAATAGTTGTGGGGAAGGTTTTGTAGACGTGTAGAGATCCCAGGAGTCTAACTCCAATCACAACAGTCAATCTGTGGTAGTTACAGGGATAAAATCTCACATCCTGCAGGTAAAACCACTTTCAAAGGGAGCAGGAGAGAACAGCTGGAAAATAGGGATCAAAGGAAGAGCAGGAGCATGCTGACAGGCTCTGCAGGGAGAAGGTGTGTAAAAAACCAAGGAGATCCCAAGAATATAAACATCCTTCTCCTGGCAAGGAGGAAGAAGGTGTCATGAACATCCCACTCCCCCTGTCAAGGCCTTAGAGCACTGGAAGTTCCCCACAGCAGATCAAAACCCCATCCCTGAGGGCTTCTTAGTGATCCCAAAAATATATTCCTAGGAGGTTGATGTACCTTAAATATAATATTGCACCTCAAATGGAACCTACCAAGCCAAGGTTCATGACTCTCTGATGTATCAGTTAGCTGATTAATGTGTTAATATCAGTGTTTTTCTTCAAATCCAGCTCTTCTGGCTCCTGTTTCTTGACAGGATTTTATGCTACAACCATTGACTACTTTTTTTTTTTGTTTGTTTGTTTGTTTGGCTGGGTTTTTAAATTATCTTTGCTGAAGGAAGCTCCAAGATTGTTTGTAAATGGGTGCAATCAGTAAGCTACTGCTCACTGGTGAAACCTGAATTACTCAACCCCAGGATTTCAACAATAATCCATTTGTAATTCTTCAATTACCCTGCAAGAAGCCAAGTATTTAATTGCCTTCTCCCTCTAACCTTGCTGCCAATGGAAATCCACATTTAAGGGAGAATAAGAATATTGACCTTTCTTTTTTCAGGTAATACCAACTAATTATGACACATTCAGACCACTTAATCGATGTATTGTAAGATAATTGCTCTCTGCAAGGACCAGGATGTGTTTTGCTATAGGCAAAAAAATATTCAGTAACTATTTAATTACTTAAATTGTGGCATTTTCAGTTCTTGATGTGTCTGAGCTGAAATGCAGCCCCTTGACCACAGACAAGGAGTAGAGCTGGAGCCAGGAGAGGTTGGACAAGTCAATTACAAACCAGTGGAGCACACAGGGCCATGACATGTATTCAAACCCTCTGCCAGAAAATATGCCAAGCAAGGCAAGTGGAAAGTTTAATTAGCTGATCTTTAAAGTTCTATCTTATTTCCTGCAGAATAAGTTCTAATCCTTGCACTGTTTTGACAGTTTTTCTGACCTGAACTGAATTTCTTTTGCTGACACGCTAATCCGGATTTCATTTAAAATTATCATTTATATTTGCTCATTGTTCCTTTTGCTGAATTTAATTAGAGTTTTTCCAGGATTGGCTGAAGGCTGTTTTGGGGAGGGAATTTGTACAGCAAGCTGTAGCATGTTGGAGAAATTATAACCCTGGGCTTTTTTAAATTAAATGAAAGTGAAGGGTAAAAAATTAAAAGTATGCTGCAAAAGTATTAATCTTACTTCACACACAGAAATTCATAAACTTGAACATTATGCAAGCCTTGTTGAAAGTTAGAGCAAAACAGCAGAGTCTTATTACTGCTCCTGCATTGTTCTGTCCTTCAGCTATTTCAGATTTAACTGAGCTTTTTGTGTCTGCAAAGAGGCTTGAATTAGAAAACTGCCAAACATAAAAAATGTGTGGTGGTGAAATGTCTTTCTGTGGAAAAACCAGTGTTAAAAATCCCCTGGAATTCACACTTGGCTGAGCTGTTGACCTCTGTGTTAGAGGACAGCACAACACATGGCAAGGGAAACACTGATTTTTACAAGCACTTTTAACTGCAGAAGAGATTTTTATTTGGGGTTTTATTTTTTCTCTGTTACTACAGCACAGAACCCAGATGTAGCACAGGAACACAAAATCATCTGAATCAGTAAGTTTGCCATCCTCCTGAGGTGCCTGACTAATGGATCAGATGAATTTGGAGATTTAAAGTAGACTTCTAAATTCAACAGCTAAAATTTTAGTCTTCCCAGCAAACACAGAAGGCAAAATCTCCCATTTTCCTCAACACCATTGAAAGTCAAGGTCATGTAGGTCCTTTTCTGGAAGTGGTTACCCAGACCATGTGTCTACTAATAATAACATTATTAATGCATGATAAAGGGTGAGAAGCTCTTCTACTTGAATTTGAATTTATCAGAACACTGTGGAAGCTGAGAAGGAAGGACTCTGTACTCAGTTTAGCTTTAATCTATATTTGTTGCAGAAAGATGTTTAGATTTTTTTTGTCCTCTGTCCTTCAGTAAACCCTATACAACATTATTTTATTAACACATATTCTTTTCACTGTTGAATTGAATTTTATGTATTTTTCACTAGCAAGCATAAAAATGAGTCATCTTGGGTGTCAGATGTGTTTCTGCAGGTTAATACCAAGCATAAAAGGTCATTTCTGTGTTTTGGTGTTGTGAATTCATAAACACTGCTTGCATTCTTGGGACTTGCTTGTGTTACCCCAGATTTCCAAACATCATACATTTGTATCTTCATCCAAAGATCACTGAAACCTTGGATGAGTTTGGGACTGCCCCACATTCCTGGAAGTGTTCAAGAGGAAGGTGTCCCTGCCCTTGGCAGGGGATGGGATGAGATTAAGGTGTCTTCCCACCCAAACCATTCTATGATTCCATGGAAAAGGGAATAAATTTCCAAGGTGTCTCTCAATACAGAATTTCTTTCTAAATCTGGTGCTGCAGCTCAACAGAGAGAAAAAAGGAAATCTATTTAACCCTTTGCAAAAGAGCAAAACCCATTCCTCTAAAGCCCTTAATCCCACAAGCCATTTCAGATTTTAAATTTCCCTAAATATTCTAGGGCATTAACCATAATTTCACAACATTTACCCAGAAAGAGAATTTCCAGTTCTACATTACTAAGAATCAGTTTTATTTCCTAACAATGATCTGACCAGTGGTCATATGAATTTAGAAATTTATATGTATAAGATTATATGTATAAATATTTTTTTTTCTGGTAAAACATATTCAAATGGCATGAAGATTGGACTAGCAATCAGATGTTCCTGAGCTCTCTATGATGATCCAAGGTGATGCCCAGGTTTTAGCTTTTATATTTTTCAGTTTCTGTGCTGTTTTAGTGTGTGGATCTGGGCTTCATATGAGGGCATGGTGAGCTCTCTGCACAGAGCAGGGAGACAAAACAATTCCTGCTCTAGCTGGGGACCAAACGATCCAAATCTCAGGCCCAAGAGCACAAACAATGGAAGAATGAAGAGAGAAAAACAAGAAGGATGGGACTGGATGGGCTAAAGCTGGAATTGGACAATTAACTCCAATATGCAAATGGAGCAGAACTGATAAAAGTGAGAGACCCTGTGAGCAGTTGACCATTTTATGACCATTTTGGTTCATCTTGGGTGTAGCCCTGGCTGGGCTCTTGTGCTGCCCAAGGTGGATCCATTGAGACCTTTTAATAAATCCCTACTTTATTCTTTAACTCTGTCCAGCCTCTGCTCTAGGCCACTCTACAGAAGGCATCAAGAAAAGGTAAAAATGGTCTGAGAGACGGATGTTGGGATGAAATGTGTCCCTGTCAAGACCAATCCTGATTTCATCCTTAGCATGCAATGGAATTAAACTGTAATGCTCAGTCAGCCCACCTGAATGGCTTCAAACTGAAAGAGGATTGGTTTTTATTAGAAGAAATTGGGAAAGAATTGTTCCCTGTGAGGGTGGGCAGGCCCTGGCACAGGGTGCCCAGAGAAGCTGTGGCTGCCCCTGGATCCCTGGCAGTGTCCAAGACCAGGTTGGACAGGGCTTGGAGTAACCTGGGACAGTGGAAGGTGCCCCTGCCCATAGCAGGGGGTGGGACTGGATGGGCTCTAAGGTCCCTTCCAACCCAAACCATTCCAGGATTCTATGACTCCATCATCTTCAGTGTTCCAAAATTCTGCTATAGTTTTTATTGCATTGTAATGTGCTGGAGTATAAGAAATTAGGAAAAAAATAAAAGTAGAAGCATGCTCTGAGATGTTTTTCTAATAGTATGTCTGAGTTGAAAAACCAAAATCCAGACTACATTATTTTCTCCAGTGGCACATTCATATTTTTTTACCTACCTCATCTATATTTGATGAAGTTGTCCATATTATTTATTTAGTTTCCTCCTTATTTAGTTTCCTCTCTTATTGCTGTGGAGTTGCCTTTGCCTCACAGCCACCCCAGGAAGCTTTATTTCAGCATTGACACTGTCTCAGCTCATCTGAGACATGTTAGGTCAGAGGGTTATGGAAAGACCTGCTCAGTTTTTGATGGCTTCTAAAACAGATGTCCGGATTATTTTTGTGTACGGGTTTTCTTTGCAAATTTTCCATCAATTGATTGATTAATTTTCCTGATTACTGGTTATTTACAAGTCTGAATGGTGAGACAAACTTTTCAGCAAAAATTGCTTTTATTCCTGTATTCCAGCATGACCATTTGCTGAGGATTTTTTCCTCTCTTAGAAGATAATAATTAAAGTAAATTTTAGATTGTCTTGAAAGGCATTTCAATGTAACAAATTCCTGACATACCACCTGTTGTCCTTATTGCTTGGTTCTTCCACCCAAAAGGGAAAAAAGAAATCCAGTTTGATGTAGCTACAGAAGCAATGCCTGTCAAAGGCAAGGCTCTGTAATGAAGCACTGGGAAGATTTGTCACACATTAAAGAGTTCTTGGAAATGTCAAACTTGCCAGAGCTAAATCCAGGATTTGAACACGAGTTCCTGAGTAAGCTCCTGCATTGAAAGAAAGAACTGGTATAACACCAGCTTCAACACAACATTTTTGAGAAGCATTTTCTCCGAATTCTCTGTCTTCAAGTATCTGTCACAAAATGAATCGTTTCCAATTAAGCTCGGGAGATTTTCCTTTCATCCCATTTTCTTTTCCAGCAGGAATCTAGCAAGAATGATTCTGCTGTTGGTTTCTATAAGAAACTCCTAAAGTGCTTCTGGGCATTTTTATCTGCTGAGTGTATTAATTTCAGGCAGACTCTCAAACTTGAAATATTTGAGTAATTTAAAATTGAGATCCCAGTTCCACATGTTCTGTGCCCTTCACCTGTGGAAGCTTGTGCCCATCACTGCTGCCTGACAGAAACACCATTGTTACACGTGAGCAAGTCTTTGCTGTGCTCCCTCTGACACAAAATCAATGGGCAGAATAAAACCAGCATAAAGAAAATGTTGAGATTGCTCATTCTGTTAACAGCTCTCCTCAAAACCACCTCAGGAACCAGATTGATTGATGACAGGTTCTCCTGAATCAGATCTTCAAATTATCTCACTTCTCCTCTGATTTGTGTCAGCTGAGCTGCATTAAATAGACAAAACTGCATGAGGTCAGGCAAAAAATGTCTACTAAAGACATTAAACATTTCTGGGAATTCATGGTCACATTTATGAGTTGCTACCATTACACACTGTGATGTTTATTCTGGAATTAAAATATTTTTGGATATTGAAGGTATATTGGAAGTTAGAAATGGCAAGGAAAAAGAAATTTCTTCAAAATTGCAGTAATGATAAATTTTTAAAGTGTTAATAGCTCTGATTTCAGGACACTGCATGTGCATATAAGTAAGGTCACAGGTAACACAGGTTGGATGGGATATGGATCTGCTGGAGGGTAGGAAGGCTCTGCAGAGGGATCACAAGTTGAACTTAATGGTCTAGGAGGCCTTTTCCAACTTAATTATTCTGTTATTCTGTATAAATTTACCCATTTTCATCAATATTGCTACATTAGAACTTGTGACTTAATGACAACATTCTTTTTCTTCATAACTGGGATAATCCTGAAAATGCAATCTGAAGATTTTGCTATTCAATATCTACTTCCCATTTGCCTGTTAGATATAGAAACTTGTGAAACCCCCCTTTCTTTACAGTGTTTAATTCCCCAAGGACAGATATATAAACATTTATTTATTTATTGCAGCACAGAGGCACATTTTAAAGTCCCAGTCTAGGGAGGGATTTGTAGACAACAAAGCAGAATTCTGATGTATTAACACCAGATTTCTGGGGTTTTCTTCATTCTCTCTGTTCCTGTCAAGATGCCTTGTCAGAGCCTGGCTGGAAAACAGAGTTCTGAAATCTATTGTCATGTTCAGACTTGAAATGCCTGAAGACTTCTGATGTCCTGTAAATCAAAAATTATTTTGAAGCATTCAGGTGGTTGAGCATGCAGGGAGGGTGAGCAATCTTTGTCTGTCTCAAAGCTGGGGAACAAACAACAAAGAACTTTGATGAGACATTCACAAAAGCCTGATCTGTTAATTCAAATTTGTGTATTTGAACAAAATCATTTACAAAAGTGGGAAAACAGAGGATTGTGCATTAGAAGCTTTAAAAAGGAGTATATCTGTATCCAATACAAATTCACAGGTTCAAGTTTAATGGAAAATCCTGCTTTCTCAAGATGGACAGGCAAAAGAAAATAAAGAATCCCATCACTTCCTTGGCACTGTGGGTGCTTCCTTTCTAAGTGTGAACTTGCCTATTAAATGACAAGTAAAAGAAGCAGTTTGAGCTTTGTCTTCCAGTGTATTTGAGATACAGATTCCCTTAGTTTTTAAACCACAGTCCTGATGTTATTTTCATTTTATTTTATTTTATTTTATTTTATTTTATTTTATTTTATTTTATTTTATTTTATTTTATTTTATTTTATTTTATTTTATTTTTATCTTCACTTTCTTTGGAATATCCTTGCCAGGGTTCCTTAGTCCTGGTTGTGATATATGCCTTATCATTGTGCCAATCTCTTTGTACCCTACTTTTTTCCCTTCTCTCCCACTGAGCATTTTTAATTGAGTGTGGCTATTTCAGAATCCCAGAAATTCCCTTGGGTTGGAAGGGACCTTAATCCTCTTATCCCCTTAATTCCAGCCCCAGCCATGGGCAGGGACAACTTCTACTATCCCAGGCTGCTCCAAGCCCCATCCAGCCTGGCCTTGGACACTTCCAGGGATCCAGGGACACCTAAAAAAACCGTTCTGATTAAGAATAGGACAATAAAAAATGTACATTTCTATGGACAATATCTCTGGGAAATTGCCTTTTTGCAAGATAATGATTGGATGTATTTTTATCTGGTAGTTATATGGTATTTTAATCCTTATTCTTGATAAAATAATATCACAGCTGAATAAAATTATGAAGGCTCAGACAGTACTTTTAGGCAGAGATCCTTATAATTATTAGCAGGAAAATAATTCTGATGAGATAACCTTGGTCTCAAAACTCTTCCAAAGCTGAAAGAGCATTCAGGTGCCTGAGTTTTTGATTGTTGTTTTTCCTCAGCTTTTTCAGTGTTTAATTTCAGGCTTCTGTGAACTTCATAGAACGAAGTAGTTCGTCACGAAAGTGCTTTGTTTTAGAAAAATAATCATTGTATTTGTTATCTCATCATCTGTGTGCAGCAGATATTTTATTCCAAGGCTCTCTCGATGAAATTTTTTGGTTCAAAAATTTGTGAGGATGATCACTGAATTTCCAGGTGCCAGACTGTGCCTGGCTGGTGTCAGCTCACCATGAAGGGAGCTGAGACAGTGGCAGCAAGGAGAAATCACTGCAAATTAAGCTTGAAATGGGGTTTCTGGAGGTTTTTGACCTTTCTGAGCATGGATACAAGGGTGCCACAGTGCTGAAGAAAGTTCTGAGAGCATCAGCTCTTCAGAGATGAGTCTGGTGTCACACCAATGGAAGTGACAGTGGTAAAACATCAAATTGCTTCATAAAAATGTAATGTCGGAGTTGTCCAGTCCAGCCCAAAGGCCATGTCTTTTTTTTTTCCTAACTTGTTCTGAGTGTCAAAATCAGGCTTTTTCCTTCTGTGACTGTTGCTGAACATATGTCTAAATTCAGTTTAATCTTGCCAAGATGTTCAGGATCACCAGAGCTTCCTGCAGTTTCTCACCACTGGCCATTGTCTCTCCTCCACTCAATACTGAAACCCCTTACAGAGACTTTGGTACTTTCCTAAGTAAAAACCAGCAAGGCACAACAGGATTTTGTTGAGATATTTATGCCAGATTTAACATAGTGATGGTCTCTGTCACTCAAAAATGTTTTTGGCAAATGCTTTAGGGGAGTTGCATTTCTCTCTGAGCTGGCTCTATCAGAAATAAAATCTGGCTTGGAATCAGAAGTGCCACACTGTAATATCACAGGTTTTCTATATATTTGGAATGGAATTCAGCATTCTCCCTCTGTTGCCCAGAATGTTTTTGGGCAGAGATGATTCGCATCTGGGCATTGTCCCAGCATTCTCTGAAATATCACAAGGGAGAGCAGCAGCACTGAAAGGAGACATCACAGAGGGTTTGGACCTGATGTTCCCCTGGAGATCTGCTGTGAATTTGGTCTCCAGTGACTGACTGGACCTTCAAAGACCCACATGGTTCTTAATCCTTGGGGAAGACTGGTTTGTGTCTTATACAGATGAACTTTGGTAGCAGCAGCTCTGTTATTTCCTCCCAAGCTCATGGTGAAATGAAACCTTACACGTGAAAACTTGTCACAGGCAGAAGGAACAAAGCAGACACGCACCTCAAAATGAAAAATTTATGGTTATTCTGATTAATGTTTTAACAGTCTAATAATGCTTTAATAGTCTAAATGTTTTAATAGTCCAAATGATCCTATCAGTACAGAAAATCTCATTACTAACACAATGAAAATCATTACGGAAAAAGCCTTCCTATATAAAAGAAGATAAAAATTTTGTTGTTGTTGTTGTCTCTGTCCTAGTGTCTACCCTTTGGTCTTCCTCCAGAAAAATGGGATGGGTTGGTTTGTCAGGCTTTATCATTGATTGGCAAGAGATGGTCAAAGAATCCAAATTTATTGTGAAGCACAACTGCTTCATTTATGTTTATTTTTTAAATTTTATTTTACTTGTTCTAATGCTTAAGTTTTGTGGAAGATATTCTTTACCACCCATTGTATTTGTTTTGCTTAATGAATTTGCTGCTCAGACAGTAGAATAGATATATTATATTATACACATTATATATTATATCATATCTTATCAAGGAAAAGCGTTGAACTGAAGACATAGATTCCTTACCCACTTGTATATCAATATAAATATAAACATGTACAAAATAAATATATAAATATAAACATATATAAATAGGATATAAATATAAATAGGATATAAGTCATTTTTTGCAGATATTGGCATTTTCTACACCAGCATCTTAAAATGGTTCTTTGCTGAGCTTCTCCTAATTTCATAGCAATGAAATTAACATTTGAATAGTTCATAGCTATGTGTTCAATCAATAGATAATGACAAAACTATTCATCTTATGCACCTTGAAATCATTAAATGTCTTCCCTTTGCTTCCCCAAAATTCCTCCAGCCGAGGAGGTGAGCACAGGAAAGAGACTCATCCAATGAAGATGTGGTGGAGCTATTGACAAAAATGGCTGGTGTTGTTTGATCTGAAGGAGGTGCTTGGGGAGGAATGTGACACTCAAATCCCCATTTTTATCCTGTTTATCGGGTGGCAGCACTCACAGATAATCACCTTTATCTCATTGCAGATGCTGATAAGTCACAAACTAGCATAGCTCATTAATAATTTAGTAATTAGGACATTTACATGCGTTTGTAGCACCAGAGGCAGGGATTTAAAATCCAGCAGGTTGCTATGAACGCGTGATCCTCTGGTTAAGGGTGTGGTTGGTAACAATTTGTGGATGATGGGTCCAGACAGGAAAATTTCCAGACATCCTTGTACTAACCATTCCCTGTTATCTGCTACAAAGCACAGGGCACTCAATTTTCAGGAGTACAACAACTAATTTCTATGGGTGATGATTTAGCATTTAATATCCTCTGGCTGCAGGACAACAGCCAATCCAAGAAATTTAAGGAACCAACAGACACCTGCAGGCAAAATTAAGATCCAAAATCTCATGATTCAGATTGAAGAACTGACTTTGAAAGTTATTTGTGGGATTTCAGATTCCTGTCTCTTTACACCCACCTGTAATTTCTAATACAAGGTGAAACCTTATTTTGTAACCTTTGGGAAAATTAGCACTTCCCTGCAAACAGGTTTTTGGGTTTTTTTTAGTGAATTAAAACTGGTGAATTTGTACTTTATTTATATTGTCAGTGCATGCCTTCTTTTGGGAGCCAGTGTTCCAGAAGCTGCTATCAAATAATGGATGTTATCTGCATGCTTGAATGGATTACTACACAGGGATTCATCTTGCTTGACTGGTTGGAAATGGATTTATTTTGGTAGATCAGACAGATTTAAACACAGAGCAGTGGCAGTTCTTGTATTTGTAGAGAAATGAGCTTGTTTCAGTAAGATTCCAAATATAGATTTAATATGAGATCATTTATTAACTGTCCATTGTCTTGTTTAATACTGAGTGCAAAATCTGGTTATTTTAACTGATAAAATCCTTATGTAACTTCTTTTGTTTTCTCTATTTTCCATGGAGAAAAATCAAGCAGTGCCTTTATATGAATTGCAACCTCTTTACGTCACGTACTGGAACATCCTATTAAAAAAGTACATATATTCTGTGTAATAAATGAGAGCCTGTAATTAGTATCTTAAAAAGTGGCAAGGGAATATGACATGACAATAAGCTGACAATATTTGGCTAAGTTTTTCAGTGAATAATGACCTCTAAAGAACGGTGAGGATTCCAGAAAAGTCAGTGGTGTATTTTTTTCCAAAGGCCCCATAGGTGTAGTCCATGAGATGTCCCAGTTTGCAAAATGGTGGTTCCTGCTCCATAAAAATTGAATTTTTTAGGATAGATCACCCCATTTTCAGAGTCCATTGGATTCATGCAGCAAAGCAAAAGAGCAAAGACCCCCAGCAGCTGTCCCCTGGTGTCTCTAGAGTGACAGAAGTGTCACCTGCAGAGCTGCAGAGCCTTTCTGAGGGGATCATCCCTGCAGAGACCTGAATTCATGTTTTTTCCATGGTTTTACTGCTCTCAGAGCATAAAATGATTTGGGAATGATGGAGGACTTTGATGTCACTAAAAACAGATATCAGGAAGAGAGGAACTGGTCTTTAGAAATATTATAAAGCTCCTAAATAACAACAAAGTTGGTGCTTACCCTCTCCCATTTTTCCTGTCTGTAAATACTCCCTCCGTGCTTAAATTTTAACAGAAATGCTTTGATTGACTCATTTAAACATTTACAAAATTAACATTTATAAAAAGGATTAAGACCTAGGGAACCTTTATCTCCCTAACCACCATTTTTACTCATTACCAGAAGTAAAATTTACAAAGGAGCCCATTCTTTCTTGCTTTTGGAGCTATATGTTAAACTGTGACACAAATATGGATTTAAGCATAGCATATATGGAATAAATGCCGGTTTCAAACCCTTTAGTTTGAACTTTAGTTGCTGGTGTCACATGCATTATGCCAGAGAGCTTTTTATTCCCTGTCTCTGCAATAGTCTGTGGAGAATGGGGCAAGTTCAAAGTTGTCTTTCTCTGGCTGGGGTAAGTTAAACCTATCTATACACAATTTATTTAAAAAAATTAAAATATTTAAAAATAATTTAGTAATTTATATAGGCAAAATAAAGCAGCACAATACTTAAACAACTTAAACCTTCTGACATTTTATAAAATGATTAATAAGGAGGGCTTAATCTTGAATCCCATGAAATCAAATCTCAGCTTCTATCAGAAACAGATGGAGCAACTCAAGTTGAATTTCAGCATTTTTAGACCAAAAATGGTCTTTTGTTTTTCTGTGACTGCTGTTGGGGAGACAAGATTTTGCTTGTTGAAGGTTTTTTTATGGGGAAAAAGAGGATTGATTTATTTTAAAGATTAAGCTCTGATTGGTAATTTCTGGAAAGAGGAGGCAGAAATTTCTGCACATAAACAGGTATAACCAAGGCATCTGAGAAAGAAATCCTGTGTGTTTGAGTCTGATGTGTCCCAGTGAGTTACTGATTGGGCTGTGCAGCTGACACAGTTAAAAATAAAGCTCCTTCCACTCTTACAAGATGTGATACAAAAGGTGAACACAAGCCTTGCCACCTGCTGTGTCATGCAGAAGGCAGAAAACAGCAGATTGTGTTGGAAGAGCTCCAAAAAGTCAATTTAACCCTTGTCCCATTCACAAACCTGACCTTAAGGAGCACAACATTGCAAGCCACGTCCTTGGTTCTGTTTTAGAAAGCTGGGAGAGTTTCAAGAACACCATAAAACTTCACTAGAAAATGTCCTTTGAGTGGTGCTTGGGGCAGACAGAACAATGCACAGCAGGCCCTGGAAATAAATAATAAATCCCCCATGGACACAGAGCTCACAATGCAAGCCAATATTTGCATTATTCCTGACTGCTCAACACCCACAGGTTGTTGGATGAGAGAGCAGAGGAAAAGCCCAAAATCCTCCCACTGGAAATCAAGTTTTTCCAACAGTAATGACAATAAAAGAAATTATAGAGAAATTATTTTATTTTGTCAATTCAATAAATCTTTTGCATCAACAGATGCTTTTAATGAACATTAAATTCAATTTTCATGCCCCTATCCTTAAAATAGGGACATGAAATTGATTGTTTGATTTCTGCTAGAGACATTTTGACTTCTGCTGGAGACATCTTCTACTCATCTGACAGGGGATGTTTTGCCTGCTTAGCTGGGAATAAAACTCACCAGAGTGGGCAGAGAACCACAGAATGTTTTGGGATGGAAAGGACCTCAAAGCTCATCTCATTCCACGGGCAGGGACAATTTGCACAATTTGAAGGAAGTTCTTTGAGACCTTGACACTTTGAGAGAGTCTTTAGACAGAAGGCTCTTTGAAGACTAGTTTTTACCAAGGTTTGAAATGCCATGGCCATGCTGGGCTCTTCAGTTTATTCCAGCAAAAATTGCTCCTATTTCAAACAAATAAACACAGTGTCCTTGTGCAAATATATGAGTGAGTCATGGACAAGAAATTCCAAAATTTCAATTCCAAAAAACTTCTCAAAGCACTAGCACTGGGACCTGCCCATTCTCGCAGGCTCTGGGGTGTCTCTTGCAGGTCAGATGGGATATTGGGAAGGAATTGTTCCCTGTGAGGGTGGGCAGGCCCTGGCACAGGGTGCCCAGAGAAGCTGTGGCTGCCCCTGGATCCCTGGCAGTGTCCAAGGCCAGGTTGGATGGGGCTTGGAGATGATTTTGAGTCTTTCCAGCCCTGTCCATTCCATGACTCCATGTTAATCATGGCATAGTAGTTAGAGCAGGATTCTTATTTATTACAGCTCTAAATCATGAAAATCCTGTTCTTCCACAAGAACTGTGAGCTATTGCCAGGTTCAGTTATCAGCAGGGCTCACAGAATTATTTTTGGCTGGTTATCAGTCTTACCCACCTTAATACTCTAATGAATGCAATAAAGCACCTGTATTTCTTCTTGTGGCAGTAACAAATTCGATTTGATGTATAAAAGATTAAAAACCTCACAAACAAAGTCTTAGTTGTCTTTCTTTTTTTCTCTAAATAATAAAGTTTAAATATTTTAAAATAATTTAATTGCAGCTACTTCATATTCAAGATGGGCTCATCATAATCACTCAGGAGAGAGTAGTTCCTTAAATAAATATTTTTACTTTCATGGATGGGGCTTGGAGCAGCCTGGGACAGTGGAAGGTGTTCCTGCCTGTGGCAAGGGGTGGCACTGGATGGGCTTTAAGGTCCCTTCCACCCCAAACCATTCCATGATTTTTTGATTCTATTCTGTGTTTTCTGTATGACTGCACACACCTGACATGACATTTCTGCATTAAAATAGAACTCAGTCAGTTTTTTATTTTTCACAGGTGAAGGGGAGGAAATTCTCCTAAGTTATAGAATAACTTAGAATGCATTTATTCTGCTTTCCATGACAATCACTGAATACCAGAGGAACAAAGCACTGTAAATCTTCTGGCAAAATCAGCTTGCAAATGTTTTTCAACAAAGCCCAATGTATTATATATATGAAATGCTTTATAAAATCAAAGTAAATTAAATAAATAAGCAAATTCCTTTCTAGTTACAGTTTTCAGTATATTATAAAATTTCTCATGATAATTTCATGCACATCTTCACATTGAGATTTTATTTCAATCTTTAAAAAATCAATTAAAAAGTTTAAAATGACATTTAAAGTACTTCTAGGCATGAGAAAAACTTTAAAGCACACTGTCTCTTAACCACACCATCAAACCCTAAATTTTGGAATACATTTCCAAACATCTCAACCTGAAATACGATTTTGCTGTTATTTGCCTACTGATGTGTGGAGATGGGCAGTGCAATAGAATTCCTGATGATCCAAAGGCTGTGGAGTTGAACTGCAGATAACTGGGAAGTGCTAATTCCTCCTCAGACTAGATCTCCTACCGGCCCTGTTACATCTCTTTGCTCAGTACAACATGATCTTCCTCATTTAAGGAATAATAAATTAATTATTTATTTAAAATTTAATTAACATTTTTTCCCTTAGATACCAGGAATTTAGCAAAGCATCCACATGAAGTTATCACCTCCCCTTCCTGCATATCTTGTTTATGTGATAGCAACCCTTGATATCTTTACTAATCCAATTTTTTAATGCAGATTATGCACTAACTGGTTAAAGGAGGCTTTGTACTGGATTTACAGATCATTTAACCTCTGCTTCTCTGGACTCTGTCTGGATTGTATCCTCACATTTCTTCACATCTTCACAGGAACATTTCTTGCTGCTGTCATTTGTACTTATTCAGCACAACCACAAGAGCCAGATGTCAAATTATTTCTGTCCCAGGATATAAGGACAAGAATGTTGTTGAGAATAGTTTTGTAGGAGGACATAAATTCAAGAAAAATCATCTACATTTTAGCCTGGTTAATTGGGCAGGTTAATTAGGTTTTGTGCTCTTTTAACAGGCCAGCCTTGCTTCTGGATGTGGAAGAGGTGACAGGTCAGACACACAACTAGTGTTTGAAAATAACTACTACATTTAACCAATTTTAGCAAACTTAAGCTTGACCCTCATACCTTCTTTATCCTAGGATAAGATCTTGTAATCTGGATCAAAGATAGTACTTAAAAAATGTTGTAATTTATTCTTTTGTCTCCCCAGAGGATTTGATATATCTGATCTCCAGCAGTTTCTTAAAAACTAGAAAAAGTCCTTCTGTTTTATAAGAGGCAGAGGTAAAAAAAAAAAAATTAGTTGAGTCCAGAAGAGATGATGTTAGGAAAATTCCTCAGAAGAGCTGGGAAAAAGATCAGTCCTGAAATCCTCCAAAGAACAGGGTTTGACACAGATTTAAAGATTTCAAATCTGTTCTTGGCCGCTCAGGCATTTCATATGGATAATCTCCAGGGTTTACAAGCATCATCTAGAGAGGGGATTTTGTGGCTAAAGCATTAAAGGACATTGTCTTTCTCAGCAAGTGCAGACCAGAGAAGAATTATTTCCTTCATCCTCTCATGGGCTGCACCCTGAAATTCTCCTTCGGAAATAATTTTTCATCTCCAAAATATATTTAAAGTAATCATGTGGTTTCCTCTACTATAAATAAATATTTAACTCCAGAAATATACATTCAATACTCAAATGAATTTTTAAAGTTGAGTCTTCAGTTCACTTTCTGTTTTTTACCTGAGATTTTGCTTTTATTAAGCACTTCAGGTTTGCTTACCATGATATTTTAGGCATTAGAAGAACTATTTTAGCAAAACAACAGACTGAAAAACTCTGTAGATTTTCTCACAAGAAATAGCTGCTATTTATTAACTGGTAACAAAGGTTAAATTAAAATTTTAACGTGCAAACAAGACTTTGTAAAAAGTCTGGCAAGCAAAGCACAATTAAACCAAACAATTCCTAATTTTACAAAGACAACTAAAATTGTTATGGGGTTTTAATGGCCACTCTCTCTCTCTGCTTCTGGATTTGATGAATGTCCTGTAGCAAATTATTAATTTTTTATTATTTATATAATAATAAATCTTCAGTGTTTATCAGAGAAACTGGGAGAATTGAGTAGGACCTACTTAAAGGACACAATTTATCATTATTTGGGTGACCAACACCCACATCAGTATCAATAGCACCCAAGAGAAACAGGAAATTCACATGTTTAATTTTCTATGGAGATTATAATCTGAGGGTTGTGCTCTGTGGGAACCCACCCACAAATTTAGGGCAATAGCCAAAAAATTTGCGTTTTCTGGGAGGCCACCAGAGTGATACCATTTATATCAACTTTTTGACAAGGGAGGACTTCCAGTGTCCTTAACTTCAGACTTGCAGCCTGAATTTGCAGCCAAAAAACTTATTCAGCAGTCCCATCAATATTTTAGTTCACAGACTTTCTCCTACCTGTTTGAAAATTCCATATTCCAGCAGATTGTAAAACAAGAGCCTTCAAAACTCTGGTGTTTAAGGGAAATACACATTCACTTCTCTCTGGATTTATTCTATTGTTTGCAGACAGGTGCAAACAAAATCTTCTCACTTTAAAACATGCTTGATGCATAATATTTTTTAATAATAAATTTTTAATATTTTAAAATAACATAATAAATATTTTAAAATAACAATTTAATAGATTAAAATAATTGCAGCTTTAAAGCTGAAAATGAAGTTTTAATATTTTAAAATAATTTAAGGCAGCATATTGTTTAATAATAAAAACATCTAAGAAGATAATTTTTTACTTTAATTGCAGTAAAATTATTTTAGAGTCATAAAATCGCAGTATCCCAGAATGGTGTGGGTTAGAAGGGACCTTAAAGTCCATCTTATTCCTACCCATGCCATGGGCACCTTCCCTTCATCAGCTTGATCAGAGCCCAATCCTATCAATTTTCTTCCTAAAATCACAGATGTTTTAATTATTATTACTATTTTTTAAATTCATAGCATCTTTTTCCTCTGTCTTTAACTGGAATATTTTGAGATACCCATCATTCTTTAGGAAGGGTTTAACCAGGGGAAAATTTAGGACTTGCTGATACTTGAGGTTCAAAAACTTTAACTCCCTCATAGAGAATCAAAATTGTCATTAAAGCCTCTGATGCAGAGTAATTCAAAATTATATTCAATATGAATGTTTTTAGAGGTAATTACAAGTTAACTGAAATTTTAGGGATTTCATGGAAGAGTGGTTTATCTTTCATTATTTATTATTTTTTTCTCTGTCTTAAAAATATTTCATTGCTTCTGATGCTGCACACATTTCAACTAATAAATAGAAATATGTTGCAATTATATTAATTTTTATATTTAATTCAATCATCAAAGCCTTCATGAAACTGAAACCCAAATGTATATTACCTCATTTCATAGATGGTTATTAGAATAACATTTTCCCATTAAAGCATAATTTTGTGTTACTACAGAAAAGGCTGCAGTTTGCTCATTTCCTTTTTCCTTTAGGCAAAAAAAAAAAAAAAAAAAAACAAAACTTCCTTAGTGGAGAGGATGTTTAATAGATTTTTCTGTCATGTAGAAAGTGATCCACAGTTATTAAGCGAACATTTTTTACAGAAGCCTGAATGGGATGAATGGAAACTCAACCAGAGCCCACAAAATTTGCCCCAAATCTGTAACTCAGCACTTTGTCTCTTGTTCTTAATTTATGGACTTTATTTTCCCTGTGTCATTATTTCAATTTGCTGTATAAGATTGATTCTGGTGTTTTCCTGTTATCAAAAAACTAATTTAAGACAAGAAAGTGTGTATTATGTCCCTGTGGGATGTGGCAGTAACCAATGTCCCTCCTGGAAATTCAGAAATGAAAATTAGTTCTCCTTATCCAACGTTCTTTGTCATGTTAATGAAGGAATAATTCAGCATGTGAGAAGAATTGGAGGTGATAAATACAAACCTCAAGTCAGATTCATTTTATATTTTAGGATTTTGGTATGAGATAGATGAGATAGATGAAGGTGTGGGGCTCTGGCTGTCCTCCACTGCTTTAGATAGATTTATTTTATCCCTTCCCACCCCAGTTCTGCATGTCCTGAGTGGCTGATGGAGGCAGGGGAGCTCATTTTTCCCCCTCAGGATGTCATTTACCTCATACTCAGTCCTCCCTGCAATCCACCACTTTCCAGTTCTTTCTCTTCCTCTCCCCAGACTCTTTGTGTCTCTGGGTCACTCCCAGTGTTTATTTATCCATCAGAGAAAGTTCACTGCAAAAACAGCAGGAAAAGAAAAATCCAGACAGATCCTCTACTCAGCTTTGACTGGTCCAGTATCAAAGGCAGGGGATGAAAGGAGAACTGGGCAGCCTTTGGAGAGAACTCTGCTAATATGAAGAAAGGAGGACATCAAAGTTCTTTAAAAGTTTAATTTGCTTGAGAATGGCAAACTGATCCTGCCCTGTTCTTAGGCAAGATGAGGTTCTGAGCGTCTCTGCACACATCAACAAAAGCATGAGGCTTTCCTCTGAGACTTTGGGTTAAATGGCTTCTGATGGTGCTTTCTTAGATAAATTAATTATTGTAACTGGATCTCTCTCTTTTTAAATAATGGATGATAAAGGCTGTGCATCCTTGCGCTTTTGCTTATTTCATAATAACAACACCATGAGTTGTTTCCTGCAGTTTTCATCTGGTTGAGTTGGCACCATGCCGCATTTTAAAGCAAGGATGGAAGAATGAAATTCCAGGATGGTTTGGGTTGGGAGGGACCTCAAAGCCCATCCAGTGTCACCCCCTGCCATGGACAGGGACACCTTGCACTGTCCCAGGTTGCTCCAAGCCCCATCCAGCCTGGCCTTGGACACTGCCAGGGATCCAGGGGCAGCCACAGCTTCTCTGGGCACCCTGGAATCCTCCCTAATTCTTTTCCCTGACTATTTTGTATCCATAATTGGGAATGCCATGTTCCTCATGGTTCTGCTGCAGACAGTAACAGAAGAGTTAAACCACCCAACTTCAGCATTCAAGCTCTTAATTCACAAGTATTTCATTAAATTTGGTTTAAGGTCTTTGACTGAGAAATCTTTGTAAAATCACAATTGCTTTAGTCATTTTTTGTCATCATTTTGATCTTAAAGAATTTAAAACAGACTTTTGTTCCACACTTGTTAACTGTTGCAGATTTTCTCAAGAAATTGTCTCATAAACTATCCTGAGAATGTTTCCTGTGGGCAATTGTTTCTTTGGGACAGACTTGAATTATGAACCTATTTAATTTTCTGTATGAAGTCTGAAATTTTAGGCATGAAATGTAATCCACATTCTTTATGAAATATCTGATTCACAGGATATGGAAAACCTAACACTGAAAAACTCTGAAGATCCAAAGAAAAACTATTAAGTCAGTAAATCATTTGATGTCCAAGGATCAGCAGCTTGTCCACACTGTGCCTGAATTATGCAAATTGATTTATTTATGTTGAATAAGGTAAATAAATTAAAAAATAAAAAGACACAGATCTATTTGTCAGGGATTGCTGCAAGCATCTTTACTCCAAAAAAAATTTGCTTCAATAATTTGGAATGGAATTTTTAGGAGAAACCTCCCCAGCACATCAGTGGCCTTGCCTGGGGCAGAGCCCTTGGTGGGGATGTGGCCAGAGGCAGGTAGAAGGAAATAATTCTAAATAACACTTCTTTAGTCCCTTCCAACTTACAGGGAAAAAAGGGGAAAAGGCAGCATCCTGCAGGACCTGGCTGGATCTCCTTTTTCCTTTTTCTCATGACTGTTAACTTTTGTTTCCTTTACATGTATTATGCCAAGAAAAATTTATGAAACTCTTATAATTTAATAAAAATCAAGATTTTTTTTTTTAATTCAAAAAAGAAACCATAAACAAGGTAGAAATTGATATTTTGGAGAAAACTACTTTTTTCTCACCATCAGTGATTGTGTTCTGGTAAGACTAAAATAAAACCAGACACAAACAAAGAATCTGAGTTCAGAACTCCTTCATTTCATGGTTCTCCTGACTCCAAGTGCCAGAGACACCAAGGAAGCAGAAGCTCTGCCTCCCACTGTCTTTAGGGCAGCTAAAATGAAATTAGAAAGGCAGAGTCATGGCTTTTACAGTCTCCCTGTATTTTCATAAACTCCCCTGTGCAAAATAACTTCTTAAAAAGAAGTCAGGAAGTGATTCTTTGGGATGTTTACTGAATTATTTTGTGCTGCTCTTGACACAAATGTCTCAGTCTTCATCATGGCAAAAATTTGAAAAATTTCCTTTTTAATTCTATTAATCCATGCTTAGGGGTTTTTTAATTTCCCTCTACTAATAGATATCTGAAAACGTTATTAATTTCCATCCTGTGTCAGCTGAGAAAAAAAACTCATAATGGAGTACATGGAGTACAATATTTTTATATAATATAGAGAAAAATAATGCAGTATTTTTGATGTGAAAATGATCAGAAAATGTGTCTTAATTTCAACAGCTTGAGTCATACTTTGTCTTCCAGAAAATCTGAATTACCAGTGAGGGTAAATGTGAGATACTGGGAGTTACCTGAAGTTTTGGGTGAAATAACCTTTAATAAACCTGCAATTCACCTACAATTATTTGAGCACCCTATTTCTTGCACTGTGAATCTGTCACAAGATTTACCAGGTGTGATGTTTCTGCTTTCAGCACTTTCAATTAATGGAATGACTTAAGAGAAGAGTTGCTAACTGGGTTTTTCAACTAAGTAAAGTGTGTGGACTGCTCTGCTTCAAATTCCAAAAAAATAACTTACTTGGGATCTGAAACTTGGACTCTGTTTGTTCAAAGTCTGAAAAAGCTTGTTCTTGTTGAGAAATTGAAGGAAATTCAACTCAATGTCAAAGAAACTGAAGAAATCCAGATACTGAAGCCATCTCAGCTGTTTCCTGTGGCTTCCCTGGAAATTCTTCATTGGCCTGAGGAGATGGAGCTGCATTCCCAAGAGGAATAATCCACAGGCTGTGGGTTATTCTCACCCAGCAGCACCTTGGGTCAGTCCTGGCAGCTCATGGAACAAACCTCAGGCTGCAGATCACACAGATACCCCTGCCACAGCTACTGGGTCATAGTGGGAGTCTGGAATCAGAAAAGAGGGAATGCAGCAGCTTCCCATTCCAGGAACTCCATGGAGTTCTGTGATTCAGGGGATGGTGTGTGAGTGACTGGGGAGAATCATCCAAATTGTGAACAAACATGTTCCACCAAAATCTTTGTACACAAATTTAATTTGGATTTTTGCCATTTAACCAGCGCTTTCCCTCCCACTTTTCCATTAGTACCATCTCCATGCAGCTGCTGATGCCAATAGAATGGAAAGGCACAAATCCTCTAAAGCTGCTGTCTAGAAGAGACATAATTATTGTTTTTTCATGCCTTTATAGCCTCCCACTCCTCCAGCAATACCCTCATGCTGCCACACACATGGATTTTACCCCTGTTTCTCCTCTAATCCTGATTTACTTGGCTCTTTGAATTTTCCTAGATTCAACAGAACTGGCATGACTTTCATCCAACCCATTTCAAATCCAGCCCCTCCTGCTCAGACTTTCTTATGATTTCAGAGAGGGGAGAACATCAGTATAAGAATTCCCAGTTAGAGATTTTCTGACTCAGAGAAGTTGCTGTGCTGACTGCTTTTTTCCCTCTTTTTAATTTGGGAGAGTATTTTATGAGAGGATAAAGCCCATTAGTCAAGGTCAGGATGGTTTTCACTGAGCTTAAGCACAAGATGTTCTTGTAAGTGCAGCTCTCTTTAACTTGGCTCCTGTTTATCCAGGTAGAAGCTGATGAGGATTTAACATAGGGAAAAGCACATTCCATCTTCCATCACTTAGGCTGACAGTTTTTAAGTTCTCATTCTCTACTCGAGTGGTCAATCTGCACTTTAAAGTCATATTTCTGAACAGCAACACCAGAACTGCCTTTGGGAGCTTATACAGACATATTTCAGGAAATACTAATGTTTTAAACAAAGAGAATGATGAGAAATATTATATATATTCAATATGATTGACCAGATATTAAATGTTATTGTTAAAAACCTGACTGAGCTATAAAATTATTAGAAGCAAAGCTTGATTCTAATGAGAACTAAAGTTCAAAATGACCAGGGATACAAAATCTTGTGCCTTGGTGAGGTTCAATGTATCCACAGTTCAGTAGATATTTCATTCAGATATGGACATTTTCCCCTCATCCTTGCCAGCAGATTTTACATCCTGGAATTTCAAATGGATTCCTTTATATGGAAATGAATTCTATGCAAAATTGAGATAATTCTTTGCAAAATGAGATAATTCTTCTGCACAGGGTGGGATTTCTGCGGTGTCCTGTGCAGGACCAGGAGTTTCAATCCATGATCCCTGTGCGTTCCTTCCAGCTCAGACATTCTGTGATTCCATAATCTTTTCATATTCCCAGAAGCATAAGCAAAAACTGGGAACCACAGACCTGAAAAATTATTCATAGACTATGCATTTAAACTGTATTTTAAAATGAAGAGGTAATATCATCAAGATTAAATATCCTGAATAAACATTATAGGTTACAAAAAAAGGGAAATGTATCCAAATTTTTTGGAGGAGAGCACAAGTATTTTTTAATGTGATGTATTTGTATAATTGATCGAATACAAAAAAAAAAAAATAATTCCCTACTATCCAGTTAATGGTACAAAGCTCAGCTTGTGATAATTAAAAGCATTATTTTCTGACTATTTTAACCCTCAAATTATTTTCTGACTATTTTAGCTCTCAAATTATAAGCAAGGATAATTGCTTAAGCCAAAATCAATTTTTTTAATAGAATTTTGGTACTTTATTTATCCTCTTTATGTTGATTCTAAACTGGGCAAAACCTGACCCATACATTTAAACTCCAACAGAACTGCACCACAAAACAGGACTGGAAAAATGCCTCAGGATATTTCATATTGCTGTCACTGAAAATGCATATGGAACTTCAGTTTCCACTACAAAAATGAGATGAAAATAAAGTTATTTGCTCTAAAAGCTATTACAAGGGAAGACTGTGAGTATAATAAATTTTTCCCTTTCAAGAATAAACAATGCATGACATGACTTTTATTTTCTTTCAGGGAAGAAATGTAATGGGCTGAGTTACGTGGCAGCAGTTGTTAATACTTGTTTTAATTATGAATCAACTTTGATTTAGTAATACACTGCCAGACAAAGTTTCCAATCCACACTGTGGAGCAAATTATACAATTCACAACTGGAAGTGAAACAAGAAAATAGCAAAGTGGGATTTTTTTTTTTCCCTAGGAAAAAAAAATTGTGGAAAATTCTATTAATCAGGAACTTCATGATATATAACCAGCAAAACATATAGCAAAGAACTTCACTGTTCTTATTAATCTTATTGTAATATTAACCAAATAACAATTTCAAATATATTTTTACCCAGAAACAGAAACTCTTAGCATATTTTTGATGGGGTTTTTTTGGCTAAACACTGAAGCACATTTGGAAAACACTTTTTTCATAGATTTCATTATTAAATTTGATTGACTTTAATTTTCATAGATGTCATGGCTTTTACCCCTGTTTTTTATTTGAGACACATGCACAAAAAGGTTATGTCTCCATCTCCAAGCAAATGCAAGGTGGCCCTAATGTTTTAAATAAAGGATTTGTGTGGAGGCAAAGGGGCATAAAATATAAATTTGTATTTTGGAGAACAAGCAAATGCCTCCCACTGATAGAACCAACTATTCACCTTAAGCCCTTTTAAATTTTTTATATTCCCTTTATTGTTCTATCAGCTATGCCACTGTATCCTCATATTTTCAGCACTTTTGAGCCCATTCTCTTCCCACTTAGGATGGAGCATGCTGATATTTTTCCATACCCACGCAATTACTATAGACATCCAAATAAGTTCACTCCTGACAACCTTTTCTATTTTTCCTTTCCTGATATTTTGTTATTATTTTTGAACAGTTCACATTTCGACATAGATGGTTTAATTTGTTTTTAGAAAGATTCCTGCCAGATTAATCCTTTTCAATATTTTGAATCTCTGCATTCTGGATTAGGTTTGGGATTTTTTCTCCTTTTTGTTTTGACTTGTGTATGTGGGTTTTTTTTTTGTTTTTCCTGTTTGTTTCTTTGGGTAGGTTTGGGAGGTGTGAGTGTGTGATTGGCATGGCAAAAAATATCTTGGCACTTTATCAATTGTGTTACTGGAAGGATTTCATGATTGCAGCACTCAGCATCTTTGATCTTACTCTTTAAAGAAGTGCCTGCCCAATTAATTTCTCATTGGGAAAAGGACTAAAGGAGTCAGTTAAACATCTCTTTTGATTAATTTTTTCTGACTTTCATTGCTGGCTGCAGGCACAAGTAAGGAGCTGAGGAGAAGAATAACCGCAGTGTTTAATAACTTGAAAATTGAAAAGACAGAGGAAGACAGTGACCCCAAGGGAGCCTCGTCCCAATCCTGATATTGGCCATGGCTGTGCCCTAGGTGCTCCCAAAACTCCCTGGCACTGACACCTTCCAGAGCTCAGAAGGACTTCAAGGACCCCCCAGAATATCTCTTTCCCTATATATTTATATTTAAAGGTTACAAATACTCACAAAAATAAAATATTTTTAACATATACATATGGATGCAGGTTTCTATCCCTGGTTTGCACATAAGCACATATTTACACAAGTGAATAAATGAAAATTATTTAATAATTGTTGATTAAATTAATGATAAAGGTTTGAATTGGAAGGGGAAGGGGAAGGAAAGATGAAAAAGAAAAAAGGAAAAGGAGAAAGAGAGAAAAAAGAAAAAGAAAAAGAAAAAGAAAAAGAAAAAGAAAAAGAAAAAAAGAAAGAAAAAGAAAAATAATTTAAAAAAAAGAAAAAAATGAAAAAGAAAAAAAAGTTCTCCCCCTAAGCTAATATTTTATTTTTCATATTTCAAATTGAATATTTAAAATTTCAACTCAGCATGGAGAATTTCATCCTTCTCACTCTCCAAGTATTTTTGGGTGTGGTGGATTCCCATCTGAGTAAGACCCTTTTAGCTCCCAGTGTTGAATATAACCTGGTTTGGCACTGCAGATATCACCCGCCTCAGCAGCTGATGACATTTTTAACTGATACTGTCAACGTGCTTCCCAAATGGACTGGTTTAACTTCATCCAAACAGTTATCTGGAGTGTGGCTTTATAAAGGTGATTAATAACCCAGAGGTGACAGCAATTCCCAGAAAAATCTGTTAGGACCTTTCACTTCTTTTCATGTAAAAATGCATGAGATATTTTTTTATAAGAGCTAGGTAAAACATATCTCCTTCATGTCACAAGACTATTAAATATCTACTTAATTAACCTCTTCCTCTTAAATTCAGACTTTGTCCAGACTTTCTGACAGTCCAGAAATAAAAGAATAAAATACCAATTTGTAATGATGGTGTTTAACAGAAACCACACTTCTTTGGTGACTTTGGTGTCATTGCTTCTTGCACTGCTCTGGTGTGAAAATGGGAGAACTGCCACGTGTTAATATTTGCCTTTATTTTTCCTTAAACAGGTTTAGACTAGGAAAAAATGAAAATATTCTTATTGAAAGTCTTTCAAGAAAGAAATTAACAATGGTGGCATTATCATGGAATCCCAGAACGGTTTGGGTGAGAAGGGACCTCAAAGCCCATCCAGTGCCACCCCTGCCATGGACAGTGACACCTCCCACTGTCCCAGGGTGCTCCAAACCCTGTTCAACCTGGCCTTGGACACTGCCAGGGATGTGGAGGTGATGCTCTAGGGATGGGGATTAGGAAGAGAAGTTTATATTCTTCAGCAAAAGGGAGCTTGAAAGAGAAATATACAAATTATATTTTAGGGCAACTTTATATCCCCCCATCCCTACAATGCTTGAGACTAAATCCCCAAAAATTCACTTCCAGGTGAATTTGTGATCCCCAAAAATTTCACTCCCAGGTGTGTGATGACATTTAGGTCTCCTCCTTGGTGGCTGAGCACAGCCCAGGGCCTGGGATAACAATTCCTGAGCTGTGTTTGAGCCCTCCAGTGGCCACTGGTGCAGTCTGTACTTGAGAACTGCCAATTAGAGCCTCAGTGTTTATTAAACGAGACCCCGTGGCTCTGTGTGCAGTCACCAATATGTCTCTGTGAACCTGATCTGACAAAATATTTTGTTATTTTGCCTGAAAGAGCAAGGCAATCATCTGTCGCAGCGGCAAAGTCCGTGCTCCCAATTCTCCCAGAGTATCACTGCCAGCACCACTGCTGAATATTTAATGGTATTTTTCTCCCAACAGCCACAGGATGGGGCTTTTCTGGATGCTGTGGCTGGAGCAACCCTTCCCCAGTGCTGCAGAGGCTCCCTCTGCCCTCCCTGCTGCACTGGGATGCCCAGCACAGCTCACCTGGCCAGGTGTTTACTCGGGACTTTTGTGCAGCTTCCAACCACAGCATGGCTCCTTCCAAGCTGCTTTCTAAGCACAGAGGGCTCCAAAGGCTCTCCCAGTCACATTTCCCCCTGGTTTTAGGAGAAGCAGGGCAGGGAAGTGCTGTTCTTGCAGTGCTGGGTTTGTTAATGTCTTCCCTGTTTGTGGAAAAAGCACTTTTCTACATCCCCAAAATCTGGGTGCTTGGGCACAGGAGGAATTGCCAAATTTGACTGAGCGTGCATCCCCCTGGGTGTCGCTGACATATTTTATGAAAAATCCTTTCCATAGGATTTTTTCCTCCTGAGAAGCTGAGAGGCCTCAGGAACAAAATGTAAACATTGATTATCTGCTGCTGTGGAATGCAACAGGTGGACCTGTGATTGGCCCATCTTGGATGTTTGTAATTAATGGCCAATCACAGTCAGCTGGCTCGGACAGCGAGCCGAGACACGAGCCTTTGTTATCATTCCTTCCTATTCTATTCTTAGCAAGCCTTCTGATGAAATCCTTTCCTCTATTCTTTTAGTATAGTTTTAATGTAATATATATCATAAAATAATAAATCAAACCTTCTGAAACCTGGAGTCAGATCCTCATCTCTTCCCTCATCCTTGGACCCCTGTGAACACG